>NW_026713061.1:0-1200000 GCF_030625045.1 Achroia grisella
CACATTGTCTCTAAATTATAATATCTTTGTATTATCTGTGCAATAAAGAATATATAAATATATAATCATGCTTATCAATACAAATGTTTGTGCCGTGCGAACCAGCAGCATTGTGCCAAAACTGCTAGATCGTCACCAGCACCGTCACAAGCAGATAAAAGAACAATGACAATCTGTGTATAATAATTTCTATAAAACAGCAACAAAACAATATATGAAAAGTAAGTATAATATACGCATAAGCCACCATCACATAAATTGTTGTCATCTGACTATGAGAATCGAAGGAGTCGCCAGTATAAAATAAGTAAACAGTATCATATTGAATGTAAAAAATAATCTTTTTTTATTTACTGTGTATTTACAAATATTTCATATTGTTACTAATATTGTTTATTGTTGGAGATGTAGTTACTAATTAGGTTCTTCATTTATAATGAGTAAATAAATATTCAGCATCGATACTTAATCAATGCTTATGTAACGACTAGAGCTTACCTACTTACATTTGAATAAATATTTAGACCAAGGTGTCTTTCATAAATTACGTCTATAAAGTTTGGTACTATGTGTACGAGGGGTGGGAGGGATCATTTCGTAGTCATATTTTAAAATCTAAATGAACAAATATTTTAAATGGATATCCATCTATTTTTACAGTTATCGATTTTTGTTTAATTTAATCGTTTATAATTGTAAAACTGTAAAATAAATGATATGTCACACCAAGAGGGAGGAGTAATCACCAAGAACGAGGACAAGAGGAGTCAAAAATCATGAATACTTATGACGTAATGTATGAATAGCACCTAGGTGCTTAAGAAAATATATATAGTTATAAATAGGTACACAGCATTTTTTTACTAGTTGTGTATAGTAATAAACCAATTCTGTTATTACTTAATAATTACTAAATAATTAAGAAAATTGTTATGAGATACAAAGTCTTTGTCTATTGATGAATTTTAAGATTATATTAATTGGTAAAAAGATCGAAAGAACAAATTGAAAATATATGTCTGCATAATTCGTTGTACCTACCGATAATTATAAAATACCTACATAAACCATTCGTCATTTAACTCACCTACTTATCTTTACATTTATTCACTCTAAATTAATTTAACAATAATAATATAATTCATTATTAAACTGGCAGTGTTAAGTAGTTTACAAACTTAATTTCAATGTATATACATTTGCAATAAAGTAACGTATAACACTTATGATATACCTAACTATCGTATTTTTTATCAAAACATAATATTTATTTTTTATGTTTTTTAACTAAAAAATATTGCCGTAGCAATTAGAAAAGTTCGATCGAAGTACGTACTTATATATTTTGAAATCTTGTTCACGGTTTCCTCTTTTGAATATATCTTTTTCGACCTGTGTAGGTTCGGAAGCGTCCTCGCGTTGGGTATCTCGGTCGTTTATATATAGCGTTTGGTATCGATCCCACCGAGGCTGGCCGTACGTACGTCGGATTCAATGATGTATGTGTCTTTCTCATGCAAACTGCGCATCTGTATAAAAGAAAACATTAAGGTGATGTTAAAGGTTCCGACCAAATATTGTAAATTACAATTCCATACATTTGATAATCCTCTATATCTCTTGCAAGTAGTCGCTGGGAGTTGATTTTCAGTAATAGATAGGATTATTTGTATCATTACTAACAATGTGCATAATTACTATTAATGTTGCTACTTATCCCCCCTCCTGTTATGTTTATTAAGAAATGTATCTCCCGAGTTAGTTTATGAAAATATTAAAATTTAAAACATAATTTAATACCTAAGACGTAGGTATCTACTATCTGTATGTTTGGCTTTTCGACCAAATTTATACAAAATCCCCAAAATTCCGGTCCAATAAAAAAAAAATAAAAAGAACATCATTAATGTTGTCCAGTATTTATACTTTTTATAGTTTTAATTTATAAAACAATTTTAAATCCAGTATCACTGGCTCCTGCCACCAGTGTGCATATTATTTTATACTGTTATATGTGATCCGAATTTATCAGCACGCTATCGTCCTTTATAGACAAACGACAGCGTACCTAATCAGTCACTGAATCAGCCACTATCCATAAAATAACCGTAAGAAAGATACATACAAATACATAACAAAAATTACGTAATTACCCTAGTAAAATATTACGTTATTACTTGATCAATTATACTTGCCTACTGATTTTAGAAACCTGATTGGTTTTTAATGTTTGTTGTTCGGGCTTTGTAAACATTCTATTGTCATCGATAGTTGAGAGCCAAAATGAAATGGCAGTAGAAAAGTAGTTGCATCGCCCTAGTCCATTGCATTCAATGAAGGGCCTCGTACGGAAATCCCTTAAACAAGATCCGGGCGACGCCAAGTTTTGTCCAGCTGCATCTGAACCGGCCATATGCTGTAAAAATTACATATATTCTTCTGTTGCTTAATCAACACTAACGAATTGTCTTGAATTAATAGAAATGTCTTAAATTAAACAACCTATGCATATTAAACAATAATGATACCAAATAAAGTTGCAGCAATAGGTGTCTAGTATATAATGCTATTAAAAATATTTGCAAATTTTATCTACAGTATTATGATCTATAATATATAAAGCTGCATTACGGTGACTCACTTATACTATAAAATTGTAAGATCGTCATGAGATGGGAACTGAGTTTGTGTGTTAAGCTTGTACATAGAAAGAACTGGAAGAATTGGAATGAAATTTTAACAGATTATGTAAAATATGTGTCATATAAGCTAGAAAAAGATGAAAAAATAAACCCCTTTTATTTCACTTTTAGACGAGATGTGTAGCGAACACCTTGCTAAATTTCACATCATTTTAAAATTTTATAATCATACATTTATGACATATTACTTTTTGTACCATTCTATTATATATACCTGTCGCATTGTCTTTCTTTCATGGATTTTACCTGGTGGTACCTCAATAGTTCGATAGTTCAATACCACTCACTCACAGGTACATAACTCCGCTTCAAGATGATAGATCTATCTTTAATGTGTGTGGACAGGCCGATACATAATGTCGCAGTTTGTAACGAAAGAGAGCTGGTTTTTTTTAGTGGATGATAATGGAATGGTGCACCCGCCTGCGCTAACGATTTACGCTGGCGGGGCACCAGTGGAGGATGATAAGATGAACATGAAGTCAGATCAGTTAGCCCATCGTGACAAATTCACCGGGAATGTATCACGATGGTTTCCAGGGGGACCCGCGTGGAGGTTGATCTGACATGGTACATTGCTAGCAATGGGATCATTAGTCCACATTACTAACAATCCCCTTCCCCCTAAGGGATCTGGGTTAGAGAGCCGGGATGTTTAAGAATTCAAGATGGCTTTAACAGGACCATTTGGGATGTACAGGGGGATGGATTTGAATCGTTATATATCGTTATATACATATGTTATACACCTGACAATAGGCCAAACAACCCAATAAAAAAAGAGAAAAATAGTTAAAAATCTATAGTAACTTCTTTAGTTTAGTACACACAACCTACTTAAGTAAAGTTATTTTGACCTAAGGCAAAGAGTGTGGGTTTGGTCCAGTTCATATCGGATATCAGACATAATAAATAGATAGGTACATACGTCGATACATAGTAAACGTACAAACCTGTGACAATTTCAACATAATTCTACAACAACATTCATTACAGGCTTTTCCAAGTTGACTAAAAAATTATGAAGATATGCGTGATGGTAGAGTTATTGTCTGGTACATCCAAGTTATAAGCAGCGGCATAGTCAAGGATGGGGATGAGAGGAGAGTGAAAAAAGTTCATATGTCCACTAATTTCGTTAATGTGAGTCGGCCAATGTAAGATCTAGGATTTACACTTATTATTTATATTATGATTACATTTAATTATATGTAATATAGGTATTTTATCAATACTTTACACTTTTTACTGCGTCTTACCATAAGGAAACTGTATCCCATCCATAATTGGTCCCAACCATTAGGACAGTTTGGTATCTCCGTACTTTGACTGTGTATGGCAATAGCTCGTGTTGGCGTTTCACAAACTTGACAACTGAAATATTTATTGTACATACAAGAAGGTGCATAGGAAGGTATCTAAAACTTACAAAAAATTTAAACAATCTAAGATGTATACATTATCTATGGGGTAAACTATTTGAAATTATAAGTATCTTAAGAATATACAAGAGTAAACCGTTAGCATTCCGTTTATTTTTTATTATGTTTTAGATGTTTATAAAAGTTTAATACTAATACTATAATAATCGACCTGGGTTCCAAGTAAAACTCATATAGCTATGGAACATATGAAGCTTGCATTGTTGATGCATTATCTTTTCGGTCACCGTAAAATCTGAAGCATCGAACTAAATTATTCAGATTAAAGTAATTAAGTAGTATAATTTCAAAGTTTTTGGATGCTTCATATTTTGTAATTTTTGTAATAACATAAATTTATTCTTACCGAGATATGTACATCCCGACGTCTCTAGCTTGTATAGGAGTCATAGACATTGGCATAGGTTCATTAGTTGATAACCAAAAACTGTAATCTTCTCTTTGAGCAAATTCACATTTATCCATAAATTGAACTCTATTACAAAACATATAAGGCATTGTTGAAAATTTTCGCAGACAGCTTCCGGGAGCGCCTGTAAAATTATATACGTTGCGAAAAACACTACATCCTCTTTATATAGATAGAGAGATTTTGTACAAGCAGTAAAATTTGGCAGTAAAATTATGTACTAAGTAGGTACTGTAGTTTATGATCAACATATCATAAGAGTTGTCAAGACCCGAATATTTGCAAATGTTCATAGTCTCTTAATACATATGGATAACTAGCCGTTCACTAACAAAACTATTTACTCAATTGCTAACCTCGAAAAATAAATATAATAAATTTAAGATGACGTAAATCTATATTGTATATTGTATATTGTAGGTATATCGTCACTTCGCGTGCCCATCCGCGTAAACGCAGTCTGTAAATACCGCGTAACAGCAAAACGCGCAAAATTGAGATATCGTGCCAGCCGATTCAAAAGGTCTATTGCCTTGTATTAGACCTCACCTGATTTGAATTATCCAATTAGAAAGGCCAGTTGTGCTATCGAAATAATACCACGGAATAGTAGGAGGCCAGAATTTGGAAACAAATGGGCGTATTTACTTCGGTCCTATTTTATTTTTCCCTTAAGGGTAACATTTTTACAAACTTTCAATGTAATATTTATTAATATTTAATCAAAAGTCTAAGAAACAAGTTTCAAGTTTTTAGCTTTTAAAATAACGATAATTCAATACAACCCTTCATCTCCCCTTTCAATTTTTGTTTTGCTATTTTTAAAGATAGAAGCTTAAAACTTACTTTTTATGCTCTGTCTGTCCCCTTATTTTTGTTATTTCAAGTTTTTTATTATTGTATAAATATTTTTCTTTTCTTTATCAGGTATGTAGATATGTATCTTCTACCTCTGCATAATATTTAAGTCATAATAAATAGTTATTTTGTCTTAGATCATTATTTTGATCTCTTCTATAAGTATGAACACTGAATATCTTTATTTAAAATTATGAATATGTAACATCCTTTTGTAAACAGATTTCGATAATAAATACATTATATTTTTGTTAGTCTGTTTGTTCCGGCTAATCTCTGAAATGGTTGTATCGATTTTGACGGGATTTTTTTTTGGCAGAAAGCTGATATAATAAGGAGTCACCTAGCCTACTTTTATTTTATAAAAATAAAGTTAAATTCCACACGGACGAAGTCTTCAATGAAACTCTACAGATTTTGTAATTTGTTAAAACAAAACCACTTAAGTGACTTTACACAATATCTAAGTCAACTATAAGTAAATTTACATTATTTACCAATAAAGGTAGCTTTAAAGAAGTAAGTTCAGTCGGTAATAAGAATTGAAATCGCTGAGATATTAAGTTTTTCCTTCCTCCTGTAAAATGATCAAAAAGCAAGTGCCTACACGGTCTTTATAAATTGCTCTTACGCGGATTTGCACGCGCAGCGATGATATCTGCTGTCACGATGGATTCAAATATTCTGAGTGAAAAATCGACATTTCGTTAAGGCGCTTCTTTCCTACTGGAGAGATAATTTCCCTGGGGAAGTATCAGTTTTTAAGCTATTGCATAGTTATCAGTTACATAAAAAAATGCGCACGCTGTGCTGTAGATACTAATATACTACAAAATATTTTTAATTATGGCAAGTTATAGTAGTAATATCTACGAGCGTGATGATGTCTGCGAGTGGGACTCGGCAAAAACAACGTGCGCATATTGTTTATGTAATTGGAAAGGCAACTGACAGCCAATTTGAAGCTAAGTGGTAAAGTATTCTTACAGCTTCGCGGACATCACGTCATCGCATAACGTCCGTAACTAATGGTACACTCGTGTGTTAACATTCCGTAGTACAAAGGTGTTATGCCTGGGTACCCTGTAATTTTGGTGTTTTGTCTTACCCTTCAAACGAAACACATCTCGCAAAGCAAGCTGCTTGGCAGTTGAAATAGATGGGACAGTGAAACGTAGACGATTTTGTACAAAGTGTAACAAACGGTACCTTATGTTGCTATACAGAACGAGGAGGGTGGCACTTTTTTTAGGTTATTTTCTGAGAAACAATATCATAATTCTAATTTGACTACTTATTCTTCTAAAAAATATAAGAATTAAGATATATTACCTAAATCTTGTCCATGTGCTTTGGCATTGGCGACAATATGTATAAGCGAGAAACCATCCCACAGAGCAGAAGTGCCATCTGGGCATTGGGGAATCATTTCCGTCTGAGAATGAACTGTAAAAAAGAAACCTCTGGATTTAGGATGAGGTCGTAGGGCAGGACTACCAGGTGGCCCGCTATCACCACGTTGCCCTTGAAAGCCTTTTAAACCTACCACACCTTTTCTGCCTTCATACCCTTCCAAACCAGTAGATCCGATAGGACCAGGTAAACCGGGATTACCTCGTTCTCCTTTGCTGCCGTTAATGCCGTTTCGTCCAGGATTGCCTGGGATTCCAGAAGTGCCTTGAAAACCTATAGATCCAATATCCCCCGGATCCCCCCGAGGGCCTGGTGGTGGAATTAGGATCTCACCTAGATCTCCCTTTCTACCCTTGATGCCAGACATTCCAGAAATTCCTTCTATGCCTTCATCGCCTGGGAATCCTTTTAGACCAGTTAATCCAGTTGGTCCTCTATAACCATTAACACCAAAATCACCCGTTTCTCCATTATCACCGATAAAACCTTGGGCACCTTTTTCTCCGAATTGACCTTGTTCGCCTTTACGACTTATAGCTAATCCTTGTTCACCTGTATCACCTCTACTGCCTTTTAATCCTGGGGTACCTTGGAGACCCGGCATGCCGACACGTCCAGGTAAACCTTTTTTGCCAGGATTTCCTCTTACACCTTTAATTCCCTTCTGTCCCTCAAACGATAATCCTGGGTGTCCTCGTTTACCCTTAGGTCCATCAATACCAAATTCACCAGGAGCACCCTTTTGCCCCATAGGCCCTGCCCATCCGGGTAGACCGTCAACTCCTGGTTCACCAGGTTTACAAATATCACATATTAATTGATTTAAGCCAGAAATTCCTGGAAGTCCCTGGTCGCCTTTTGGTCCCTTTATTCCTTGTAGCCCCATATCACCATCCAATCCTTTTTTACCAATGTCCCCACGCTCTCCCTTTAGACCTTTTATTTCAGAAAATCCTGGTTCCCAGTATCTCCTTGAAATCCAGGTGCTCCATAATATCCAATATTACCCATATCACCTTTAGTTGCTTCGAAAGAATAACTAAATCCTATATCGCCTGGCATTCCTTTTGGACCACTATCCCCTCTTTTCGCCCCTCAAACCATCAGGGCCTACATCTCCTGGGAGACCAGGCATACCCATGTATCCTGGTTCACCATACATACCCACTTCACCTTTTATACCAACAGATCCAGGTAATCCTTCTTTACCTTTTTCACCTCTAAACCCAGGTAATCCTGTTTTTCCTATTAATCCTATAGAACCTATATATCCTATTTCACCATTGTCACCCTTCTCTCCAAAGTAACCAGCATCTCCTCTTTTTCCTTTTATTCCCTTAAGACCTTTGCTTCCTATATAACCGGGATTTCCTTTTTCACCTTTATCCCCTGGAACGCCTCTTCTCCGTACTCCAGGATTTCCCATAGCTCCTTTTGATCCAGGTATACCATGACGTCCTGGAATACCTTGTAAACCTATTTTTCCGTCGTCTCCCTTTTCGCCTTTTAATCCTTGAAGAGAATCTTCACCTCGAGGACCTTTTTGGCCTGGTAAACCCCTTTCACCCATAGATCCATTATTACCAGGGTGACCATGTAAACCAGGTTCGCCTGTAACTCCAATATCTCCACGCTGTCCTTTGACTCCACGACGTCCTATCACACCAGTAAAACCTGGATCTCCATCATCACCACGACGGCCTGAATCACCAATATCACCTGAATCTCCACTGATCCCCGGTGTACCAAAATTACCTGGAAACCCTTTCCAACCATCCATTCCTTGGTCTCCCGTTCGACCTCGAAGTCCGTTGCGACCAGATTCACCTTTCAACCCTTTAGGTCCCTCATCGCCTTTGTAGCCATGAGATCCATCTGGACCCGGATCTCCAAATGGTCCGTTATTTCCTGGAGCTCCTTTGAGTCCTGGAAGCCCAGGAGGACCTTGTTGTACATTACCAGGAAATCCTTTGCGTCCCTAAAGAATAATAATAAGAATAATTTGATTAGCCAAATTAGGCATTAAACAAACATTTTAAGAATTCTGAAATCGATCAACGCCGTAGAATATAATACACGTAGTAATAACAAGCCTTAATCAATCATGCTGAGCCCCAAACTAAACAGAGCTGGCATAATAGCTGCCTTTACACGAAACATTTTTTCACGATCATTCAGTGTGAGAGATAGCATTTTATGTGAGATGTTACAATGTTTAAAAAATATCCCTGATAAGTATATTTATAAATTGAACGCTGAAGATCGAAATCGACTAACATTAAAATAATAAATACAGTTGACAACCAATAATAACTGAGTTCGTTCTGTAGTATTACCACTGCATACTACTGCATGCCACGAACTCGGAACGAACGGCTCTTGTTTTCTGCTAGAAGGTTAAGACTGACGTATACAATTCACACGTACTGTCGAAAATTGGCTTGTAAGTACAACGTATAATGTTTAATTTTATTAAAACTTCTAATGCATTATTTATTTATAGGTTTTGTATGGTTGTAAGGTTAAATATATGCACAAACTCGATCCACAACTTACAATTAATTATAAAAAAAATCCCACCAACTTACTCTTTGGTACTCAATATACCAATGTCCATTACTTTCGTAGAACTTTCAAATACTCGTATATGTAAGTACGAGAAATATTTTTGCCAAGTTCAAAATAAAGAATTCTACAAAATTTGTTCAGAGATTACTGAAATAATGCAAGTGACCATTTCAAAACGTCATGTCACTTCACCCCTACTAAATAACGGAAATACATGTAAATATTTTCTTTTATATATCCATACAAAATAAATATGTATATACATATCTATTTAATTACATATGTAACTAATTATAATATATCAAAATTAATAAATCAGATAACGATAAATACAAATATTATTATTCTGCTATACTACACCAGAAGTCGTTATTCGTTAAATTCAAGTTCAATAAAACGTAAAATAATACTTACCGGTGGACCTTCGGGTCCTTCTTGACCGTCATCACCGGGTGGACCTACTTCACCTTTTGCACCAATACTACCCTCACGTCCAGACATTCCTGGGTATCCTGGTTCACCTTGATCTCCGTGATTACCAGGACTTCCATCAATACCCATTTCACCTGCTAGGTAAGCGTGACCAGCATCTCCACGTAATCCTTTTCTCCCTTTTGGACCATTGTCCCCAGAAGGACCCCTCTGGCCTGGCCGACCAGGATTTCCATAGGGTCCTATTTCACCCTTTACTCCATACATTCCTTTATACCCTTTTTCGCCCGGTATAGATATGCCAGTGTTCCCCATTTTTCCTTTGGCTCCAGGTTGCCCATCTAAACCTCTAAGTCCTTTTCCACCTTTTCTACCGGGGAATCCTGTAACAGAATAATAGTTTCAATTGATGACAAATTACAAAAATATTGTAAGGTGTTATTGGAATTCTGATTTAAACTATAAATCATTTATACTCGTATATCCACTTTAATTGAGGCATAGATAGCAGTAAATTATGTAGAATAATGTAATAAGCATCCTATATTCTTTTGTGACAAAAAATGTGAAATTTTTATGAATTTTTCTTAGTTAACGTTGAGTTAACTATGTTTATCGTTAAAAATAATGTTAGCTTTTGCAACACCACAATAACAAGAAGAACAAGGAATACATTTTGATTTTAACGATGGCTACCCCCACCTAGATAGCCTAACGCTTTGTTCTGTTCTCTTGTGTGACCAATATTATCACAGGCAAGTTCATTAATCATTCATCGTCGCAAAACGCCGTATCAAGTAGAGATGATATTGAACTCAAAATAAAATTGAGAGTAAAAAATTGTGTCTAGCTATTTTGTTTGAAGATGTGTGACCCACAAAACGAAAATGGACGGACGGTTTCAAAATCTCGGCATACCTAAATTATACTACATCAAGTCTAAGTACTGATACTACTTACTTGTGATCGAATAGGAAAAAATAGTACAAGTAAAGTATTCAGAAACAGTTATTCTAATTGTTTATATTTACCTTGCTGTCCTGGTGGTCCTGGGTAACCCATATCGCCTTTATCGTATAATAAATTCGCAGAAGAATCACCCAGTTCTCCTTGTATACCCGGATCGCCGGTATCGCCGGCCTCGCCTCTATAAAACATGAATAAGAATTTACTAAAAGGCTATGTTTTGGAAATTTTAATTGTATTTGACAAATTTACATCAACATGTAAATCAGTACAAATTACACAAGTATTTTCAACACAATGTAATTGAATCATATGTTGATATTAAGTAAGCTATGTCAGTGAACAAATTAAACTTTATTTTTGTCCCTATTTGGAGAAGTTGCAATTTTATTGTAATAATGTTATTATTGCAATAAAATTAAAATTAAATTAAAACTTCTCCAAATCAAAAAAATTATTATTTAATACACCTAATAACTATTTTCATTGAAAGTAGTAAGAATCATAAGTAGGAACCATTATAAAGAAAATAAATTTTTGAGTTGTTTACAATCACAACTTACATGGCAACAGTCCGGAGGGACAAGATGACGCTGGAACATATATCTAACAAGTGAAACGACACCTGACCATTGAAAAATCAGTGGAGGCAAGCCAAGTGCGGTAATACAAACCGCTAAAAGTCCGAAAAAGAAAAATTCCCTGGGACGGTAGATCTGTGTGCTGATCGATAATAACGACAACCCAGGCGCGAACTGAGATTTGAGATGCCCCACGTGCAGGAAAAATGACAATAGACGAACTTGAAAACATTTAAAAACACATTGTCTTCGGTCGACCCTTACCCGAATCAAAGCAAAAACTAAATAGCCAAGTATGTACGTAGATACTCTACAGGACCTAATATAACTATATAGATAAAACTGAGCACTACCCACCACTAATTACTTACTAATTATTACATAAACTGTGCAAAAAAAATCCAATAAACATGTTAAAATAAAATAATGGGTCTATAAAAATAATTTCCATAATGTTACTAAGTTTGGTATTTACCTGTATTTGATTTTTTTTCCTAAATCTATACATATTATACATAGAAAACACCTAGACCAATACAAACAAAAATACTCATGAATTCAAGTGTCTGTACAGTGCGAGTAGGTAATCGAATCCGCGACCATCGGAAGTAAGGCGGTGTGTAAGATCACTGAAGCTGTCAAATTTGATAGCATTTAAGCATTACCTACTTATAGCGCTTATAAACTACATATAGTAACAAATTTGCTTTAATGTTTTCAAACTCTTTCATAGATGGTTCTGTTTTCATTTATATAAATGTCTATTTTTCATTTTCCAAAAATAAGCCCTTACTATATATTATTTTTATAAAGAATAATTAAAAGAAGATGTGATAATTAAAGTAAACCTAAGAAGAAAACAATATTATCCTACTACACACTATTGAACCTGTCGTACCAGTAAAGAAATGAATTGATTGGTCGAATAATCGATAACCTTCTATATATCTCATATAAATCGGTTCAGTTGTTTTAGTATCAAACCGTAACAAACAGACACACAGAGTTATATCCGCATTTATACTATTAGTAAGGATATTTTTATTTGTGGAACAATTTGCAATGTATAATTCTTTCTCGGCTACGGCTTAGCAAGGTTATGTACTTCGCTGGTATAAGTTCTGTTAAAAATTAAAATGCATGTTTTTGAATGAAGTAATGTATTTAAATTTATACCTACATATTTATTACAGTCTCAGCAAAAGAAACAATATTCTATTCGAAAGGGCTACTTTACCTTTGGCTTTTACACAGGCCTTTAACCTTATTTAATCTGTTTGGTTACGAATCTGTGGACTTACGCACTGTTTTCAACAATGCACTGTTACAGACTATCTTGATATACTTTGCCTGAAGTTTTCACTCCTTTTTCACAAGAATGTAGTTTTGTGACTCCTTGATAAGACATGCCCCACCAAACCATTACTGACGCAGCATGATGACCATGTTGTACCTACCATTCCGACCACTTGAGTAACTTCTTTAGAACTGTGAGCGTACACTTTATCATTTTGTTTATTGTAGTGTTCTTCAATTGAGAAATTTTTTTCATCAGTAAAGAGGATATTTCTGTGCCTTACCCTCTTTAATTAATTAAAGATTGATTTGAGCCATGTCCTGTATATCGACGATAAGGATTTGTTTTATAATACGCAACGGAATCCTAGCAGGAATCTTCATTTCTCGCCATAAGATTTTTTGCTTCCTAATGAGGTCCTAACGAATTCTGGTTTTACAGCAATAATAGACTGTAGTTCTAACAGCACGCGGTCGGCACGATCTTTTTGGTCTTCGACAGACGTAGTGTTGTTGTATCTATTCATAGTATATATGAACATACGGCTGATACTAAGCTTTTTGAAGTGTCTGGATTATGACTGACGGTTCCATACCTACCCACTTTGTGTGCAGGCGATCACTGCAATTATTTTCTTTAACACCCCATTCCATATTGAAATTTGATGTGAAATGTCGCAAAATTGAAATAAGTTTTTTAAAAGAATATACGTGTTTTAAGTTAAAAATAATTAAAAAGTTGTAAAAAGAAAAGTTTTTATGTAACAGTATTTATGGCCAGACTAGTAATATGCATGGTCATCTATTCCCTCATTACTTCTTAGTGTTCTTGGTCGTATTGTATTTATAGTAACATCTATCTATTTATGTAAATGATTTTCTAAAAAGATTAAAGCAGACGTATGTTGTTTGCGATGATTTCTCACTTCTACCGTGTAACAATATCTTATAAATCTCTCTACAAAGATTTTATTAGGTACGGAGTAAAGCAGCTGATATAAATGTAATATTCAAATTAAAT
This sequence comes from Achroia grisella, assembly GCF_030625045.1. Lineage (NCBI taxonomy): Eukaryota > Metazoa > Arthropoda > Insecta > Lepidoptera > Pyralidae > Achroia > Achroia grisella. The sequence continues at coordinate 13,689 of NW_026713061.1, forward strand.
CAAAAATAATTTATTTATGAAGGACATTTTAGCCGCTTATGAACGTACACATTTTTGTACCATTGTTTGTTTCCTACCGTTCAGTTCAGTATACAGATTCAATTGAGAAAAAAGTGGCACGAAACTCAACTGAATTTCTTTCTTTTTAATGACGGTTATTTACACTGTGTACGTATGTGGGTTGTATTCACTCAAAATCCTAAATAATTTTGAACAACATTTATTTAAAAAAGAAACACGCAGGTTTCTATCTCGTTCTTTTTGTGAAGTGACTGTTTTCCGAATGAGCAGTAGAATAAAAAATAATATTATATGACTATCAAAAAGTGCTTAGGTATATATAAAGTTTATTTGACTATTCTGTTCTATATCAAGTAATAAACAAATTCTCTGCCCTTTACCAGTCATATTACCAGCACGGAACTACGCATGAATCCTGGCACAGATTCAAGTAAGTGTTGTTGTTACTGTTATTAAGTACTCTTATTTTTATGCATATGATTGAGTAATAGGTTCATTTAGTTATTAGATTCTTACTTTCGTCCAGGCACTCCTTTTTGACCAGTAAGGAATGCATATGGTATATGAGCATCTGCACCAGGTCTACCAGGGATTCCATCTCGGCCTTTTAGTCCATCATATCCTTGTCGACCAGGCAGGCCATCATAACCCATCAAGCCTTTGTAGCCCTTTAGTCCAGCTTCACCTCGATCACCCGGTAAACCTCCGTTACCGGGTAGACCCTGGTCACCCGCAAAACCTGTAATTTAAATTATACTACAGATTAATACATTTATTATATTTTTATGGGTTATGTATGTATTACATGACAGGGTCCGAAGTAATGACGTCTGAGCACACCAGACATGACAACGCATGAAGGGAATTCAATACCCACTGATTTCATCTACTTTTTCGCTTGAATCATTTTCATAAATTACTGCCAAACTCTTGGTACTATTTACATACTATAAACTTAAAATGTAAAGAACGATTATTTAAAAGAGCAACACACAAGTTTCCTGCTCGTTATTCTTGTGATGAGACAGCTTTCCAAATGAGCGGTAGATTAAGAAAGATAACAGTGACTATTCAAAAGTGCTAAAATTTTGTTTATTTGAATAATTTTTCCATTCTATTCTACTATCCGGAACCATGATTTACATACACATAAATAACCTTGATCTCATATTGTACCATGTACCGTACCATGATTTCACATTTATTATTTTTAAGGTACAAAAAATGGCACTTAGAGACAATCTAACCGAAGTTGAAGTTTCTGACTAACTATAAATGTTATCTATTTTACATATATTTTTAACTAGCTGTACCCGCGACTTCGTCCGCGTAAAATAGTGACCTTAACCAAATAATAAAATATATGTATTAATAATCTAACCCAATAAAAAAGTTTCATCGTTCTAGCTCCAAAAATGAAAATTTCACATATGGCTGAGTCCTGTGAAGGTAGGTACTAATATTTTCTCAACAGCCTAAAAAATAAGTTTCAAGCTTCTAGCTTTAAAAATGTCAATACTTGCATACCATATTTCACCTTTTGACCCTTACAACCCATTTTCGTTAATTATATTTAATCAATACGCAAAAAATAAGATTCAAGCTTCAACCTTTAAAAATGACGATACTTCTATATAACCTCCTCTTTCAATCTCTTATAACCCTTTTTCGGATTAAAAAGTAACCTATGTCCTTTCTCAGGATCTAGATTTTAAACTTCATTTAAATCAGTACAGTAATTTTGGCATTTAAGTGAGACAGACAGACAGAGTTACTTTCACTATCGTAATATTAGTAAGGTATTTATTAAACTGACCAACTGACAAAAAAGCGAATGAAAAAAGTTTCATCGTTCTAGCTTCAAATATGACGAATTTCCATAAAAACTATTATCTGCTATTTTACTTTACCCCTTGAATGGTGACATTTTTACAAATTTAAATGTCATATTTATTTATATTTAATGTATAGTCTAAAAATTTCTTTAACTTCTTTTGTAAATTGGTGGTCCAGTTGGCCAATAACATAATAAAAATTTGTTAAATCAAAATAATAGATGTGATATTCTAAATTGCAAACATCCCTCTACTTGCGCAAACCATACTTTGACTCTACTGGCCAGAAGGGAGAAACGCGTATTCCGACCCTGAATAGCTCGGATGGAACGGTAGATGTTGTTTCTTCCAAGGAAATGTTGTTCATATGTATAGACAACTTCATTCTTAATATTATATGTTGTTTTAATCTTCAAAAATATTAATAATATGTGATTACGATCTTGTCCAAGAGCAGGGTCATCAGTTATAGCCCGTACCAGGATTATATTTATGTATTTATAAAATAATATTGCAGAGCAAACGATTATACATTTAAATTCATAAGGAGACAACGGATTGACAATAATCAGTTGCTCGCGCAACTTCGCATGCGCGCTGCTTATACAAATGACATATATGTTTATTTATGTCGCATATCTAGTACAATATTGGTGTAATTCAGAAATTAAAAATTTTTAAAGTTAGACTTAATACCACAGTTATAAAGTAGACTTTCCAAAATTTCTAATTTTTTAGTTAAGCCAGTATTATACTATGTGTGTATTAAACCGCATAAAGATAACCTTGTATTTCCATTTTCAACCCCTTACAACCCTTTTTTCGCATTAAAAAGTAGCCTATGTCCTTCCTCGGCGTATAGACTATTTGCGTACCAAATTTCATTTAAATCGGTTCAGTAGTTTTGGCGTGAAAGCGAGACAGACAGACAGACAGACAGAGTTACTTTCGCATTTATAATATTAGTAAGGAAGTAAGGATTATGTCTACCGGCTTCATTACATAGTATAAAACAAAGTCGCTGCCGCTGTCTGTCCCTATGTATGCTTAAATCTTTAAAACTACGCAACGGATTATGAAGCCGGTTTTTTTAATAGTTAGAGGAAGGTTTATATATATATATATATATATATATATATATATATATATATATATATATAATGTAGGTAATAATAAATGTTGCTGTGTTGTATTGTACTATTAGTTGCGATACCAGACATACCCATATCTCCCGGCGCTCCCTTATCTTTATATATCTGTGAAAGCGGTGGCATTTTAAGCTTCCCATCCCTTCCTTTTGCTCCTTCTGGTCCTGTTTCACCTTGTAATCCTTTTATTCCCTTTACTCCTTTATATCCTGGTGTTCCGGCTGTTCCAGCGAGGCCTTTATATCCCCGGGGTCCCGGTAAACCAATATAACCAGGGTATCCCTTTTGCCCTATAACTCCATCTTCACCTTTAACACCTTTCGCCCCAGGTAATCCTAAAAATAATTTTCTTTAATAATAAGAATATCTAAAAAATGTTAGTCTAGTAGTTAGGATCACAATATGCTTATTCTAGTTCGGATTTGAAATAAGTACTTATATAATATCGCAAACTAAAAAACAAAAACACACGCACGCACACATACACAGTATCTAATAAATAAATAATCGGCATGTTTACCTAATTATCTACTATTTTACGAATTATAAATTGAAACATCACCTAACGATTGGAAACTGTATTGAAGAATTATTTATTGCTAAATAACATGATTTTAGATTACAGTAAAACAGAAATTGAAACATAGCGGGTTGTAGAAAATCGGTAGCGCCATCTGGCTTAAAAAATAAATTAATTCCGACAATCATAATAAAAGAACAGTTAATTTAAGATTTTTCTTATATAAGTTTTGTATGGTATTTTGCATGCCGAGTTCGCCTTTAAATAATTTTACATTTAGATCGCAACCTACATGTAAATAAATAAATGATATAATTGTTACAATTGTTGGTGCTCCTAAATAAATAATTAAATACCGGCTTTAATTTTTTGAAATCAGACTTTAAACTCTGGAGAGGTTTTTCCAAAGTTTATAATTTTTGAATTAATCCAGTATTGTACATACTAGGGGTGCGATATGACAGAAGATATCGATGTTAGTACATTTACAACTAAGCACGTATTTCTTACTTAGTTGTAAATGTACTAGTTATTTTATATATATACCGTTATATAGAAACCCGTCATTTTTAAAATAAGAAGTATGAAATTTTATATACTAGCTTCTGCACTATACTATATTTTGCACAGTACGATCCCTATATACAGCTAAACTCATGTTTTAGAATAGAATATCGTTTAAGCAACTCAATTAAATGTTCAATGGTGTCAATGTTCATGGTGTGATCCTAGTCTATAGAAAACAAACATTCTCCCACCGATGCGCAGCGTAAATTTCAAGAACATCGCAAATTATACAGGTTTAATGAGTATCCTAGTTTTCGGATGCCTAAGAACTGAGTTCACAAAAGTCGAGAAGACTGGTTTGGATAAATAACGATCAGGCCAACCAAGGACGTCACGGTCATAAGAAGATATCGACGTCAGTTTGTGAAAATCCTACCCAGTCTATTCGTAAGTATTCCAGAGCGTTAAACATACGAAAATCAACGTTACAGTGGATTTCAAAATAAGATAACAAATTTCACCCATATAAAATCTGATGAGTTGCCGTTTCTGGAGTAGCAGAAACCCACAACGCAAATATCAAAGGCATACATACTACACACATACATACATACTTACATAGTCCTAAATTCACAGTTTAGGCGGCTATGTTATCGTATGGCATCATAGACCCATACTTTTTGAAAACGAACATGGTTATGCAGTTACTGTCTCTTCGGACCAGTATGTGCCTATGATCAAGGATTTTTTATACCAGAGTAGCTGAATTTTCCAGGCTCCATTCTCGGACTTGGTTTCAACAGGAGGCAGTTGCGCTGCCCATAGCTCTAACACCGCTATGCCCATCATCCATTAACTTTTCCCTAACAAAGTGATATCTGGAAAAGGAGAAATTCCTTGGCTACCACAAAGTTCGGATTTGAGTCCAATCGACTTTTTCTTATGGGGTTATCTTAAGGATAAAGTCTAAACAAAACAAACCCGCGGTCAATTGATGAACTTAAAGAAAATATCCGACGAGAAATGTCCAGCATTACAGAGCTTACTTGCCGAGCCGTGATGGAAAATTTTAGGGACCGTTTAGAACGAAAATTGTAGTTAAGTATGCCAAGAACGAAATGGAGCACATTTGGATGAAATAATTTGTATAAAATAATTGCCCTTTTGTGTAGAATATATAGCACGCATTAAAAAAAAAAAAAATCTAACTGTACATAGTTTTATTTTTATAAAAATGTTTTCATTTCAAAAGTCTTCGGGGACATCTTTTATATAGGAATATATAAATTATTCTATTAGTAAGTATAGCCGGGGCGAACGGCTAATAATGTTATAGAAATGATTAAAATTATTATATATATATAGAATATAAAATATTAATTTGTTTGAAATCTGAATCATTAATATTTTTTATTTCATTCAGATTTCAAACAAATTAATATTTTATTAGAAAAACATAAAAGAAAAAATATATGTATATGTATATAAAATATAAGACTTAAAAAACAGCATCTTTTAAAAAATACTAGGGGTCGAATGCTCGAATTCGCCCATAATCTATACTTATAATAAATGTGTAGAGAGGTCAATTCTGTAGATGAAATATATTTCCAAAATAACTATCAGGGGGTGATTAATGATCGATACTGATGCCAAAAATGCAATCAGTAAAATATTTGTCTGTCTGTCCGTATGTTCGTTATAGAAACAAAAACTACTTGACGGATTTTAACGAAACTTGGTACAATTATTCTTCATACTCTTGGGCAGGTTATAGTATACTTTTCATCACGTTACGATCAATAGAAGCAGAGCAGTGAAGGAAAATGTTAGGAGAACACATCAAAACCACAGAACTGTGAGGAAGGACATGGGCTACTTATTTTACAAAAAACGACGGAAACACAGACGAAGTCGCAGGCAACAGCTAGTACAAAATATAAGAAGATTTTTGAACCAGTAATAACAATTAAACAAAAGTGTATATATGCGTGTGTGTCTCTATTTTTACTGATTAATGTATGTAACATTAATCCACTACCCTGTTATGCATAATTTAAAAAATATATTAGCATTCTGCACTCCTTCTGTATATAAACTACAAATGCGCGAAATTTTGTACCTCTTCATAGGTGCAAAATTCCGTTAAAAGCGGTACAAAGTTTTTGTTCCACGTAATAACATACAGATTACCTGATGGACAGTATGGGCAGTCATCGCCGCGGGATCCCTTAACTCCATCGAAGCCAGGGATACCAGGTTCTCCGGGATAACCGATAATTCCAGGTGATCCTGGTCTACCAGGATCTCCCTGTGGACCTGTAATATTCACTCCTATTCCTGGAATTCCAGGTAAACCCATCAATCCTTGACTACCACGTTCACCATGTATTCCACGAAAACCGTTGTTACCGCGTTCACCTTCATCTCCCTTTGGACCATGTACGTTATAACCTGGCAAACCTCTTGCACCTATCTTACCCCGAGGTCCAGGGTAACCTGTAGGACCACGTAGTCCAGGTTCTCCTTTGTACCCATCATTCCCTGGTTCACCTTTTGGTGAAATACCAGGTTTTCCTATTTTTCCTGGCATGCCTGTTATTCCAGGTGATCCAGGTGCCCCTACAATGCCTGGAGGTCCAACAGTTCCATCATAACCGGGTGTTCCTTTTTCCCCTATTGGTCCTTGAGGTCCCTGTGGTCCTACAGCTCCTATTATTGGCTCAACATATATTGTTGGATCATATTTTCCCGGAGCTCCTGGAAATCCTTGAGGTCCTGGATTGCCTGAATATCCATCCGGACCAGGTCTCCCTGGAATACCATCATCACCGTCCAGACCAGCATAACCTGGGGCTCCTTTAGCTCCTTTTGGTCCTGGGGGACCATATTGACCTCTGTGGCCAGGTTTTCCTCTAGGTCCTTGCTCGCCTTGATCTCCTTTAATGCCGTCTATTCCATCATAACCAGGTGCACCCTTATAGAAAGAAAATGCTATGTTAATTTTTACCTATATGATTATAGTACGTTACATAAAAACTACAATCGTACCAAAAATTTAGCCTAAACTAATTGGAGAATATTCAAACACACATAATATGAATGAAGATACCACTACATAATGAAGATACCGCAAATTTGAACTATATAAAGCTAGCGTTAGAACTTTTTATTTTACAATGTATAAAGCTAGCCAGCCAGCCCATTTGCGCTATTTTACATAAAGTAAAACATTACGTAAAATGGCGCAAATTGGCTGGCTAACCTCGTATGTCATATATTTTGGCTATTTTGTTAGTTAGAGTAGCATGTATAACTAAACATTGTGCACAACAATTAAAACTTCATAAAGAGATAATAATAAATAATTGCAACAGTGGAGAGAAATCTTTCTTATTAGATGAAGACGACGATTCTTAATACATTAATTGACGTACCGGTTGACCAAATGAGCCCTGTCTTCCCTTATCACCTTTATCACCTCCGTCACCCTTGTAACCCATTGCCCCCTTCCCTCCTTTTGTAAATAAAGTCGAATTATTAATAACTGGTAAAATAATTTCGGTTTTTCTACCCGGTTCGCCTGGTAGTCCACGCTCTCCTTTTTGTCCCGGCGATCCAATATTATCATCGCCAATGTCTCCTTCATACCCCGCTTCGCCTCGATACCCTATTATACCCTAAAATATAAAATAAGTATTATATATATTACTGTATATAATCAGCGACCTCTACATTTTCCTATATCGACATTTGTTAATGTACTATGTATATAATTAATATTTGCATGGGTGCATTACAAAATTTTGAATTTCTCGGTTTGTTGTATACTATATATGTAAACCTTCATTTTGAATCACTCTATCTGTTGTTGAAAGCTGCATTAAATTCCGTTGAGTAATTTAAAGGATATTATTTTAAGTAGTAAAGACAATACATAAAATTAAGCTATTTTCATGTATTATATATATAATCACAAATAGTGTAGTTAATATACTGAGACTGTCACATATATTGAGATTTCAAGTAATGGTCTAATGTATGCCATAAGAAATATATGTACATATCCTTATCAATTATTTCATAATGACAATTTTTATAGATTACATAAATATGTAGGTATATTTGTTAATCGTACATTGGTTGGCTGCCTATATCCTGGGTTAGAATTCTGTTAAATATTATACACATAAATTATTTTATCTCACATATTTCTTATCCATAACCATCAAGCATAAGTAAAAAGAATATTACACAAAGAATAAATAAAACATAGGTTGGATATCATATGTACCAATCTTTCGAAACTAAAATGAGATTGTTTGCTACAACTAGTTAGTTAATATATATAATATACTCCCATCTTATATTTAATTATTTTACTGTTAAACGAAAAGATATTTTCTTTCCTGTCCAAATAAAACTTACATGACTGAACATGAAATTTATTTTCTGGAAACATTGTTAAAATATTTTTATTACTTTTTTCAATTATTCTATCCAATATGTTTAGCTATAGAATGGTATGCAAACATTTTTTTAACAGTTATCGATTATTTATAGTTTAAATATTAAGATGTTAATAAAATGAAAGTTAAATGTCATGATGTAGCAGCGTTTTGCATTAATAAATCATTGATAATCATTGATATCGTAAAAAAATTGTCCATCAGCCATTTCATTAATTTAAATATATTCAATTGTTTTATATTATTATTAGTTTTGTTGAAGTGTTCAGTGTCGTGAGGTCACTAGATATGATTTTATTATTATCAGGGGCTGATAGAATAATAAAGGTATATTCATTATTGTATCAGATACTAATAAAAAATATACATAAATGAAAGGATCCTAATTTTAAAATTTTTAAGAAAAGGTTTAATACTATGTTTCCTACACCACAAAAAACTCGTATGTATTAAAAAATTTATACTATGGCGCAAATATATTTTTTTATTTATATCCTTATCATTGTTTCCACAATGATAAGGATATAAATAAATAGTTATAAGTACCAGAACAGACGTAGTGGTAAGGGTAAGGTCATGATTATGTAAAGTACTTAACCTACTCTTGGTGCTGTGGTGTAGAAGAAGAAATTATTACCATATCACCATCTTCACCTCGTTCTCCACTGTATCCTCTATAGCCAATCTGTCCTCTACGTCCAGATTCTCCATAGCGACCGGGTGTTCCTGGTTGACCAGCCACTCCATTGGAATTGGATCCTCCATCACCTGGGAATCCTTTAAACCCTTTATCTCCGTATGAACCAGGTAGTCCTCTTTTACCAGGCCTACCGACTGGTCCCGGTGGACCCATCACACCATCAATACCACTGCAGCCATCTAAACCCATGGTTCCCGAAATACCTTGTAATCCTTGTGGGCCCTGTAAAAATATTTTACAAAATTGAATGTAAAACGCATTTGTTCATAGCTAAATGATATGATTTTAATGCATATCTACCTGAACGCCAGGAAAACCTCTAGGTCCATAGTGTCCATCTAAACCCTGAAAATAAGTATTTGTTTATTATGGTGAAAGTAAATTAAACTAAAATACGCTTACTGATTCTTTAGATAGGTTGATGCAACTACATATACATATGTTAATGCTTTGTCCTCCGTATTAAATTTAATTGACCGGGATAAAACACAGTAGGACATTTAACTTTTATCTTTAATGCAAATATGGTTTTTATTACCCTCTCTCCTTTATCGCCATAATCTCCAATATCACCCTCACTGCCGATTTCACCTGCTCTGCCCATACGGCCTTCTTGGCCATCATCGCCATATTCCCCAGGTAAACCAGGAAAGCCTGGTGGCCCAGGGTCTCCAGGGTTACCTTTTATGCCTCCGCAGTCGCATACTGTTTCATTGCACACCACCTGAGTATGAAATAATGGACATAAACATAACTAGAACAATAAGAAAACCATTGTACAAAATTATTATGCTTTAGCTTTATTAGGACATTTTTGAAAAAGGAGCACTTATAAGCTAAATTAGCGTTTATTAAATGCACTTGAATAACAAAATTAAGTACTGGCAAAATTTGAACAAAGTCCTTTAAATACTTTTATGTTTTATTATTATAATATTAATAAGAGACGCAATTGCCGGATCTATGTAATAATTAATTTCAATAATTATTACTTATATATTATACAATTGTACTAATAACTTTTGTAATTATTAACTTCAATAATTATTGCTACAATTATATGTGTAGGTATTGTCTGTTTGCGGTGAAACAATAATCTCAACTAAACAATTGGACGGATCTTAATTTATTATGAAAATATAGATTGTTTTGTTCATTGGTGTTTTAATAGCCTATAACAGGTATATATTTTTTTAAAATTAAGAACATTAATATTATGCAAGAGGAACGTGCCTTATCGTCTACTTGTGACATAACTACAGTTGAATAAGTGTAATATCGTTCATTGCCCTACCTCATAATGGAGCATGACTATTTCTATATAATTAGTACCTGAATAAGGTAACTAGAAAGCTCAAACAATATTAGATAATTGAGGAAAATCCTCAAATACTTCGGGTTTACATCATTCGATCATGAGTTCGTGAAAATGGGACTACGTGAAGAGATTAGACTTCCAAACAAACAAAAAAAAATTGGTCCATTATTTATAACAATATGAGAGAACATACACAAAAAATATAGGTAATGAAAATCGACTCTTGTCCTTTTATGAATTCTTATTAAATAATTCGATTTAAAAAAAATACATACTTTAGGTAAGTTTTCATTTCTATTATTAGGTAAATTCATTAATTTCCTCACTTTCTAAAATTGACCTTTAAATATACATAACCCTAATATAAAAATAGCAAATAATTATGAACTGGTTATTATTCTAAATATTAAATAATTATATGTACCTAAATATGTAACCATTAAATACTTATAAAGATCCATCCGTCTCTTTTTTATTACAAAATTATATACAGATAGGTACCTACTCCTGACTCGCGGTATATTTTTACAGTATAATTAATTTTGCAGCTGATATTGTTATGATTACTTTATAAGTATGATGTCAGCATGTGTTGCATCATTATTACACTAATAGATTGTAGGTAACTAAAGAGACCACATGAGTATACCCAAGTGGATGCATACGAATACGACTTCATGTAAAATCTACTTTAGCTTATTCGAATAGACTCAATGTAGGTAGGAGCCAAAGTTTTTTCGACAACCCTCATTGGAATAGAAAATCACGCCACAGTACTCATGAATAAGATCACAAAAGTATTCTTTAGTTCGCTAAACCTATACGTTACTCAGCTAATATTTTATATTGTTTAAACAGTTACTTTTATATAATCTATGAGAAATAAGTATAAATAAGTATCTTGTTCATTTAACATTCTCAGTAGGTCCTTTTCTTAATTTGCAAATTAAATGAATGCAAACTTGCAAAATGATTCGTAATTGTAGTAGGTACCTATTGTATACGTGGAATTATAGGAGTAGGTAATATGAAACCGTCTCCGTTTATTAAGACGCCATTTCAAACGTATCATTTTGCAGTTAACATGACAACATATCTAAATTTGCATGACCACACATTGGAATAGTGCTAATAAAATTACTGTGTCGCGTAGCTATATTATATGGGACAGTTTTGAATTATATATTAATAAGTTTAGATGCTTTATTAAAGATTTTATATAATGGAAACAATATATAAATAACACTTTAAAATAAGTGAAAATCATTCTATCGTAGTTATCTTATTAATAATTAACAGCTCGCTCTTTCTTCGGATATAATAAGATATCATTCTGAAGAGCAAATAGCCTATTATTTTTACAGTTTCTGTTCCATTCATAATACGCCAGTATATTAGTTTACTAGCTACTCGCCCCGGCTTGCACGGGTGTACATGTATTATTATTATATATATAAAACTTCCTCTAGAATCACTCTATCTATTAAAAAAAGCATTTCAAAATCTGTTGCGTAGTTTTAAAAATTTCAGCAAACATAGGGACGGACAGACAGCGACGGCGACTTAGTTTTATCCAATGTAATAATAATGATTTCAATGTATATAATGTTATATTTTTATGAAAGTACTCATAGTGGAACATTTATTATTAAAAATCGTAATAATTATTTTTATCAATCTAAATAATTTTATCAGTCCCTTCATGTAGGATAATAAAAGAGGTAGTCAGTAAAACCAAAATGTAGTAAATATACTACTTTAAACTTGTAGTTTTTTCACTATGACATAGAAAATCCTTTCTACTATACCATAACATTTGTAAGTACCGTTTTTATATGCGTAGAAGACACAATTAAGACTAAATACTACCGTGTTTATATTTACCGTGTACATGGGTATGAGGATTTTTCCCAAGTAGGTACTTTGCCTAAATCTTTATAAGATTCCTACTTAGATTAATATAAAGTAAACAAATTAGTTTTAATTGGCCATATTCCACGTTTAACATACATATATACTTTGCCTTCAAAATATATACTTTGTCTCATTTTCTCCACATAGGCCCCAAACGAAAATTATTATCTTAAAAAAATTGCAATGAAAATAATATTGGGTATATATCTGCAGGCAGAGATTGCTTCTAATGTTTATAATAACATCGAAATGTCGACATGTATGATATATATAATATGTACCTATTATAGATCGCCTAACACCCGACGCCGCGACGGTAGGTTATTTTTTATATTGAATATATCTGATTATATTTATGTGTGTTTTACTATGTGCATTATTTACAAAAAAATGCATATTAATTTTTTTTTGCCTAGTAAGTCCATAGCACGAGCTCGGTTTGCTTTAAATAATTACGGATTAGATGACACCGTGTTCTGGGTTATTTATTATATTATTACAATGTGTTTTATGTTCGATGTAATTTGTTTTATCATTAACGGTGTCTCTAACATTACAAATGTAATATAAAAAATATTGTAATTATCCTCTGCCAAATAATATGTTTACCAATAGTGAAATATACCTAAGTAATTATATTGTATTTACACTTTAATATAAATTTGTGTTATATATGTATTTTATTTGTAACAGACTTCAATTAATGGCAATGAGTCAGTTTGGTGTGATCATTAAAACGGAAGTTATATCACTGAAACATCTGTTAATGTTATCTTAAATCCGTTTATTACAGACCAACGATGACCTATATTTAGACATTAGTGAAGTAATATTCCATATGGATTTATTACAGAAGTAAAAATTGCTCATTATCTGTAATATAATAAATTTTAAACACTTTGGAAACATTTTAAGCAAATGACGCCAACGTTAGATTTGCCCCAATTAAAGTTATATTGTGAAGTATTAAATAATTTATAGAAAGTTATTTCGTCTGTAGTCAAATAAATTTTATACACGTAAAAGTTGTTGCGTTAAAATATATATAGATATACCTACAAACATAATGTCGTATTCTTATAACACAGTATGTACAGCATTTTACAATTCATTCTATGAAAAATAGACTTTTAGTAGGGGTAAAATGAGTTCATACCATACTGGGTATATAATCATTAAAATAGGAATCGACGGAGATAAACGCATACAAAAATATAATCTACATATTCTTTGTCGATTGTAAATAAATCAAAACGGCCAAGATACAGTTTTTGTGAGTCTGATTTATGGCCATCGAGCCAAACTCGCTCTGAATCAGGATTGCCACTTTAAAACATTTAGCTTCGTACGGTTTTCGTACTTTGGTTCTCCATCTTTGTATATTATTGTTTTTATACCGATTTTCACAGATCAAAATCTCATACAAACTTGTACAAAGACGCAAATATCCTCGTACCAAAAGTAAATTAAATTTCATTTCAAAAAAATCTATTTGTACGAGGATCCGTTGGCATCCCTGCTTAGAATGGACGGACGGATGTTTCTGGGTAATGCGCGATTCATCCGCACCGTCGCCGCGCCGTCAACCGCGACGCATCACTGCGCATAGCGTGCCATCCTAAACGTCCGCCTCGCCACACATTACAGAAATATAACAATACTGTTTCAGTTTTTATATTATCAAATATTCATTTAGATTTCAGTTCAATTGAAATTCCCTGTACATTTGTGTTCTGTACGTTTGACTTGCAACAGTTTTATTAATGCAATATGCAGGCTAAATAAACTCATTGCAAAAAGAAAACGTGTTCTGTAGATATTGTTTATATATGTGATTAACGGAATGTCGTTTACTTTATTTCATAACCACGCTATCTGGAATAAATATGTATGTCTGCAACGCTCACGTGACACCCCTGTTGTTTCAGGCGTCCATATGTTACGGACACCGCTTACCATCCGATATTTTGTTAACCACCATTATGTAATATAAAAAAATGTAAAAAAACTAAGCTCCACGATAGATAGATTATAAGTACCTATACCTAGGGTCGAATTAACCATTAGGCAAAATAGGCAGATCCGTATAGGCCCGCTTTCTTTCAGGAACGTTGTAGTGCACGTACAGAAGTAAAAAAACGTGAATGTGACATGAGTGAAAATTTAATTGGAAAATTTTTATCCTAGTCACCATAGGAATATACTTTCCTATTGTGAGATATAAAAGTTTTTATATAAGTCTCTTTGTATAAAATTATATGATCATGATACAATACCTACTTAACCCTTAATTAGTTTTGTGTTATTAATTCAGTAGCTATAACTGGGCTTATAATAATTAAGTTCAGTAGATATGGAGATTTTTTAAATATCACAGTGATCATGGCATCAATTGAAAGATGATGATTTACATGTAAGTTGGAAGAAATGAATAGATGGTTAGTTTTTTAAATCAATCGTCTAAATGTTGCCGAATATTACTAGATATTTTTGGCAAGACCAATGTTAATTATTATATAGATATAGATACATATATTCATGTACATTTTTGTTTGTGTAAAGCAGGATAAAACGAATGTTACAAGTGCAATGAACCACTGATTACACCATGACGATTCATTCAACAATCTATACTATAATATAATTTTATTGTAATGAATGTGGGTATTTAGTTTACTTTTATGTTTTGTATGCATTATTGTACTTAACATTACATTATTATGGGAGTAGGCTATTATAAAATATATGAGTCATTAGTTGCAATTCAAGGAACGGACTGGATAAACAATCATTGCAGTGTCCCAGTCGATAACGGCCATTCGCACATCCCGCGACACGATCCCCCCGCGCGTCTCACCCCACAGCACCCTATCGACACGTGTTTTGTTATATAGCAACTGCGTAACTTATTCATTAAATAAAATCTACATCATGTCAGCTAAAAATATTAGATTTTTATTATTACTAGTATTAAATAATTATCTTAATGGCTGTATTGTACTAATATTAAATAATTATTAATTAATGGAGTGAACATGGTAGAGTTGAGCCGTATAGACTTGAACCTCATTTTACTCGATTGAAAAAAATGTTTGTGACAAGTAATCTATAGTATAAATTACTTTCTAGAGATATTTCTAGAGACGGCTCAACTCTACCATGTTCACTCCATTAATTATCCTCATCCCCAACAGAGTGTCGGATCTCGGATCTCCGGAGGCATTCATTTGTCATCAATTATATAAAGTTAATCTTCAACGCGTATTCAACATAGTTTAATAAAATTATAATAAGTTTAATAATATTGTGTATACAGTATATAGGCAAGTCACACGACACGACCTATGTAGAAACATGAATTTGTATTATTTAGATTAATCAAAATATTATATTACTGTACTTATGTTTTCTTGAAACAAGGACATTAGGCATGCACCTAAGGCTAATAATTTATTAAATGTATTATTTTAATGAATATAATAATATACTCTAGTTTTTGTAGGTACTTTAATTTAATGAGTTAAACACGATGTCATTATTTTTTCTTTTAACTTTCATACCTACTTACCTACTAAAAAAAAAGTTCAACATTCTTTAACAAGTCGCTTATCCTTATGCGCCAATTATCCCAATTACATCCTATAACGGTTTATATTAACTGACAATTGGTCATATTCTATTCTTATAGTTGTAACTATGTCAAAATATAAAAAATGGGACAGACTGCCGGGATTTATGAGCTGTTTGTCGGAATCTGGTGACCCCGGTGACTCGTAAACGCGTTCCCGATACAGGTCGCATCGCTAACGTAGGTACGGGGGCGAGCACAATATACCAGCCGCGGCTAGTTCTACTTCACAAGAGTAATAATGATTTTATATTTCGGCCAATATTAGTCATGCATGCTAACAAATATTGTATAGACGAAAATACACTACATCATTAAAACAATTAATCGCTATCATGTAGATTAAGGCAAGAACTATGTGTTCAAAATTAAAATTTATCATAGTTTACTTATGTAGGACATTTTTGTCGCTTCTGAGTGTAAAGATTTTTTGTTTTGCGATTTTTACCGTACCATCCAATCTACCGTCCGTTTAATCTATAAATTAATTGAGAAGAATTGGCAAGACCCTACTGAAGTTCTTTTTTTAAAAAGGCATAATATACAGATTGTTTACTTATTTAGGTGACTAAGTGTTGGACTTTAAATAAAAATCTCTACATCAGAATGTGGTAGGTTTTACTGTTTCTAAGACTGCATGACAGTGATAAAATATCCTTATTTTGCTACTAACAGATATTATAAGGAAAAGTGGGAAATAATAAAGTTGCGAGTAAGTATGTTATTAAGTATGTGTACTATCTAGTTCTTATTACATCGATATGAAGTTAATATCATATAAATATCAATGGCAACACGATAATAGAATTAGCAATAGTGTTGTCCTAAATTCATATTTCTACAGGTAAAGTTTCCATAATAGTAATACTTACATGAAAATTTAATTTGATAGGTAGACTCAAGAATCGTCAGTAGTGCGTGTTATATTTAGACAAATGGCCGATGTTGAACTGGCTTTTGTTACCGCACTGAAACTATTGACCTATTTCACTTTACTGGAAGTAAGCAATAACTTTCAGTGCAATGCTCGCGGTCGTAAAACCGACTTATGAGTAACCACGCAACGAATGTAACGTATTGCAGTATTAGTTAGCTAGTAGATATAACACATTTAGTACTTTTTACAATATTCAAATTTAGAGCTCTACAAAAATCTCTGTAGTCATTTAATATTAGGATCTCTGTAGACAACAGACATTAATAGTCAAGACTTTGTAGTATCCATATGCCAAACTTTAACATTTCGGAATATGCGTAATGCTACATGCATTACGCATATTCCTAAATGTTAAAGTTTAAAATTGATATATAATGAAATAGATATTATTATATTTGTTTTAGAATCGATATTTTTTACATTTGGTAAAGATTTAAACATTGAATAGTCATCCATAAATATTAATACTTAACACTTTATGTGTAGTGCGGAAGTGATATCGACAAAATGTAAAAAAAATTGAGAAACGTTCAATACTACTTCCTCTTGAGTTCAATGTTCTGTAGCAGTATACGTCACGACGATAAAACACCGACTCATGAATTGAGCTCGTTCATTGACAGGGCGACTCACCCCGGAATATAAGGAGTATAATACACACAACATTCAGACGAAATCAATGTAGAATTTTACATTTATATATAATCATGAAACATGATCTATTGCGTATCCTTATTTGCCAGACATGTAGCCATTGTATATTATTTTTAGTAAGATTGTTATTATATTTGTTCTAAGAATGAATTGATTTATTATTTAATAATACATCGGAAGAAACTCCTTTAAAAAGTAATATGAAGAAAAAATTTAAGAATGAATGCTACGTATTTAAATGTGTTTTATAAAAGTACCTATATCTTACAAATTTCATTTATATGTCGCTGTATTTTTTTTAAAGTATAATTATGTTTTGTATTGTTGCCATGTTACCCATAGAATAGGCACTAGAAACGTTAACCTATGTTATCGGCATCCGATCTGTATATACACTATACAAATATGCAATATAAAATATTATGTAAAATAATATTTTGCTTTATGGGACTAATTTGGCAAATAAGATGACGACCCACCTGATGGAAAATGATAATCGTCGTCTGCAGACATGAAAAGTAACATGGATTTCAATTAATAATAGTACTACGGTTTTATGCCTCCGTACTCTAATTGTTATTTGCAAAACAGTACGATATTTAACTATTAAATATAAATCGAAAAATATTTATTATTAAAAATCTACAACGATTGTGTATATTGGCCCTAATCCGTTACTAGTGTCGTCTGACGAGGATGCTTTCAAAACAAAAAGTTTAATTTAGATTGGTAATGTAAGCAACTGTGAACAACGTATTTTTAGACATAAACAACAGAATAAATGAAGTCGCTGTAATTAGGTAATATTCTTTCTCACATCAATAACTGTATGTAGGTAGGTATTACTCCGAGACTAATGTGGGTGCCTATTTACGTGCCAATGGGACTAGTTGGATTGACCTCATTCCTTATAACGTGTAAAACTACAAAATGTGAAAAAATTTCAAACGGCGCTTAAAAGGAGGAGAAAATCAGGTCATCAATTCAATTACTTTTATACGTAACTGGGATGACAAACTAGGCGACGGCTCACCTTATGGTGAGTTATGGTTAGTGGCAACCATTGCCTATGTACCTACATGATCTGCCCCGTATACGGACTACGGAGCGGTTGAAGCCCGAAAGCACTACCTTCGCCTGATGTTTACGACCTCAGTTTGTGGGTATCGCTGTTCTATCCCACCGGGTCAGAATGTCATACCCGACTTTGACTTATTCTTGTGGCAACAATACGGTTACCCTAACCGTATTGTTGCCGTAGGAATAAGTCAAATCGGGTTAAATTAGCAATCGTCCAAAAAATGACTACTAAATCGTAAAAAGTTATCTGCGTGTGTAGCCCAGTTACACCTAATTCTTCCGCTAAGGAGTTTGCTTTATAAGCTGTGGATCGGTTATAGAGTGCGATTAAGCAGAGTAACATTATAAATCTTATACCAGATTTTTTATAACAGGTATGTGTGCGCCACCATGCTACACATGGTGTGGGTGACAGTTTGATTAATGTTTCGTTTCACTCTTAAAAGTTTAACGCGATTTACAAATTAGTATTTCAGTACTACATACGTAATATATTAAATCATTAATAACTGTATTAACTTAAATGTAACAATTGTTACACGCATATTATAAAAAATCTGAAATACCTATTCATTTCAAATCTGAAACAATGTACTGTATGGTGTATGGTATTACATATTTATACCTCTAAATATGACGGATTTCTATATATCCCCTTATTTCTTATACTTTACCTTTTTAGGGGAGGATTTTCCAAATATTCTTCTTTTTCATAATATTATTTTATATTTGCATTATAAATTGTATCTTATTATTATATTTGCATCATAAATTGTATCAACTGTCAAAATTTCAAGTTTCTAACTCAATCTGATCCGTGTTTTTTTAAAGGCGAGTCTATGCTAGTGAAGTGCAATAATTACTTTTATTTGTATTTTATAAAACAAAATACATTTAAGAGCTATATGGATTTTCTACTCGTCGAGCTAATTAAAATATTTTGGTATATTACATTAGTTGTGTAACAATTTAACAACCACGAGTATACTAATTAGTCACTTCCACGCAGACGAAGTCGCGGGTACAGCTTGTTATACATATATCAATGTTCATTACAATACAACAAAATATTTATTATTTAAATTATTAACCGGGTCTTAACACGAATAGTTTTATGGCAAATAAAGGTATTTACCTCTCTCGACGTTTCGACTAGGTTGCACTAGCTGTGGTCACGAGTTGACTGGAGTAACAGCGATGTCAATGTAGATAGGTGAGAGCAGTTCTTTCATCTACCGTCAGTAGATTGTTTAACGAAAGTTCGCAACACACAGCACTCACGGTATCCGTACACTCATTGACTATTGATGCTATCTCGCCATCATTATTATTTATATTTATTTATTATCTACATATATAAAGGTACGATACACCGGTTGTCTACAACACATAATTCTAGTTTTGCTTAAATTAAGGCTAGGTAGTGTTGTATTTGTAAAATATATTGTGCCAATGTATATAGGTAGTACTTTAGCTGCCATATACGTAGGTATAAAAATAACACTATGAGACCATTCATTGAAATAAGTGTCTATGTTAGATAAAAACAGCACAAGGATGCATGCGGATGTAATATCTTAATCTTATTCATATTATAAGCGCGGAAGTTTGTGAGTATGGATGGATGTTTGTAACTCTTCCACGCAAAAACTTTACTTATACATCAGAATAACACATAATTTTAAAAGATATTATGTAAATTGAGTGAAATAGAATGATAAATGTCATGTGAGTGTGATACAGACGAAGTTGAATGGGTCAGCTAGTAGTATAATACTACAGGACAACATAGCGCTACGTAGACCGAAACTATGCTGAGGTTGTACTAGGGATGCTAAACACCAGTTAGAAATACTTAAATACGTAAATTTATATATACAGACTAATCTAAATAATAATTATACTTGTAAATATAAATGTTTTTATTACGTTTGTACTCGTATCATGCGAGCAATCGAATACACAATTTGCTAAACTATAACAGCTGTCCAATCAAATATAACAACATTATGTTAATTTTTATCTATTTAAATATTTTCTTTCTTCTTCTACTAAATTACTTCTCGTTCAGCCTCAATACGTATGTTGCAAATAAAGTATATTCTATCTATCTATCTATCTAATACTTCTGCATATTGACTGCCGACGTGTGTCTTACAAACCTTACCCATAAACAGTTGAATAAGTTAGATCATTTATATAATAACTGTATCCGGTAAATCATTGGACTACGTAAGTATGACCACGTATCTAAATAGAGATTGATATATTAATAATATGATAATTAAATTTGAATAATATATTTTCAATTATCTTAGGTATATTATAATTAACATTATTTTAAGTGACATCTTTCCTTTGCTCAATTTCTCCTGCTGCTCCTTTGATCAATGCGAAACAGAAATAAATGAAAGAAGAAACAGAATCTTTTGATTTTATTGAATTGAAGTACTTAATGTTTCGCATCTAAGCCATTGCCAGTTGTCATTAAGAGGCAAAACTTATGTCGTAAATGATTGGATAATAATAATATTATATCAATTTCTGTAATGGAAATGAGGATGAATAAGTTCTTATAAATTAATATACTCTATTTATTTTATACCAATATAATACCAACCAGGCTACCAAAATTTATACATAGCCCATATACACTTGCTTTTTCAATCACTACATATAAGTATGAGATTACAGAGAACGACTTTATACAAAGTCTGACCTTATTTAAAGAATTGCAGCGCATGAGGAGAGGTACCGTGCACATCACATGACGGTGTACCTAATGTCATTGTGCTGGTAGTACGTACGTAGGTACATATAGGCGACGGTTGCCCCTTTCCATCGAGTTTGCATTGTTTGCCCTTCTATTTATAAAAAAAAATATGTTTATTAAATTCAGAACTAATTGTAAACTAAAATGACTATAAACAATTGTCGGTTGGCTACGTCACAGCATGATATAGATATTCAAATAACATATATAACATTGTATTCCATTAAATGCAATCATTTTATACAATGGCCGGCCATTTCATGTCTCATCATAATGATTAAATCTACGATTTGGTCACAACACACAAGGCACTACAGTATAAATTTGATGATGGTATTAATTTGAGCTGACGTGCTGCAACTCCATTTAGTAAGGAGATGTAATATATTATAATGAATGTAGTATCTACGAGTATTTCATACATTTATAATATTTGTACGAGTATGCTACAGCATGGATGAGTAGTAATGAGTACCTACTCTTGTAGTCAGTTATTTCCAGGAAATATTCTTAAGGAAACAAGAAAAATTAAGGCAATTACCTACATATTTTCATTTCAGGCCATCCTATTTTTTATTTTATCGGATCCCACGTATCTACTACAGTTAAAGAAATGTATAAAATTATATAAAACTATTCATACACTACAGCCAGTAATGTGTTATTCCATAGATAATATTATAACCAAACAACAAATTTATAACTTTGGGATGATCTCATTCATAAAATAAAAAATATTATTGACGTAATAATTTATTAATGTATATTTGCTTAGTAGATATATGTATTATATACATTGTGCTGATACGGAATCGTGGGAGTTATTTCGGCAATAATTGCAAAAATTGTGTTATATACCTAACGACAAGTTGATAGCAGTTTCCTGTACAGTTGATAAGAGAAGCTACTGTTTGAGTCGCGACCTCGTTTTTGAGAGCTTTGTCAATGGAAGCTGATTTTGACCCAATTTAGGACCGTTTGATAATGGACATTCAAAGTATCGAGATTGATTTGAGTACAATATTTTAAATAAACTATTAATAGTTTTACAATTATTTGTTTCGTTTCCTTTCTTTTCATTGTTTTACGTTCACGGTCCTTAGGTTCCTGTTGAAATATTTCGGTCTATCATGATGTGAATTGATACGCTCTTTAAAAAGTTCATGGTAGACTCTGTCAATTCGACTTAGAGAAAACAATTGTACTACAATGATTTTTAACGAAGACCATGTGGAGGTCAACCTGACGCAGTAAAGTAGCGTTCTATAGAAACAAATAATCCAGAAATAGGTAGTACAGGGACAGATATACCCAATCTTTTGCGCTGGCGACTTTTTTTGCGTGTAAATGTAAAGGTCATCACCATTTATATGTAAACGCTATTGATGATATAAATAAAATATCTAAATGACGCCATCGATTATTTTAAGAATTTAATTATTGTAAGTTTAATATTAAATATATTCACGAAATAAAATATTTCATCTCTGTGAGTGGTATTTTTTTAATTTTCTCTATGCTAGTAAGCGGGCCCATGTTTAACAAGATATTCAGTCAAAATTTCATCGTAATTTCTCAAGCCTTTTTCACGCGACATCTTAATACACAACTAAATAAAATAGACAGATTTCGCCTCGTCACGTATTTACAATTTTACTTAGTACATATAAAGATTTCTTCTGATTCCTTTCTGAATTATTGGGTTCGTATGAGTCGTTTATATATTTATAATGTATTATGTTTTGAAACATTACTGTATTTATTTATAAATCTTTTATGTCTTCCGAATATTTTTTCTTTATTTAATTCAAAACGCCGTATGGTGTTAAATCCCTCAAAATTATATATATGTATAGTATAATATATAATATAATTTTATTACTAAAAAATGTATTAAAGTAACATGTTTAACTTAACTCGAATTATTAAATTCGAATCGTTCACCTATTGATGAAGAATGAAACATTATCGTTAAGTTCATGGATAGGTCATCATATCAGCCTTCTTTATTGTTTAGTGTATTGATTTTACTGTTATCATGGTATAAAGAAAAATTTGTACTGTAAAAGATACTGCTACCGATTTTATTTGCTATAGCAGCATTATACCACCCTGTTTTAGAAACTAGTTTAGTTTTGTTTAATGCACAAATAGGTGGATATAGTTTTACACTTTGCTATATTTGTTCTATCGATGTTCTCTTTTTTGATGTTACACCAGAATACTGTTCTGCGACGACAAAGAATCAAGTAGTTCTAAAGCTCATAATTTTTAACAATTATTAACTCTATGATCATGAGGAAAAAAATATATGACAATTCTTTCCATTAAATTATTTTACATAGTAATTTTAATATACACAGTATGTTACTAGCATAATTACAATCATTTTTAGGCCAGAAGCCTACATAGATAAGAAAATGTTGTTGCCAGTTGACAATTATACCAAATAAAAACTTATTTGATAATAGAAAGATCAAAGGTTACCGTAACACCAGATTATTATTAAATTACAAAGCGTCTTTTTAAACGTGAAATCATTAAGGAATGTACGACTGTATCTCTTTATAACGAAATAATTTGAACATACAGAGATAATAGATATACACAGATATAAAATGGAATAGAAAAGCCATCCAACGAGTCAGATGAGACTTATTAAAATTTGTTTTGGTAACACACAAACAAAATAACAGACTAACAATTTTAGACTACATTTCTTACTTAGAAAGTGGGCTATACTTTTTCCGAAGGTTTTGGATGCATTGAATTTTGAGATATCCTAACACATTTTTTTACTATTTCATTTTTAATCGAAATTTGACGACAACACCTCAGACTTTCGTTGCTTAAAGAGTATAGTTAAGTTAAGAATATAGTTAATAGAAAAGGATTAGTATTATAAGATAATCTAAGACTAGCTGAGTAGCGCAACTTACAACAGTTATAATCAGAATACACTTAAAGCTTGTCATTTACATTTCCAAATATTAATGTTTCATTGCTGTTAGAAAAGATAGTCGAATACCTACTAACAGTCGTGTTGTTTACATATACAAATTTTATTAAGATACAAGTCGCTTTTTTATTTATATTTTAATAAAGTATGGATGTCTCAGAAGAAGTAGTCAAAACGTATTGCCAAATGAAAATGTCATGGTGAACCAAACAATTGAATCCAATGTTGCAGGGGATGACCTTACAGCCGTGTTTTGCTGGACCATCTAAAATCATCATATCTAAATAATCAAAAATAAAAACCAACTTACAAAGTTATAAAGAGTGTCCTCCAGATATGAAATCACGATCTTGAGGTAGTATTATACATACGTACGCTATTTGTATTTTAAGCTTTTAGTTATAAATCTAAAGCTGAAATTTAACTTAAACAAAAATTAAAAATCTATTAAATCCATTACATAACTTTTCATACTCTTAATAACTATATAAAAACTAAATCCTTGTTTAATAATTATCTATAAACCACTATGCTCTTTATATGATTATGATAATTAAATTTATGACAAGTGTGCCGGATTCCTATGTTAGATATTGATGAAAAATAATCCCTTAAAGATTAATAAATATTTAACATCGAGTTCAATTAATATTTTAAACGGTAATTGGATGAAACGATGACATCAATGTTCTATATATAGTACATATCGAGATAGCCTCTGTGTCGGAGTAGGTACCATTTCGTTATCAAGAGCGCTTACTTCACAAGTTGTCAATGTGGTCTCGTTGTGTCTTTGGTCGCAAATCGATAGTAAGTCTGAATTGTGATTGTAAAATAAACATAGTTATGATTATCAATACGAATGAGTTAAATTATATCACATCGACCTTATAGTTCTTTTAATTCTTGATTTAAATACAAATTTGCTGATAATATGTAGCTATTTATTGAACATTGACTCTTAAGGTTTTGTACGTCGTATTTGTGGGGATTGCCTCACCTACTACAACCACCATGTAGTTAACTTGGCATAATACAAGACATGATACCTCAGTCACCAGAAAAGAACCACGCACCACGGACTGGTACCAGGGGTATAACATGATAATAATAAGTATTCCATCTGCAGTCAGTTCATATATTAGGTGTACGCAGGTTATCATTTTCCATCGGTTAGGGCCTCAGTTTGTTTACCAATCCCATTTCATAATAATTAACGATATAAATTTTATGATATGTGTATTAGTTACAAGAAAAACATATTTCAATATCTATTAACTAGTATCCATAGTACTTTGCTTATATTTGGTACTGGATACTCTTTGAGTTGTCAAGCATTATTTATTATTAATAATTTATACCTGCAATCGGTTTTGGTTACAACAAGTCAGTGTAATTTTGTTACTGCATTTTGATATAATACGTAACTACGTCTTTTTAACAATAATCATTATATAATTATAGAGAAGTTAAATGTTATTATTATTATTAAATTATTACTATTAAACTTATTTATTAACTGCATATCTACAATAAATGATTGGTCTTCGTTTGATGACGTACAAAGAGGTAATCATGAGATATCGGGGCAATAGCGAAATGATAAATTGATTTAGTTTTGATCCGACTGAGAGACTCTGAGACTTTGTAAAAAGAATTTGTTAGAGAAATTACAGGATAAGTGGTGTGAATTAGGATGGGATACCATAAGTGGTATCATGGCTGTCATAGATTCACATGGTGTCGGTGATACTGTTCCTGTGTAAGTGACGACCACTTACATGCTATCAGGTGAGCCAGCAGCTAAGTTGCCGTTGCAAATACGTAAAAAAATCAATATATGTACTATTTAATATGAAATAGTATCTTTCAGTCAATTATTTACAATATCGCCATATTATAGTTATTTACCAAAAACAACTAACGAATGTAGGTAAGTTAAAAGTAAGTTTTTTATAAATCTTTACAACTTAACTTACCTAACCTTACTCAATTAAAAATAGATACTTTTACCGGAGTAAAGACAATAAATACTACAAATATAAATAATAAACAATCAATAAATACTATGTTTATGTTTTTTATAGACCGCTTCGGTGTTCTAGAGGTTTAGCACATCGCCTTACATCCGATGGTCGCGGGTACTATTCCTCGAACGATGCAAACATTTGAATGCATGAATTTGATTGATTCCATTTGTATATCTGTATGTATTTACAAAAAAGTAATTTAATATTTCTATCAGTACCCACAACACAGACTCTGCTTAGCGTGGGAGTAGATGGCGGTGTGTGAATTGTCCGAGGTATTATTATTACCTATATTAATAGTATAAATGCGATACTACGAGTATGTACGTATCATCATCTAAACAGCTGAACAGTAATAGAAGATTATTAAAAAAAACTAAAGAAGTAGAAACTAGGATAGGGACTTACACATACGGCCAGTGTAAGTGGCAGTTTGACTAGATTGATAAGTCTAATCAAAAATAATTTATTCATGTAGGACATTTTAGCCACTTATGAACATCAAATTTTTTGTAGTAATATCTTTTTCTCTAACATATACTAACTGCAACCTAAGAAATTGCAATATACAATGTACATAATATAGGTAGAGTACAGTACCCTACGCCTTATAATGCATTGACATTTCAGTGGAAACTACAGGTTGTTTCTAAAGTTAGGCGACAATTGCTTGTTCTCGAATTTCAACATTTCATTTTACGATAGTGTGATAGATTTACAATATGCCTACATAGTGAGATCATAGCCACTATATTACAAATAGATAGCAAAATATATTTTATTTGCAATATACTATAAAGAAAATACATAAATAATATATTAAATTGTATATGCATAATTTACAATTGCTTAATTGCTGAAAGCATTAATAACACATTATTCTGTGTTTAAAGAAATGCCATATTTTATTAGATTAAATATAGTGTTTAATATTTATTATGAACGTGGTCCACATATACGACATAGTTTAGAGTGTTCTACTTATATGTGAAAACTTTTGAAGATATTCAATTCGTTGTTAAATGACTGAATGAATTTGAATAAATTTTGGTATGAGTCTATTTTTCACCAAACGATATAGAGTGATTTTGTCTATTGTTGCCCTTTTCGTTGTCATTTCTAAGACAGTTGGCCATTCTAATTCTGTTAACTATTAATTAATTTATTTATATTTTTTATTGGGTTGTTTGTCCTATTGTCAGGTTCATGTAGCACCTGCACTGCGACCTACATAGGTCTATTGTGGTTGCCCTTTTCCAGAGTTCGCTAGACCTTGGGAAAGAGTGTAAACTTTCCAAAGGAGATATTTAGTTTAAGCATAAGTGGGCTACAATCACAAAGGATGTGTTGTGGCGTTCCTTAAATCTGCAGATTTTGAAACAAACTGAAGAGGAAACGCCACGCCAGAGATTTTTATTTATATAACTTTAATGCATTAGTTATATAAATAATAACTGGCGGATAAACACCATGTGACAATAATAATGCCATGTTGTTTTAATATTCATATAAAATTGTAGAAATTATGGAGTAATCCATACTGACATTAAAACTAGAAAGGCATTTGGATTGCGCATACTTATGCGTATTGCGTGTGTTAAGAGTTGGAGCCGAAACTAAGCTGTATTATGGCTCATATACCAGCTTTCGATGTGTAAACTTAGTATAACTTCCGTCATAGTTGACCTATTACAGACATATTGTTTTTAACTCATTAAAAATTGACCTCTATACGAGTCGGATAGTAGATAAGAGCCTCATTGTAGAGCTTGACAAGTCATTTCCCATTCTTTGAAAAAGCTTTACTTGAATTCTTATTATATTATTTTTAAGAGAAAATTAACTATATTAATATGCAGATACAATTATCTTGACAAAGCAATTGAGTGGTTATATAATACCTAAGTAAATTTTCTGCCCACATAATTAGATTATTCTTCTAATATGTGTACGTCATCGTAGTTATTAAACAATTATAAAATAATGGAAAAATGGAAAATAATGACTCTTTAGTTTGGCGTATATAAGTAGTCATTTACAAGGATATTTAATAACACTATTATACATATTTTATAATTCTTATACAGTTGCCATGCAGTAAGTCCTCGTAAAGATTAACGGTTAATCTTTGGTTCACTTTATCGGTTTATTTTAAAATATAACATCGAATTATTTAGATAGAATACTACTAAACTAATATAAATTGTTATTCAGGCTTCAGTAGCATCCTTACATACGAAAAAGCTTATCATTACGGTCGGCGGAGAATCCACGCACGGACGTTTTGGCTACGCGTTGATGTCTTTTTTATTGTGACACTTTGTATTTTCTAGGACCCTCCTAGAAAATACAACTTCAATATTGAGATTTTACGATATATAAGTGAAATTAGACTTACCGCTGAACTAAGATGTGGGCTCCAAAGGAAAATCAGGAACGCGGCGGGCACGACATGGAGCGCGGTGCGGCGCACACGCGCCGGGCCCATCATGGCTGCGCAATACTACTGGATGTGCGCCCTCGTCGCGGGCCCAACTTTGCAGGCGTTGCGCCCGCGCATTCGCGGAGCGGGGTGCGCTGTCCGCCACCCGATCACTCCTCTTTCCTTTAGTATCCCGGCATAAACGGCGCGCGCGCACGGGATTCAGGCGCAGCGCGCTCCGGGCCATGGCGGTCCCCGTAATATGGTAAGACAATATGTAGAGTTTTTGTGTATATAATTTTATAAATTTCTTCGATTATTTTTATGTTTGTATATTACGTATGTATCATGTTCGAAGTATAGTAATAATTACTTATACTACATATTTTATTTCATAATTAATAAACTTTTAATAAAATCTTGATTTGGTAGGTTAGTGGTTGCAGTAGCGCCGCTTCTGGGAGTAAATTCAGTGAGTATATAATAATCATAATAATGTATTTGTTAAAATAACTTAATTGAAATTAAAAATATTTTGCAAAGTGATTAAAATCCGCGTTACAAAATAAACCAACGGGATCGTGCAGTGGTCCAGCGGGCGACTTTGTCGAGCGGGCACGGGCACGGCGGGCGCGGCGTTGTGGCGACCGACGCGACCACTCTCTTGTCTACCTAAATTCGTCTTTTTTTTTGCAATATCTTCAACTATAGATTTAATCTAAAATCGATTATTGAGATATTACATTTAATATAAATGTTATGTTTGTTTAAATATTAATTTATGTGATAATAATTATAGTGAGAGACATGTTCGCAAGGATGTAATTATTGACGGCAAGTCAAAGTAATTATCAACTTTCATTTGCTTAGTTTAATGTAATATAAGACCAAGATTCTTATATAGACAATGATATTATAACATAATAGTAGACCGACAAAGTTTATCGCCGCTCGGATGTGGAGCGTCGGCATTGCGCAAACATTTATAATATACTGTACAATACCAGCAACTTATTTAGGTGAAGAGTAAAATTAATTAATATCTACCTATGTAATATAATTTAAAACCAAACTGCGTACATTAATAATATAAATATTTCTATTAACATGTAGTCAATTAAAATTATTGAAGTGCTTTTCAAGTTAATAGAAATAGAAATAGAAATAATCTTTATTCAAATAAAATCATTACAAGCACTTTTGAATAGTCATATTTTGATTCTACCACTCATTCGGAATGCAGATTCATCACAAGAAGAATGGGCAAGAAACTTGTGTGTTGCTCTTTTTAATAGATGTTTTTTTATATAAATAATTACAGTATAACAAGTAAGAGGCATGCGATAATCAACATAGAAATCGCTGCTAATATACAGCTAAATAGTTATTTTTAAAATATTTGATTTGATCATACTCGTAATTTAATTTTCGTGTAAATATTTTTTTCAAGTTAAATTTATTAAAATACGAGAATAACTTTTAAATCTGTTGAATATCCCACAATCAAACGATCGTTTAAGAGAGTTATTAAATTTATTTTTTGAAAGATAATAAAAGAGCTGTCCTTTTATACAAATACTATTGCTGGGTTTCGCTAATGTTATATAGAGTTACCAACACAATGTATTTTATACATACATTCAAAATTATGTGCCGCTAAAATACAGAAACTACTAACTAAATTATGATATTACTACATACGTGAGTATAGTACGATTTGATCTTAATTTTTTAAACAAATATTTTCACTTTTCCGTCCATCCATATCCGAACCCGTATCGCCTAGACAGTTACAAACAACAAAAAATTAAACCTGCTTTTCTATTATACTATAAGTATAATAATGTATTTATTATTGAATATTATATTTAAAGCTACTATATATTTAAGATTTTATTTATGCATAATATATCTATTTTGTGTATTTGAAATATTTTAAACATATAACGGATATGTGTAGTTTTTGTTCCATATCGCACAGGTCAGATTAGTTGGTCCGATTAAAAGTATGACCTCAATATTATATGCCCACGTTGCTATTAATAACTTACAAGTATAGGCTTTTCTACATTAGGTTTCATTTATGTTTCACTTTAAAAAAATAACGATTTGAATTTTTTATGCAGAAATCCATAAAAAAATCTTTCCGAACTAGTTTGTAGGGAAAGTGATAAATTATATGAAGGGCTGAAAAGTCCTATATGAATAAAGGATTTTGAATTTGATATATAATGTACAATATACATAAGATACAATATTGATTCTATTTTTCCAGGTATACCGTCATATAATATATTTTTTTATTTACTTCTAATAGAGAAAAATACACTATTTAATGGTTTAAGCCGAATTACATTGCTTTACTTTCTATATTAATTGTATTTAATAAATTTGATAAATATTGATTGCTTTCAACAATCTATAAAGGCCAATTTATTTATTATATATTGTATTCATGCGCGTATGTTATATATATACACATATATTATTAAATATGTATATTTGTACTTCAAATACCTTTCTTCTACGATTTAAAAAATACAAATTACTCAAAATAGTCATTAGAATAAATTAATTCGCATACACAAAATAATATATTTTAAATGATCTGGTAATAATTTTATTATATCTCGTGGACTTGGAATCACATTGGACCTACAATCTATATTTTTAAAATTTTGTAGATCGAACTACGATATGTCGTATTATCTGCTAATAATATCTTGAGGACTTTAAAACCATTTCCACTTTCTTTCCAAGCGTATTGTGTATTCTACTCTATTTCATGCCATTCTATCTCATTTTACTCCGTTTTACTAAAGTAAAACAATTAAATACATACAAAGTATAGATTTTAACGATCGATAGAAAGCTCCACCATAAATGTCATCAATTTGAAGTAATCTGAAGTAGCAATTCCTACACAAAATTACAATATTTTAATTTTTAAGTAGTATTTTATTAGTTATTTTAATTTTTTAGTAGATATTTTTTGCTTAAAACCATCCTATTCTAACTAAAACTATCCTATTGCAGTGAAGAAAACATAAAAAAAATCATCAAGCTATTTTTGAGTGTTAAACTGACAACAATTCGTTTTTATATTCTTTGAATCATGTAGGTAATTGATATAAAAAAATAATTTACAGCAAGACGATTCCTATCTTGACTGGTCACGAAGATTTGACACGCCAGAACAGAATAATTTGTACCAAGAGGAGAGACGAGAAGATTACTACAACTCACATGAATATCAGCCTACCTGGCCATCACAACGGCCTGATAATGACATACGAACGTATGGATTGTCACAACGACCAGATGTGCGTCCCACATGGCAGCAAACCCAGCGACCACCGCAACTGTCGCAGACCTCTAATCAATATTACAATTTCGATATTTACGACCCAGTTACTAAACAACGAACGGCTGCTGATCGGAACTGCACTGCGCCAGGTTGCTGTGTTCCCAAGTGTTTCGCAGAGAAAGGCATGAAGGTAATATATAATATTATTTAATACATTTCACAGGTTATTTATATAGTACCTACATTTTACTTACTACTTGCTCTACCATATCAAACTCTCATGAACATGAACTACAGTAAAAGTGAAAATTAGCCGACGAAAGACCTTGTTAGCTAGAGCACTTTGTACAAAATATCCATCTAATGAATTTATAATCGATGTACATTAGTCGAAATTCTATATATTATAGAAATACACTGGATGTCCTGGTAATTATATTATTGTAATAATATTATAGTATACTAAGCAAAGTTTTCTTTTTTGTTTTACATGTTTGAGAATTAATACAAGTTCAAAACGTGTTCGTCATTACAAGGTATAAAATAAAGTCGCTTCCGTTGTCTGTCCCTATGTACGCTTAAATCTTTAAAACTACGCAACGGATTTTTAATAGATGGAGTGATTCTAGAGGAAGGTTATGATTTATTATGTAATAATTTTATATGTATAATACATGTACACCCGGGCGAGTAGCTAGATGAATAACATTATTCAAATATATTATAGGTTAGTGAATATGTCTTCAAGAGTTATGCCCTGGAGAGCACAGATTGTTATAAAATGGCAGAAAAATCGTTAATGTGATTGTAATAATATAAGGGGTACACAATTTTATCATTACTTTTAATAGGGTTCGTAAAGGACCAAAAGCAGTACCCAGTACTGACTATCTACAGTATCATCGTCAAAATGTCTGAGTGAGTGAATTTGGTAATTGATTTTATTTTACATAGGTTAGGAACCCAAAGAGAAAGTTTTCATTACCATTATGCAGCACATTGATACATAATCTGTAAATAATGTAGCAGTAATATCATTTATAATAATCAATAACTACAAACTGTGATGAGAAAACTGTCTAATAAAAAAATCTGTCTTATATGTATAATTGCGTAGAAAATAAAGTAGCTTACAACAATCTTAAATAGGCGTAATAATTCGCAGGGGCGACCAGGCTATCCAGGTGCCCCGGGCCCAAGAGGACTACCGGGACACGAAGGTGTAGAAGGTCCACAAGGTTTGAAAGGTCAAAAAGGACAAATGGGCCCACAAGGACCACGTGGACCCAAAGGCGACCGAGGAAAACCTGGAGAGAGAGGTTTTGTTGGATCTGCAGGGCCACCTGGTCTACAAGGTGACCAAGGAGCTCCTGGTATTCATGGCAGGGATGGCTGTAATGGTACAGATGTAAGTATGTGCACCATTATTTTTTGTATATTGACCTCAATTATTTTTTATGTATCTATGGTATGTTTTTCTTTCTAACATCGAATTCTAAATATAAATGTATATTTTTTTTATTTATTTCTTTACTGATACATTTTATAGCTACAACGGCTTAATATTTTCAGTAATTATGACTCAGTGGCTCACACCAAGGAAACTAATCACGTTTAGTTCGAACTAAACTCGATTAAGACGTTTAAACGTTTCAAAATCCACTATAAAATTATGTTTTACCTTGTTTATCGGTAAATGTTCTTGCTATATGAATGAAAACTAAAAAAAACTTATTCTAATTATATATATCACATGATTGAATTTAAAATATTTGTTAAATCATTTTAGTTAAATTACGCATTGCATCAAATATTATTATTTTGCGTGTAACACTGTGAACGAATGAAAATCTAAACTTCGTTTTGGTAAATGCTATCTAAATATATATTGCTGGTGAGCAAAGTCAATCTTAAAACTTGTTTACGCTGAACTCAGTTTCCTTGAACTAATTTATACTGCGATTGGTGAAATCCAACCTATATATAAAAGTAGTAGGTATTCGGGATAATAAAAAATACGGACCTTTTTTTATGCCAATATATGTATATAACCCAATTACGAAAACGCGAGGTGACAAGTAGGAGGACTATACTTTAATACTTCAATTTAATTTTGCAGGGTCCACCAGGTGCATTTGGCCCACCAGGATCGACTGGACCTCGTGGTTTTCCAGGACCGAAAGGTGAAAGAGGTGATAAAGGAGAGCCAGCAAATACTGGTTTTTATTCAAAGGGTCAGAAGGGAGAACCTGGAGAACCAGGAACAACTGGAAAAGAAGGTCCCATGGGTCCTGAAGGACCCAAGGGAGAACCGGGAACAAAAGGAAATATTGGTCCTAGGGCAAGTATTTCTTAATTTACCAATTTATTAAAACTATTTACAAATAACAGCAAAAAATATATATTAATATTGGAATAAAATAAAGTTATTGTAACAAATATATTAATTTTATTTATTATTTATCGAAACATATATCGCATCTGAAGAATTTCAGACCCGTAACACTGCTGAGCCATGTTTATAAGTTGTTTTCGAGAGTCATCACGAATCGTCTCGCGCGCAGGTTTGACGACTTCCAGCCTCCCGAACAAGCCGGGTTCCGAAAAGGCTTCAGTACCATAGACCACATTCATACGCTGCGGCAGGTAATTCAGAAGACCGAAGAATACAACCTGCCACTTTGCTTGGCGTTTGTGGACTATGAAAAAGCCTTTGATTCGATCGAGACGTGGGCTGTGCTACAGTCTCTCCAGCGGTGCCAAATTGACTATCGATATATCGAAGCGTTGAAATGTTTGTATGAAAACGCCACTATGTCAGTTCGCCTCCACGACCAGAATTCGAAGCCTATCCAACTGCAGCGAGGTGTCAGACAAGGCGATGTCATATCGCCAAAGCTGTTTACCGCTGCGTTGGAAGATGTCTTCAAGCTTCTGGACTGGAGCGGGCTGGGCATCAACATTAACGGCGAGTACATCAATCACCTTCGATTTGCCGACGATATCGTGGTCATGGCTGAGACCCTGGAAGACCTTAGCAAAATGCTCGAAGACCTCAGTAGAGTCTCACAAGGAGAGTAGGTCTTAAAATGAACATGGACAAGACGAAAATTATGTCAAACGTCCATGTCGTACCTGCTCCCGTAAAAATCGGAGATTCTACACTCGAAATTGTCGATCACTACGTATACTTAGGGCAAACTATCCAGCTAGGTAGATTCAATTTCTAGGCAGGTCAATCGTCGAATCCAACTCGGATGGGCAGCGTTCGGGAAGCTTCGATATATCTTTTCTTCCAAATTTCCGCAGTGTCTCAAGACGAAGGTTTACGACCAATGTGTGTTGCCAGTGATGACTTACGGAACAGAGACGTGGTCGCTAACTATGGGCCCCATCAACAAGCTCAGAGTCACTCAGAGGGCAATGGAGAGGGCTATGCTCGGAGTTTCTCTGCGTGATCGAATCAGAAATGAGGAGATCCGCAGAAGAACCAGAGTGACCGACATAGCCCGAAGAATTGCGACTTTGAAGTGGCAATGGGCAGGGCACATAGCTCGTAGGACAGATGGCCGTTGGGGCAGTAAAGTCCTCGAGTGGCGACCACGGACCGGAAGATGCAGCGTGGGAAGGCCTCCAGCAAGGTGGACCGACGATCTGGTCAAGATCGCGAGAAGGCATTGGATGCGAGCAGCGCAGGACCGATCGTCGTGGAGATCTTTGGGGGAGGCCTATGTCCAGCAGTGGACGTCTTCCGGGCTGCGATGATGATGATGATGATGATCGATACATATAAATAAAATTAGAGTGCCTGTTTGTAATATTGAAATAACCGTTTTTTAAATACGCTACTTACACCAAAAATCCACTTTTTAAAATTTTTGTCTGCCTGTCTGTCGTTCTGTTTGTTCCGGCTAATCTCTGAAATGGCTGAACCGATTTTAACGGGACTTTTTTTGACAGGTAGCTGATGTAATAGGGAGTAACTTAGGCTACTTTTATTTTAGAAAAACCCTTTTATTTTATAGAAAAATAAAGTAATGTTGTAAGTAATACCGTGCGCTCAGGCGCATGCGTCGCGCTAGGCCGTTTCGTCAGGGCCCTCTCGCTACTTCTCCCACCAACGAATCAATATCACAAAGCCTAACTGTCGCTCGGGCTCACATCGCGCGAGCGGGCTGTAGTTCATGGTTGTCTCGACGACGTTATTTAAAAATTGATATCCAGTTCTTATGTCATACTTTTGATTGATAGTGGTAGTAGTATATTTTATTATAACACCGATCCGTTCTTCTTATCTTAATTCAAAATATTTTGTTACATTTTTACTGCTTTCTTTTTTTACCTTCAAGTAATTAGGTATTATAAATTAGGTACATTTGTGTTCAATATTCAGATTTACATTGAAATTTATAAATTATTTATAGGTTATTATATTTAGTTAGTAACGTAGATCGTTGTTTATTCCTAAAATAAATATTTTTCAGTTGGATTTTTCGTTTTTTGAATGCACACTGTGCATACACACATACTTATAAGTAAAATCGGAGTGTCTATTTGTAATCCTTACTAATATTAAAAATGCGAAATTAACTCTGTCTGTCTGTCTCGCTTTCACGGAAAACTACTGAACAGATTAAATGAAATTTGGTACACAGATAGTTTAGACTCCTAGAAAGGACATGGCTACTTTTAATGCGAAAAAAGAGTAGCAAGGGCTTGAAAGGGGGAATGAAAGATTGTATGGAAGAATCGTCATTTTTGAAGCTAGACGATTGAAATTTATTTTTGGAGCTGTTAATTAACTAGATATAAATAAATATGACATTTAAAGTTTGTAAGAAAAATACCCTTAAGGGGGTAAAATAAAATAGGGAATATAAATATGAATATAAATACGATACATACACCAAAATAACATTTTTTAAATTGTTGTCTGTATGTCTGTTTGTTCCGGCTAATCTCTGAAATGGTTGGGCCGATTTAGACGGGATACTTTTGGCAGGTAGTTAATGTAATAAGTAGTAACTTAGGTTACTTTTATTTTAGAAACATTATTTTATTTTAGAAAAATAAAGTTAAGTTCCACGCGGACGAAGTCGCGGGTACAGATAGTCTATACATATAAATAAAATTGGAGTGTCTGTTTGTAATAAGGAAATAACCGTTTTCTACTACAGTAAATATGGTACATACACCAAAATAATATTTTTTACTATTTGTGTCTGTTTGTTCCGGCTAATCTCTGAAATGGCAGAACAGATTTTGACGGGAGTTTTTTTGATAGGTAACTGATACAATAAGGAGTAACTTAGGTTACTTTTAGAAAAATAAAGTTAAATTCCACGCTGACGAAGTCGCCGGTACAGCTAGTATGAAATAAATTTTAAGTTTTGATTTAGAAGATGCCTGTCAACCGGTAGAAAAGTGTAGAATGTAATTTTACAATTTAATTTTAATACCTACGTTTCATATTTTGTCTCTTTGATGTGAAGTAACATTTATCTTAAAAAGCAGAACGGAAACGCAAGAATAGAAGACGTAGTTGCGGGTAATTGGGATAATGTTTTATTTTTTTATATTTGTCTCGAATAAAAGTGTATGTAACGGATTATATTGCTTTTGTCTCAGGGTCCGCCTGGAGAGAAAGGAGACAAGGGAGCTAAAGGAATAAAAGGTAGAGCCATACAAGGCGACAAAGGTGAAAGAGGCGATAGGGGGCAAAGAGGTCCAGATTGTCCAAAAATAAATACGGACATATTTATAAACGATAATAAAACAGTCACTAGTATTCCTGGAGACAGAGGAGATAAGGGAGAAAAAGGAGACGTCGGCAAAACAGGGGAATATGGTGACACAGGAGAAAAGGGTGAGCAAGGACGCCCAGGTAAATCGGGTCAAAAAGGATCAAAAGGCATTATAGGAAATCCTGGGGACCGTGTAAGTTTTTTTATACTCATTTTTATATTATATAAGTAAGCTTTCATCGTTTCGCTACTTATAATATAATATAATATATTATAATGCACTGAAAGTATCATAACTTAGTTTGCTACCACTACTTATATCTAAAAGTTCGTTAAATCAAATCTGGATAATATTTAAAAATGAAAAAATAAACTTTTAGTGTTCATTTACCATTAAATTAATCCGAGAGGTAGGCTTGTTCCCTGCCACTATGGATTCATAATATACCTTCGAAATGTTAACATATCAAGTACGCAAGACTTGGCACAACAACATAAACATTTGATATTAAATAACTTTTTTATTTCTGTATTCTTATGCTTTATTGTAATGCATCGTGTACGAATAAAATAAGTAGTCGCTTCTTTTAGTGAGTCATAAAATAGTATGGTACTCATGCCAGTGCAAACGGTATATCCTGACGGGGCATCAGTGAACGATAGATAGGATGTACATATCGAGTCAGTCAGCGCATCTTGGCGCAATGTAATTACTAAAACACATTACTAACAATTAGTAGATAGATCCCTGTCCTTCATTCTTGGTTAAATCTCTGGAATACAGTGTATAATTATTTTCGATATCAGTGGTCTAATTGTAAGATATTATTATTATTATAGCTGTGTAAAGACTGCTACAATTCTTTATAGTATTATTTAAAATTATTGATTGAAGTTTAGGAAGATCATATAATACTTTATGAAACTGAATCCACCAGCCGACGCTGATTGATTAAGTTCACAGGGTCAATTTGTTATTTGTATGTATACTAGCAGCCGTACTGTTAAAAAAGATAACTAGACACTATAGTTTGTTTTTTAATCCCGGAGATTAAAATGACAGGTATAAATGTCAAATTTTTAAATAATGATACCACCTATAGCGGAGTAGGTACTGGTGTATATTTAATAATATATATAATATAATATAATATATTATAATGCACTGAAAGTATCATGACTTAGTTTGCTTACTTATATCTAAAAGTTCGTTAAATCAAATCTGGATAATATTTAAAAATGAAAAAATAAACGTTTAGTGTTCATTTACCATTAAATTAATCCGAGAGGTAGGCTTGTTCCGTGCCACTATGGATTCATAATATACCTTCGAAATGTTAACATATCAAGTACGCAAGACTTGGCACAACAACATAAACATTTGATATTAAATAACTTTTTTATTTCTGTATTCTTATGCTTTATTGTAATGCATCGTGTACGAATAAAATAAGTAGTCGCTTCTTTTAGTGAGTCATAAAATAGTATGGTATCATGCCAGTGCAAACGGTATATCCTGACGGGGCATCAGTGAACGATAGATAGGATGTACATATCGAGTCAGTCAGCGCATCTTGGCGCAATGTAATTACTAAAACACATTACTAACAATTAGTAGATACTATATTATTTTAAAAGAGTTTTTATTTAAAGTAGATCCCTGTCCTTCATTCTTGGTTAAATCTCTGGAATACAGTGTATAATTATTTTCGATATCAGTGGTCTAATTGTAAGATATTATTATTATTATAGCTGTGTAAAGACTGCTACAATTCTTTATAGTATTATTTAAAATTATTGATTGAAGTTTAGGAAGATCATATAATACTTTATGAAACTGAATCCACCAGCCGACGCTGATTGATTAAGTTCACAGGGTCATTTTGTTATTTGTATGTATACTAGCAGCCGTACTGTTAAAAAAGATAACTAGACACTATAGTTTGTTTTTTAATCCCGGAGATTAAAATGACAGGTATAAATGTCAAATTTTTAAATAATGATACCACCTATAGCAGAGTAGGTACTGGTGTATATTTAATATGGTTGTTGTAACAAAATGGTTTATTTGATTTTTTAATAATACCAATATTTTATTAATTTTGTATTAAATAAATACACATTATTTCTGATTAACCTATAATTAATATTAATTTCCGATAATGCCACAACTCTATTTATAAAATTCAAAAACCTGGCAACATAGGAAACGTCAAATTCCGGGATTAAAAAACTTTTAATTATAAGACTATACTTTGTAATGCTACGTAATATTATAGGGTCGGGATGGAGTGCCTGGTTTTCCGGGTCCAATGGGTCTTAAAGGAGATAGAGGTATAACTGGTCTAGCTGGATTACCTGGAAGACCAGGAAATGATGGAGAGCCCGGAAAAGATGGACCTCCAGGTCCGAGAGGAATTCAAGGAGTACCTGGTTCACCAGGAGGTGGAACAGGAACTCAAGGACCGCCTGGTCCAACTGGACCAAGAGGTTATCCAGGACCACCAGGGCCCAAAGGCAATGATGGAAGGCCAGGTGACAGGGGACCTCAAGGGCCAATGGGACAGCAAGGTGGACCAGGTATCCCTGGAAATCCAGGTACAGAAGGAATACCAGGTCGCAAAGGGGAAAAAGGAGAACCTGGCAATAATGGACAAGAAGGAGTAATGGGACCGAGAGGCCATGATGGACCTCCTGGTTCACAGGGCCCAACAGGTCCCAAAGGTGTAGACGGGCTCACTATACCTGTAAGTAATTATTTGTCGAAAAAGAAAATAAAAATATATGATCCCATGTCAATATGTAATACTTTTTTATTTTTACATCTACATATTTTATTTATCAGCAGAATAAAATAAACGTACGTAAATTTAGAATTTCTGTCTACATAGGTGTTCATACATTGGCTTTCAGCGGCTGTTAGCTCTCCCTGCGTCTGTTTTTTTTTGTGCAATTCCTAAAGCCGTCTGCTTTTCCGTAAAATACGTTAGAGAAAAATTTAGGTTAGGCATTATGCACTAAAATATTATTAATTTGTAATCAGAAATTAAAAATGCATATCATAAGTAACATTTACTTTAACAACAAGTATGCAAAGCCTATGCGGAATTGTATTTACGAATTACTGTTAAAACTACGAAAAAGCGGTTTTATGTTATCTATTGCTGCCTGCAACTTCCTGTGCATGTATATTTATAGATGTTTACATCTATTGATAATAATCAAATGACAATAATAAACACTAGACGCTATTTTATTCATAATAAATTAGTAGATAGTAGAAATGTAAATATTATTTTTATTTTACTTGTTATCATTATTATTGTTTTATTTTTGGAATCGATACATAGGTACGTTTTTGAATTTCACTTAAGAACTTAATATTTTACAGGGTGAAAAGGGTGATAGTGGAGTACCCGGTACACCAGGACAAAAAGGGCAGAAAGGAGACCGTGGCTACCCAGGCATAAGAGGTGAACCCGGAGACTCCAAACTGGGAAGACCAGGCAAGACAGGTCCTAAAGGAAATAAAGGCGATAGAGGTGATAAAGGTCAGCCCGGCCGTGATGGTATATCTGGTAGAGACGGAATTAAAGGAGATAAAGGTGGAAGTTGCAACGAATGTTGGCCAGGAAATCAGGGACCAAAAGGCGACCGTGGAGTTGATGGTTTGAAGGGTTCCTCAGGAGAACGTGGCCCGCCTGGACCGCGTGGTGTCCCTGGCGACAGAGGAGCGGATGGTGTTGATGGCATGCCAGGACCTCCGGGCCCTGCGGTATGTTGAAATAAGTATAACTATTATTAGATATAACAAATATCGCTCTTTTTTTTAAATGTACTTATAAAAATACCTACACAGGTATTGTCCATAAATAAAATTACACACTATTTATAATTTATATGTATAAGCAAAACCAATAAAATGACTGCCCAGTTGAACCGAGCACATTGAAATGCCAGGTTTTATACACTGAAATCATTAGGAATCTAACTAAACATAACTCATATTTTGCGATGCCAATATTTGTTATCAGATACCCATTGCGCCTAATCTTTATAGCTCAGAAAAGAAAATACCTTGTTATTTACTGTATACGAATTTTGAATATTAGCTTTCCATATTCTGTCAAAAATAAAAAATATAAGTGAAAGAATTACTTCAAAACGTCAATTAGTTTCTGATTTATAGAAGTAAACGTGCGATGCGGACTCGTGTGACGGTGTGACATCATAGTACAACGCTCAGTCCGCTTGCGCTCTCAGCACGGAGTCGTTTTATGTTTCATTAGAAATTATAAATACCTTCAAAAATAACCAAACCAAATACTAGGAAATAATGTGTTGCACAACATGACGAGGAAATGTACAAATACAACCACAAAAGTAATAGTTATTTTTATTATAACCACAAATAAAACCAACAAATTTGATAACAGTCGTTGAGTACTCTCTTCGACGATGTAGCCACATTAAAAATGTTATAGTACGTTTACAGCCTCTGTTGGCGGCACAATCTTCGCAAGTTACGTTTAAAACTTCTTGGTCCTTTTCATTACATTCTAAGCTGTAACGATAACGTACGCGGTGTTCGCGCGTGATTCATCATTTGACCGTACAAACATCATTTGCTCTTTTGCTATCGGTTACATACATACTTGTATGTAACCGATAATAAAATAAATATATAAATAATTTTGTAAATAGCAAGAAAAGTTAACTTACCTTTGCATTTTTATTCCTCGCATTTCGGCGGCAACGAAATCACTATTTGTTGATAAATAATGGACAACCATTAGTGCTAGATGCACTAATGGTTTTAGGCAGATCATCCGATTGCCCTTTTTCGATTCCTTCATCCATTTCATTAATAGAATATAACGTAATACACGTATGAAAACAAAACAAAATAATGCACAAACTCCTTAGCCACTGGCCTACCGCCGGCGACTCGCTACTAAGCGGAGCGGAGCATTGTAAAATGACGTCACATGTCACGTGACTGTTAGTGGGACTCGAAATTTATCGTAAGTTTAAATGCCTATAAAATCAAGACTAATAGGTATTTTTGACTAAAACAAAAACTTATATATTTGTATACATACAAGCTATACTATACCAAACTTTCAACCGATTTGGCATACCTATTAACATTCTTCACATACACCACACATAATTTTTTTTAATTGTTTTAAATACTTTTTGGTTTGTTCATTACAAACTTAAAATCAAATCTTCCCTCTTTATAACATTAGTTTAATAAAATGTTAAAACTGGCATGTATATTGGCGGTCAATTGATATATACTTAGAAAACAGGTACGTAAGTGTCATTACACCTACCTGAAATTCAGTTTTAATATGTACATGAAGCCAGACTCTTACGGAATAATTTAATATAGTCTTTACATAGTCTAGAAAGATACTTGTTTTTAATAAGTACAGTGTTCAAGAATATGATATTAGGTTTGGATTGCCTTTTAAACTCGTCAAATGGAGTTCTAAAGACCAGCTACTGACAGCTGTGATTGTAATTATATATATCTTTGATTTTCACTTATTACCGATTGATCGATTAGTAAGTAAACTCATGCGAAGTTGGGGCGGGCAGCTAACATTAAAATGTTATAATTGATTTTATTTACAATACTTTCTGCAGTTATTGTAGTTTATATTGAAATGTGCAATTTACATGTTAAAATAAAATATATACTTTTTAAATTAGTTTTTGTTATTATTAGGGCGAACGTGGTGATGAGGGCCCCATTGGACCACCTGGATCTCCTGGAAAAGATGCTATAGTTGATTTGAAATTAGTAAAAGGCGACAAAGGGGAAAAGGGTAATCAGGGACCTAAAGGTTTTCCAGGATATAAAGGCGACCAAGGGAGCAAAGGTATTAAAGGAGAACGTGGTGAAATTGGTTTACCGGGTCAAAAAGGTGAAATTGGTAGAATGGGAACACCAGGAGCGGATGGAATTCCTGGAGCTAATGGAGAGCCAGGAAGAGACGGTAATGATGGTCGTAGTATTAAGGGAGAAAAAGGTGCACCTGGAGACTATGGCCTGAAAGGAGACAAAGGATTTCCTGGGCGAATGGGTATAAAAGGCGAACCGGGACAATGTCCAGCAGATTTAAAATTGATGACAAAAGGAAATAGAGGTCCGCCAGGACCCAAAGGACCACAGGGCCCGGAAGGTAAATTATAAACAGCTACTTATATACATTAATAATAATATTAAAGTCTATACGATGCTTACGTCGTATAGACTTTTTATTCATCGTTATCATTTGTTTATCATCAAATAGATGGTGATTTGCAATTATACACTCGTATATAGTCCCTTACTATAAAAATAATCT
This sequence comes from Achroia grisella, assembly GCF_030625045.1. Lineage (NCBI taxonomy): Eukaryota > Metazoa > Arthropoda > Insecta > Lepidoptera > Pyralidae > Achroia > Achroia grisella. The sequence continues at coordinate 58,014 of NW_026713061.1, forward strand.
TTATTACTTAGGTACGATACCTACACAGTTACTCAGAATAATTAATTATTAAATAATTGTTCAACGTAAAATTGACTTAAGTCATATGTATAGTTTACTAGCTGTACATGCGACTGATTTTTCTTCAATAATTTCAACCTTGTTGCTACAAATTGAAAATTTTGCTCGGTTTGATTTCTAAAATATTTATAATAATGCCTCTATCAATTACCTTAAATTTAAAGTCAACCTTAGTTTAAAAGAATTTGCTCGTTTCTCCAATTTAATGTATTTAATTACATATAAGATACATACTACATAAATAAATTCAATATAACATCAGTTTAAAAAACAATAATAATAACTCAATATTAACATTCGCTGCGGATGCTCACATAAAAAGCTTATGTAACGTTAATTGGTGTTAATATTGTAAGTAAGTAGGTACTTACTAAATTATTGCGTTTTGAATTATGAGAAGTACCTATTACGAATAATTGATAAGATCCATTACCCGCTACACATATGTATATATAATATTAAACATGAGTGTATATTTTTTATTTTATAAATGTAAGAATATTATGCGATGCAAATTTTTGTGATACAAAAAAAATATATAATATTTTGCTTAATTTTAACTTACTGCGTTGAAAAAAATTAAAATTATGAATCATTAAAAAAAAGTATTTTTGCCAAGTCAACATGTATGTCCATTTCAGGTGTTCCCATTCCGGAAAACTTCCATTTGCTTTATATCGGTATCAATTATAAAAATATTTGGTAGGTAAAGTTTATTAAAGGAATTTATTTACAGGTGTATCTGGGGATAAAGGCGATAACGGAGAACTTGGTCGTCCTGGCGAAAAAGGTGCACCCGGTGCAACTGGTAGAGATGGTCCTGTCGGCCCACGAGGTCTTCCTGGTCCAAGAGGCGAAAAAGGTGACGGAGGGCCGATAGGTTTTCCAGGTACACCTGGTACGAATGGTCCCAGAGGATTTCCAGGATTAATAGGTATAAACGGTGACAAAGGCGAAACAGGGCCATCAGTGGTTGGTCCTATAGGACAGCCTGGTAGACCTGGACCAAAAGGCGATAAAGGATTAAGAGGAAATCCTGGTCAACCTGGTAAAGATGGACAGCCAGGGTCACAAGGTTGGCCAGGTGAAAAAGGAAATGCTGGATCATACGGACCTTCTGGACCTCCCGGTTGGCAAGGACAGAAAGGTGAACCTGGTCCTATAGGAAACATTGGACCAAAGGGAATTGATGGTATTCCCGGGAAACCAGGAAGCAAAGGAATTAGAGGCTTGCCAGGAATACCAGGAAAGCCTGGTGTAATTGGTTGGCCAGGTGCCAAGGGAGACCGTGGATTAACAGGTCAAGAGGGTGAAAAAGGTTTTCCAGGTGCACGAGGTAGACCTGGTCCTCGTGGAACCCCAGGTGTAAATGGAGCTCCAGGTTTAAAGGGAGATAAAGGCCCGTTAGGTTATAAAGGCGATAAAGGATTTCCAGGAACACCAGGTCAACAAGGATTACCAGGAGCTCCTGGCTTACCAGGTGACAAAGGCTCCGATGGTGCTACAGGAGTTCCCGGACTTCCTGGACTCGCTGGTCTTAAAGGAGACAGAGGTCTACCGGGATATCCAGGACCCAAAGGAGAACCAGGCTTAGCATCAGATAGAGGTGAAAAAGGAGAACCCGGTTTTCCTGGACGTCAAGGTATGCCAGGCATTCCTGGTCAAAATGGAGTAAAGGGAGACAAAGGAGAAACTGGTCTAACTATAACAGGACCTCCTGGTTATACTGGAGAAAAAGGTGAAATTGGAAGTCCTGGACTGTATGGAGCTCCTGGAGAAAGTGGTGAAAAAGGTGAGGTTGGGTTGAATGGATACAAAGGAGCAAAGGGAGATAGAGGTCTGCCAGGTGAACGCGGACCTCCAGGTCCACCTGGCATGGACGGTGAACCAGGTGCTCAAGGTGAACGGGGCTTTAATGGTATAGAAGGAGCCAAAGGTGATAAAGGAGATCGAGGTCAACCAGGAAGAGATGGTTTAGATGGACTCAAAGGAGACCGTGGATCAATCGGTGTAATAGGTCCAAAGGGGTCACCCGGCTATCTTGGTCCAAAAGGAGATCGGGGTCCTCCAGGGCTTAAGATCGACATAAAAGGAGATAAAGGCGATATTGGACCTCCCGGTCCACGTGGGGATAAAGGTCCAAAAGGAGAAAGAGGCCTCGACGGAGCCCAAGGTTTAAGAGGTGATAAAGGTGATCAAGGTTATACAGGACAAAAAGGAGAGAAGGGCTTTATTGGTTACAGCGGATTAAAGGGTACGTACAAAAAATATTTAATGTCGTAGTCAATAACATATATTATTCTTACCATAACATTTGGTCAGTTAAAGCAGTAATATTTTTATACCCTTAAGCGTTTAACGTTTCGACTTAACGAATGACGAAAACATAGTTCATGAAACTTTTATCATATGACAAGTAACCCTTTTCGGTGTAAATTTGTATTTAGGCGCATAATTAATTTCTCAACACATACTTTTGACAAGTACGGACAGTTTAGATGAAAAAATAAAACTATTGTTTTTACAATTTTTTTAGCCAATTCTCGTATGACCTCACCTTTTATGCTTTCTTGTCTTTTTTAATATTACAAAATCAAAAATAACGAACAGGTTCAGGTCTAATGAGACTGAAAGACATTATATATAAATACAGGGTAGGTCGTAGAGGGTATGTTAAATCACAAATAAAAGTCTGATAATATGATTTTGAACTTATTTACTATGTTAATCACATAAATTTAGAAATAATTTATATAATTGTTTAGAACCATACTCCATAAATGTCCAACTTCATACAAATTATTGATTTATTTATTTTTTAATATTCATGTTTGTATTATTATAATGAAATCGGATTTGTTCAATGGTAAATAATACATCCAGAATATATTAAAGCAACATGTAGTACGTTAATTCAATTTTTACGTTATTTCAAATTAAGGTACAATTACAATACAACTATTTTTATCTACTCTTGTTCATAAAAGTGAAACGTGCCTTATAAACTGTATTTCCTTCTTATATTTTAGGGGATCTCGGTCCAAGGGGCCCCCAAGGTAAACCTGGAAAAGATTGTCCATGTGAAAAGGGAATACCAGGTTTACAAGGAAAAAATGGTCGGCCTGGTATACAAGGAGCGCGTGGTGAGAAAGGCGAACAAGGTTTAACAGGCCTTCCAGGACAAATAGGAGAACCGGGTTTACCAGGTTTACCAGGTCGCGATGGGGAAAGAGGCGAAAAAGGAAATGAAGGTGTAGCCGGGCCACCAGGAAATGAAGGTCGACCTGGCAATGATGGGTTACCAGGGGAATCTGGTCATAAAGGTGACAAAGGAGATAGAGGTGCACCTGGATTTGGACTACCTGGCGAAAAAGGTGATAAAGGCCAAATAGGTTGGATTGGTGAAAAGGGAGAGAGAGGCAGTAAAGGTGAGCGTGGTCAACCTGGAAGTCCTGGAGAACAGGGGCCTGAAGGTATTCAAGGAGAGAAAGGTGATCGAGGTATAGTTGGAAAACCGGGTTATCCTGGTGCACCAGGTGAAAAGGGTGACAAAGGCGAAAGATCTCCAATAGTTTATGGGACAAAAGGACAAAAAGGAAATCCAGGCCCTCCAGGGCCTGAAGGCCCGCCCGGACCCATATGTATGGACGGACGTCCAGGTTTAGATGGTTATCCTGGTGAAAAAGGTGAACAAGGCATGTCTGGACCAAAGGGCCCTCCAGGTCCGCCCGGACCACAAGGTCGGCAGGGATTACAAGGTGAAAGGGGTGAGATTGGACAAACCGGTTTGCAAGGATTGCCTGGACTTCCAGGAGCCCCTTGCACTAAAACGGATTATTTGACAGGAACACTTTTGGTACGACACAGTCAATCTGTCCAAATACCCACTTGTGAGGCAGGTCAGGTAAAATTATGGGAAGGATACTCGTTGCTTTATATCGATGGCAATGAACAAGCTCATAATCAAGATTTAGGAACTGCTGGGTCATGTATCCAAAAGTTCAGTACAATGCCTTTCCTGTTTTGTGATCTAAATACAGTATGTCATTATTCCAGTCGAAATGATCGAAGCTACTGGTTATCTACTAGCGAAGCATTACCGATGATGCCGGTTGAAGGCAATGACATTATAAGACACATTTCAAGATGCGTAGTTTGTGAGGTTCCAGCTAATGTGATAGCTGTACACAGTCAAACACAGGACGTTCCTGAATGCCCTGCTGGTTGGAGCGATGTATGGATAGGCTACAGTTTTGCTATGGTGAATATTAAAATATATGTACCTAATATTAACTACTATTAACCACATCGGTTTCGCAAGTGATTGCAATTTTCCTAAATTATAAATTAAAAGACGGCAAATGAGCGAGAGCTTTCTGTACATAAAATAATTTTTATAATAACAAACATTACAGAATATCCGGTTCTGGTGATCCGATTTCAAAATTAGTTTCACTGTTAGAAGTGGAGCAGCAATGAAAAATTTGGCAAAAAATATTCATTTTGAGTGCTTTTGCTGCGTGCGTAAACAGTCATAGTTACGCAAAAATGTATGACGAAATTGTTCTTCATTAAAAATTCCAAAAAAAGTCCGCAACAAATAAAATAAAATAACCTTTTTATGATAATCAAATTTCTTCTAAAATAATGAATTTTTTGCAAAAGTGTTTTTTTAAACGTGATATCAATCCTTATCTAAATGAATACGTTACATAAGTGTTTAATTTTGAATAAAATTGCCCTTTACGTAATTTGATTTCAACGAACACTTTAAGATATACATATCTTAGTATTAATAAAAGAAAACCTCACTAACTGACTGACATGTCAACTCAGTTTAAATACTTCTTATAAAAGCTCAAGCTCAAGCTCAAGCTTAAATCAAAATGGAATATTGGATCCGTGTGAAGCCGAGGCCAGTTACTAGTCTCATAATAAATAGAAATGTCCTGTGACTATATATAGCTGTAGCTGTGACTATTCACAGCTCACCTATTTTACCCGACAAGTAGTTTACATAATGAGCTGTATTTCTGTTGAAGCTGAGATAAGGTAGTGAAATTACAGGACGTGAAGTCAACGCACGAAAGTCCTCACATAATAAGGAGATATCCCGAATGCGGATTGTGTCCATATAGAGGCGACGTTTACAATTATATGGGCCGTCAGTTTATATACAATTCCAGTATTATTTAAAATAAGTACCTAAGTAGTATTTAATATATGTATAAGAGTATTTAAAATAAACATAAGCGTTAATAGGTATCTATAGAAGAGAAACATCTGTTACCTATAAATATTAAACCATAAATACAAATTTCAGCATACCGGAGCTGGTGGCCAGGGGGGAGGACAAGCTCTTGCAAGCCCAGGTTCTTGCTTGCAAGATTTCCGAACATCGCCTTTCATAGAGTGTAATGGAGAAGGTGGTACATGTTACCATTTTGCGAATAAGTTAAGCTTTTGGTTAACGACTATAGAAGACAGAGACCAATTCACAAGTCCTCAGCGATCAACATTGAAGTCAGGAGAAGTCACGACGCGTGTGTCTCGATGTGCTGTCTGCATTAAAAATACATAGTGAATCTTATCTTATGCGCTTCATTTTTTTATACATATTTATAGGTGTGATGTTTATACAAGACTCTTCAAAGACATAGCTACCTATTGTGGATTTTACATGACCAATAGTGATGTTGCTACCAAATATTAAGTTACAGTGATACCTAGTTGTCAATGTGAAAATTAAAATAATTAATTTAATTTTTTCTTAATTAGTATACTTTGATTCAACTAATGCCAACTTCGTTCAGTAGGTAAGACATCTTAGAATTAGCTGTTCCAGTTCTTCTAACATTCTAAACTATTAAAGATCTGTAAGTTTAAATAGTCTCTGATCATATTACATACAATACACCAAAGCCATAAATTTAAGTTTTATATTTTAAGTAGGTATCTATAGTTATTTATATATTATTTTTATTTTAGTAGTATATGCAGTAAATGTGATTGTCTTGTTGGTCAGATTTCGTATAAGTAGTAATACTTACATCATGTTATTGTAAATCTTTTATTCTCCTAGTCAGTGTTATTTCGGATTACGTAATCCATTAAACAAGATTGTAATAAGACATTTTTATAATCATCTGATACTGTTCCAAATTATCTACTGTATTAAATTATATAACTGGGTTCAAGTAATATATTTCTCAAAATATTGTAAACTGTTCACAACAATAGGGTAGTGAAAGATAGGTGATGAAACACTGCCATTGTAGATAGATTAATATTGCAAATAAATAAATTAGAATAAATTTTTAATAAATAACTTGCGTGTAATTATTTTGGTGTACGACTGAGAGGGAACACAAATAATATGTATGCTGTTAACTATAGCTGGCCTTCAAAGCCAACAGAGTATAGTGCATCAATGGAATGTCAAGGCGGAAGCATAGAGCACTCCGAACCAGCGGAACAACTTGTAGAGAGTCTGTCACAAAAACGTTGATTACCAATGTTTCTGGCTGCTCGGTTCTGAATGTGATCAAATGGAAGTAATTGGTATTGTGGTGCTTACGCCCAGAGATGAGAACAGCATTGCATATGCGGCTCGATCTGTGCCTTGTATAATTGCAAGCGATGGGCCGCAGTAAAATACTGTCTCACTCTACTGAGCACGCCACGGCCTAACTTTTAGAGGCTATTTTAACCTTGGCCTTCAAATGACCGCAAAATTGAACGTCACTGGATATATCGACATCAAGGATCTCGAGATTTGACTTCATATCAAAGAGACCGTTTTGAAACTGAGAAGTCACTATAAATTGAGGTTTTATACATTTTTAGGAAGATTAACTTTTTTTTTACATGTTAATGATCATATTGAATTGTCCTATGCCAATTAATAATCTACACCAATATTACCACAGGTAAGAGCATATTACATACAGATACAGAGAAATAATAATAATAATAATCTTTATTTGTCTCAAACAAAAACTTTTCACGTAATACAACTGTTGCCCATACAATAATATAATTTAAAACTAATGAATGAGACAAAACGGTTTATAACTCAGTGAGGGCAGTGAGTCCACCCTCTTTGCTATTCTGTTATAGCCTTTATCAGTAAAATAATACAATATGAGATCGACGACGACGATAGCATATTAAGTTAAATTCTAAACTACAACTAACAAAGTAAACATAAATATTGACAATGACAAGATTACAAACTAATGAGATTGGACAATAACAAACTTAAATATGTATAATCTAAACATTATTCAGGATTAGTTACAACATTAAATAAAAACTAAGAATTATTCAGGATTATTTTATCATATATACCTACCATCAGATGCAGACTTGCGCGTACATACACACATCGACACAACTTAGTAGATTACAGTACTACGAAATGAGGGATTGTTCTTGCAGCAACCATTTGCTACATTTGCGCCTAAATATTGGTAAGGATAAAATCAGTGATGAACGAATTGGCGGGGGCAAGTCGTTCCAAATTTTTGCTGTTCCTTCCTAATTCGGGCTATTCTTCGGTTTATTTTATTACGCCGGCGTAGGCGCTAGATGTCGCTAGATTTGAAGCAGTTAGGATTACTAGTGCTTAGTAATAAACCATGAAAATAGATGGCAGGCAATATAGTCTACATGACAGCTATGGTTTGTAGAGATAAGTACATAAATATGTAAGAGTGCTGTATACCCGATTTTTTTTTATGGATGATAATGGAATGGTTTACCCGGCTGCGCTAACGGTTTACGCTGGCGGGGCACCAATGGAGGATGATAAGATGAGCTTGAGGTCAGGTCAGTTAGCCCATCGTGACAAATTCACCAGGAATCACGATGGTTTCCAGGGGGAACCGCGTGGAGGTCAACCTGACATGGTACATTGCTAGCAATGAGGTTATCAATCTACATTACTAACAATCCCTTTCCCCCCTGTATACCCGATTAGGTACAATTGAAAATTGAATGTAGGTGTGTAGGTATACAATGTCGTAAAACTTAAATTTCATTAATATCTCAATAACAGGCTTTAAATAACGGTCAAATGCTTTAACTGCTATTTTACATAATTCATACTGAAAAATATAAAAAAAATGTTTTGGAGTTTATTTAAAAAGTATTAACACAAAATTAATGAAATAAAACGTATAGGTACTTATTTATGATCTGAAATAAAAGTTGTAAATAGTTGGTTAGCAGTTTAATACTTGTTATAATGATAAATACTGTTATTATAGTTTAATACTTTTATTGTAGCAGAAGACATGACATTGTACAAGCAAGACATTTTCTATTAATCTCTGTTCAGTGTTGCCATACTAATCTATATAATTCTAACACTTGTTACATCCCCCTTCCTTCACAATAATGAACTTAATAAACATGATCTTTTAAATAACTTGGAGGTTTTACTATTCTACCTGACCTAGTGGTAAAGTAATGATTTTCATTATTGTGACTTTCAGTTTGAACTTGTAACTCAATATTATTATCTTTAATTACAGTTTGCTCTTTATCATCACAATCTTTACTTTGACCACTATCACAATCTACATCTATTTTCCTTTCTTTTTTAATAATAAGCTTAGACTGATCTTTACAATTATGCAAATACTTTCTATTTCTATCTAGCATTTGTCCATTTTCACACATTACTTTATATGAATTAGGTCTATAATCTTTTCTAATTATTTCAGCATATGTAAAAGGCTTTTTATCACATTCTAATATAACTTTTTGCCCAATGTTCAATTCTGGTAACTTTTTAGTGTTTTTATCAAAATATTTTTTCTGTCTAAAACTGTTTTTGTACAATTTAGTCTGTATTCTTATATTATCATTACTTGGACATGAATATTGTGGTAATAAACCTTGAACATTTCTATTCATTAACAATTCAGAAGGAGTTTTATTCTCCATTTCTACTTTAGGAGTATTTCTGTACTCTAATAATGCTAAATACTTGTCTTTCTTTTCATAATCAGCTTTTTTAAACAAATTTTTAACCGTTTGCACATATCTCTCAGCAAGACCATTTGACTGAGGAAATGTAGGACTACTAGTTCTGTGAGTAAAATTCCAATTTTTTGTAAATTCTCTAAACTTTTGATTACAAAAATTTGTACCATTATCCGAATATAAAATATCAGGAATACCAAATCTAGCAAATACTGATTTAAATGCAGCAATTGTTACTTCTGCAGATAAATTACTTAAACTTATAATTTCAAAGTATTTACTGTAATGATCTACAATAATTAGAAATGGCTTTCCTTATAATAAAAAACATCACTTCCTAAAACTGACCATGGCTTATGAGGCATGTCTCTTATGGTCATAGGTTCTTTACTATTACGTTTTTTAAATCTACAACATGTATTACAATTCTGTACCTTATTTTCTATCTCTTTATTCATATGAGGCCAAAATATACATGATCTAGCTCTAGCCTTGCATTTTTCAATACCTAAATGATTGTAGTGTAACTGTTCAAGCATATTTTGTCTCATTGACATTGGTATTACTACACAGTTATTTTTAAATATTAAATCATCATATACAAAAAGTTCTTCTTTGAATGTACAATAATCTCTCAAACTGTCTGGTACTTTCTCTATATTATCTGGCCATCCTTCTATAATATATTTTTTTAATAAATTAAATTCCTTGTCATTTTCTGTTTCTTTCTTAATTTCTTCTAATCTACAAGATTTAACTGGAATATTTTCTATAATCATACCTACCTGTGCCTCTATTTCTTTTTCCTTAATATCATCATTACTTTTAATATAATTCCTAGATAATGCATCTGCAATTAATAACTCTTTTCCAGGCCTATACTTAACATCTATATCATACTTTTGTAAATGCAATCTCATTCTCTGTAACCTAAGTGGAACATCACATAACGATTTTTTAAAAATAGTCTCTAAGGGTCTATGATCACTCTCTACTTGTACTCTTTTCCCATAGATATACTGATGGAAACGTGTGCATCCAAAGACAATTGCTAACATTTCTTTTTCTATTTGTGCATATACTTTTTGTGTCTCGGTCATTGCCTTTGAAGCATAAGCAACAGGAAGATTATTTTGCAACAATACTGCACCTAATGCATCTTTAGACGCATCAACTGATATCTTACAGGACTTCTCCGGATCAAAATATTGTAAAACTGGTGCTGATATTAATATTTCCTTTAAAGTTTTAAATGCTAATTCCTGTTCCTTACCCCATCTCCACTCTGAATCTTTTTTAATGAGTTTTCTTAAAGGTTCACATGTTTGTGACAAGTTAGGTATAAACTTTGCTACATATGTTATCATTCCTAATACAGTTTGTACCTCTTTTACATTTTTAGGTTTATCTAAACAGATTATAGCATTAATTTTCTGAGGATCAGGTTTAATCCCATCCTTTGACAATATATGACCAAGATAATTTATTTCTTTTACTCCAAATTGACATTTATTTAAATTTAATATTACACCATTTTCTTTCGCAGTATACAGTACCTTATTTAAGATAAAATCATGTTCCTCTTTATTCTTAGCATACATAACTATATCATCTATAAATACTTCACAACCTTGAATATTTTCAAACAATTCTTTGAAGTGCCTATGAAAAATTTCTGGAGCAGAACTTATGCCATATGGAAGTCTCTTAAAATAATATCTTCCAAAAGGAGTATTAAATACACACAACTTAGAACTAGCTTCTGATAGCTTAATCTGAAAAAATGCTGCTGTTGCATCTATTTTGCTGAATATAGACGCTCCCGTCATTTTAGAGGACACCTCTTCAAATGTGGGTAACTTAAAATGTTCCCTTTTTATACAATTATTTAAATTGCCTGGGTCCATACATATTCTTAACTTACCATCTGGCTTTTTAACAATAACTACATTACTGACATAATCTGTGGGTTCTGTAACTTTATCTATGATACCCATCTGTACCATTCTATCTAATTCAATCTTTAATGGCTTATGTAATGCAATTGGTACCCCTCTACAGGGTTCAACTTTACCCTGCGCACCTTCTTTTAGCTTAATATCATATTCTATTCCTTTAATACATCCTATTTTATTTGTATCAAATATCTGTATATACTTATTAATTATATCATGACACTGCATATTTTTATTACATATTACTTGCCTCAGATATTTACGTTCAAACAGTTTTAAATGTTCCATAGTATTCCAACCTAATATTGGTGTACAATTTGCTTTTACTACTTGAAATTTCAAATTAACTTGCCTATTATTGATCAGTTTACATCTCAAGTCTATAAAACCTAAACTATTAATTTGTGACCCGTCATAATTATGTAACTTAATATTATTACTTTTAATCATTGTATTACAACCTAACTGCTTAATAATTTTCAATGGTATCACATTACAATCAGATCCTGTATCTAACTTAAAGTCAATAATTTTGCTTCCTACTTGAAGAGACTCAAATAAATCACTTTTATTTATTGTTCCGACCTCTATAGAACTAATCACAATGTCAGATGATACGGATTCATTTATCACTTGCACTTTATTTCTATTTTTACACACTCGCGCGAAATGACCACGACGTCCACACTTTCTACACTGTACATTGTATGCTGGACATTTATACCCATGACTATAACCACACTTATAACACAAACTATTTTTCTTACTTGCATTATGTATTGATACCTCAGCTTGTCTACCTTGTGCTGTTTGACTTTTTCCCTTTGTCTGGCTCTTATTGTACTCATACTTACTGCTTTTCTTTATTTCTGCTACCTCTATTTTCTCTTTTTCAAATTTCTGCATCTGTATACAAGTTATTTCGAACGTTTTACATATTTGTATACATTTATTTAGATCAAGACCATGCTCTTTTAATAATCTTTCACGTAGGCTCTTTTCTCTTATTCCTCGAATAATCTGGTCCCTTATTAAACTGTCTCGCAGTGACTCAAAATTACAATCATTGCTCAATATACGTAATTCTGTTACGTAATCGTCGATACATTCGTCTTCCTTCATAACTCTACTGAAGAAAATATGTCTATTCATAGACTCATTTTTCTGTGGTATGAAATAATTATCAAATTTCTTTATTAGGTCATCGAACTTTGTAGAAGAGGTTAAATCAAAAGTATTATATATTTGTATTACCTCGTCACCTATTGTGTGAAGAAATAATGCTATTTGTCCCTCATCATTCAATTTTACATCAGCTCCTGACGCTTTCACATATAACTGATATCTTTGCTTAAATCTTTTGTAATTTTCGGCAATGTCGCCGGTAAACGACAATGATGGCGGCGGCTTCAACATATCCATATTTTTTGGTTTACTTACTCAATATCACTTATTTATTATCACTCTCTATCACTTTTTTCAGTTTAAATTATCGACTGCGCCATGTTATAATGATAAATACTGTTATTATAGTTTAATACTTTTATTGTAGCAGAAGACATGACATTGTACAAGCAAGACATTTTCTATTAATCTCTGTTCAGTGCAAGGAACATAATACTCTAAAGAGAAGAAGGGTAACCTAGTACAAAAAAAATGGGAAATACTCCAATACCACTAGCGCTACAAATTCCGCACGGAATATTTTAGCACTAATAGTGGAGGGAAATTCAAATATTTTGGGTTTATAATTTTATTACTCAAGTCTTTAGACGGTCAAGAGCTTCATCAAACACGGATATTTTGCCTTTAGGAACAAAAAAAATCAGGCAAATGTAGCCTTGAATGGCAAAAATAACACGTGCTTGATCAAGCTGTTGGCCGTCTACAAGCTTCATAAGAACTACCATACCCTGATGGATAAAATGGCAGAGAAGCCGTCATAAACATTAGTTAACTTTACAAATTAAAAATGTTTAAATTTTAATTTATAAGATTAACTGGCGCTTATGATAGCAGGTCTAAAAGCATTAAAATAAAAAGTATATTTCATGTATTCTTGGAGATAAAATAAGAACAAAGATTTTGATTTTCTTTTATTAGTTTCATTCCATGTGCCCGTTCATGTGAGTGGCGTGTTACGCTTACATAGAATTCAATATCTTGACCCTAAAAATAAAAGAAACTACTTTTTTTACACATACTGAATACATACAATCACAAAAAAATACAAATACGAACAAACTTTTATATATCAATTTCTAAATTAATTTATTTAGGAATTGTATTTATGTACTTTATGTACACATAATATACTGAATCTATTAGGTTGTCAGAAAACAGTGATAACACTGTGTTAAAACTACATAGTAATTATAATTTAGGACTACTAAAATCATTATTATTATTTACTGTTACAATGGTGTTTTATTAGCAATAACGTTCATAGTTTGCATTATGTATGAACCATGTGAAGGGTATAAGGCAATGAACAGGGAATATTACAGTTTTTGTTTTCTTTCGTTTTGTACTAATATCTATATTAATGGTGGCTAATTATTTATCTACGGGCGAAACGAAAGGAACTGGGAATATCCATGACATTCTGGTATACTTTAATAATAAAAAATTGGTTTTGTTTGCTTATTTGCAACATAACATTTGATAACTTCTAAACAATAAATTGCGATTTTCTTGTAATACATTAATTAGGTCATTCCCGGTTCTGTCTGTATGCTATATATATATATAGCATACAGACAATATATATATTTATATATATATGACAGTGGCAGATACAAACTAAATTTCGGAACTACAGTTATCAGTGTTTCATACATATTAAACATTTAAATATTTTAACAGCGTTATGTAAATAGCCCTAATATGAACTACATATTTCTATTTATAGATATGGCGCTGTAAATTTATTTGTATTTTCTTCTTTCAGAGCGTTGTGTTAGATATATTACAGTTTTTTCATGTAGCGGTATACAATAAAAATAATCTAAGAATAAACAGGACTTTATTAACTATGTTTATTGTATCCAAGTAGCAACGACAATAGCTATTTGTTAAAGGCGACAATTTATACAAAACTGAATGTTGTATGTATTTTATATGAATTGAAACAAAACATTTGGACAAAATTTTGGATGTTTCAAGACGGTTAATGTAATGTGTACATTTTATTCTACATATACCCTGCATAAGGGATTGCAGCTAGTTTATTAGCAAGTTACCACTTTCTATTATAGAAAATAGTAAGAAAAGAACAACCGAGTACCACAGAGTACAATAGCTAAAACAGGTTTATAAGACAGCGTTTTACCTCCATATTCATAAAAATAAGCATGTAGTTAAAATAGATTTGTAGAAAGTATTATATTTTATCAACATGGGGTTTTATGGATAAGGAAGTAATGGAATGATACCTAATTAATAACAGCGAGAGAAATTACCATAATTTTGAACCTAACTCCTAGCTGTTCTTCGTATTACAATCAAGCTTACAATCGTAATTACAATTAATTACTTGTTTTTTAATATACGCATTTTTTTTTGTAAACTCTTTGATTTCTCCTCTTCATTAAATTCTCTGTTTCTTAATACAGTATACCTTTTAATACAAATACGAAAAGTAGATATTATTAAATGTTTTTTATTTTCATCATAATGTTCTGGACATTTTAATAAAAAATTAAAGTCCACTTGAGAAAGAGCAGATATTACATTATTTTTTAATCCCTTTTTCCAACCTTCCTCATTTAATATTTTATTCACTGCTGAAGCGCATACCTCTATACATTGCACAAATTGTATATTTACATATGTAAGACTTCTGTCCATTTCATTATATTCCCTAAAATCTGTAAATAAATTAATATTAATATCGTCCGTGGATTCCGATGATAAAAATATTTGTTTACAGCATATACATTTGTGTTTATTTTTTTTAAAAATTAATCCACAGACATACGCACATGCTTGCGCTTCAGCAGATGCCTGCTCAATTGCTTCGGTTGCATCAGCAATTAATGGTTCAAAATCCACTGTGGAACTCTCACCTGTGGATATGTTATCAGGTTGTTTATCAGTAGGGAATAAAAAAATTTTTAAATTATCATTAAGGATGAATTCATCATCTTCGCAATTTCGTTTTAAGCCAGAATGGCGTAAATTATTTATAATAGCTGTTTTTGCTCCCGCGATGAATTGTCCAGTACTTGGGTTATCGTTAGATCCACAGTGGTATCTGATGCAACCGAAACAATTTTCAAGTGGATCTTGGTTTAAGCGGCGTGTCGAAAGAGTATTCACTCCTAAGTCCTGTAAATTTTTCCACAATCTTTCTACCGCGTTTATAGTTCGAATCCACCCAACCTGTGATGGTGGGGGTGAATTCGAACCAATAAACTTCATTTCCGAAATGAATTTTCTCATATTCCTAAATAATTGAAGGTGAGATGACCGTGGTGTCATATTGGTTGAAAATTTTTTGCCGCCACGTAAGTCAGGAGTATCGGCATTAACGGCATCAAACAG
The DNA here is from genome assembly GCF_030625045.1 of Achroia grisella. Classification (NCBI taxonomy): domain Eukaryota; kingdom Metazoa; phylum Arthropoda; class Insecta; order Lepidoptera; family Pyralidae; genus Achroia; species Achroia grisella. The sequence continues at coordinate 73,565 of NW_026713061.1, forward strand.
TTGGTCAAAATTAATTAATAATGCCGCTGTAGCTGACGCCTCTGAAGGGAGTTCATCTGAAAAAATTATATAATAATTATATTCAACATTTTCAGTTAATATACTAATGGAAACCTTTAAAAGAAACCTTTGCAGTGAAAACTAAGACAACACAAATATTGTCAAAGATGTGTAAGATATGAAATGTAGAGTTATTACAAAGAAAAAGAACTGATAAGAAACTCACTTGAATTACTTATTTGTTTTTTAAAAGCCAGTTTATTTACAATGTATATTAATATAGGTGTCTATGTCTATTCGTCATTAAATGAAAATTCAGTGTGTGAACAACTATTGCCATTTACACTCGTCATTCAAGTAATCGTTTAGTGAGTAATAGGCTTTGCTCAGTAAATATTAATAATAGCAAAAAACATCCAGACCAACACAAACAATCATACTCATGTATACAAATGTTTGTACCATGTGAGGGATCAAACCTGCTACCATTGGAAGTAAAGAGCTATGTTACAGCTAGAGCACTTCAGGCTATCAAAATAGATTAAAAAATACTTACTTGTTGCAATTTTATGCAATATTCCAGCTGTAACTTTATGGCTGAACACTTGCACAGCCAATTTGACACGCATTTTTTGTTTACTATTAGGGTTCAAATGGTGTTCCGTCAATGCAGGTGCAAAAACAAAATTAGGATTGTTTTTATCCAGTTCATAAAATTTTTGCACATGTGACCACTTCGCCACACCTGTTGTGATAAAGTTTTGTTAGAACATCACAACAATAATAATATTATACTAGTTAGAATACATAAATAACTTTATTAAATTATCTTTTATTTTGCTTAACCACTTTTCATAATGAATCAGAAACTCAAAATAGTATTTGAAGGGTTAATGCATGTATTACAGATAATGATAATACTACAACATAGTAAACTACTTTTATGTATGCTAGACATAATATAATTATATATCTTTAATAGTTAGTTATTGTTTAAATGACTCTTCTGTTACATTATGATTATACTATATTTAATATTATTTACATACCTCTAGCAGTTTGACCACCAATATTATTTATGTTTGTTATTAAACATTCAATATCATGTTTTAAAAACATATTTCTCGTGCATTTGATGAGGTGCGGCGGGTCTAATATTGTGACAACTTCATGTCCATCATGCACAAAATAAGGATTCTCTTTTGTGGAACCAAGGATATCAAGAGCCTTTATGTTGACTCTTGATAAGTCGCATACTGTCGCCACTACAACTAAACCTGTCTTCCAACATTCATGTAATATCTGAAAAGTAATAATATATTAAAAATACAATAATATTTACTATACATAATATAAGAAATTGATTAAAAGAATATTGTATGTAATATTAAAAAAAACATACTTCTTTAATTATGACTGATAATCTGTCTGAGGTTACAGACTTCCCAGAAAAATAAAATGATACTGGTTGCTTCCATTTTTTTCTTAAACCTGTCAACATGAACATTAAGGCATTACAAGCTATTTGATTTGTTCTGTTATGACTACCATGATCTTGGAATCCTTCAATAATATCTGTCTTCTCATTATAATACAGATGTTTTTTTATCGTCATTTCATCAAATACTAGAATACAAAGATTCTCATCCTCCAATTGGCCTTCAGCCATTCTCTTCAAACTTTCGAATACTTGTTTGTTAATGCCTGTTTTTAATGGTATTTTATTCAGCATCTTTTTTAATGTACTCTGACAGGGTAACGCAAACATTCTTCGTAAAAGTCTGTAGCATGCAGGTGACTTTTTGTACAATGTTAAAGCCATAATTTTTTGATCAACATTATATCGTCGACCTTTTAACTGTCTTTTAAAATTTTGCAACTGGTTTTGCAACAATACTATAAATGTATTACTTAACTTCAAATCAGTCAATTTTTGAACATTTTCATTCTCACATATTTTTTCTAATTTGGCAGCTTTCTTTTTACATTTTAAACTTTTGCGTAATCTACTTATCTCCTTAAAACTCTGACTGCAAATTTTATACAGTTTTTTCTCTCTAGCACTTAATTCAACAAACTTCTTAACATTTATATTTTTTAAAATTCCTGTGGAAATTTTTTTGGTTTTAGATTTTGATAGATTAGTTACACAGGATGGCCCTGGTTGTGGACTTATTTCGCAAGTCACTTGTGCTACAGTTTCAATATTTAGTGCAACTTGATGAGAGCTATCTACTGCAACATTATCTTCAGTAGGCACTGAATACCTTCCTAATTGCTTTTTTGTAGTGTCGGTAAAACAAAAATCCTTGAAGTGTCTTTTACATAACACTTTATTGCTTTTAAAAAGTTTGGATAAATCATCCAGTGATGTCCAGTCTTGGTCTGGCCAACAAAAGTTAGCCCAAGCTCTTGCCCTGTAAAACAGTAATAATAATATAAATATTTTTATTTACAATTATATGTTTACTTTTTCTGTCAAGTTTACATATGTTAGTTAATTTATTTGAACAAATTTAATCATTTAATAGAATAACCAAAATATTCAATGGTATTAGATTTTTTATTGTTACTGCTTTTATGATAACTATAAATTTTGGTTCTGGCCATTAACAGTTTTATCACTAAATTAAAATAATAAACTAATATAGAAAAATCTTTATGATAATTTTTAGGAATTTTAATTTCAGTTTGTCAATATATCTTTTGAAAATATACTAACGTGTTTCATTAGCAAACTTAGTCATTTCTCCCTAAAACATGTCATTTAGGTTTTTATGTGAACAATTCAATTTCTTTTTATCAAAATTTTATGTATGTTACATAAGGGGAGGTGTGGGGGGGAGGGTGGCTTAAGAATTTTAGAAATGCAAATGTGGACATAGCACAAAAACGGTTGATTAAATTATTACTATATAGATATTACAATGGTATAACATACCCGGTAAATCATATCCAATTCGACTGTGAGGTGGAAAAATCAAATGTATGTATGTATAATAAAAGTTTACTATTATTTGGAATAATATTATAGTATAATTACATTATACTATAATATTATTGAAAATACTACCTGTACCCGTGGTTTCACCCGCCTGTTCTGATACATAGGTATATTATTGTAAAGTTTTATCAAAATCCGTTCAGTAGTTTTTGCGTGAAAAAGTAACAAACATCCATCCATCCATCTATCCATCCACACAAACAAATTTTCATGTTTATAATATTAATACGATAATAAGATGTGAAAGTCACCATACCGTCCGACATTTGTTTTTCCAGGTTTAGGAAACCGGTGGAATGATAGTGCCCCATCCTGAATAGCAGTTATTCCACATTTAGCACACTTTCTATATGCATCCGTAGACATAGTTGATTATACCCAATATCCACAATATGAATAAATACAAGTCGTTGCAGCGAATCAATTCTAGCATACAAACAACTGCTATAATATTCAAAACATAAACACAAGTTCAAATTTTTTCAAATTCAAAAATCATTTATTCATGTAGGACATTTTAGCCGCTTATGAACGTCAAATTTTTATATTATAATTTTATTTTTTTCCCTACCGTCCAGTTCGGTATATAGATCCAATTGAGAAGAACTGGCAAGAAACTCAATTGAATTACTTTTTTTTTAAAGCCAGTTTATTTACAATGTATATTTATATAGGTGTCTATGTCTAACATTAAATGAAAATTCAGTGCATGAACAATTATTGCCATGCACACTCGTCATTCAAGTAATCGTTTAGTGAGTAATAGGCTTTGCTCAGTAAATATGATTTAACAGATGTTTTGAATTTATTTAAGGGTAATTCCAACATATCCTTTGGTATCTTATTGTAAATTTTTATACCTATTCCCATAAAAGACCTATTAACTTTTTCTAAACGATACTTGGGGACAGCAAGTTTGTCTTTAAATCTTGTATTAATATTATGAATATTGCTGTTTTTTGGAAATAAGTCAAGATTTTTATGAACATATAGGATATTTGAATATATAAATTGAGAAGCAACGGTGAGAATATTTGCCTCTTTGAATTTCTCTCTTAATGAGTCACGACTCTTCATACAGTAGATCGCTCGAACGGCACGTTTTTGTAATATGAATATATTTTTAATATCTGCCGCTTTTCCCCATAGTAATATTCCATAAGAGAGTAAACTATGAAAATAACTAAAATAGACTAATCTAGCAGTATCAGTATCAGTGTACTGTCTAACCTTACGCACGGCAAAAGCTGCTGAACTTAGTTTCGCTGCAAGGCTTTGAATTTGTGCACCCCATTTTGTTTTATTATCTAGTGTGATTCCTAGAAAGACAGTAGATTCTATAAATTCCAGAGATTCGTCATTTAATTTAATATTGCAATTAGTATTAAAATTTTTAGACAGAGAGAAATTAACACATTTTGTTTTTTTAGCGTTTAACATAAGATTGTTAGTTGTAAACCAGTGCAGGAGACGCCGCAAAGCACTATTTACATCGTCATAATTATTAGTCATTCTATTAACTTTAAAAATCAATGAAGTATCGTCTGCAAATAATACTATGCCGCATCTATCCTGCATGGCATATGGGAGATCATTAATGTAAACTAGGAATAAAAATGGACCGAGAATAGATCCTTGAGGTACACCCATTTGCACAAGTGACCCGTCAGACGTAGCGTTGCTAACCTTCACTTTCTGTATTCTATCAGATAGATAAGATTTTATTAAATTTAAAGCATTGTCTTTGACGCCATAAAAAGCAAGTTTTTTTAGCAATGTATTATGATCAACGCAATCAAAAGCCTTAGAAAGGTCACAAAAAACACCTATCGCATCCATTTTAGTTTCCCATGCAGCAAATACGTGTCTAAGCAACTCTGCACCTGCGTCTGTAGTTGAACGACCTTTGGAAAAACCGAATTGACTATTGTGGATTAAATTATTTAAATTGAAATAACTGACAAGCTGCATAAGGATTATTTTTTCAAAAATTTTACTGAGTGCTGGGAGTATAGATATAGGTCTATAATTTATTGGGTCACTCCTATCTCCAGATTTAAAAAGCGGTATGATTTTACTAATTTTCATTATGTTAGGAAATTTACCTTCATCTATACATTTATTGAAAATAAAAGCAAAAGAGGGCGCAATAATTTCCATTATACTATCTAGTATTTTAACAGATATACCCCATAGATCCTCTGTTTTTTTATTATTAAGCTGTTTGAATATTTTCATTATTTCTACTGATGATGTATGTCTAAAGTTAAATACAGCTGATGACTTGCTAACATTGTCTGTTAGTAAAGTTTCAGCAGCAGACGGGGAAGATTTTAGAGCCTGTGTCGTAATTAATGGAATATTAGTGAAATAAGATTCGAATGTATCCGCGACCTCTGTGTCGGAATTTACCAATTTGTTATTAATATTTAAAGCTATTTTACTATTTTGAAAATTAACTTTTCCAGTTTCGCTATTTATTACTTTCCAAGTGGCTTTTATTTTATCTTTAGATTTAGTTATTATTTTACCTAAATAGAGAGACTTAGCTGTATGACAAACCTTTTTAAATATTTTCGAATAAGATTTTACATGTTCATGAAATAAGGGATCGGATATATAGCTTCGTTTTTCGTAAAGTTCGTAAAGATTAGCCCTAGACTTATAAATACCAAACGTGGCCCAGTCACAAAACTTTGATTTTACACTAGTTGAAAAGGTTTTTGTTTTAAATTCACTGCTAGCTTCATGTTCAATTAAATTAAAAATATGTTCACATACAATGTCCGGGTCATATTGAGGTACTATGACACTAGATATTTTATGTTCAATTTTATTTTTAAAACGTGCCAAATTCTTTTGTGTTATTTGTCTGCATGTAATTGTTTGAGTCCCTTTGGATCCCTTAGTTTCAATTATAACTTTTTGTCCATAATGATCAGATCCAAGACAGTCGAAATTCATTTTCACCTTTACTTCACAATTACAAAAAACATTATCTATACAAGTGGCAGAATTTCCTGCGACCCTAGTGGGTTCTAAAAAAAGATTGTGCAAATTAAATGATTTAAATAAGTTAATCAATCTTAAGCTTATTGAGCATTCCGATAATAAATCAACATTAAAATCGCCACATACAAATAATGTTTTATTCCTCCGTGCGACTCGTCTCAATGCTTCCTCCATAGCCAGTTCAAAAGAATCAAAACAAGCCGATGGCGGACGATAAACGCAAATTATTATACAAGTAACTAATTCTACGCAAGATAGTTCAATTGTTTGCTCAATAGAAATATTTACAATGTCTTGACGGTTTTTATATTCTACATCATTTTTTAAAATAATAATTGACCCGCCATGAATGGCATTGTTCCTAGCAAAAAAACTAGCTATATTATAATGTTCAAAAGGACAAATTATTTCATATTGTTTAAGCCAATGTTCTGTCAGACATAACACCCGTACATTGTTAGATTCTAAGAATAGACTTAATTCTAATTCTTTGCTGGAGAAGCCACGAATATTTTGATGAATAATGACCATATCCTGTGGCTTAACCAATGTCGTAGATGTTAGTTTAAATTAACACATGTCACATTATTAGTATTATTACTAATATTACTAATTAAATCCGTTATACTACTTATAATGGGATCATAAATGTTATACGCTAGTAAACTAGCAATAGTCTTTTTTTGTTTTTTAGGAAGATAAAAATTACCTCCCGTCATATAATAATTTGTAACAAATTTGTTACTTTCAAAATAAAATATATCATTACAATGATATGTCATCGAATAAATTAAATTATTTATACTATAAATGAACTTATTCTGTTCATTAGTCAGGGATTGAGAGTAGGGAAATGCGCAGAATAATATTTTACCTATACCAAAGCAAGAGCTAATTTATTCAACACAAGAAACAAGAACAGAAACAATTTAAAAACTTTCGAAATGTAACGAACTTTCTAAAATGTGTTTTTTAAATTAATATTACAACTTTGACTTTGACACTTCCATCGAAGCAAATAATCACTACGTTATGAACATGCTATTTTTGTTTATTACAAAAATAGCATGTTCATAACGTAGTGATTTTAGTAGTAAAAGTAAGTAAACAACATTTCAGTAGGTAATATAAGTTTCTTTGCTAATAAAGCATTTAGCGTGTAATCATTGCAAAATATATACAAAAGTATGCCGTATTTTGTTTTTTTTCTAATAAATTAAAATTTAAAATATAGTAAATTGAAAAAAGTTATTTTTGATTATTAATTATTCCATTTCGACAAGTATTTTTGAAAATAACTTCAATAATCTACTAAAATAAACAACTTATTACGAAAGCGAAACCACAACGTAAAGATACGCGTGGGTAAATGGAAATAATTTATTATATAAAAAACTGGTTCGCTGAGAGCTACTTCTTATCTTCATATTATATTTTTCTCTCATAAGTTATTTAATGAAATTACATTATTTTGTGGAATTCCGCTACCATACAAATCTGAATTATATAAATCCATTAAGTAATGAAACGGACTTTAGCAAAATAACACCTAGTTCTATAAAGCAGTATACCATCGTATCCGAAATGGGCTCTAAAAAGCAAGAACCCATGAATATTTTCTTTTTTTTTTTATAAACTGTCGTTCAATGTTATACTCTGTTAACCTTCATTCATTGTCATTCATTGAATGTTGTTGATATTATTGCAAGAACTCAAGAGAAAACAGCACACTGTTTTGTCATATTAGATGTAATTTTGTTCAACCGATCTACAATCATGATAAATGGTTTAAATAATGATTATATAAATAAATTATTATAGTTTAGTCATATTATTATTTAAATGTTAATTTAATTAGTTTAAGTATATTATACGTACATTACCCATGAAATTATTTCTTTTTTTTATTATAGCAATAGTTAATATTCCGCAACTCACACATAAGCAATTGTTCATTGTCAAAAACATCTGTATGAAAGACAAACACCCCTGGTTCAGTGTTGCCATACTAATCTATATAATTCTAACATTTGTTACAATACTCTACTGTATTAGGTACTACATGTGGGAATACTATCTAAAATATAGGTATATTTTCATTGTGTAATTCAAAGACGATAACATAAGTTTAGAATAAGTTTTTTTGTAATATGTTGTGTATTCATAGTAAACTTTAAAACTTCTAGTCTAATTATAAAAGTTACAACTCAACAAATCGGTATAGTCAGCTTTTAGATTAAAAATATTATTATTATTCACTTACATTACACATAAAATTTTTATTCACTTCGCTGACTTTGGTTTTCTGCACTAGAAGGTTAAAGAACCTGGAGTCTCGGGACGAGCCTCACTGCCCCGGCATTTTCGCCGGGGGCAACTACCGCTTTTATTGTTATTAGATATATATATGCTATTTTACTATAAGGATCTGTAAAATAAAGTAATAATAATTTGTAATATAAGATGATTTAAAAAAACATAGCTGTATAACACATTACCTTTGTCTATGTCTTTAGTTAGTTAATATTAGAGAAAATATACTTAATTATACAATAATGAATTTCTAATAAAAATAATAAGTATTCGGATATTGTTTTGTCGGCCATTAAAATAAAAACACCCAAGAATTTATTTTCAGGATCAATCTGATTTTTAATTTGATTTGACAGTAATGTCAAGTGTCATAGTGTCATAGCGGGAAAATAAGTATTAATTATTTACAAATTACAATACTTTCAACTGTCTGTGTAAATCGATCTGAATTTCTTAATTTAATTATTATATTAATTATGTTCTACACACATTGAATAATATTTTATAATATGTTTGAGTGGGCTTACAGTGGTGCTAACAAAGCCGTACCCAGAAATGTGGGGCCCGAATGTGCTTATTTTTTATCTCCACTTAGACAAATAATTGAGACTGTTATTGTAACAACTATCTGCATTTATATTTTAGTAAGTAGTAAATTTCTGATAAACTAATTCCAATTTTCATATGTATTTTCACTTTAATAAATTATCCTATCAAATTAGAAATTTTAGCGACTATTATCCTGTGCAATGTATTATTAATATTAAATATGTTCTGCCAAATGATAGTAATACACCTTTTAATTTACCTTGTAATAAACATCAAACAGTATCTTGTATTTTGTCAAACTGAAGTTGCTAATATTTATGTTTTTTATTATTTAGTCAATTGCTCAATAATACAAATGTAAAATGAGCTTTGTTAGGTAATATATAAGTACTTACATATTATTATTCTTATTCCTATTGGGAATTATGTCTTAAATTGTTATTAGCTATTGAATTAGTTTGAAATTTCATATATTTATTTATATATAATATAACAATGTTTTTTTAAACATATTTTCACTGTAATTTGCCACCATTGAATTGATCAATGATTCTAACACCCAACAAACTACAGGCATAATTGCATGTGGCTCTGTGATTTATTGTCATATTTTTAAGTCAAAGTCTAAACTGGTTTCAGATACACCATACATCAATAAATTATTTTATATTTTTGCCATTCCTACCATCCAGTTTGACTAACTACATTTTTTGAGAATGAAACTAATAATAAACTTAAATAAATGGAAACTGTTTAAAGTTAAAAAGTTTAACTTTAAATGGTTGTTAGGAACTACAAGTTTATAATTGTATGTAGTATAATAGTCATGGATATTACTGTATTTGTGAAGTATATGTGTCAGTTTCTGCATTGCATGTACATGTTGTAAAGATACACAGTACATATACTGTTGATAGCGTCTTAAGTTTTACTGTTAATTCAATTTTTCTTCCTATGCTTCATCATCATTAATTAATACCTTTTGTTCTTCCAATATTTCCTGAAATTATAATACTGAGAATATTCAATTAAAACCTAACACCAATAAACAGGGTTTAGTATTTGGAATGGAGGATGGAGTCTAATTCTTATTACAATAAATTGGTGCATCCCTCTGAGATAAATAAAGCACCAATATAATTATTTTACATCATGGCAGGAAAATTATTGCTCTGAAACAAGGTTAAGGGATTGAAAGTATTAAGGACTAGTGATTATTACTAACAAATATAATACTCATGTAACTTATAACTTGAAGTACCCTCGGAAATAATTGTGGTAAATTTCTGGTGAACTGAGATGACTGATCAGAAACTTGCAGTGTACTAACACTGCAAGTTTGTGGGGAATATTAAGATTTATACTTATGAGTATATTGGTTTACCATCAAGTTAAATTGTTGATATTAATTTTCAGATCAAAACTTATCCAAGATTGGAAATACCAAAGGAAATCAATTACATAAAAAATGACAGAGGTGGTAAAAGATTATTAGTTATTCTTCTAGCCTTACTATGGGGTATGGAAATTGGCTTTAAATTTGCATCTCGAACCGTTATATATCTGTTAAATCCATGCCATGTAACAACTTTAATACAAGTGAGTATGTATTGAAAAGATATGGAAATTAAATTGTTTATCTATATGAATATAAAATCACCAATTACTACTTTTCTTTTTACAGATATATTTGCTAGCTGCCCCACCAAGCAAGACAGTAACTGGTTTATTTCGTATTCATTTGAATTTATTAAATGGCCCTCTCTTAGCATTTTTGTTTCCTGAAACAGCTTCACGAACGGTATAAGTAACATGAAATCAATATAAAAGTACTTGTAGCATGTTTTAGGAAAACTTATATAGCAGACATATGAGTCAAGATTTTACAATAAAAGTAGCAGGAATTTTGAAGACCTAGCTCTTTTTTTATATATGTTGTGATCCTGCATATAGCACAGCGAAATCCCTCAAAATTCCTCCTTCTGAGTCTGTCTTTCATGAAATAATTCCTGTGGAAGGTATTAATGTATAATTCTTTATTTTTTTATGTAAAGTGGTCGAAAAATGATGATGGTTATTGAAGATGTAGGAAAAAATGAATTGAATCGAAATGAGTTATACAATGATCATATTGTATAATACAAAATAGGATTAACATCTTACATATATATAATATAAAGATTATTTTGTAACTTGAATAATAATCATAAAGAACTAATATGTAACATTTTTTCTATTCAGATTTTAGCAGAAGCTGCATTATATTGGATACAACATGGAATGATGTTTGTAATACCCTATTATCTATTAAGAATTGGTGGTATGTATCATTTATTTCTTTTGTTTGTTCTTTGCATTTGGCCTTGGATATTGGATATTTTATCTGATATATGACTGATAATTAATACAAATTATCACAGCCGTGTATAAGATAAAAATATAAAGATGATATTGCCACTAATTAATAACTAAATTAATGAAACTTGTAGTAATCTTTCGAGTAAATAGAATAGAATAAGAAATTATGAAACAAAAAACAAGAACCCATTAAACATTACAGGAAAGCCAAACACAATTGATTGGTTTTAGAGCAAATTTACAAATTTACTTAGTACGTAGGTAGTGTTATAATATTAACGGAGTAGCTATTTAGAGAGTAATAGTCTTTCTTCGTGAATTTGAAATACCAAGCAAATTTACGACCCACATGATGGAATGTGAAAACCGTCGCATATAGACATGGACAGCACCATGAACGTCACGTGACAACAAGATGTCGATGGTACGGTTTACAAAGTTATGTTTGGGTACAAAGTAAGACTAATGTCTCAGACATATAAAATTATTTTAATATATTTTTATGTAAATATGTATATAATATACATTGAAAAAACCCAGACAGATACAAACAGTCATACTCATTAGTACAAATATAAATTTCATTTCAATAGATATTGTTTTGGAGGTGCAAAGAGTTTATTGTGGTAAATTCCAACAATGTTTCTTTCAGGTGTTTATAATGTAGAACCCATATGGGATTTCAATTGGGCAATCTTCAGTTATAGTTTAAATCTTTTGTACCACTTCATTGTGTTACAAATTATTGCAATCGTAAGTACATTTATAATCATTATATATAGTATTAAAGGTTAAAGTAAGGACTTCCTGATTTGACTCAAAATTGAAACTCGTTTTTTTTCTAATATGTGATATATTTATTTAATCAAAATATTTACTGTCATTATCTATCCGTTACTACCATTGGAAGTTCAATGCCTTTACGTTAAAACTCTGGGGATCTAGATTCGACAAACTGTGTGAAAGCACTTTGTACTCCTAGGAAGAAAACATGAAACATGTTTACAATGACGAATACTTTCGTGAATACATTTCTATATATCATCCATATAAGTAAAATATATATCTATTCATCTATATATATAAATAAAATTGGAGTGTCTGTTGGTAATATTGACATAACCGTTTTTTACTACATGCATATTAATATAAATATATACACCAAAATATCATTTTTTACAATTTTTCTATAATAAAAGTAATAAATTTTTTCTAAAATAAAAATGGCCTAAGTTACTTCTTATTACATCAGCTACCTGCCAAAAAAGTCCCATCAAAATCGGCCCATCCATTTCTGAGATTAGCCGGAACAAACACACAGATTGTTCCTATTTTTATTTTAGAAAAATCTTTTATTTTAAAAAAATAAAGTTAAATTCCACGCGAACGAAGTCGCGGGAACAGCTAGTTTCTAATAATTATAGTTACAAATACGAGTAATAATATGTATTTTTTTTTATATTGTTTTAGCCTGCGCAAGTAAATTTGAACCACATGCTCTGTCCCGCAATATTGGATCCATTTGATGGCCCCTGGTATCGTATCGCAGCTGTTATACACCAAGCGCTACTTTGTCCACTCCTCTGCAAAACATTCTGCATTGTTGCAGATTTTTGTCTTACGAAATTCCCACCGACGAAAGTGAAACCTCATATGAAAGATAACTTGCAAGATCTGAAACCCGACGATAAGTTAAACAAACGGCATAATGACTAGTGGTTGTATATATTTTTTTCTCTTTGCGGCTGTAATCCCTGTCAGGGTAGCCAGAATTTATTGTATAAAATTGCCTATTGTAGAAAAGAACAATATTTCATCGCGTCCATTTAGTTTGAGTGATTATAGTAGAAGTTAAGATTGAACAATAATTTATTTTAGATTATGATAAATCTAAATGATGCTGAGTTATAGAAATATATATTAAATGGTAGGTATAATGCACGCAAATTGAATTTCTTAATACTAAGGCGCAACACGTTATTATGACGAGATTGTTTTTGTGTTATTAAGCCTATCTATCAATGTTGTTGGATTCCAACATCGGGATAGGCTGTTTGTATATCACTTGCCTTGCTGCCATAACTTAGTAGTAATTTAAAATAGGTATGACATGTGTTATATGTTATCAAAGTTTTTAAATGATTCTTATTATATTTCAAATTTGTGAGAAAATCATATTTACCGATTCGAAGGTATAATACCTTTATTATTTTTGATTTTATAAAAACAATAGGAACGTCGTTATTCGGATTTTGACGCATTTACATATATTTAATATCAAATATTATGACTTTACTACCTACTTAATAATATATGATGAATATTCTATATTCTAATCTCAGACTAACCAAATAGTGCTTATATATGTAACAAAGAGCATAGTTAGGATAGGATGCTGGTCATGGAAAAGAAAAAGCAAGAACATATTTCTGCTACAATAACGAAATTAATGGAACAAAATATACATATATCCTGTCAAAATAATCACCCCCAATGATTGTATATATACATATACGTGTACGAGCAATGTAGTGAATATATGACAATCGGTAAGGTAAAGATACCAAAGTAAAGGTATTTAAATCCCTGTATAGGGCAAACTATTGTAGATTGATAAAAAAAAAACCCAAGAAACAGAAATTACGAGTTTATAAATAGTAATGACGTAGTACATTACTATTTATAAACTCGTAATTTCGTAACTAGCGGCAAAATATAAAATCGCGTTGTTTTTATAAGGAAGAGTGAAAATATGAAAGTTCATGACAATCACAGAGATATTTTATTTACGCTTAGATCAAGGGTCTCAGGTGATGCACATAATCGATCGCGATCTATCAACCTTTAACTAGGAACACATGGAAGTAACTCTACGCACATAATGACGTTCTTATAAATACTTACATGCGATCGCGTTTTGTGTAACGAACCGCCTCACGTCATCATCGCCATCGCCTATATAATAACTCCAATTTTGTAAAAACCAATTATAGGTAGGTACCTCCTTCGATAAAATTCTGAAGGTAGGCTAATGGTAATGATAATAATGAAATGCAACATACGCCTGTGATAGCCGATCATCAGTGAAAGTGGAATCCTGAACTATATTAAATACTAAGGGTAGGTACAATAGGAATATAGCAAACTTTATACTGGACGCATCAATGGAAAGTAATGATGTATGAGCTGCTTGAGACATTGCGCTCTTAGGGTACATAGCTTCCCGTTTGAGAATTACTTGAGTTTATTTGAATAAACAATGAATATTATTTTACTTTCGTACTTCGTTGCATCAATGTTAGCTATTGTATCAAAAAATCTTTTTATTTATTCTCCTTGTCTGAGATTCTTAACGAGTCATTACAAATCAATAAGGCTAACTTTCGTGATCGAATAATTGACATATATGACTACATTGTTCCATTGTCGTTACATTTTGTTTTAGCGACTATGTTTGAAAGACCATTGATTGACTTAAAATATTTGATTACTACCGAGCGCACGCAAAAGAATAAATTTGAGCAGATATACGTATATAATACACCAATGTGGGTAGCTAACGGGTATTGGAAATATTGACTCATTAAGTGTAATGAGTAATGAAAGCAAATAATCAGAATTTGTATATGCCAGTTTTCCATATTGGCTAGACATTTTTCACTGTACAATTGGTATCTTGTTTACTATTATACCTAGCTATATTTTATGAATTAATGAGACGAAGTCCCTACGGTGCGGTCGGCAGATGGGGTTTTGGTTGCAATTAAAGTGTTTTTGATGAAGATACTTTTTGTTTCGGACCTATAATTTGTTTATTATTTATGATAAGGGATGGATATACATATTTTACACATAATATTTATTTATTGGATTTAGTTTGGTTTGTATATTTAGGAAATTGATGGTTTCATAACATTTTCTTTATCATAATTTTATTTAACGTGTGGATCTGAACACAAATTGTATTAGAAAGGAACGATTAATTGGTAGGTATATAAAATATAGCCTAGATTTCTTTTTAATTTGTGTATCCGTACATTAACTAGTCAATGATAATAAAAGCAATAAAAACAAAAAAATTAAAGCGTGTACCTGTATTTTAAGAGTTTTAGATATTTATAGCATATAAATAAAAGGATACTCATCGTAATGTCTGAAGTTAATTTGTTGACAGTTAAAATGCCATTGTTAAACAATGTAGAATTAAAATACCTAATGGTTAATATTATCTGAAACAAGAACATCTAAGTAATAAACAGGCCCATATTCGTGATTTGTGAACTTGGGCCTAGCTGTTTATTACTTAGATGTTCTTTTCCCTCAGGCCGTAAATTTAAAAGTATATATCTACCTACACTACATAATCTCAACTAGTGTACCTACTTTTAAATTTACGGCCTGTATGATGTGAAACACTCCGTTAAGATATACTTAACGTCTAAAAATACAATTTTACATGAATCACAATACACATAGGGTTTTTTTTAATAAAAAAACAATGTGATGACTTGCCTTTCTGCGTTAGCGATACCCGCAGTGGGGCATCAGCGGAGAATTATATTTATTTAGTTATTTATATGAAGTTAGGTCATTTAGCACATCATGGTAAATTCACCTGGACTTCTGGTAGTGTATATGTACATAAAAATATTGCTATCAGTGTCACCATTACTAACCACACAACCCTTTTCCGTCACACAACCGTCAAAATACTCCGTTGATGAAAATGTACCAATCCCATAAAATTATGCTTTCAAAGTAAGTATTATGATTCATGTAAATCGGCGCATTTCCTTGTTGGATTTGGAGTAAACATTTGTTAAATAATAACAAGTTTTATATATTCTTTTCATATTCTGTAGGAGAGTATTCTTTTGTATGTTACGCTATACTTTCTTCGGATTTTGATGTTATTTTTCCAAACGATAAAATTTACCGTCATTTTGACTACTTACCAACTTACCAAAGAAAAGTTTTTTTTGTAGATTAACAATACTTGTAAGTACAATATGATCGAAAACATACAATAACCATTAGGTAATTTAATTTATTATATTCTTATACGTATCCCAGATATAAACAATAAAGAAATATCTACATTTATTACGCTGTTTTAATATGAAAACACATTGTCGTCCGTTTAAACTATAATAGGAAAAAATTCTGCAGTACCTACCGTCACATTAAGGGTATCATAAAAACTCCATAATTTACATTTTGAATGTCCACTGATATGTGAAAAGGAACTCCGGTATTACAATAATAATTAATTTTACCGGCAGCATAGATATTGGCAATTATAATAACAGTAGATAAAGTATTGACGATAGTTTTAATATAGGTATTTCTACGTAATGTTATCTTCTTTATCTGTGGTACTAGAAGCTTCGTGGATGCAAATGCAATGCTTGAGTTACATGCAGTCTTTCGTGGCCATGTCTTATACTGAAATTATATGCTTCCCTCATTTTATTAATCCGCTGTTTTTGTTTCATCGTCTTTGTATGGAGTGACTTGTGTAGGATCGGTGCGGTACCACTATCCATGGACAAACATTCTAATAATAGACGCAATAATTTCATTAGTAATATGTAGTTTAATAATTTTATTCTAATAAGTTTAGGCTAGCGACAGTTATTTGGAATGTAACGAACAAACTTTGCCTCTAAAGTATGGATTAAGTATGTCCAGCTGTGGAATTCTAGATTGCACTTTTCTCTTTTTTCGTACTCAGTTGGACAAAACTCCACCTTTCTGAGGTGGGTAGATACCTAAGTTATCACGCATAAATATCCATTATTCCCGATGCGTAGGTATCAGGTGTAGTAGGTAGTAGTGGAAGCACTTGTAGGTACTTCTATTTTTCTCCGATTGTTATCAATGATGACTTGCAACTATGTTAGTCCACATAATCTAATCATTGTTTATTCATTAAGTATTGTAAGAATAATTAATTAATGAAAAGAATTCAAGAAATGTAAATGTTATAGTAGCTATTAAAATACAGAGGTCGGTCCTTGCTTATTTAGGTAGTTCGTTACTTATATAGGTATACATTTATTTACCATTCAAGTGGTATTGTCTTGATTACAATTTTATATGAGTTCAATCTGGGAATGGTGTTCGATGAATTTCCCTAATTTGGAATAACGTTTTTAAAAACAAACGGAGTACCTACATACCATAACATTGAAAGATATAAGAAATACAACCATACATTGTAAATAAAAACCTAACTAATTAATAGTCGACTTATAATTATTAACAGTCATATTGTTCCTTAATTATCAGAAATATTGGTTTATTCGTAAACTCACAGAGGGGCAGGAATTACTTATTAGAAAGGTAATTTAGAGTAGGGTACCTATTCCAAATTAATTTCACTACTCAATAATTGTGTTTTTGTACTAAGATTATAGTTAGGTATAAATGTTGAGTGCTTAATATTACTTCGTGATTTTTTTTCATCTATAGTACTGTTTTAAATTTGAACGTCAGTCATTATTTATACGTACAATTACAAAAAACGTTACATTTTTTACATCATTGTTTTGTATTAGTTTTTGAATAAATTTTTGACACACTTAACTAACGTACACAATACGTTTGAGGCCTGATTCCCCAACAACATGCTGCCCACCTCTAAATACTTACAGTTATCAATGTCGTAACCTCTGAGTCAATTTCAATATATTAGTATTATAATATTAATTGATATGTATGTTAGTCTTTAGGGTATTTATAATATGGGCCTAGTAGCCTGAAATAAATAAAATACGGCCCACTGTGAAATATCTACCGACCGGTTTTAAACTTGGCCTCACATTGTTATGAGTCTCTCAGACGATTATGCTACCCCATACATCGATTGGCGCATTGCGAAAAGGGACGCGGGGCGCATTTGGCTCTACAGATACACAAATCGATTGGACGATCGTCTGACTCATCGTCGTCTAACCTCGACAGTGAGGCCAGATTAACCTGGCCACCATCGTCCTTTAGCTACATGTGGGTATATAATGAACCTCACGTAATCTGTCATATGTGAGGCCCGTCATACTCTCCTGGGGGGTACGATAGGCTGACTAACCTAACTTCATACTCATTAAATATTTTTTTACTACGTACCGCCAACATCCCATTATCACCCTTTGAAAAATCTCTGTAATTGCATTGCTATAAATATCTCACCCCCTTAACCGAAATAGTTCACAAAGCAACCTGCTTGGTGGCTAAAATAGGTGAAACATAGGTGTCCACGAAGACGACTTTGTACAAAGTCTAAAAAACACATGTAATAAGATAAAAATAAAACAAAAGTTATAATCATACCTATATATACTTAACATACACCAAAATAATTTAAAAATATAACATAATTATTATAAAAATTCACAGCCAACCAAAATTTCAGTTGATCAGTCTGATTACGTAATTTATTCTTAAATTAACAATTAATGACCACACAAATAATACATTTATTTTATGATTTCTATAAGTCCACAGTATAGGAAACATATATATACCTATGTAGGTTTAAAAGTAATATGTGCTTACATTTGTGGTGGATATATATTTTGGACAAAATTATATAGAACAACGATACGTGGCCTATAAAAAGTGGAGTACCCTACTTTTAGAACTTTTGAACATATTCTTAGTACAGCATGATGTGTGTTACTATATAATTAAGACGATGGTCAAACTGAAAAACATGTATTTAGGTAAATTTCAAATTGGATAATAGTGCAATACATTTAATAATCATTTTATAATAGCTACGTAGTAATTTTAATGTCCATTACCTATATTTACACCAACACACTCGTTATGGAAAAAAGTTAAACATTGTTTTATATAATATCGTATATCGCTCGTATAATATATGAATACTGATGAAGTCACCTACGAAATGGTAGGCGACTTCATCAGTACCTATATAATACATATATCTATTGTAGTTTTTTACAATAAATAATAAACTCTACGAAGTTGGTATGTGGCAAATTGAGTCCAGAATGAGGTTACGAGTTCCGAATCAGAACATTATTAACTTATAACAACACATGTCTTGTAAATAAAAAATATATGGTACATAAATAAAAAATCAAACTATCATTGTTTAAAAATCTGTTTATTAATAAAAACATTAGAACTAAAATACGATAATAAATGCTTATATTTAAGCAAATATAAAATACACCCTTTTCTCTGACCACTGCTAATGCACTTTTCATGCATGAAATTTTTGCTAGTGAACGGTCCCTCACTTATTATTTATCAAAGATGCCTGTCTCTATGGTGCGACACAAACTAAGTTTTATATAGGTACTGCCCAATCATATAAAATTGAAAATTTTGAAAGAATGTATTTATTTTCTTCGCAAAGAATTAAATGGTGAAGATATTAAGTACCCAAATATTCTCATAGTCCTACTAGTTTAGTGGGGTTAAATTAATTAATATTTACATTTCAAAACTATTTATCATATTTGTTTGCTGAGTTATTAATTTATATAATAGAAAAATATTTGAAAATACAATTCCTACCTATTACCTAGCAGCAAGCTTCGGGATTATGTCATCATAACTGTTCATATAAATCGTTGTACCTACAAAGAAAATAAGCTAATCTACAATATTTAAAGTGTGGCGAGATCGATTCGTATTGTACTTACATGGTTTTATCTTCGGAAATGGTTGCTCGGAATTTAGTAAACGGTAATAGTAACTTAAGCGAGTTCTTAGAATCATATGAAAGTGGTTAATTTTAAAACCAGTCTTTTACTTGTAGTTACTTATTACTTTGAAGTAAAAAAAAACACCTATTCTTTCATTGTGGCGCTTCCATGAAAAATAATAAAAGAACTTATTTACTTGTCTTAATTAAATCGTACCTACTCGGATTTGTTAGCAAACATACTACGGTGACAAAAGGTTGTTAGCAAACATAATACTGCGGGTCGCAGCTTCTTCATTGGTAATTGCATCGAATGCAGCTGCTTACATAATTACGATCGAGTTCATTTGATCTTCAATTTTACGTAATTATTTACCAAAGTACTGTACCATTTTTACTACATTCAAGTTAAATACAAATTAGACCTACTAATGTACCACGGGTAAATACCGTGGTGCGAGTGACAAGCTTACACAGCATCCTTTACGCAAGCTTGTTGCATTCAACAGAATAACAATTTTTTAAAGTAACTGGAATAACTGTCTGGCTGCCTGGTGGCCAGGGGCAACCGTTGGCTACATATGAGATGAGCGCCACGACAATACACATTGAGGTCGTGACCTGATAATATGTCTAATATGTTAGTGTTTATGGGCGACGGTTGTCACTAACAATCAGGTGACACTACCTGTCAGCTTGTTTCCAATTACATAAAAAGTAGTACCACACCATATCCGGTTTTTTCATAGTAAAAAGAACGTAAATGCTATTACTCTAATCATACAACAATGCCCAAAGTGTACTTAGTCATTTAAATTATTAATATACACGAACCAGGCTCTCATTTATTTTTATGTCATATTTTTAAGTACTATTAAAATAAAAAAAATCTTCCCATTGTTCATCATAATGGTGACAGTTCATAACACCTCTAAATATAACTCATCTATATTTCGGAGGATATAAATATATTTTTTATTTATTAAAAAAATATGCAGAGTAATCGTTAATTTCAAGCATTTGCCTATATCTCTTTGACGGCCTCTGTGGTCTAGCGGTTTAACAGACTGCCTTACTTCTGATGGTCGCGGGTTTGATTCCAGGCACGGTAAAACATTTATTCATAAGTATTATCGTTTGTACTTGTCTGGCTGGTATATTGTATGTATGTAGTCACAATTAAAGTGGTCGCCGTAGCCGTAACGGCTAGGTATGTTAAATATCATTATTTACAACAAAAGTGTATATAAGTAGTATTAACAATTGTCTAATACCCATTACGAAAGTTCTGCTTAAGTTGGGACTAGATGGCGTTGTGTCAATTGTTCAGTGTTACTATTATATCTACATAGGTACTTACAGGATATAAATTATTCTGTTTATTAGCTCTACCATTAGTATGTGCCGTCACCACAAATATTGAGTGCGGAAACCTGACCACCGCTACAGGAAGGGTTACGATCTCTGTTGGTGGCCAAATTCCGACGCTTATTGAATCTACACCCATATTGCGACACGTGTTTAGCATATGAACAGGATATCATCAGGCAATGAATAGAGCTCGATATCCGAGCTCTATTCATAGCTTCCATGATCTCCACTCCGGTATCCGCTCTGAATATTTGTGGAAATAATATAAATTATAATAAACAAGTAATCAAATGGACTTTCCCAAAATAACACCTAATTCTATAATAACATATACATATTATAACGGCTGCGGCGTTGCAACAGTAACATAAAAATTAATTTCTTTGAAGTTAGTTTTTAATGGCTGACGTAATGGGGTATTTCTTAGACATGTTTAAAGCAATTTAGTCTTGTTCAACAGCCAATGGACAATTAGATAATGTTAAATCAGATGGCTTCTCTTAACTATTGGAAAAACTAGTTGCAACAATTTAAGTATAAAAAAATTACTTAACAATTTTGATCAATCATTTTAGTGTTTCGAAATTAAAATTTTTGCAATCTAGTATGAACCACTTGACAGTTGTAGTTGCATATTGTCAAACTTTATTTGCATTTACATAAGCAACATTCAAGGAAAAATCAACATTATAATACATCACAAAATTAAGTTATATGAATTTCCAAATATTGCAAATAATATAAGCCACACATTACAAGACTTGGTTTTTATTTATGTCTGTGTATATTTAATCGGCAATTCAATATCATAATCACCCAGATAATGTATTTAGTTTATTTTCTATTAGTATGTAATTTGATAAGTAATATTGTGTAAAAATTATTAACATTCACACGGAGTACAACGACAGGCGATACAACGACAAAAGGCACTTTGACATTTTAAGTTTTGCATCATACCATAATAAGAACCTTAGGTGCGTGTTGCAATATGCTATATGAATCTCTATAAAAATTGCTTCATTACAGGAAAGGAATAGTGCAAATATAAAAAACAGAAATATAAATAACGTAAACAGAGACGTACACGAGTACAAAATAGCATATACTATCACTTCGGCATTTCGGCATTAGAGCACGGCCGCTAGACGTTCCAAGAAGCGTTTAAATTAATTTTTAGTTATTGATTTAACATCGGTACAACTTACGGCACTGTCAACACCACTCCCCAGCATAAAAGTATAATTATGAAAGAAAATATAAGCTTTGGAATAAATAACATTAACTATCAGTATCACTGAGTTTTGGACTAGATATTGACATTCTAGACACCATTTACTATCAGCCATCCACTGGTGGTCCTAAATAGACCATAGATACTTCAGTATTTCCATAGACAGCAGACACTGTGGGATATAATTTCTCGTTTGGAAGGCCTGAAATAATTAATAAGATTGTTATAGGAATGATATACAATTATAATAAATTAAGCAGTACATTTATTCCAGTCTATAGATATGCTGTGTAATATTCCACAGTTTTGTGTTTTAGTGGAACTAAGTTTCTTTAACAATAATTACCCTGGACAATTTACACAGCGTTATCTATTCCCTACCTGAGCAAAACTTGTATTATAAGTACAACTGATAGAAATATTTTTTTAATATTCATAGAAAATGCACAGATCAAACGAAAAATAAACAATCATATTCATGAATACAAATCTTTGAATCGGACCCACGCCAATCGGAGATAAGGCAGTCAAATCATATGTTTATGATATATCTCTAAGAAATAGACACTATAGTTATTGTTCATTAGTATTATTTTGGCTTAGACTAAATTTAACAACATTTCCGGACAAAATTAAAAGTAGAACAGTTCGGAAACTTGGAATTTCCATTGTTTACTACACTCCAGTGTACACTACAAGAATTTATTGTCTTGTAGGCCTCACAGAATTTTTACCTGATATTCCGCAAAATGGACAATGCCCACATCCTGAATTACTATTTAGAACGAATTTCCGCAATATTCCTAGTTGTTTACGATGCAATCTATGCACAGACTTTATTATTTATTTGTGTTAATAATTACGTCTGGTAACACTCTGTGTCCATATTTAGTCCCATGAATAACATATTTTGTTTATGAATAGTTACAGAAATAATAATAGAATATGTTCTCTTTACCTTTGAAAGCAACTCCTAAAAATTCGAAGTTTTTTTCAAATGATAAAGTATTCTCCTCACAATCCAATATCACTCTAATACGTTCACCAACCTGAAAATGAAAATAATATTTATTTACTTTATAGGATTACCAACATAAGATACAGTTGATATAATATGTCGTGCTGTTATACAATGCTAAATGCTGGTTTCTTGTTCTTATATTTACAGGTAACCATAGCATGCTTTGTATTTCATTATATTGCTACTATTATACAGATCTAGGTTAACTAAAGTAGAAAGTGATTATTATAAATTTAATTAAAAAACATACATATAACACAATTGTGTGGCAAGGAAGGCCAACTTTTGAATTTTGTCATGAACTCAGAGTATATTTGGTGAAATTGGAATTACTACATATAGTTAATCATGAGTAATGAAAATGTTTTTTTTATGTAATTTAAACAGCAAACAAACAGACAACCCACATGATATGTAGTAGGCATCGGCTACATACATTATAGCACTGTGACATTATTGCATGGCACCTGATGTACTATTCATGTGTTGGCATATTGGAGAACTAAGATGTTATGATTCATGTTATGTATAATAATTTTTTGTATGTGAAACTATTGATTTTATATATATCTAAATATTGTGTTTTTTTTTCAGTAAGTAAATGGGCACCATCAAAATTCTTATTTAGTTTTCTGTATGGCAAATTAAGATTTCTACTAAAGTAACTAGGATGAGAAAATAGTTGTAGATAGTAAGTAAAATTTACAATAAATAATAATAATAATAATATGCATGACTATTATTCCTGATGATTACTTACTTGGTATTTAGGGCAATTATTTAAAAGTGGATAATGTCCTTGTGTATCCCCATTATGCAACAGGTGGTTGTCAACTAAATTCCATCCCCAACTTTGTTCATCTGAGCCTAGTAACCCAACATATCCTTGGCATTGAAGTTGAGACTCTTTTGTTGATATACCTACTACAGCAACTGTGCCTAAAGGCCCTTCCCATATTACTTCCCAGGCATGGCGACCATAATAAAATCCAATCTTCCCTCTACATGCATCAGTACTCTGTGCTACAGGATTTCTGTAATATTTATAATACAATTTAGAAATAACAAAATACTTTGGTTCATACTTCTGATCAGATCATTGACACTACTGAGGTATAGGGCTTTACTAGCTGACCTTAGAATCTAAACATCTGCTGTTTAAATCTGTGTACAATTGTATCAATTTATTTTTCAGAGTAGTTTTCTAGTGGTGGAAACACAGTTAACAGATCAAATTATACACTACTGAGTGAAATTCGAAATCAATTCAAATACACTCAATGTGAAATTTATGCAAGGCAAGTATTTGCAATGATGTTAATGATTACCAAAAAAAATTGTTTTTTTGGAATTTTCTAATTTGTATGAAACAAGTTATAAAATTAAAAGTTATCATAAAAACATCTAGAAAATTAATATAATGTTGTCTAATAAAGTAATTATTATTAAATTTAGTATGTTTCTAACAAAAATAGTCAAGCAATAAATAATGTATATTTGTCCCAAGTGTATACCTGTGTAGAGTGAATCCATTCGGTTTGACATATATATTTCTTGAGCAATCATGTGAATTCCAAGCATGGAAGAATGCCCTTAGTTTTGATTTATAAGTATTTACTGTAGAAAGTAAGTCAGATTTCAGTATTTCTGTAGCCAATCTTTTAACACATTGTAATCTCCATACATCATTATTTTCGTCATTGAGAATTCTATACCAGCTCTTGCACACTAGTGAACAATGTAAAAGATCTCTCAGATTAAGATATGAAAAAATATTTTCCAGTATATGGTCAGGAACAAGTTCCGCGATAGCATATTCATCATATACTAGTTCACTGAAAGTCCTCATATCCATAATCGTCATATATCAACCAATTTTAATAAAATAGGAATTAGATTTTTTTACAAACCACATCGAAATAGTAAATTTATGGTTTCCAGATCAAAAATTTAATACATACTGCAACATCAACATTTAACATACGAATTGTAAATACAGACGATTTTTGCTATTTGTTTTTTATATAGACTAATAAAAGAATAATAATGAAATTAACAACTGATGAAGGACTAAACAAAATAGAATTTTGTATTTGCAATGGAATGGAATTGTGAATTTACGTAAAATACAGTGAAATCACAATAACTTAATAATTAGAAAAGTGGTGTGATGTTGTGAATTTTACGATGATATGATATGGCATATGTTGAGTTGACAGATAGAGTGACAAATGACACTTGATAGTGACACTTATCGGCACTGAATTCGCGGGATTGTCAACTGGTGGAATAATTCCCAATAATTTCCATTTCCTTCCTACGCACATTTATTAAAATATAAAAAATGGTATACAAGTTCACGTTCGTTTTTATGTAACTATGACTCCTATTGGTTATATTGTCATAAGAACGACGCCTTTACATTTGAACACAGAGCAATAAACAGTATAATGCAGTGGTTATTACTCTGTGTTAAAATGTTACGGCTGTCACGGTTGCCTAATCTGTGATGGTTCATGTTCATGGTATACATTTATTTATTTGCGGTATTTACACCACAGAACGTTATATTTACGCTGTTGATTTATAAATAATTTAATAGTAACTGAAATACCGTTGACACAATATGGGGGATAAATCGACACCGCTATTAGCTGTCCTACAATTACTTCGAAAATATAATCTAAAGGTAATAATCCTACTCATTTTATTTTGTCCAATACTAGTAAACGTTCACAATAATTATATTTTTATTACAATTCATAAGCTTACATACAAGTGTTTCTCATTTCCAGGGCACTGAAGAAATTCTTCGTAAAGAAGCCAGTTTAGGTGATGTAGAGTATGAGAACTTAGATTTGCCAGAAGTAGAACTAGCTAGTATATTAACAGCACATCACACTGAAAGTGACCCCTACACTTACGAATTTGCATATGAATCTTTGAAAAAATTTATTGAGAACTCCTTAGATATGTATAAGGTTAATAACTTTTATTTTATAAAACATATATAAATTTAATTATTATAAAGATATGTGAACAATGACGACAACCACATTACAATCTTTTCAGTCATTTAGTTGTGAAAAGGTAACAAATACACACTTTTTAATTTATAATATGGATAGTGATATACATATTGCAGAACTAAAAAAAACCTAATGAAACATTCATATGATTTTCCATTGAATATTTGCAACCCAAAAAAACTTATGAACTCTTTTTCAGTATGAATTGTCTACACTCCTCTATCCTGTATTTGTTCACATGTATATGATATTGATACTCTATGATAACACAGTACATGCTGAAAATTTTTTGGAAAAATTTGGTCCTGAACAAGAAGATTATTATCAGGAAGATCTGAAGAAACTATCCATAGTAAAAAATAAAGATCAAGTAAAGGGCAATGAACTAGCAGAAATATACAGGTTATCTTTAGTGACTATTTTGTTTGAGTTATTTAAGCAAATTTTTAAATTTAAAATTGAGGTTCTCATATGTTCCTATGAGAAATGTTATGTTCCTATATCTTAGAGGTAAATAGAAATAATAAAAATTTGGTATATTATGATGCTGGTGGGAGTATCACATTTTTACAATGCATTGGGAATGTTCAAAAAGCACCATGTAGATTGTTTTCTAAAAGATCTTGGCCTGTCTAGAACTGCAATAAGTTCTATACTTTAGAATGTCTATATAAAGCTGCACTATCAGTCTCCTACCAGATTTGACTGGGCAGTGATAAAAACATGAGCTGTGAAAATTAATGTAAATGTTGACATAAATCCGGTTCACAGGCCCTGTCAACTTTTCAGAGTTTCCCTCTATGCCACATGATGGACCCAGTGTCCGTATGGTGAATCCATGGAATATTATGTCCCTGAACAGTATAATGTCCCTTTTTTTAATCTATTATAACGCCTACCTAATAGTAAGTGGTAACTGTTGTCTTTATACATAAATAACATTGGGGAATTAACATTATCTTATGACATTCATGCATTGTCATTTTGGGGGACTGAGATGTCATATCACTTTACAGCCATATCCATATTTTTCAACCGTTTTCAAAGCATAGTGCTTGACATCTAAAAAAGACAAAGGTACCCATGCCGACAACCTTTTACAAAATCTCCATCAATCATATTATTAAACATTAAGAAAATTGCAATTTGTTCAAGAAAATCAAAATCAAAATTTGTTAAATTGATTACTATATTGATATATTTACAGCTCAAACAAATTTGTAGTACAATTATCTCGTGATGCATCATCTCAGCTCAAACGATTCTTGCATGAACAAAAAAATTCAACTGTAGTCATTAACATAATAAATAATCATATACAAATTGAAATCCACGATGGCCCTGGTAGAACGCTGACTCAAATACGTGCTACTGCAGGAGGACTACTTGGAGAAGCGACTAAAAATGGTTATTAATTTTTTCTCTACATATAGTATAAATGTAATTGTTCACTTTGATCAACTGAAAAACAATTGTTACGTGATTTCAACAACATTATTGAACCCAAAACAATAGTTAGAACTTTTGTCCATACCTACTAATGTAAGAAAGAGGTTAACAATTTCACTAATGTTTTCAAGTAAATTTCACTTAATGCTTTATGAAATTAAGCATTAAGCGAAATTTACTTCTGTTTACAAACAAATAAGTTGAATGTGTACAAACAAATAAGTCATACACTCTTATTTTTACAATAGCCAATAAATTTCACTAATGTTTCAAAGTAAATTTAACTTTATGCTTTATTCCAATCGGTTTACATACAAATAAGTTTAATATGTATGAACTCATAGGCTCTTATTTTTACAGTTTTGAGTTTTATTATTGTTATTATTCCTCTAGGACAGTCTAGGTATTAGCATACAGTATCCTCTAGTATCCTTTCCTTGCAAGTCCTATATAAATGTTTCAGAAAACCGTACTAAAGTCTACTATGGTCTATTAAAAGAACCAGATATACAACTGCCTCCTGCCCCTATCGAAGATGAAGAGGAAACTGAAGAAACACCTGACAAGCCAAAAAAGAAGAAGGCCAAAAAGGATAACATATTCATGAAGAAACCTAAATCAGATCCCAATGCTCCACTTAGTGACAGAATTCCATTGCCTGAAATGTATGTAATTATTAAAAATATTCTAAAACTGTTAATCACATAATGTATTAAGTAGTAATTAATGATGATATGGTCTAGCAGCGGTGACCAGCCATTTTAATCAATGGACCAATTCAAATATTTGTTGACGGGTCTCACATAATTGATTAATAATGAACAAAACTTTATTCATAATACCTATTAATAATATTCAAAACTTTATTATAATTGTAATAGCACTAGAATAACAAATTATAAAATTACAAAACGTAAAGATTTTCTATAGAAATTATAATGCAAACAACACAAGTAACTTGTCACAACGAGACCAGTGAGGAACTCGCTACAAAAATTGTTTCAGTTTAGTATGTAGGTTTTATTATATACCACTTTATTATAATTTATTTTATAACAAAATATTGATGGGAGAGAGTAGACAAAATAAATACATTTATCGACATGCTTGGTGGGCTACATAAACATGTTTAACGGGCCGGAAGCGGCCCTCAAGCCGCGTGTTTCTTATCCCTGGTCTAGAGTATGAATGGATTTTAGGGATGATGAATGAAAAAAAGATAATAAGAAGTTTAGATATATTCTTGATACTTTGGAATTGAGTTACATACGAAATTGTGGATATTATTATTTATATACATACATATATATATATATAACAAAAAAGAATTTTACATTCTAAGAATTATAAATAGATGATTATACTTGTAAATTTTAAAGTGAGTAATTGTATGTTTTTTTTAATTATTAATTAATGAATAGGAAGTATTTGGTAATTATTTTAAATACAGAAGTAAAGTTGTTGTGATCAATAAATGACAAAAATATATTATAACTTTTATTAGGAAAGAGACTGACAAGTTAGAAAAAGGAAAAGCACTGAGGGAGGCATCAAAACGTGTCCACCTAGGTCCTGAGAGTCTGCCATCAATTTGTTTCTATACATTACTCAACAGTGGCCAAACAGCAATCTGTGCAGACATTTGTGACGACTCAACTTTACTTGCAGTTGGGTTTAATAATTCTACTATTAAGGTATATAAAGTTTAAGAATTTTTTTATATGTCAATGTTTATTTTGTGTATTCGCCTGTAATATGACCAATCTCTTGAAATAAAGATACACATTTTTGGACCTAACCCCAACAGTAATCATTAAATTAATCTTCCAGGTATGGACCCTTACTCCAGTAAAATTACGTGGCATGAAATGTGCTGAAAAATTGCAAGATATTGACAGAGAAGCAGGTTTGTGGATCTTTTTAATTTTTCTCTCCAAATAATGATTAGTTCAATAATAAATTTCATATGTATATATTGTAAACCTTATACTTTTATGAATGTTATAAGATAAACAAAATAAAAGCCTATTTGTATTTGGTTTGCGGGACTATCGGTATGGCCTCCCATAACATCACATTACCTATCCGGTATCCTCATACCGGATAGGTAATGTGAGAACCTCACACATTTTTTTGGTTTTTCAAAACTATTAATCAATTCAATGTAGTGAATTGAATACTTTCCAGGTGATGTCCTTGTAAGAATGATGGAAGAAAAGGACAGAGATACATGTCGTACACTCTTCGGCCATTCTGGACCTGTTTATAAAGTTGCATTTGATCCATTCAAAAATTTACTGCTGTCATGTTCTGAAGATTCAACAGGTAAATTTACAGTTGACTGAAACACTTCAATATATTTTCTGATAGAACTAGAATTGAATTTGTTACTTATGTAAAATAATAATAAGTTGATTTTTTATTGGAATATCGATTCTTAGGTGACATAATCCTATATCTATTTTTTTATTATATGACAATTTAATGTTTTTTATGTAACAGATTTAAATATATTTAAAACAATGTTGACTTGAATTTGTACTAATTTATTTCATGCCGGTTATTATAGTGATTTATTATTACTAGCGGTCGCCCAGTGGTAGAAATTCAACCACGTTAAATTTAACATTCAATCAAACAACATTAAAAACAGTATTAATCTATTCTCAATTTGACCGACAGACTAACTATAAACAAAAGAGTATATCGTATAGAGTATGTGTAGCAAATAGATGGTAGTGTGTGTAATGTTTATTAATTTATTTATTATACATAATTTAAAAAAATATATTAATATTTTACACTCATTCCCCATATTATAAACTATAAGTGTGTGAAATTTTATACTCCTCCGTGCGCGCAATTTTCGTAAAAAAGGGTAAAAAGTTTTTGCTTCACGTATTAATATATCAAAATTAAATTTTGTATTTAGAGATAGATTTTGTAATACGCCACTTTTGCAATAACTCCTTATTGTTTAACCTGATGGACTGTAATTTCAGTCCGACTATGGTCTCTGCAATGCTGGACATGTTTGGTGGTGTACCGCGGCCACGTGTGGCCGGTGTGGGCGGTCCGCTGGTCGCCGCACGGTCATTACTTCGCAACGGCAGGACACGACCGCACCGCACGGCTCTGGGCTACCGATCATCACCAGCCGCTCAGAATATTCGCTGGCCACCTTTCTGATGTTGATGTAATTATCGTTTTTATTATTTTATCATAAAAAATATCACGTAAGCACCCACTTAGTGGAAATAGTAATCGACTCTTGAAGGTTTTAACTATATATATCATCAGTTTTAGTAACAGTATTTATTTGTTATCATTTTCTAAATCGTATTTAAAATATATCATTCTATAATTGACAAATGGATGTATACTTTTTTAAACCGCGTAGGGATAAAAAAGACGATAAAAAATCAATCGTGCATTTAATACAAATCATAACAATTGAATAGGCAATTGTAAAGTATTCAAATAGAACAGTTACAATACTAAAACTACTACTATATAATAAATAATATAGTATTGAACTCCGAAAAGTACCGTTATTATTATTAAATAAGTTTAAATAGATATTCATTCAATAATATATACTTCCTCTGTCAAACATTGATTATGATTTATCAGTATTTACGTATACTAACGTATACATGACTATATTTGTAATAACGTATAATTAGGCAAAGGTACTTTATGACATAGGTCTTCAATACTCCAAATAACATGAGACCTGAGTATTTCTGTATCAGCTTTATATTGTATAATTTATTTGGTTTATTGAATGTCTTTAGTTGTATACGTGCTGTCTATCTATTTATTTTTAAAAAGTGATTTAATGTGTAGTAATAGTTACATGATAAGTATATTTCTTTTTTCAGTTTGTTCAATTTCACCCTAATTCAAATTATGTAGCAACGGGCTCTAGTGACAGAACAGTCCGCGTCTGGGATTGTTTGACTGGAACGCAAGTTCGAATTATGACAGGGCATAAGGTAATCCATTACTATGTTTTCTTAAAGATGAGTCAATATATAATGTTTAAAGAAAAATTAATACACTTGATCATGTGATTCGTGTTATGTCGGTAGTTAGAAAAAGTTACGTCAATTTATTTTAACCACATGGTGTGAATTTTTGATACTTATTTTTAACCCAAGGAGATAAAATGTTAGGGTGAAATGTAGCATTAGGATTCTGATTCATATATCTATATATAAACGATCACGATTATTTTTATAGTAAGTACGAGGACTTTAAAACAAATACTATAATCTGTAATTCAGTCTTTTAAACATGGATTCAAAATTTAATGCCACTTCACATCTGAACACTTTCGGTGTTTTTTCCCGGAAACTACAATAACAAGTGTAGTGTTCTCTTATTTGTTGTATAAGTCTTATATCTCTCAGTTCAAGGGTGCAATCTCTTTATTCAACGGACCAATTATTAAAATTTTTTGAGGGCCACTCTAAAGTTATTAACAAAGTATAAAACTTCATTTATAATAATAAAAAATGTAAAGATTATCTATACTAATTTTAATTTAAACGTTGATATTGTATGTTTGAACAAGACGCCGGTGAGTTAATGACTATAACTTGTCACAAAAAATATTTCGGTTTAGTATGTACTATCATTTTATTATAATCAATTTATAACAATATATATTGATGGGAGAAAGTAGAAAAAATAAATAATATCATAAAATGCTTGAGGGCCCATAATAATAAATATGTTTAACGAGCCGCCTGTTGCTCATGGTTCTCCTAGTATATTAATTGTTATCTCCATAATATCGGCTCCTTATCTAAATCCTTGTTAAAATCCACGTCTTAACTACGTGTCTACACAGGGAATATTCCCCACTCACGCGTCACGGTTCGCATGCGCCCGGCGCGGGACAACAATTGAATAAACTGTATAATGCTATTGTAACATTAGTATATTATATTAAACTGTCGTACACTACAATAACAACAAGTCTAATGAATAGTGTATTTTTTCAGTCCCCGATATTTGTTTTGACATTTTCCGTTTGTGGGCGATGGTTGGCGTCTGGGGGAGGTGGCGGTGAACTGATAATTTGGGACATATCAACCGGATTACCAGCTGCAAATTTGCCGCCTGCTCACACAGCACCTATTCACGCATTGGCCTTCAGTCGTGATGGCACAATCCTAGCAAGCGGTATATAATATGATCTATAATAAATACTACAACACAAAAATAGAAATTATACTACAAATAAATAGAAATTATAGTTAATTTTATTAGCTTTAGTATAACCGTATAGTTACAGATTATAGTCATAGTATGCGCTACAATCGCTTTGCTGTACCCCCACATTATAATTTGTTATGGATTAATAAGATATTTTAGAAACAATGTGATTATTATGCATTTGATTTTTGTTGGCAGCATATGAATGATATTAAATTAATACGTTTGTATTTGACCCATTGACTTAGAATAAATATATTTATCAGAGTTACAATAAATAATATAAATTATTATGAACTCATTTTATACTGCGATGATAAAAAAGCCTACTAAGTTAATAATGTATTTTTCTACAGGGTCGTTGGATTGCAGTATTAAGTTGTGGGACTTCACTGCTGTTACAGAAGAAGTGTCTGTAGATGAAATTGGAAACAATAGTACTGTCCAAAGAGATGATAGATTTTTATTACGTTCATTTCCTACGAAGAACTCACCTATAAAAGATTTACATTTTACACGTCGCAATCTCCTATTAGCTGTAGGTTCATACGATGGAAGTTCATAATCGAATAATTTATTAGTTTTATTACATTTTATTATTTTAATATTAGACTAAAATGAAGTTGAAATTTCTTTCAGTACAGTATTCTATCATAACTATGTACGGGAGTTAAATCCGCACTTAGAGCGAGGTGAGATTATGTAACGAACGTGCAGTACTCGCCCTATTAAAAACTTCGAAGTGTAATATTGTAAGTTCATTTAATCCCTGTACATAGTTATAAACAATATTAGTGCAAAAAATAAACATAACTTTAAAAATACTTTTATTCTATTAATGTTTTCAGAGTACTTAAGTTGATTCAATTAATTTTTAAGAATAATTACATAATTGCTAGTTAAATTTTGTTTTACTTCTCCATTGCCCCGGCATCGACTTAGGTGACAACCCCGGCTAACTGGATTTAAACCTTTTAACTAATTATAACTTATGCATATCTAATATCAAATAATTATATAGTTATTTGCAAAGCCAAGCTCCGAGAAACTGTCTACACTTATTATGATGTGTCTATAGGTTAATGTGATTTTTAGATATGATCATATACTATAATTTTTATTACATCAAATTAGTCAATCACATATTTATACCAATGTAGCAGGATATTTACATTTATAAATAAATACATAATTAGAATGAATTTTCTTTTATTATTAGATTATTTATATTTGAAGAAGGTATGGTCTTTCAGATGTTATGAATTGTATCATCAAATTGAGTATAGATTCATTACTTCTGGCCACTTGTGCTTTCATAGCTTGTTTAAAATCTTCTTTAACTCCTTTATCAGCACCACGCGTCCCAATTCGTCTTTGGCCAAGATGTTGCTGAGAATTAGGGAGTATGTCCAATGCAATATTATTGCTATTTTCATTCCAAATGTAACTAAGTTCTTCCAATATATCTATGTGTACAATATATGCTGAAAATAAATGATAATGGAATACACCTTTCTGTCTTATTATATCCAATATTTGAAGAAATATTCCTTCCTCTTGGGGCCAACCCAACTGAATTAATACCAGTATGTGGCCAATTGTTAAATCAGAATTATTGCCAGTACTCAATAGAATTCGTATAAGTAGAGTACAAAAATAATGCACTATAGCCACTTTTGTCATAGGCAAGAAATGCAAGTGTCTATGTTTGCCTCCAACTATCAAATCTGATTCCAATACCCCTTCTATTGGCGGTAATTGTGGCAATGCTGCTAATATATTCTCAATACAAGCTGAATACTTTTTCTGAGAGTAATTTATAGACACTCTCACAATACAAGCTGAAAGTGCAGTTGATGTGGGAGGTAGTGACATCTCGTCATACTGTCCCCTATATAGTGTCAATTCATCAATAAAACCTTCAGACCAAGGTTTAACTTGCAGTTGATTAACTAATTTTGTAAATTCACGTGATATAATGTCATCACTATGTAACAATTCCCAACAATTTGCAGCTGCCTGAAACTGATGAGCCGATACACCTGTAACTTCCACATCACCCTTTCTTCGTTTGGATGGAGGCAACTCTGGGTCTGACAGTGCTTCTATTAAAATATGATTCCCCTTCAGAGTTCTTTGTTCATACAAAGACCTCAAAAATAATGTTACACCACAGTACAATAACTGACGACAGTCTTCACAGTTTCGTAAGGTTACTAATTTCTGAAAATAAGTTTCTTTATTGAGACTATTATTGTAGTTAATGAGAAATGGATCCCATCCTAATTGCCTTCCAAGCAAGTCCAAAACTCCGTAAAGTCGCTGCCAGGGATCTGTTATATCATGTTCTGTCTCATCATACACATATGAATTATAAAAGTCAATAGCCTTTACTAATAACCGTTGAAGTAATCTTGGTGATTCTAGAGAACTCAGTAAGGGTAAGGTCTCTACAACTAGCAAACGTGTATACCGGTTGTCATAGAAAAATTTTTCAGAATTTATCATAGTTTTAACAAGACTGTCAACTCCTAACTGTGGGAATTTTTTCAGTAATAAAACCAATAATCTACAATGCTCCATAGTATCATCACTGTTTTCAACACTTGTTTTTAAAATTGTGAGTTGGATATCAGGACTGATATTGTCAAACATTTGACTTAAGAAATTTATATCAGTTGATTTAAGAGCATTTGCAATTGCTGATATTTCAGGCAATAAATCAGGCATATTCTGTCTTGACAACATCAGTGAACTGAAACATTCTGCTGCTTCTTGAACATTACCGGATTGCTTTTCCATTACATACGCCTCAAATTGTATTTTGAAATTAGAAGGAAATAATGTTTTTGCTGTCAGCATCCATGCCTTTGCAGAATGTATATTGTATTTTTGAGCTTCTTTAGCTCTTGTAATAATGTAATCTTCATCACTTAAGGATGCGTCGATTGCCGGCATCGTATTGTAGTTCATATACTTATATGAAATTAATAGTTGCACTTAATCTATATTAATTGAATTGTAACTATTTCTGTCGAAATGTTTTAGGTATAAATATTTTTATAAACAATAAATGAAAATGGATTGATAACTGATAAGACTGACGGAATGACGTCAATCAGATGACCGACTTGCTTTTCATATACGTAATGTACACGGCTGTATGGGCTTAGACTCTTTGCCTTTCCATTAAGGATAAATATAACAAAAAAAAATACGTAATGTACGTATATAATATGATATAATACAAACGATAAAATCTTTGTTTACCTTTTATGTAGGTTTCATTGGAACGGAGTATATTTAAAATAAAAAAAATTAAGTAATGTATCATTTATAATATAAATGGAAAAGTTTGTTTTATGGATTTTTATAAGTTACTATACTGTGTGCGATGTAGCCTGTAGCATGGTCCGGGTGCCAGTTACTAATTTTACATTTAATAATTGCTACATATAAGTTAATACAGTTATTAACGATTTAATATATTACGAATGTGATATAGCTGAAATACTAAACATAATTTGTAAATCGCGGCAACTTTTAAGAGTGAATCGAAACGTTAATGAAACTGTTACCTGCACCATGCTACTGCGCACACGGTATAACGTATTAAAATCTACCGCTTCTGATATGATTGATCGATTGAAAAACGGCTCGTTTTGATAAATAGTTTATTTAGTGAATATAATATTACGTGACATAGGTACAATATACATTATTTATATTATTAACTTGGTCTTAACTCACGGTATCCGTACATTGACTGTTGATGCTTCTGAATTTTGTTTGAATTTATTTATAGCTGGATTCCACGCAGAAGATAATTTTAAGCCATCCTCTCTGATGACCTGATCTTACGCTTATCTATCGTGCACTGGTGCTCCACGAGCATAAACCTACTATTAGCGTAGGCGGGTGCACCATACCATTATGCAACATTCTAACATCATATTACATAAGTATATAGGGACTGGTAATAGTGCTATAGATATAGGGTATAATTTTAAATGAAAATCCTGTGTTGTACGAGTTTCATTTATTTTGCGCTTCGGGACTTGTTTACAAAATGACTGATAAGCACATAATAATTAAAGGTAATTACGGTTCTAATTACTTATCTTAACGATACGGATTCACTAGGCACAGGTATGTAGGTAACTAACTACTACAGTTTAATACTGACTATATAGATGAAAAGATTTGTAATATTAAAGTAGCTAGACAATCTGATATTAAAATAAGGTAAGTAGGTACAAACTTACTAACTGTATATCAGATTTTGGACTAAAATACATATTTTGAGCAGGTATCTAATTTCGGCGGTTTAGCGGTTTAGCACACCGTTTTCTTTTCGATGGTTGCGGGTTTAATTCCTCGCACGTTTCGAACATTTGTGTTGTATGGTTGTTTGTATTAGTCTAGGTGTTTTCTATATATATAAATCAGATGATAAGGAGGTGATGCCGTTTGATACAGACCTAATTCCTTGATACGATACGATATACAGCTGCAGATTCTGCAGATTCGGAGTATATTTTTTGTAATATGCTGTTTTTGAATGATACTCAAGGGAAACAGGGATTAAGTGCCTCATGTGTGGGCTCTGGATACATAATGATTGCGTTAGCCCAGAGATTTATACCTGGATTGACGATTTTTGTACATAATTTGAGTTGCTTTCTATATTATACCCAACTTTATGAGAGTCTCTTAAAAGTTAAGGTTAATTTTTGATATTGATTATGGTATTCCATATTTGGTCACCTATTCCTTATATGGGTACCTTTATTGCTATTTAGTTTTTGAGATTTTTTCTTACCCCAAAGTAATCAATATAACCTAATATTTTCACAAATTAAGTACAAATATATGACTGTTAATAATTACCACAAAAAGTTTTTTTTTATAAGATTTGTGGAATTTATGCCTAAAAATCAAAATGGTATTCCGTATTTGGTCACTTTCGTCTACTATTATACCTCTGTATATATTTTTATAGTGTTTACCTACCTACATTTACAGTAAAAGATTAGTAAAAATAAGTGTTTACATATTAAGTTTTATTCAGGATCTACACCATGTGCACTGTAGCATGGAGCGGGCGACAGTTTGATTCACGTTTCGTTTCACTCTTAAAACTTGTCGCGATTTACAAATTAGGTACTTAGTATTTCAGCTGTACTACATTCGTAATATATTAAATCATTAATAACTGTATTAACTTACATGTACTAATTATTAAATGTAACATTAGTAGCTGTCACCCGCACCATGCTACAGCGCACCCAGTATAATTATAATGATGGAGTAACAGTTGTTAATTTATGTAGCATCATAACAAATAGGTCATACAGGTTGTAGGTAGGTATACTGTTGATAATGAAGATAAGAAAAAACTTTTTAAATGCTAAATCAAGAGGTAACTGCCTAAGTAGATATATGAATTGTTGTCATTTCAAGTTAGATATTAGGTATGTTCTAGAATACCTACTCAAATGTTCTTTACTTTATTTTGTGGGTAAGTAAGCAC
Organism: Achroia grisella; assembly: GCF_030625045.1. Classification (NCBI taxonomy): domain Eukaryota; kingdom Metazoa; phylum Arthropoda; class Insecta; order Lepidoptera; family Pyralidae; genus Achroia; species Achroia grisella. Next base: position 112,344 of record NW_026713061.1, read on the forward strand.
TTCTCCTGAAAAGTCTTCGAGAAGTTGAACATTACCTACCTATAAGTATATAAATATTTAAACTAAGTAATTAAAACTTGAGCTCATTAATTTGCTTGCTATCGTGGGAAACATCTCGAACAAAATAATAATAATTGTTATTATATAAATATTACTAGTACAAAATAAATAATAAACTAATTTTTGCACATAATAATAGAAAAATCGTTAAGCAAAAACTGTCTGTTTGTCAGTTTGTGTGTTAATGTTTCATTCTACCGACAGAAAGAATTAGGATATAATTAGAATATGTTGTTATATGAAGATGGCTGAAGAAGGCTAAAGAAAGATGAGAAACATAGATAGATTGTCAAATCGGGGAAGAATAAATTTTGAAAATATTTGTATTCTAATACGCCACTTATAATTTCATTAATTAAATGATAGATGTCGTTGTCTAGATGCTTTATTTATTGTTTTCATTCGAGCTACGTGTACGGAGTCGCGGGCTCCACTAGTAGTACCTTATATAGACAATTGAACTTGAACTGTAGATGATTTTGAATCTCCATAAAATTGTGCAGGTCTGGTCGTAGGTATCAGAATTATGGTCAAGTTGTTTGCCTGCATCTATAGCTACTATACCTACTTATATTATTATGTTTAACATCAATGCGATATGTATTAGGTGACCGTCGTCCGTTGCACCGAAATATGAAGAAAATTACCTTTGGCAAAATATGTTATAAGTGCTATGAACACTGAAAACATTTTTATTAATAATAAACACATCTTAAGATAGAATGTAAGATTGTTATTAGTCTTATGTATTATCCAAAATTGTATTAAACATACACTAAATTACTTTGAAATTTTGTCAGTCTTAAGATCCGTCTATTATTACCAATGTAATAATAAAGTTATTTAATTTACTAATGTATAGATATATTTCGGTTTAAGGATATATAGATAATATTTATTAAAACACGTCTTAATATATTCAACATATCTTAGGTAATCTAATTCTACAATTCACTCTACTTTTGGTCGTCAATACATAAAGCTAGTAATTAGCAAGGTGGGTATATAGATATATAACTTATTGTAACACTTTTCTATTTAATGACAAAAAGTCATCCAAAGGGTATGTCGATACATTACAAAGAGTTCAATTCAATCTCTTCAAATATTTTTTAACTTTCATAAAATTTTAAAATATAACCACAATTGTCTAATTATTTTACTGAATATAACGAATGTATTTTCTTACTTAACAATATACCCACTAATATTTTACTAATAAACGTCGAACATTAATACAATATTTTAATTAATTTCGTCAAAAACTAAATATCGGGAAATAGCTACTCATCTATAGGTATCTATATACTTATCTATGACATGTTATTCTAAATAATTAAAGCTTGGAATACATGTAAACAGTCACAAATGTCGTACTTAGTCGCATTATCGCACATACGTAGTAGGCATTATGCTTGCATATTAGAATACCTGCGTACAGGTAGGTACATAACAGTTAATAAGTCCTTTTTCTCAGATTGTACAGATTTGATTAGATCTTTATAGGTACCTAGTTACACAAATCCCAGTAGGTATTAAGTATACCTAACGCCAGGAATGAGGCTTATCATTCAGTCAAATTCATATGTTAGAATCTTTATTTTAAATACTTATATGTAAGTAGATAAATATATTATATGGCCATGCAGCTATATAAAAAGCATAAATGGAAATACCTACCTTAATCAGAAATTTCCATAAACGCATACAAAACTTAACTGGATGAAATTAGCGGTAGTGGCAATCCTGTTTTGTAATTTATAGGCATTAAAGAGTATTTATATTACACCTATATGTTTCCTACATATAGGTGTACCAACAGATTAAAAATTTCTTATTATATATGCCTATAATGCCCTATATATGCCCTAATTTATATATGCCTAAGTATTTATCTATAATATAAAATTAATATTATCCTATATTACTTATTATTTTGTAATTGCACAAATTCCTACTTTTTAATATTTTTGTTACAAAACAGTAAGAGTAAAATTTGTCTACACTTATTATTCGGCCTGCCGTAAAAGATAAAAAAAATGTATTTTAAGAGTGTGAATGTCCGCTAACAATTGACTTTTTTATTATTTTCCAAATATTTAAAAACGTAGGTAGTACTATTATTGTTATGAATTAAAGAGACTTGATATGTACTTATATGTATAAGAGGCGGTCTCTAAAAGCTAATGTTCATCGAGAATGGAAAAAAGTTAATGACGAATAATAATAACAGTAAGTAGGTACTCATACTTAAAACACTGTTTGTGTTTTAGTTCAGTGGTTGACTCAAGGAGGGCACAGTCATTAGGTACTTTGCTAATCTATCTATTATTGTAATAAATTATCCACCCTAAAAAACTTCAAAATAAAATCAAAATTAAAAAAAAATCTATATAAACATGGAAAACTATCAATTATATTTACGTTTATACCGCAAACGTTGTTTTGCCATATAAATTAAAATTGTTAATAAAAATTGAGGTTGGTGGTGAACATTTAGGTTTGTATGTATTTTTAATACAACATGTAAAAAAAAATTGTCCAAAAAGTAAAAAAAGCCGTTTCGGAACAGTATGGTAACTAATATTTTGACATGAAAATGTTATGTATAAGATATAGATTCACTAAAGACTGTGTTCCCTTTAGTGCTTCTAAAATAGATATTCATATACTTTAGGGCATTTTAAGAATCGAATGTAATGTAATGTATTTATATTATGTATATCATATATTTTAACATTTTTATTGTTACTAAGTAATACTCAAAGTATTCTTATTACCTACTGGACATCCCATATGCAATCTGTACAATACTTCTAAATTGACCAAATTGATTTTTAAGGGATCGTAATGATATAATAGTACTAGTCTAAAGGTCTTGACTGGAACAGTTGTGAGCATCCAGAACCCGTGGTGGCACCTCCTCATAGGGAATAACGTGTGCTGCAGCCATCTCTTGAGCCACACGTTCAGCTGCGCTAAGCACTCGGAGTAAATTCAGTCCAGCCAATTTACGTAGCTCTTCTATACTCCAACCTTCTTCCATCAGTTCAGCAAACAGCAGCGGATAGGAGGAAACGTCCTCTAGTCCTTGTGGAGTGCTGTTGATTAATTTTATAGAATATATGATTAGAGATCGACCAATTCTTTGAAATCACAACGTTCTTTTGATTATTAACCATCGTTAAGTTAGTTCATGTACAGCAGGTTCATACTTCTTGATTAAGGTATTGGGGCCTCGAAATCAACGAAATTAATTAACGGAATTATTAATCTTAGATTTTTTGTCTGTTTGTCCGGACATGTGTGCGCCCAAATCTTAAAAACGGTTATACCAATTTGAATGCGGTGTACACAATTGTACGGTGGAAAGCTGTAGTTAAAATTGTTGTAAGAGAACAAAAATATTATAAGAAGTAGTCGGTTCAGCTAACTAGGAAATATATTAAATTCAATATTTTAAAGGTAATGCTTTACGGTGTTAAGTCCCGCCACATACACCTTTATTTTTGTATTTGTGCATTAAAGTTTTAATAAATAAATAAATATATAATAAATACACGATTTACGACTAAAATTAAAACCAAATCACACTGAAGTTTCATTTAAAGTTAAATAATCACGAACATAAAACAAAACAAAACCACAAACATATGTTTTTATTAGCTACAAATAGTACTTACTAGTTAATTCCGTCGTAACCGGCACCTAGACCGACGCTATCCACTCCAGCTACGTCGCGAATATGATTTATATGTGCTGGAATAAAAGGCGATGGTATTGTATGTTATAGTTAAAAAATTAATAATTTAGTTCAAGTGGTGATTTTATTGTTTCTTGCAATGCTAGTTCGATAACTTCGGTAGTGTAGCGGTTCACTGCATCGCCTTACTTCCGATGATCGAGGGTTCGATTCATCGCGCGATATTATCTGTATTGATCTGGGTATTTTTAATATATAATATAATATTTTTTATACAACTATTTAATTATTTCTATTAGTCGGTTAATTAATATCCATTGTACAAGGTCTGCCTAGTTTGAGACTTGTTTTGGGTGACTATAGTATATATACAGAGCAATGTGCTAGGATTGCAATACTATTGAGGTAATAAAGTTTAAAATATTATATAATAAAACAAATCTTTTTGGAATGGAAATTAATCTGTTTGTAGGCTAAAAATGACAATATACTTGATGGTGTCCCTTTTATGGCCTTATTGTAGATTTAGCTACGTATCTCTTTTTTAGTAGGTATAATCTACAAATATTTAAGATCTCTTTTATGTACTTTTGATCCGACTGTGTCAAAGTAGGTACTCCTAAATCAATAATGCCACTGAATATCTTTACCTAGTCGTGTCCGATATTTTCATCAATTGATATCGGCTAAGTTGATGTGCCTACAGGATGGAAGTAAGCAAAGTATAAAAATAATATGTGTGATACATTTTATTTTTGTACTTTGACGTTTGTTTGTGGCGATTACCATTTAGGTGGGTGGATAGCTTGATTGCTCTTCCTGTATGTACCTATGAGTAGTTACATATAAAGAAAACTTATAAAAATACAACAACTTACCTATGGCATCTTGAACCGTAGCTGTTTCTTTGCAAGTGAGAAAAGACGTGTAGAAATTAACCATGATGAGACCTTTATTGGCTGCCAAGAGTCTCAGCACAGTGTCCGGCACGTTTCGTGTGACGTTGCAGAGAGCACGAGCCGAGGAATGTGAGAAGAGCACGGGCGCTCGCGAGACCGCCAAAGCGTCCCGCATTGTACGTTCGGAAACATGTGACAGGTCTACCAGCATACCCAGTCGGTTCATCTCCTTCACCACCACCTATCATCGATAGTGCAATTAGGACATAGAATGTAAACAATTCCGTGAAATACAGTCGAATTGAAGACCTCTCTTATTTTTCCATTGCGTGAAAAATGATATAAGTAACTACAATTTTAGTCCTAATGTATCTATACAGGGATAATAATTGTGTCAATCAATAGTTTTCTCAAATGTGTATTGATATTTTAAAAAACATTGTTATAATCTTCTAAGGGAAACAGGAGATAAGAATATCTGTTGTCTCAGGCAATTCAGGAAAGACTTAATATTTTACGTAGGCGTGACTGTATGACGTACAGTCAGATAGTCTAATTAAAAGTAAGACTTTATAATTTTTCTTACTATTTGAATGTTGCCTATAATTTTAAAAATAATTCAATTTACTCAATTCAAATCATCTATTGAAACTGTTATATTCTAGTTTTATTTACATACATTCTAGTTTGTATTAACATGTCATTTATTATGTTGAACCAGAATGTCTCATTGTTGCGTCGGGTGTAAAAATGTTAATGAATATCAGAAGTCGTCAAAGCGCAGTCGTGTTTTTGTAATTAACTAATATCTTACTATGTCACCACCGCTAGCTGTGTTAGCATTACCATAGGTGTCTATCAGAATTTGTATGCTTTTGTCATAATAACTGAACAATAAAAATTACATTTCGAATTAAGATTTTTGAAATAGCGCGTTTTATCATTTTATGAGTTTACTAAATAAGAACATTGTGTTACATAACATTTTGCAAGTCAACATTATATTTTATTTTACAAGACATGACGATAAGTTTCGCTTTTATAGATAGTATGTATGTATTTACTCTTGAACTCTTGACTATACGTATGAACCCTTATAATATCCAGACGCAGTGGATCCCTTCAAATGCTTCTACACAAACAGCCCTATATTATTCATGCTTGCGTGAATACGATTAGGTACCAGAACCTTTCGTTATTAATTCATATTGAAAAAGTAACCACCAAATCTGAATCTGATTTTGCGTAACAAAAAACACTGTTTTTTTTTTAAAGTAACTATTTGTGTTTTATAAAACAACATGGGAACAAAGGGCGGAGTGACATTTAAGGAAAACAGTATACATAAAATTATATGACATTATATAAAAGTTTAAACGTGAATTATTATTAAACCAAAACATCAAATACTATTAAACATAAATATAAAATTAAAAGAACATATTCCCCATAGTGATACAATATTAAAAAAAGGACAAAAACCTTTGTTCAAGTCGGAAAGGTGAGGATTTAAAAAAACAGTTATCCCTCTTTGAACTCCATATTGCTAATGAATATAGTTTCCGCTGAAAGTAAGTAGGTGGTTACATAAATGTAATGAAAAGAAAAGATATATAAAATAAAAACTGGGAATATTTCACATACCTATTATTTAAACATTTGCGCATATGGGTTTACCTACTTACTTTTATCAAGTACCTAAGGCTCTTGAATATTTTCAACAGCAAGGTACGCGTTTACGTGTTTCTGCGTTACACGCAGTGAGTGTTTTCAACAATAGGAAATATTTCGAAAAGTATCGTTGTAAGAAAACAAAGAACTGCTCGGCGAGCACCGGGTTCATACAAAGCGAAATATTGCGGTGAGACGGGATGTTTATGATTATGGCACACTCCGTCTACTCGGTGTTTCAATGTTTACGGTTTCGTTTATAGGTACTTACTTGTTTCAGTATTGCCTACAACTTTGATCCTCCATGATTTACAAATTCTTAATTTGATTTATTCACTTGCATAAAATATATACCTACGAGAGGATGATTGGTAATGAAATTGTATGTATCTTTAATTTAAATTAAATATATCTAATCTAGTCAAAGGTAACGTTTTCTGACTTACATTATGGTACTTATGTCTGTGAATTCATTTTGGAATAAGTCCCATAATGTCACGATTGACGACTACTATATCTAACGAAATGTTTAGTAATTATCATATCTTTTTCCTCCTGAGTACTTCTTAAGACTAAATAGGTACCTATAGATATTAATTATTTGAAAACACTTACCTACTTAAACAATATTTTATAAGGTAAAGGGTATTCTACCTACAATGCACGACAATAAATTTACTTGCTAATGAGCTACCTTAACATAATCTGTAAAGAGATAACAACTTCTAATCCGGAAGGTCTTGTGAAAGAATTAAGTCAAGATAACTCCGCATAATGAGAGTAAATTAAACTGCAATGTTCGTTCACTTTGTAATTCGGATTCCGAATAGATATCAGCGCACTTTGTAAGTTTCTCGTAATCGAATAACATTTGAGTGGCGGCGATGAGGCAACAATAAAGGATTGTGTAAGGGATAAGGGATTTGTTTGTATACAGTGCAATATAGTTAGGGAAGTTTGGATTACCTTTCCGAAGTGGGTGAGTCCGCCGCGGAGGGAAGGCTCGGGCCGGTCTGCGGAGGCGCACTCGGCCCACGGCGTGTCGCATGTAGAGGTGAGCGTGAGGTAGCGTACGCCGACTTGGTACAGGGTCCGGAGGACCCCAAGGGAACCTCCGATTGCGTGACCGCCTTCGACACCCACCAGTGAACACAGTCGCTGATTGGCATGTGCCGATAATATATCTGTGAAAATGGTTTCGAGTAAATGGCAAATACATAGGCGATTTTTTAATTGAAGGGTAATAATTTTAGGCAGTTTCATATATATAACTAGGATAATAGTAATATATAGCTATTATTTTGTTAAAAATCTGTATACAATTATAGCTGTATTATACAATTTCGCGTATGAGCCGGCAGCGTGTTGTAAATTCCACTGAAATAAATATATAATAATTTACACTTTATTAAATAAACTGTTATAGTAGTTAAGACCTAAGTATTCATTAAAAATAACGAAAGGAAAGGCAATTTCAATCTACAAAACATTCAAGCCAAAGGAAAACTTTTTAAATTAATTTTAACCATTTCACGTTTTTTTATATAATAAAGTCAAAAGACAACGAGTTTCTGATGCAAATTAGTCAGATGCTTTTGTATCGCACTCTTTACCAGATTACAAAAAACTGTTGTATATAATTTATTCCTTTCACAAATGCAAATTGTTAAAATAAATTATTTCATTTAATGAAGATCTCTTGCAATAGTAATTTTACAGATTATTTTCTTTTGTTAATTTTTTCAAGTTCAATTTAATAATAACTACTAATAACTGGATCTTATAGATACAGATGAAAACCATAAATTAACATAATAAATATATATAACAATTGTCTACTTTTATAATAAAATATTTAGTAAAAATATTAAACTAAATTATCAGAATACTAATTTATTGAATCTAAATTATCTGTTTCTTGACCAACACGAAAAATGTGTACACAGATATAAAGAAAATTGTATGATTGAGTAGCTAATGGTGCAATTTGAAACTGGTGTTTATTTGTGTTAAATATAGAGTAAATCGTAATGGGTAGGTTATACAGATAGCCCCTACTAAAAAGAAATTTTTAAAATACAAACCCTCTATCTCATGAATTATTGAGGTTTACTGTGTTATAAAATGTTGATGAATATTAATTACTATAATTTCAGTTTACATCTTGGAGAAAATAGTTCAGTTACATTACATTTACGTTTTAGTATATCTACATATAGTTATATGTATATTATGACTAACCAAGTAGATTTGTACAAAAACCATGTTATAAATTACCTTCGGTAGAAGTGCATATGGTGAGTTGAGGGTGATATTTTTCAGTGAGTCTCTGTATGAGATCTATTTGCTCGAACGTCAGTTGCACGGCGTCGCGGTGCTGCGCGTCGCAGGGCACGTACGCCGCCCAGAACTGATGCAAAACATTACTTTGACATAAGGCTGATTAAATATCACGCACGAGCAGCGCAATGTGTACGAAGAATAAGAAATTTTCATATATGGAAAATTGCTTAAGCTCTTGTAATGGAAAATTCATCTGAGACGTGACGAAACTGTCGCATGTCAGTTTGAAAATTACGCGAGAAATACAAGATTATGATATTGTGTTAGTATTTACGAACATTAGGGGCGTTGGAACTGTATCCATAATCGTTAATTTAATAATTCACAAATTTAAGTTATATAATATGAGATTTAATTAACACCAGAACACAACATTACATATCGAAATAGGAATTAGCAAATTAAGTTTTTTTTATGGATGATGATGAAATGAATGGAAAGATGAGGATGAACTCAGGTCACCTAACAAATTTGGCACAACAGTTGCCAAAATATCTCTAATATTTCTCTATCATAACGGGGATTTGGTTTCGAAAGGTGGGTTAGTAATAAATCAAGATTAGTATAATAGTATTTCGACGATTTGAGTTTGTACAAATATTTTAGTAATTTTCATAGACGGTAATATGAACAGATGTAGTTTATATTTTAACCGATTTGTAATGACTTAAATATTTTAAAGAAAAAAAATCAATTTTTAATTATAGGACTTCTTATCTAGAAATTATGTTACCTGAGCTGCAACTCGCCCTTGCTTTAGTCTTGGTAAATCTGTATGACTCCAAGAACTAGTGGCCCAAGGAGATATAGTTCGTAAATCTTCATCGAATCTGACAACATAATAATTATATTTTATTATTGAGCTTTGTACCACTACTTATTTCCAACTTGATTTACGGTGGCTAAGAATATACAGAATTTAGTGGTTTTTTATTATGTACATGTCAAGTGGTTAAAGTACTTATGTATTTATATATAACAACAATAATATGTTACTATACTATATTCTAGTAGACAGGTTTAGACTTTCATTATCTGTGTATTTTGGTTCATTTACCTAAAATCTTTTATTCTATTATGTAAAAATTTCCGTATATTCCACGGTAAGTCATTGTGTCCATCTATGAGTGGAGTGTCATGTAATAATCTCTCTGCGAGACGCAGCCTCTCGTGTAGAGGTGCTCCTGGTGGAGCTCGAAGTGCAAGTGGTCCCGCGACGCATGCGGTGCCTGCCACCAGCACTAGCACCGCCACACAGCACCATCGCCGGTGCCACACCGAAAAACCTGTTTAACAATGAATATATTCATGGTGTATGTAGAGAGGAGGGACCGAGTAGAGATTGTTTACGTTATTTTATCATCACTAGCAATATACTGGAATATTAATGGCCCCATTGGGCCATTATTATCTAATCATTATTAATAATCTCCTTATCCAATATAGGCGACTTGCAAGTCTGATATGAAATGGTAAGTCTTTAAAAGATTAGAAATAGTGTCATTGTGCATAAAGTAATAGATTCAATGTAGGTCAAGCAATCGGTCGTTACGAGGATGTTACAGAGCTTCCGATAATCTCGCTGTCAAACGCAAAGCTCGATCTTGATCAGGGAAGCAGATGTGCTGTGTGGCTTGTGTGGTTTAAAAAAGATGTAACAAATCCTAACAATCAGTTAAGTTTATATGTAAGCAATTATATGAAATATTGAAACATGTTTTGCAAATAACCATATTATTGTATTACTTAGATTCTACCATAATATCGTGGTGTTCTTTGATAAGAGATACATTTTTTTATTGGATGTACATTCTCGACACTATAAGTACCTACTCGTACTTAGTAGATAGTATAGAACTAATCGCTACCTTGATTCCGTAGGTTTAATAAAAATGTAGTACCTAAATGCCAGATATATTACGTTTGATTTTGATGAAACTTAATAATATTATGATAGTTACAAGATAAAAGACTTCAGTTTTTAAATTTACAAGGAACGTAAATAAGGAATGCTTCATTTAAATATTTAACATTTTCGGATCAAGAAATTCGGATAATTTTCGGCACCAAATTCATTCTATTTTATACTAATACATAACCACACTAAAAAATATCGCTACTTAGATATATAAAGCATGCATAGTAAACTTACGACTTTTACAACGGTAATCTTTGTAAATTGTCTGCGTGGGTGTTCCAGTATGTTAGCTATGTTATCCTATTTCAGCGGCTTACTTAGTAAGCTGTGTTTCAGTTGAAATAAGGCAGTGAAATTACAGGATAAGTGGCGCGATATCTAAGTCCTTCGGAATAGCAACGCATTATCAATGCATGGACATGACATGATAACGTTGTGTCGTTCATATGTTAGTTGATAGTCATATCTGACTACCAGACTGTTTGTCATTGTAATCACATAAAAAATGACTTACGTGAAGAGTTAGCCGTAGTGGTAGAACTGTGGCTGGTTGTGGATGTAGTCCCCGTGGGCAGCCACTGCGGTGATTTACACGCGCTGCACGTCGCCGGCCGCATGCTCTGACTGCGCTCCGTTACGTCAGGTGCTGGGGCGCTGCGTTTCTTCCCCTATCATTTACAAATACAGTAATTACGAGTTTTGAATATATTCCAAGTATTTTATATATTTGTAAAATCGCAAGTCATATCATAGCGCAACAAGTTATGTTCGTTCATTATATAAAATGTATAAATGATGATTATGATTAAAATTAATAAAGGAGTTATTTATAATATAAATAATTTTTAATATATTAGGTAATATTTATTTATTTATATTGCTTTATTGCGTAACATTACAACAATAAGGAAAAAAAAATAAAAGATTGATGAAAGAAACATATACAAAAGAAAACCTTATCGCTAACTAATCTGTTACAGACTACCTTAGGAAAGATAGTATTACCTACTAAATATAAAGTGACACATGAGTGGAATCAAGTTAACAAAAAAAAACACTAATAGGCACAAAAATCTATTATATATATTTATGTAAATTAATCAGAGTTAAGCGTACGTAAGATTTTTTTAATTTCGCCTATTTAAATTCCTGTGTACCTACATCCACACAGGAATGGGTTTTTTAAATATTTTAATACTAATTTAAACAGGCGAAATTAAAAAAATTTTTATATTTTTTACCTAATGTAAAGATAAAGTTATATTTATATGATAGATACTATTCAATTTATTTATATCATGTTGGAATTGTAAATTTCACTACATAACATTTTTAAATGTGTATTTTCAGTAATAATTTAATCATATTTTTTCTATACAATAATGCTTAAACAGGTACAAAATACTACATAACAAATGTCTCTGGTTAAGCTATATTTGAAATGAAACTCTGATTCGTCTCCATCATCCGTTATTTACCTATAAGCGACATTAAAATCTTAAAACAGCCGAGTTTCCACTTTCACTGGAAGTTTGTTGCGTAAAACGAATTGTTTGTTTTACCATTCATTATAAATTAGGGGATGAGGTAAATTGTGCGGATAAATAAAAGGAAAACGTCATGGGAGCGAAAAGATCAAATGGTGCTAACCGAGCATAAGTAGGTGTACCATTTGTTCAAAACTTTTCCACTTTAGCTTAGCAACTTTAAATAACAGGCTGCTTATGAGTCATAGAGACTTTAAGCAAAGTGAAAATATTTTCTGTTAGTTATATATAATTGTGTATTTTGTAATCGTTAATTAATTAATAATAGTCGTAATATTTAAGAAATTTATGTTGTGATTAATTAATTTTTGTTTACGCATAACGACATATTAGAACATCCCTATAAAGTATTATAGAAGCTTAAGAAGTAAGTTATCATAGTGACTTTAGTTATGAGTGATATTATGACTAGTTTGTTGCACGAATTTTAAAGAAAAGATGTGCCTAAAAAAATATGCCTCTACACTATGAACAAATCACATAAATCATTCATGTTCTAGGGATACTGGTTTATTTGCATATGTATATTTTGGCTAGAGTATACGGTAGCAACTAGAAAAATGCCGAAATCCATACCTACTTGTAAATAGTAGTCAAAAGGGAGTCCGTAGGAATGAAATTGTCGTTTATATATATGCTAATAATAACAAGATTTTTTTCTACGGCTTTACCCTGGTGTCCCTGGGTTCTTTACTTAATCTAAGACATTTGACAAGGGTGTTGGTTTAGTGTAAAGTGACTGGGGTCTGGTCTTTTGAAGACTTTTTACACAAAACCAGTTTAAAAGATATTGTCACGGATTTCGTAAATAAGAATTATGCCAATAATTTAAAATACTTCATTAACTTACTCATATACCTACTCACAAAAGACTAACAATTTCAATTAAAATTATTTTTTAGACTTCAGTTTATTTACTCTAAAGAACTTTCATACAACTTAATTTCTAAATAAATGAGGAAGTATTTTAATATGTTCTTTAGAAATCGTTCTGGAATATACTATAAAATTTACGGAGCGAAACAATATAACTAAAATTAAAATTACTGAAATAATGTTCATTTTTAAATTATGCAGCAAACATACCTGTGTATCATAGAAAATAGACGGTATCCTGGTATTCCGGCTCGCATCGCAAGTGCACTGAGCATGTGCAGTACGAGCACCACCCATCATAATTACATCCGCCTCCACAAAGGTTTGTGAATCGTCATCCACAAAATCACTTCGAGTGCTTCTAGATTCAACTGTATTATCTTCACGCGACCAACTCTCTGCACTTCTCTCCTTGAATCGTTCTCTTGGAAAATCATTGTAGGACATTTGTCTTTTTATACTTTTACAACGACTACGGTTATCTAGTGTAGAAAATTTCATCGTCCCTAAACCAGGCGAATTTATAGATGTAAGTTCATCGTTAGTATCAAAACTCCTAATTTTTATCATTTTATGCGATCTTTTACTCATATCTCCACTTACATGGCAATCTCGTAATCTATCAAAACATTGGTCCACATTGCCAGAAAAGTTAGCGTATGTAGAAACATTATTCTTTACATCCTCTTTTGTTTGAAGTCCCGAGGAATAGATACAACTTTGGCTATTTACTCGTCTTTGTGACTTGTCTACTAAAGATAACATTGACAGTTTTTTTAGTGAGCCTGTGGAGCCCGCTGTAATATCGGCAAGTTGTACTGCATTTTGGTGTTTTTTAAGCATCGCTTCTCCACCCATTTTCTTTAAGTTTGAGAGTTTTCTTTTAATTTTTTGTACCAATGTGTTAGTGGGATCGTATGATATTAACTGTTTTGAAATGTAGTTCGAAACGCCGATGGTTTTGCTTTTAGCATGTTTTCTGTCTAAGCTGCGATGTGACCCTATACCTAAATGACTCCGTCCAGTGTCTCGTTTCATTCTTTCTAAATCATAAATGTTAAGTGTGTGTCCTCGTTGTTCTATAGGATCTCGATGAAAATTCAAATAATTATTTTGTTGAACATTACAATTGCAGATTAAATCAAAATCATGTTCTGATATGTGTTTCTCTAGGCATTGCCGCTGGGCTGCTAAAGCGAGACAGGCTTCGCAGTCAACACCTAGTAATAGTTCTAGGCTGGTGTTCCTAATGAAGCCATCACTGAAGGTACGAGATCGGAAATTTGCTGCATGTTGTCCAAGATGAGATTCCCATTCGGGCCCTGAGCCAACGGCTGCAGTATCCGCCCTGCCTGAAACGCTGCTTTCTCCGTCCACCATGGTAGACGCATCTCGATTGACCTGTATAACTCGGGGCTGTCGAAATACACGACTATCACTGCGCACTGAACTTCTCGACGGTGAAGGTGATGGTCGCTTAAAGGTATCGACTTGAATCATTGTAGTGTCTTCCTAGTTCTATATGAAATGACTATGCTAGTACCTGTTGTAAGAGAAGAAAATATAATAAACAGAAGTTCAATAAAATTAAAATGGAAGCTCCTAATGTATTTATTAATTAATACATTGTACGTACATGTACATATTGTTTTACCATTTCTTTCATGAGAGCATAGATATAATAAATTCCACAAATGTAATCTTTGAGAGGAAACGTAAATTTATAAAATTTATATCGAGCTGAGCTTTCTAGTCAGGATAGTGAGAGTACCTAGGGTATAGTGCTCTTTTTATAAAACAGGCTTAGCAGGGCGTGAGTATGATGATGACTACCATATAGGTGCCCTTTCGTACCTATAATAATTCAAAATCCAATTATAATATTCGCGAAACTATGCAATTTCCAAGTACCTAATTGTAAAAAAATAGTTTTAATGTTTAATTATTACTTTTCATTTAATTTATTGGAGTTATCTAGTTTCATGTATAGACATTATTATATACATTATTATTAGATTTCAGATTATTATACCGTACTTATATCAGGTTGAAAAAAAATTAAGCTCTGATAATTGATCTAGGTTAAAAACTAGTTGGATGGAGCTGGCGATAGTGTCACCACTTTTTTAATTTTTTGACTATGCAATACCATATTTCTCTTATTATTGATTTAATATCACAGATATAATAAATTGCCTATTTTTTATTATTATTTATATTCTGTTGTACACTAAAATGTCGACTGTCAACTATAAACATTTACTGAAATTCATATACCGCTGCATAGCAATATATAATATTTCGTTTAGTGTGAGCGCTGCAGGTGTATGAGTAATTATGGTAAAGTAACATATTGGCTAAAATAATCAAATATGTACCTACAGCTACATTTATTTCAGACTACCAATGGTAACAATATTTTATGAGTCGAAGTTGAGAATAAACTTTATTAAAAAAAATAATTTAAATATGTTCAGTTTTGCGCATTTATTGCATAAATCTACGAACAGGGGATACTGAATGGAAAGTAGATGTGACGAAATGAAAATATTTATATTTTTGTAGATTAATAATTTAATAATTTAAAGTGAACAGAATAATTAATAATATATCATTATGTTTCAATGTTATAAAAGGTACTTTGTATAAGAAATAAATATTTGATCCATGAAAACTGGGTAGATAAGACTTCATCATTATAAGGTTCCGTATCAGTTATTTAAATAAGAAACTATTACATAATAACGCAGAATTATTTGACCACTCTAAGTAATATATATATATTTACCTATAGCTGTTCACATAATTTGCATCAATGTACATATTGTAAAATATTATGTAGCCACCGTAGGGCCGGGACGATCTTTGAATATCAATAAGGTTTTAACATTATTTGATTAAAAAGATAAAATAAAAGTAATGATTATTCGAAATGATGGAATATAGCAAGATTATTATAAAATAAAGTAGTCCGGCATTATAAAAATTAACTATCATGTATTACATATCCCATATATTGATCGATACAATAAAAAATAATCTATTGTAGCTTCGACTTACAATACCGGTAAATAAATATTAATACCAAATGTATCAAAGCGCATTACATCAGAATAATCTAGCACCTATTTGAGTAATTAGTTTTTTAGTTGTATTTTTAATTGAAAACAGAGGATTTATATGAACAAAAGTATTGTGCGAATCGTACTTAATTTCTATATTTTAAAAAAGAAAGCATTCACAAATTTATTTTGAACCGGCTTTTTCTGGGAAAATATTAAGAACCAATGACATTGGATTACGCCGTTTCGCATTTTTTTATACTATTAAATTATATACTAGCAATGCAATAATTCCATTCTTAGTCTGTAATAAATTAACAATGGTTTAGTCTTGATTACATTTCAAAAGAACAATACAAGAATGGATTTAAATGAAATCGGTATTTATATTAGACTCAAGAGTAGACCTACAGTTGTAATATTTTACATTCGAGGTATATCACTAAATAGTAGGTACGTAATGATACATTATAGGTACATATCATATAATACCGAGCATAATGCCATATATTGCCATAACAACTAAAACGGGGCTTATATAAAGCAGAGCTTATACCATGGATGTTTAATAATAGACGAATGCATAGTTTTTACAAATATAGGGACTTAACCCAAAAAAAACACCTTGACCATTAAAACAGTTATGCTGATGAACATCAATGTTTTCTTCTTTTTCTGGGATCGAACACGCGGAACAGCTTTAGAACACAGAGCATAATATATAAGTACTATTAGACTTATTGTCTTATACTTGAGTTTATAAATATAATTACCTAATATTAGATTTTAGTACAGTCGAGAATATCAAATAATTAATGATTTTGTGTAATATGGATTAAAAAACAAATTATACAGTTGATAGTCTATAAATGTAATCATTGATAAAAATAAAAATAATTTTATAGGTAAATTACATAGAATATTTATTTAATTGTTTGATATTTGAAGAGAATGATTTAATAAAGATTTATTGCATAGTATACAACCCTCGCACCAAAGGTAGATAAATATAATGCGCGCGCAGGTAAGAAAATATTGTCTTGCCAAATTTTTCAGTCTCATGGCGAGATGTTTCTATGAAAGATACTGTGTATGCATATATTGGAGGGCGAGGAGACTTACGACGGGTAATATGAAAGACCGCGAGCAGACGAGACGGGGCGTCTCGGAGGCGGGCGGGAATAAGCCATTTTTGTTTTATGTTTGTTTTACCGCTATGGAATGACAATACAGCTTTTGTGTTGAGTGTTCATTTCAGTATTCATTATTATCAGATTATTTATATGCTCCGTGAACATGAAAAGCGTTAGGTATAATATAGACTACAGTAGATAGATTCAGTACATTATTCGTGATGTGTGATAGATATTGTCTACGATTGTCATCTATACATCTTTTATTTAGTTTTTCTAAATAATTCTTTTAAGTTTGTATAATGTTTCTTATTATAATTTACATACAATAAGGTTTCATTTGTATACAATTGACAATTTATTGAAATCAGAATGGTTCTGAAACCATTCTCAAATAGATTTCTTAACTAATTAGGCATTTTTCTAACTCCTGTACCAGTATTTACTTTAGAGGAGAGTTGACACAAAGTAAAAAAAAGAAACTTGTCTCTCATATTTTATTTCTGACTGACTGTCAGACAAATGAAACACCTATATATAATAAAATAAAAAAAATATCTAATTAACGGCAATGATTATATCCGATATCCACATTATGTTTATTTAATAAATGTAATGTTAACTTCGATAATTGACTATGCCTATGACTCCTTTATTTGGGAACCAGTCGCATTAGGACGCAGTTCTCTGAAATTATCAACTTTAATTCTAAATTATAGATGGCAGGTATTTCTATATATTGATATAAAAATCAGCAGAAGCCAAATCAATAAATGCCATGCCAGATACAGAAATAGATCATATTATAATTATACTTATTGGCCACACAATGTAATGGTCACGTTTGGCAATAGGGAAACAATTCGGATGTGTACCTACTGGTTTGTAGTTAATATCTACAATACGCAATCAACCATTACTTTAGGAATGACCTGGATCACGAATTACGTTAAATTAATCAATATTTAATTATATAAATACCTCTATAAAGTGGAAATTTCTATAACAATTAAAATATAATATGTTAGATATATGTTTTACAAACACCTTCTCAAGTGAAATAATGTAGGTGTACATAATCGTGTTGCTCTGAAGAGTCTTAATTTGTTCTAAATAGCTATAACAACATAATATTATATTAAATTTAGACAACTCACTTGAAAAGAGAAACAATATTTTACTCTATTATTTTTTTCAAATTAAGAACAATTATATATAAATCTGTTGTACTCAGAAACTTCGTTAATAAATGCCGTATGTTAGTTTAAATCCATGCGCGCCAAATTCAAATATGGAATTTCAATGACCTTCATTTATACGATTGTATATAAATTTTCTTCTTGGAATGGTTAAATAGGTTATAAATATTATTTATTATTGATTAATGTAACGTGTGCACAGTCGTATAGTCATAATTTCGTAATATTGAGGTGACTAGTGTAACTATATTGTTATTTACAGGTCAGTTCTTTATAAATCTACTTAATCTATTACCTATTTCAGTATCTGTGAATTGTAATCTCACTAGACAATATCAGATAAGGTATTCAATTTAAATTTGGGACTATTTTTTCACAATTATATATTGACTAATAAACCTAATTAATTCCTGACACAAATAGAACAATACAAAAATCAAATGGCTAATATATCTATATAGCCGTCGTCTTTACAACGGTTGACTATTTTCTTTTAAATATACCTACTCGATCTCACATTGCGGATTCCCAAACATTAATCATAATAGCAAGCGTCAAAACAATTCCTTAAAGGAAGTATCATATAATGATCATATAAATTAATTCTTCCTTAAAATTCAAATACATTACTGTTGCGGACATCATACAGAAGACCTATGAAAGAAAGAATCATTATATAAGATGCGCGCTTCTACTATTGTCATTTCGATTAAAATCTTAAATAAGTTACAGCCATATAGGTGATCAATATGTAGTTTTTGCTAACTTTTTTGATACCTACATAGTTAGCGAATTCTATTGTAGAATTAACAGTTGAATAAGAACATAAATTAAGTACAAATGGAAATAAACTGAGATACTGCATACCATTACCCACCGGATAACATTAGTTGTAACCTGAACCAGAAATTCCGGAGCGCATTTAAGCCTAGGCACAGGGAAAATGCAATTTACCTACTTCCATAACAGCTTCCTGTACTTTATAACGCGGGTAGGTAAAGTAACTACTTAGATAATATAGGTGGGTGTATTTTTATTGCCTCGTTGCGAGCAAACGAACTGAACCGATTGTGATAAATGAGGTATCGTTAGATACTGTACATTTGTTGCGGACATTATTAATGAAATACAAAGTTTAGCAATTTTATTGTGTCATAAATCGGAATAAATATCGTTACACGTTACATAGTATTATATGAAACAAACTCACCCCTTCTGTCTGTACGATTAGATTTTTTAAACTACGCGGTGGATTTCATTTATTTACTTATTCTTTATTGAACAAAAAATAACATTCGTACAACAGTCGAGCTGAAAGTTGTATAGCATTCTCTCCCAGTTAACCTTAGGGTATTATCTTAATGCAGTTATCAGCAACATATAGAGTAGAGTGATTCAAAAACAAGGTATATACGTATAACTAGCTATTATCCACGACTTCTTCTGCCTACATTATTTTATTAATGAAATTTCTAAATTAAATGTAGACAACACGCGAAGAAGTTCTCTATACAATGTACAATAATACAATGAATGATTCATTGTTATCATTTAGTATGTCTTTTCTCTACTAACTGAGTGGGGTCGCCACAGTGTGTTTTCCTTTCATTCTGATCTTAATTCGGTCATCCCACTTGTTACGCCACAAACACTTATCTTTTTTATATTCACTTTTCTTTCTGTTCTGGTTCTATCTGTCCTACCAGTAATAACAAATTAATTATTTGTTATATAATAATTTTATGACTTTGGCACTAAGAAATTTAGTATTTTATATGAAAAACAATAAAAACAAGGTAAGGACCCTTCATCCGGCGCGAGTGCATTTTTCATATGTTTATCCCGCTAGATCCTTTACGCTGTAGGCATGTATGTAATAAAAGAAAATAGTTTATGTATTGTCTAATCTATATATGGACGTGTATTTAAATTCTGCAATCTATAATATATCCAATATCCCTTTAAAAATATTTTCAATTAATTGTATACAGCCTACGTCTGTCCCTATATATTTTGACGACTTATGTTCGTCTACAAGGTTAAAATATGATTAATTTTAAAATATTTATTTGAAATTAAATTCAAATATTTATTATTAATATATTCAGTACTCAAATAAATATTTATATACAAACTCTCTCTCTCTCTCTCTCTTCCTGGCTATATATCCCACATGGTGGTGGGGTCAGCTTTCCCTATTTTTGTCCGCCACTTTATCCTGTCCCGGACATCGTCTTCAGAGACCTCACACTCTATCATGTCCCTAGCAACAACATCTTCACATCCCTTCCTTGGTCTGCCTCTGCCCCTTCGACCAGGAATAGAAAGTTGCAGTGCCAGGTTTTTGACGTAATCAGGCGGCTTTGTCTTCACGTGTTATGGACACGCAGCCTACTTTCCTGCATTTTTTCAGCAATGTCGCGAACAGCCAGGCTCGTACGTACTCGTTGCGGATTTTATCGAGCCTGGTTATACCGCACATCCACCTCAGCATCTTCATTTCAGCAACTTGGATGGTATGCACGTTCTTTTGGGTTACGGGCCATATTTCACTGCCATATATAAGAACGGGTCTTATAATTGTTTTATAAATTAACCCTTTGAGTTTAACAGGCATTCTCTTGTCGCATGTAACACCAGTCACTTCTCGCCATTTAAGCCGCGCTGCAGCTATTCGGTGTTGAATATTGCATTCTATATTCCCGGAGTTGTGCATTATACTTCCCAGATACTTTTATTGATCACACATGGTGATCATTTGCCCTTCAATGGAAATTGGACTGTTATCAGAGGTATCTGGCACATTCATAGCCATGTACTGGGTTTTAGCAATATTCAACACTAGACCACCCATTTGTAACTGATGCTTCCAATACAGAAGCGACTCCTGCAACTCAATGCGACTTTCTGTACAAATCGCTACATCATCTGCGTATATGAAGGTCCAGCATGTTGATTCCTGCGCAACCTCTGTGAGTGAGTCCAGAACCAGGCAAAACAAGAAGGGGCTTAGTACTGAGCCCTGTACCGATAACAGTAACAGAAGGTGTACATACACCTTCTGTTACTGTTATCGGTTTTGTTTGACCCACTACCGTTCGTACCATAGATCTGGAGTCTCTATACATGTCAGCAATAATATTAATGTATAGCTCGGGCACGTTCTTTTTGCGAAGGCTCCACGAGATCGTATTTCTAGGGATACGATCAAATGCCTTCTCCATATCCAGGAACGCTACATACAATGACCTGCGTTTAACGCGATATTTCTCAGCCACTGTGCTGAGAGCAAACATCGGATCGGTGGTCGATAAGCCAGGTACAAAGCCAAAGTGATATTTAGACAGTGTGCACTCAGATCTTATACGACAGTCAATCACTCTTTCGTAAAGCTTCATAGTGTGACTTAGTAGCTAGATTCCGCGGTAGTTATTACATTCGAACCTACTACCCCTTCCCATATAAATCGGAACTATTGTACTCAATCTCCATGCCTCTGGCATTTTAAAAGAGAGCATCACCTGTTTAAAAACGTCAGTCAGCAGCTCGATTCCTTGGTCACGTAGACATTTCCAAGCTTCCACTGGTATTCCATCAGGGCCTATGGCTTTCTTGTTCGACATTTTTAATAGTGCTACCTTAACCTCACTCTGATGTATTGGAGGTATGAGTCCTACATTCTTGGGCATATCTGAAAGTTGTGTAGTGGCTGCATTGGTATTCAATAGGTGTTCATAGTATTGATGCCAAGCTTCTATCACATCTTTATTCCTGCGCAACAACTCGCCACTCTGACCTTTGATGGTTTTACATCTAGCGAGATCCTTCGCGTTCCGACACCGTTGCTTTGCAAGTTTATAGATATATTTCTGACCATCTTTACTATCTAATTGTCTGTAAAGTTTTTGCTGAGCATTGGCTCGTTCTGTAGCAAAATTACCTTCTTGGTTTCTAAATCTAAATATTTATATACAAACAAAAAATAAATTATTAATTTTGAAACTAATTGCACCATCGTATGAAATATAAAAAAATCTTGATTTGAGCACGGAGTTAACAATATCTGTTTTGTGAACCAAATAAAAATGGAAATGAAACCTTTGTATTTACCTTTATATTCATGTTATGTATACATTATACATTGATCGGAAATGAAGAATATCGTAGGTACTTACCTACATGTTGCTTGTTCCTTACAGCAAACATATCCACGTGTAATAACGCGATCTTTTAGATAGGCATACATTGTTTGGGCATCTCTGAACACCGTTCCATTAACAGAATAATGGAAGTACCTACCTTCAAGGAAAATAAAATGTGAAAAAGATTTCTCAGTGGCTACCTACATAAGCGGTCATTTGTAAGAGGCCAAGAAAAATGCTCACTCGTCTAGAAAAAATAATCGTGAGAGCAATGTCTCGTGGCTTCAGTCACATATTCTTCAACCCACAGTAACTACCATATAATCTCTGTAATTGAGGTTCTCGAATTAATTTTACGTTTTAAGTAAATGTTCAGGCTACATAATTGCCTCATTTAAAGGGTGTTATATGTTACTGTGACAATGTAGCCTTATTCTATTTTAATTTCGCTGGGATTCATAAGCCGGTTCTTGTATGTATATATGAGTGTAAGTATTTATATAGTATATTCAATAAGTTTATATTTACCAATAAATTCAGATAAATCAAGGAATTTGTGTTTTTCATACTAAAATATTATATAATCTTATCTACAGTGTCACTAGTAAACTTTCTGATTAAAAAAAGGCGGTATCTAAGTATATTGTTGTTTTATGTTTTGCACGAAAAGTTTCATAATATTGGCAGTATATATTCTAAGTTACTGTATTTTTTAACTTTTGCAACAAAAATTTTCATACCAAGAATATGTTTGAACTAATTTTAAAGAACTATTCAATATCTAATAGGAGACATATTCTCTAAACTAAACTTATACTATAAAATTTTAGAGTAGAGTAGTAATGGTTATTGTAAAATACGTACTACCATATAATTGATATTGATGACTCTGCTATCGCCGGGTTTCTTGTATCGTAGAAAAAGAACAAGAAGTGCGACTTTGGTTGTTTATACTATTTCGAGATATCAGTATATTTTATTGTTATACATAAACATCGAAACTATGTACAAAGCTATTAAAATGAATTCATTTTTATTCTCTTTATATCTCGGTATGAGCGACCTCTTAGAAATATTATTACTGCCAGTCACGAGATTTATACTTGAAAAATAGAGCAATAACTGCACTGAATAATACCTAACTGTATTTCCTTTTAAAAACGGTACTAGATTAATAATAAGCATAAGGTTAACTTAAAAAGATTATGTAGGCTATTACCAATGTTGAATCATTCAGGAATAGATAGAGATGTATGTTTTTTTTTTTCATTAGAAAGCGTCTGTGTTACATGCTTGGTAGACGATTTGGTAACTGTTTGGAAGGAATATAAGTTTAGGAAGCTTTATTGCATGATGCTAGTACTGGAACAAACCCATTTAGAAGATGATACGTTACAATATTCTGCTATTCTCACTGAAGAACTATTGATAAAAATATTATCAATATATCAGTTCTTCATTACTATTAATGGTTGATGCTAGTTAATCACTTATTAATGTCAATTACAACTTTACATTTAAAAATATTACTTGTAAAGTTGTAGTCAACATTAATAATGATTTGATACATTTCCTTGAATATTAATACAAATATAATTAACACAAAACTAACTTCAGACTTTTATTGGCCATTATAGATACATCATTATCATAATAGATAGATTTAGTTGCTTTTTACCAAAATAGGCTAAAAACAAAAATTTTGATGCATATGTGTCGTATTGCATAGCTGATTAATATATTAATTCTGTGTATAAGGAACAGCAATTCGACATCATTTTAAGATAATCATACCGGAATGTAGGAAGGATATACCCCTGACGACCCTAAATCATAAAGACCTCTTACCCCGCTAACATCACTAGGGATACCAATGGAGCGTCTCGTCATTGGTACCGCGATTAATCCCAAGTGGTCCGAAATTTCATATAATGACCTGCTTAGATTCGCTTTACTCTAAACTATAGTAGGGGCTCTCTTTTATCTTAAAACTATGTCATGAGTAATAGCTGATTAATATATAAATATAATACTTAGTAATTTAGTAAAAGAAAATTGTTAACAAACAAAAACTTTTTGTATACCTACCTATTTATTACTAATAAATACTTATCGGTTGCAATATTTATTATACGTTACAAAAGTGTTCATATATTATTACTCGCGTAGCCTTACATATATCCAAAATACTCTTAAAAATAATCCAGAACAGAATAAGACCACACACAGAGAGATTCATAGGACCAGATCAATACGGTTTTAGAGTAAATAAAGGAACGCGTGAAGCAATATTAGCACTACGTTTAATAATGGACAGAAGAATGGAACTCGGTAGGAAGACTTGTATTGCATTCGTAGACTTAGAGAAAGCCTTTGATAAAGTAAATTGGAGAAAAATGATGCAAATTTTAAAAGACGTAGGTATAGATTACAGAGATAGGAGAATAATTTACCAACTTTATAAAAACCAAGAAACTACAATAGAGATAGGAAATGTAACGGAAAGAGCTAAAATTAAACAGGGATTACGACAGGGGATGTCCACTTTCACCTCTTATTTTCAATATCTTTATAGAAGCTGCAGTAAAAGAAATAATAGAATTACACCAGGGAGGTATTCAAATAAACGGACAAAGGATACATTTTATAAGATTTGCTGACGACATAGCTGCCCTAGCTGAGGACTACACACAGCTTCATACACTTTTGGACATAATGAATAAAAATTTTAAAACATATGGACTAAATATTAATACCAAGAAAACTAAAATAATGACAGTAGCAAAACATAAACCCCATAACAGAAATACTACAAGAATAAAAAAAATACAATTTGAAAATGTAGATACATTTAAATATATAGGTAGTTTGATTACCAGTGACTCCAGATGTACTAAGGACATTCATATCAGAATAGCTATAGCGAAAAGAGCATTTAATGATAAAAAACATCTTTTGAGAGCTAATATATCAAAGTCCTCTCGGAAACAACTTGTCAAGACCTACACCTGGAGTATAGCCTTGTATGCCTGTGAGACGTGGACATTGAAACAAAAGGAAGGAGACAAACTGGAAGCCTTTGAAATGCAGTGTTGGAGAAGAATGGAAAGAATTAGCTGGAAAGATAAAATAAGGAATGAAGAAGTGCTTGAGAGGATTAAAGAAAAGAGACAGATCATAGATATTATTGAGAATAGGCGGGGAAAAATGTTGGGGCACTTGATACGACACGACGAACTAATTAACAACATTATAGAAGGAAAAATAGATGGAAAGAGAGGAAGGGGAAGACCAAGACACAGCTATATCAAGCAAGTTAAAGAATAAGTTGGAGTCGTGTCGTATCAACAGCTAAAGGGACTGATAGAAGATCGTGGAAGGTGGCGGGAGCTCCACCGACAAGAGCACAGCTCTTAAATTATGAATGAATGAGCCTTACATAAAAATCAGGAGGATGGGCATGAATAGATAAACATACATGATAATACAGAGTACGCATATCTTTTAACCAAAAATCTTCTAAAGGTCATAACATTATTTGGAATCTAATTGGTAGGCTGATCTATCGACAAATAATACATAATTGCATATAGACCACTGATAGATAGATTTAAACATATTTCTTTTTAAACATAAACACTAGCGATGGCCCTTAAGTTTACCTACATTATTGAGATAAATGATAATTTACATCCGTGCGTGATACAATCTACATTCGCGCTCATTTTTAATATGATATGTTAAGCCGTTTAGCTATAAAAAGGTAACAAACAAACAGACGTACTTAAGAATACTTAGAAAATTACACTCTCCACTTAATACCTACAAGTGTTTGTATTTTGCAGCTAGCTTGTTTGACGGCTAGGTCGTCAAACATGGTTGGATTAGTCCAGCCAATACCTCTGGTTGTGGATAGAATACATGATCTAGGCCCAACATATCCATACGAGCGTCTGGGCGCCAAATCGTTTATACGACTGTTGTTTCGTTGTTTGTCTTTTCCATTACTGGAATTGAGATTCCCAATTTCTTTATTTCATTAAGTACCTACAGTAGCAATAAATGTATGATGTAGGTAAGTGGATAATCGGCGTATAAACGTTGTCGTTATACCCTAATTCCGTCATATCACCCCTTACGATCTATCCTCTGTCCCATTTCAACGGGAATCGAAAATTTTATGGGCTGTATAGAGGTTCGAATACATAGCAAGGGTTTTAGATTGAACTACTCTTCGTCAGACAGGACTTGGCCTTCTGCAACTCACTGAATAATGAGAGGTGATGAAAAGTGGATATATTTTCAGAATCCTAAGCGTCATAAATCATGGGTGAATCCAGGTGAACCATCAACATTCACTGCAAGACCAAATCGTTTTGGAAAGAAAACAATGGTGGTTTGGTGGGATCAAAAGGGTATAATATATTAATATGAGCTACTAAAACCTGGTGAAACTGTTAACACTGATCGCTACCAACAACAAGTGATCGATTTAAATCGAGCAATACTTAAAAAACGACCGGAATATGCGAAAAGACAACACAAAGACACACACACACAACAACACAAATTTTGCTTCATGATAATGTCCCCTCACACACAGCAAAACGGGTCACGGATACGATCGAGGCGTTCAATTGGGAAATATTAGCCCATGCGGCTTATTCTCCAGACTTGGCTCCATCTGATTACCATCTATTCGCATCATTGGGACATGCACTTGCTGAGCAACACTTCGATTCGTATGAAAATGTACGAAAATGGCTTGACAACTGGTTTGCTTCAAAGGAAGAGTTTTATTTTTGGCGTGGCATTTATAATCTGCCGAAGAGGTGGGAAAAATGTATAAATTCCAATGGATCCTATTTTGAATAAAATAACTTTTAAAATTTTCAAAAGACAAACATGAAATTTTTACAAAAAAAATCCGGTTTCATACTTCTACACCTATGTATATATAGTAAAGAGGTTTTATTCTAAAAATATTTGAAGGCACACTACGCCGAGGTGAGATCATCAACAAAACCAAATTAATTAATCACGTTCTATCTATAAATGAAATAAATTGCTGATTCCCGTCTAGCAAATCGCTGGTCGTCATGTTTGACCGTTCCTTTATTCGTTAGGTTACACATTATTTTACTTAGACATTAACTAGCTCATTCATGAACTCCTCCATTCATTAAAATGCCCTATAAGCATTGAAGTCTGCCGTTGTCTCTACGTCCCGCCCACCATTCAGGATATTCGAATATTTCACAATTGAGTACAAATAAAATTCAAAGTGGACCTATAGAACTATACCCACAGTTATTGATTATAATTATCATTGCAATAGTAGAAGGGGAATAAATAATTGTTAAGAACTAAGTATTTATACTGCGTCCTATAAAATTAAGGAATATTTGGCTTGTGGGGACCAACAACCCAAAATTACTTTATAGACTGTTTGGAGCTACTAAAATAAAAAAAGCATTAGCCGTTTCTATTCGCTAATACACCACCTCGTAGACTTCATTTAATAGATTTATATATAATTATAGTTTAACATATACTTTGAATAGTTTCGATGGGTTGCAGTAGGTTGCGATGCGGTATTTCATTATTAAACTTTAGTGAAATTACGCATTGCATCCTGCCGCAATCAACGGGTTATTTATATTAATAATTATTACCGTTACACTTCAGTTTTAATACATACAAATTTAATATTTCATTTGATTTAGAATATCTGTTTTATTTTTATTTCCTTAGTGAACTTTGTGTATCTTACATCAAGATATCCTTAATATGGTTTATTAAAACTATACAATACAAATACAAAATTCTGTTGCAACAAGGCTATTAAAAATACATCTTTCATATTATACAATTTTTTTTCTACCTAAACAGCTCACATTTTTTATTCATATAATAAATGGACGGTTATGCCTTGACTTCGTTTCATTTGGCTAACTCTGTATAAGATATAGGTATTTCTTCATAGCTGAATATTTTTTATTGCTTCACAATACTGCTTTACTTTTATTAAACTCTTATCATATTTGTTAATTCTGTTCTAAAGTTTGTTGATTTTGTATATAATTGTCTACCAGACGATGTGTTGTTACTCAATGTGAAGTATAGTACCTGTGCAAGTTCTGTATAAAGTTAAAAGTAAAGTTTAACAGTAAAAAGAATCGGTGAAATTATTTATAGGTATGTACATATGTGGATATATATATTTTCATTCCGTCTGCTATTTCCTTTACTGCAGTATGTAACTCTAATTACTGTACAAGGTAAAATACCTACATAATTCGGAAAATAGTTTCTTCATATAACGCTTCAAATACATACCATACGTACCATACATGCGTACCATGGTTGGTACGCATGTAAAAAAATATTTAATATTTTATTTTGTTTGGTGTAATTAGTCAAAGTAATATATAGATGTGATTGTGGATTTGTAGTAGTTTATTTTGTGGTTTTATATTCCTTGTAAAAAAAAACGTTTATATATATCTCGATATTGTAAACATTATGTAGTATTACATAATGTTTATTTTACAATATCGAGATGTATATAAACATTATTTAAATTATTAACCGGGTCTTAACACGAATAATTTGCACTAGCCGTGGCAACCTAGTCGAAACGTCGAGAGAGGTAAATACCTTTATTTGCCATAAAATTATTCGTGTTAAGACCCGGTTAATAATTTAAATAATGTATATTAAACACGAAAGTTTAAAATTAACAAATGTAGATAAACGTTTTATTTTTTTTTACAAGGATTATCGTATAATTGTAGATTATTATGATATTCTATAATCAAAATTTCAAGATTTTAACTTCAGTTGGACGGTACCAGTGTATTTTTATATGGTCGTGTAAGAACGGGAATTTGTAGAGAATATTAATAACTTTAGTTAGAATAATTATAATAGTTTAAAGTTATTGTTACAAAAAAAATATTTGTATGTCATCATTATCATCATCATCAGCCCACTGCAGTCCACGGCTGGACATAGGCCTCTCCCAAGGCACGCCACTGGGCACGATCTTTAGCCCTTGTCATCCAGCTACTACCCGCAAACCTACGTATGTCGTCACTCCACTTAGCTGCGGGGCGTCCTACACTACGTTTGCCAATTCGCGATCTCCACTATAGAACAGGCGTGTTGTATATACATGCATTTGTATATACATGCTATTAATATCTTATAGGTGGATCTAATGTTCTTGTTAATGCACATTATAATTATATCTACGATACGTTTCGATATAGCATCGTAAATATAATTATAGTATATAGTACGAGTAAACTTAGTTGTTCTTGTATCTCACCGTTTTGAAAATACACCTACAATCTTTAATTCACTATTAATTTAACAAGTAAGATTTATTGTTTTTTTATTTATTAAATGCTACTACTAGACTATTAAGTAATTTTATGGAATTAAAGATTCTCTATGATAATATGTTAAGGATCAATCTAGGACGTTTAGGACTTTGTTATAAGTAGCAAATTGTTATAAAGTTCCTCCGTAACAATAATTAGAAGAGAAACATTAGTTATTGTAATCAAAATAGATACAAACTATGTTGAAAAGTAAATCATTTATTGTTTTGTGAACTGTTTATATACTGTTGTCTATAAACTTAACTCTCAGCCTCAATTATATTCGTACACAAAAGTCCTTTAACAAAGTCACTGTTCCCCAGTTTCCAGAAGTAGGTAATAATATCTGCCCATCCATTTCATCAAATGACATTAATTTGCAATTAACAGACAAAGTTAATTAAAACGGGTATTCAATTATTTTTCCATGTTTAATAACTTTAAAATTACCAATTAAGTTGAACCATCGCTCTAAATAGAAAGTATCATTAAAAAGTAATGGATAGCCACAATTTATCTTATTTAAATGACGAATAAGTTTGACAGATTAAGTTTTATTGTTGTCAAAAGTTTTGGAAAACATCATAAAAGTAGTATTCAATATATAATATGATACTTACTTAGTTGGCAAAAAAGTAATAAAATATCACGTGAAAATTACACAGAAATTAATGTTTCCACAGGTGCTTTCCATGATATTTTAATATGACATTAGTCTCGTCATTTGAACACAATAGGGGCTGTATTAATAACATGCTTTCAGAGCGTTGCTAAATGTGAGTCCCGCGTCATGGGTTAAAATGTTATTACGCGTGCGAGCTTTAAGCGAGTTAGCGCGCGGCCCGCTCTTTGGCAGCTACGAGTAGCAACGTGGGCTCTACGAGCTACGAGCTACGAGAGCATCTGTTCGCAGCGTGCGCGGACGAGTTGCCACGGGGAGCGCGTGGGTCGCACTGGTTCCGCTCGTCGCTCGTTGCGAATAATCCATACCCGAGAGGCGAGAGGAGGCTGTATTTACCGGACCGAAGGGCGGTCGGACGAGCTAGCTCCGACTGTTCCCGCGGTCGCTGCCTTGCACGCTAGTCAGCCCCTTACCGTAACCACCTTCATATTGACACAATTTCAAATAATGTCACAATTCTGACGAACATGCCGTTCACAATGTACGATGTCTGGACAATCGCCGCTGCGAATTAACCTTTCGCGGTTGTTCACTAACATTATTTTACTTGCCTTCAACCAAGTTTCCCAAACACAAATATCATTTATCATTCTAAATGGAAAAGTAACGTTAGCAAGTTAATGTTTTGTTCAGCTTTAGTTTCGTGAATTGAATTTACTACTAGCAGTAAAAAGTTTTTGAGTGTTCAAATTACATTCAATATGTTCTTGAATTTTGATATAAATAAATTAGAATTTGTAGTCTTTTGAATCTAGCAAATTGCTTAGGAATTAATCTTAAAGAGTTTGGATGATTTTAATAATTATGATGTCGTTATATTCGTCATAATAGGCTACAAAACGACTTTAAATTAAATATGGCGGCTATAAATTGGATTTTTGGGTTTTATTTTATAAGAGTAAAGCCATTGTAATGTATTTACGACCTGATTTCTGGATGGTAATGTTTTTACGTTTTAGTTTCTACTATTAAAGTTTAGATGTATAAAATAATGTGTAAAAACGTTTTAGGTATTGTTTTAGGTATTTATCATTTAATGGTTGTTTATTTCTAAGTAAACTTTTCTTTCTTCTTCTTATGTTAACCTTCTCGCTTCTTAATCTTCAAAATAAACTCTATCGAGGTAGACGCATCCTGTACGTTACCAATCAATTGTATCTATTAATGGAATATTGTGGCGCACCCAGTTTGTCTCTAGGTGGTGTTATGTGATTGCAATGTTATTGCAATTATGGTTATGGGTTTACATATAGTCGGTAAATCATAC
This sequence comes from Achroia grisella, assembly GCF_030625045.1. NCBI lineage: Eukaryota > Metazoa > Arthropoda > Insecta > Lepidoptera > Pyralidae > Achroia > Achroia grisella. The sequence goes on from NW_026713061.1 coordinate 144,234, forward strand.
AATATAATTCTTATATTACCTACTTGTATAGAAAACTGTTAAAACTACCCCTCAAATAGATGAAATTATATTTTTTTGCAATATGCCATCTATAATTGTGCTTAAATATTAATTTAATAGCTAAATCGCGTAATTTTGTCTGCATCACTGTTACTTGATGTTTATAATTTCTCTACTATTTATCATATTTCGCACAATTTTCATATATATTTTTGTATTAAAGCCTATGTGTTGTATGATGTACTACTATAAACTTTCATTAAAAACCGTTCAGTAGATTTTGTAAAAGAGTCACAAACGTCCACCCATCCATTTATCCATCATAATCATAAACTTTCGCGTTTATAATATTAGTAAGATTAATAAAATAATAGACAGCGTCTCTAAATAGACGTATAAATTTGTATGTAAAGTACATGCAATTATATTTCGCAGTACCTACTGTGTAATTTGGTTTAAAAGTAATCAATCACAAATAAGCTTTTTTCGAAACGTATACTTATTTTGTGTTAATAAATTAAAACACTTAAACAGATAATATATATAAAATAATTTTGCTTTGATTTTCTTGTCGGCTGTACCTACAAGTAACTAAAATAATTTTATGTTATTTGTAGGGTAGAAATGAATCTCCTCTTAGATTTCGTCCTGTTAGTAGTTCTGTACTTTTCAATAATCTGTACTTACCAAATGATTTTCTTATTTTTCATCATATATAAAGCTCAATTTATAGAACTCGAACCATTTCATTGTCTAGATTTTATCTCACCACCAGCGGGCGACGCGCAGTGGGCCGTTTGGAAATCTTAAACTATCGTTGATCAATTCTAACGTATGACTAAATTGCTTAAACAGAAAGTTTGTTTCTGGAAACTAATGTGTCCGTACATCGTTAGAACTCTATGTCTCGTCTCAACTTTTATGCTCATGATCCTTCGTGTAACGAAATTTATCTATCATAGAATATGAATAAGTATCGGTCTAAATAAGATTAGGTTGTTGTTAAACTGTAATATATCGTAAATACTACTTATAATTTATAATAGATACTTTTATAATATTTCAAATCAAAGAACTATGTAATTAAGTACAGAAAGTAAAAAAATGGATTGAATATATTTTTTAAAACTAATTTAAACAAATATCTGCTCAAGTTTTCTGTTTCCAAATGGAGTTGAAGAATAATGTAAGTATTGGAGTTAGGTACCGACGTAGATTTCTTGTTGTTTGTTGTTGCTATAACAATAAATAACGTTGACGTGACCAGTTTATTAGTCGCTGCATTAGGTGGGTGTACTCAACGAAGAATTTCAGATTTCGGACGCGCTATATAGATAATGGTATGGGTTCGAATGTTTTCTTTACAAAATATACCAGCGAAAACCGCCAAATCAAATTATTCCGGCTATCAGTTACCTCTCTCCAATCGCAGCTATCTATGTCGAGTCTTGTTTGTTTATTGACCATATCCTTTGTATCCAAATGGCTTTTCGGAATGATTTAATGCTCGCGCACTCCAGCCCCGGTTCCTCCCTTACATTTTTATTCATAACCGCAGACAACGATGACATATTCTAAATTTTATTTTCATATTATGTGTAGAAATGTTTCATGTCCATATAATATGTATATATTATAAATACTGACGGATAGTAGGTAGGTATATAAATGGGGCACACTCCTGTATCAATCAAAATCAAGTTTGAATGATGGATGCCAGCAAACACGTAAAAACTAAAGTTTTATTGCATCAGCGATATCTTCCAAAATATGAGCGTAAAGGCAATTTTCTGGTAGAAAAGGAAAGGGCGGAAAGGTAAGGAGTAAAGTGGATGACGTGAAGGGTAGCTTCGCCTCTCGAGAGTAAAGTAAAAGATGTTTGGGTCGCGTCAACTGACGTGTACATTTATGAATGCTTCACACCCTCTTCAGTAGGAATACAGGTAAAGATTTTATATGCTCCTCCTACGGTAACTAGATGCTATTGTTATTGAAATATCAATATTCTTTGGGGCTATGCTTTTCGGTACGCTTTTCGTAAAAGAATTTATTAAATCTCAACATAAAATGATGAACCCTTCCTAAGATACATAAATTATGGTGTGAATTCAACTTGAAATTGAAATATCTAAGCGGCAGGATAGAACATCTTTTATAACATACACATAATAATAAAGCTAAAATAAGATCACTTCTTGCGGTTTTTTATTTAATATATATACAGACAATCAACTCTTAAAATAAGTTTTTTTTTTACGATTTTGACTTAATGATAATTAGAGATACTATTGTTGGTTGGGTTATATTTGTTCTTTATATTTACACATTCTTTTATCTATAACATTCGCTTACTATAAAGAATCTCTTCCAGTTGTGCCGTAGGTTGGTTAGTGTAATGGTGTACTATGGTTAAACAAAGTAAATATATAGTTTAAATATTTATAGAATCATTTGAGATAATGAATTCTCTCGACGTAACAGCAATTGCTTATTAGTAGGTACCTACTTGTTAGGTTTGGTTAGCTATTTTTATTTCTAAAATCAAATTACTTCGTAATGACTAGTAGAATATGCAAAAGAATAGTATCTATTGACTACTTATGTAGTCAATGCATTAAAAATGATGGGTTAATTATTTACATAATGTCTGTCATGAATTTTGTTTTTTCATATCATTAAAATGTGTCATTTAGTTTAACAGTATTTACTCTTATAGGTACTGTTCAGACGTTCTATTTGACTATATTTGACTATTTGTTGATATGTTTCCTTTTGTAATCTCCATAAGTAATTAAGCACTTTTCTGACATAATTAAATTAATATAAGGGACAGGTATTAAGCACAATACATACATATATTCTGATTAGTTTTTGGAGAATTGATAATTAATGTATAAATATTATGCCTTCTTTGTATACATATCACAAGAGGCAAAACAAAGCCCCGCTGCTGTCATTCTGTCTTTCAATCTGTCTGTCTATAAGTTATGGTTAGATAGGCACTCCGTCACAGGTATTAAGGTACTAAATTAGTTACTTACCTGGGATTTGGAAGTTTTACAATGTAGATATTTCCATTAGAGTTCCGTACTTACAGTTTATAATAAAAAACGGATACATTATTTAATTTTTTTTAAACATAGCTTAGCGGTTTATTTATTTGTTTAGCAAAACCATTTCTTCAATTCGGGATGGTTTATTTTCTGAACAGTCTATGTTCTAAGCTATGTTTTTATTATAAATAAATACGAAAATTAGTTATGTTGAACTTAAATAGAACTAAATAATCTTTGTATATTTATTGGCTAAAATCTAGGTATTGACAACAATTACAGAATTGTACAAATATACATAAAAAAATGGCAATTCGTATATATTTGAATATGAGTATAAACGAGGTATATAAGTAGAAATAAGGTAATATATATTAGCTTATTTCCTATATATAATTTTATTATACACCCAAGAGTGTATAATAAAATTAAACTATAACCTATATATTTTATGAGTGTATTTTAGGAACACAGATTATCACTCGTATAAGAGTATATAAGGCCAAGGCTACAAAAAAAAATAATAGCGGTCGTCGGTGTCCTTCACATCGAACGACGATTGTCGGACTGCCGAGATTCTACAAGGACATTCGTAGCAAGCGCAGATTCTTAAAGATTTTTAATAATTGTTGTTCTCCAAATCATATATAGTAATTAGATATCACTAAACGCCTACTTGAGTTCCTCAACCCCATCAATGCTTTCTCTTTCAAAAGTTCATTAACAAGCTCAGTGAGGTTCTGCAATACCACCTGAGACGGGCCAGGATTAAACAACTTCCTAGAATACATCTCCTCGTGTAGTAAGTACTCAGTGTATATACTCCCATATTTGTGAGACACTCGAACGACCAAAGCAGAGGTAGTCAATGACGACAAATAATGTATGTACTCTGATCACGGCATCCACCAATATTCCTCCAAATTCCACTTACCTATTATGCCTATAAGTATATAGGTATATAATAGGTATATAAGTACATAAATATGTAAGTATATTGTAATATATCTATCTAACTCAGGTATTGCTGGACTAGCGTCCAGCGTTGGTTTTTAGTTTGCACCTACGTACGGACTTAATTAGTGGGTAGTAATAAGTCTTATTATGCAATTATAAATTTCATTAAAAATACATTCTAATGTAAACCCTTGAAATATAGCAATACAATATTTCCTTTGTTGCGAAACATAATGGAATGGAAATAGTTCACCTTAATCTACTGTAAGCCAACGTAACGTACTCGTATATTCACCATAACATGTTAGCAGTTTCTACATGGTATAATATACATATATATGTTACCATACCTGCTTTTGTTAACATAGATATAGTATTTCAATATTCATTATACTTGTCATCTAAATTATATTTGTATTTACATATGAAATCGTAAAATGGTGACGGACCAAAAACTGACTGTTTATCTATATTAAGGTTTAACTTAAAATGAATGTTGTTAAATATGGGTCAAAAGGATAAAGAGAATTGTGAAAATACTTCCCAAAGGGAGCCAATTAATTTTGTATGTAATAAATATATACTTAAAATATTATTAATTTATTCGTTACTCAAAATTAAAATAGGTGGTTGGTCGGTGGTCGTATTGATACTATATATATATATATATATATATATATATATGTGGTGATATCTGCATATGATTTACAATCACATACCTACAATATAAAGTGTATGTAAGAGTATGAAACGCAATTTTTGTGAAAAAGAAAACAAGAACCTATAATTATTATTTATTACTTTATATATATAGATTTGTAGTGATTTTCCTAAAAAAATATATGACACAGTATAAAAGCTGTTAATTGTTTTCCTGCGCTACGTCGAACCGTAATAACAATAAACGCTACGTTTGTTTTTATGGTCTTTTCGAACATTGTAAGTTGAGCGTTTTGTTTTGGAGGGTTCAGAAAACATTCATTTAACAGAGAACTTTTTATGGTTCCGTCAGACAGAAAACAACCTTCACTAATAGGAATTCCTTCGGAATACTGTAAATGGGAAGACGTGCTGGGAAGCACTGTTATCTGACTCATATTTTCGTGTCGGACACGGACCCAATGGCTTTAGCGGGAAACCTGTTTTTACGTAGGTTTATTTGGGTATTAAAGGTAGATATGGATTCAGTTCCAATATACAATTTAGCTTGTTATTGCGTTATTTCTACCTCCAGTTAGATACCTACATGTTCCATTATTAGTATCAGTTATTCTTATACATAATATATATGTACATCAATATTGATAATGGACATAAAATTTTCTTGACAAGAAAAAAGATAACAAAAATTGCTCCCAACTTTACAATTTTATTAAAACGAATGAGAAATAAAATTTTCTTATGTAACTAGAATAACAAATAAGCTAACGACCGATCTGATGGTAAGTGGTAACCGTCACCTATATGCATTAACAGTACGTATACGGACGGTATACGGACATCATAAGATGCTTATTAATAATATAATGATTTCGCATATATAGGCAATAAAAATGTGGAATTATTATCTTTGCAAATAAATACGTATGGGAATGTTGTTTTGGCAATTTTCTCGCCCTTTCTATACTTCCTGTATTTTCATTGTATATAATATAAAAATTACTTTGTACGCGTATCTTTTGATGTGTGTAAAGTATATATTTATTTATTGCTATAAAGTCTTTATAGAATATCTAAATGAAATACATTAATATTGAAAATCAAGGTTGAATAATGCGTTGGTGTAAAACGTTGCCGGCTAATCTGGAAGATGCACAGCAGGAAGGTAAGGGTCGCAATCATTATTACTACGCATCCCCAGTAAGTTATTACTTTAGGGCGCCTACGTCATTTATTATAATAAAACACTCTGCGCGATCCCTTGAGAAATTTTATATTGAATTTTTAAATTAACGATTTAACGCTTATCAAAGTAGTGCTGAAGGCATGAATATACATTGAAAGGGTCTCACTGGATTCAGCCTTCCCCGTATCGTCTATGGAGGAATGAATCTCTCTATTGAAAAATAACCTTATTTGTTGACGTCTAGTATGCTACGGGGGAAAATAAATTTGTTCTGGTGGATATGGGGAGCCCCGGGACATTCGCAAACGACGTTTTATTGAATGCATCCCTGACTTTTTACTATTTTTTACTACTTATTCCTCACTATATTATTGTAAGATAAGTTTATTAAGACGTATTATAATATTCCGATTACTTAACAAAATTATTTAATTACTATAAGTAGTTAGGTACTACTTACCTACAATTATTAGTTTACGTAAGTTAATGAGAGAAAGACTTAGCGATCAGTATTATGCTGTATTTTATTGTTCTTATTAATTTTAAAGAATAAGTTTATAATCATATTCGATAATATCAAAAATATTTCTATTTTCCACAATAATTGAGTACAGTTGAATAATTTTGAAAATTGTCCGAGTTAATCGAGTAGGTATAGGTTATTCGTAATCCTATTATTATTAGGTATAGATATGAAATAATCAGTGTTACTATGAAATACTCTCCATCGTAATTGATTTATTACCAGATGAGGGACAAAGATGTCCCGTTTCGCACATTATTCACTAAAAACATCATAGTTGCGAGTACATTACGCGTGATAAAGGGCAAATGAAAATCTATGTTTGGTATCTAAAGATGATCGCAGTATATATTATTATTGAAAAGGATGTTTGAGCAGGATATTCATTTGTATGGCGCTGATTACGTACATGAATAGGATACGTTGAGATACGGTCATAATATATTACTACGATTTATGATTACAGTTTTATTCGAAACATCTGCATTAGTCGTATGCATAATGTGTATTTATAAACTCTGCTTATATTGCACTGTATGTATCCATGAATATTCATTTATAATTTATTTTATAAGTAAATGTAACGTTATGACTGTTATTCCTGATGCGGTAGATAGAGTCATTGTGAATTTTTCTCTTCACTGGTCCACATTCGCTAAGTTATATGAAGTTATACAATCAAGTTGATTGTTACAGCTGTTTTAGGTAGTCAGAAATATAAATTTACGCATTTTTTTTGTATCGGCCGGAATTGAACTCATGATTTTTTGAGAGTACCTGTAAGTCGGAGTTGTTAACCACTTGGCCACACCCATTCGTACGTATCTATTTTTTATTTCATGTAGGCGTTAGTAAACCTTTTTATAATATTAAATTAATATATGTTGTTTGTAATTTTCCTTGAAATAATTAGCTGACTTTTATTAGATATTAATTAGTCGAAAATATTTTTCTACTATAGATCTGTAAAGTATAAACCAGTAAAATATATTAAATAATTACATGAGTTCTGTGCCTCTATAAAATGTGTTCATGTTTTTGGTCGGTTTTACTTTGTGTTTATTAATTAATCATTTAATTTATGCCTGGCCGCCCATGTATGTATTTATTTTGTCAATCCGTTTATAGCCATTTCGTAATTGACCACCAATGTGTATAATTCCCACATTGACGATTAAATCTACAATTAATGTACACAGACCGACTACATTTACCTGAACAGTATAGCAATTTGGAATACTGTATTTTCGACTTTAGACCAATTTAGATACATATTTAGTATAGTAATTTCTATAATTTTAATAATTATATATTATTTTATACACCACCCTAAAATTGATTCTATTTTATGGTGTTAGAATTACAAATTACTTCAATTAGAATTCAAAATATATGGCTGTGTTGATTAAAATTAGATTTTAATTATATATATATATATCTAGGGACTGTAGAGACATACGTCATAAATAACTAAATTATGATGAGAAGATCAGCCATATTTTTTATCACATTATTATTTTATAATTGCTAAGTTAATAAATTAAAACTTTTATGTTATCTGTTGTAAAGTATAAATAAAGTGGTGTGGTAAGAACTTTATGGCATAGTTCTCTTATACTTATTTGTTTATAGTTTTTATTTCATCAATAAATTTAATAGTTTTGAATAAAATGCATGTACATTTTTTATTAAACTAACTCACTATAGTTAATTTAATGTAAATGCAATAAATATGTATTCATTTCCTTTATGAATGTAATAGCTGTTGACTGTTCACATTGTATAACGAAACTCGCGCTCTGTTTGTTTGATACGATGACATAAATTGTCAAAGAAAATTCGTACGAGCGTTTGTTCCATTTCAATCTTTCAAACCACAGTTACTTCTCGTTACTCACTCCCGAGAGTATAGTAGTTTAGGTATATCATGATTTGTAATCCCTAAACCATCTGTTCCCTTTTTTCTTGAATTTTACTTCTTCTGTAAGTGCCCTCACTTATTAGAAGTTGTAGTTGATTATATAATAATAATTCAAGTTTGCTGCCACCTAAACTTTTCATTCCTTTGGGCCATATTAGTTACTTCAGTTCTTCTGCGAAAAAACTGTTAACTATAAAAATAAAAAAAATCTGGCTATTAAGCTTTACTTAAAGAGAATATTCCCTCCAATGAAATGTCTTTTTTACAAATTTCAGACAAAGTTCAATACCAGACCTTTTGATATGTAATCCAATGAATTCATAAAATTAAAGTACGTAATTAGAGTTACCATCTGTTAACATACTTATTAGATATTTGATATAGTTAATTACTTCTATCGAATGGTAGCCGTAAAAGTACATACTATTATTTTACGCCTTTGTATTAATATCCTGCTGAGGCAAGTGTTTTTTATAATGCCGTACTTCAACTACTTCTATTTTTGGTAGGTACATGTTACGAAAATACTTGATCATGTAAAGCATAGATATCTTAATCAATGTTTACCTTATATTAGACTCTTTGACCTTCACTACACACAGTTATAATTGAAAAAAAATCAAGTATGCCAGGTATCATTAGATAAAATCTATAAAAAAAAATCTATACAATAACTAAAGTTGTATTAAAAGATTGAATAATGTATGCATTTTATTAAAAACCTCAATTTTGATGTGTCCAATTCCAATACATATATATATTAGTAATTCAAAGTTCATCCACAAGTTTCTTAACATATAAGTAAGATCGGCCTGCAATGCCTTTAAAACCGATTTTGGCAGCAGCAGCTTCACATTCTTGCTCCGTTGTGGGCATGTCATCCAATCTTGCCAAAGCATACGCAGTGAGATCTTCGCAACACATCATGGCTATGTAATGCTCGATCATTTTTATTCTAACGTCTGCAAACTTAATCAGTGGTAAGGGATGTGGCTGTACTGTAATAAAACGTATTATATTTTCAAATAAAATTGCTATTATTTTATTTTTTATAGGACACTCGTTTCATATTCATTATTTCGGTTTGAAGGCATTATTTGATTCGTCGTTACGGAGGTTAAGTAGGTATGTATATATTTACTACATAAGTCATATGTAGATCCATTTTTTTATGACATAAATTGACGATGTGAGAATATCCTTAGAGGTAGATCCTAAATCAAAGTCGATTTGCCGATTGAAAATCCTTTAAAAATAAGATATAGACCACATCTTAAGACCACTCTATGGAGTCTGATCATGTCAGACCCGGATTAACGTCTGTCAGTAACTAATCATCGATATAAATCAAACGACCACCAACTTTACGGCGTTGTATTTGTATTGTTATATCACAAAGTTTCCATTCCAGCTCTACCGTCCAATTAATTTATTCATCGCATAACATTGACTTGTCATTTAATTTAAGTACCAATTTCAAATGTTTGGAAAATGAAATAAGAATTTTAAACTACAAAAGTGTAAAAGAAATTCACTCAAATATAGCAAGTTGTATATATATAATGTTCTTTTTTGATATGATTTGTCAATAACGGATCGTTGCCTTCCTCTGATTTCCTTACTGTAGCAGTTGCTTATATCCATTAAGTTTATATTATAAGTGTCAATTATGAGACACAGAGGACAGGATGAGAAAAATAACTTAAAAAATTACTTAGCTGTATGACATATATTAGGCAAGTACATTTAGGTACACGGACAATCTACGATAATATTGTAAAAACATGGTTAATAAATAAATAGCTATACTGCTGCTACTTATTAACCAAAATTATGTTTTTAATATAATAAAAATAATAATGTTATTAGTAAAGTATGATTATTTCAAGTGCAACGCAAATAATTAGGCTGATTATTTTTTTAAGTGTTTTCTTTGTCAAAAAAGCAAGCAAAGTTATATAAACATTTCTGTACTTATTTGTTGATCTAATCACAAAAATGTTGATCAAATTTAATTTAAATAATAATGAGGAGCCTATTATTTATTTACACAATGTTTACATTAGGTGAAATTAAAAAGGTCAACATTCAATTTGTTTATTCCGTGGTTGCGGTAGGCACAACCCAACAGCAGGTAAAAAGATTTAATTTTATATACGTCTGAATTGAGAGAAAAGTTTGATATATTTGAATAATTACGTAATATGATTAAGAACTCTTTCAGCAGAATAGGAATTCTGATTGAAACACAACGATAAAATTCAGTTCACTCAGTAGGTAAGTACAGACATTTTTTTTTATTCTTACAAGTACAGATGTTATCATATAATTTTACCGAGGTAGACCATGTAGGTAGCAAGTTGATTTATAAGATAAGTTTCGGTTGATATAAGGTATTAAAAATACGGGGTACAGAGATATGAAGCCCTAATTCTCCGAAATAGTAAGACATGAATGCACAACCGTCCCATGACGACGTGATGTCTGTAGTCCTGTTCATATATATATATATGCGACGGTTATAACTTGCTATATATATTTTTTTGTCATTCTAATTATTAAAAAATGTCTTTACCTAACTTTCATTTATCATTTCGTTATTCATTCGACTATTTTTAAAAAAAGGAAACAAGAAAGGAGTGGTTAACGAGTAATACTATTATGGTCATTAGCAGAGAACGATGAAAAGAAAAAAAAGTTGTTTGCAATGCGACCTGTTTATTATCATTATGAGTCAAGTCAGGCGGTGAAAGTTAGGGGCGGAAATGGCGGTGAGAGGGCAAGAGCGCGGGTGAGCACAATATTGTATTGTCCTACCTTTAGTACGTTGTTCTTTCTTTACAAGAGCACGATAAGCGCCAGGTGTTCCGGCATATAGCATTATAACCTGCAGTCCAGGCCTTGGCTCCATGATTAACGCAGCTCTGTGCCATTCCACGTCCAGATTAGGATCCACTGTTTCTACCAAAGCCTTTATTTTATCTAGTCGCTAAATTAAAATACAATATTTAATTGTATGATGTTATCTAAAGTGTTACATAATATCAATTACTTTTAAATTGTATACCACAAATAAGTTAATAAATTCAATGACAATAAATGAGCGTAATAAATAATTAATTCCCTAAAAAACATCAAATTGGTACCTAATAAGCAAAGACATGTCATAGTTACATACGTATTGTCGAATCATACCAAATGTATGTTACATTTGGTTTTCCAAGTATTTTATAATAATCACACATTATAGCTTATATTTATTTAGAGAGTAGAAATTTAAGATAATTTACCAAAATAATAATTACATACTTAGTTGGGTATTCGGCGCTTATGAAATCAAATTGACTTCCTCTCTGGTGTGCTACCCGTAAAGCCCGGCTTAGTGTTTGAAAATTAATTATAACAGCCCAGAGTTTTAATCTCGGGCATTTGGAAAGAAAAAGTTTATAGATAAATGACTCAAAAAAGATTTATATTGGTTTATAAATAGGTTACTTACAAATATTTATGAATGTGTTTTATAATAACTATTAATTTTCAACCGAGTTCGACGAAGTAGTTTTCAGATTCATTTTAATTTTTGTTTATTTGTTTGTTTGTAACACCTTATTGTACAGTAAATACATTTAAATTAACTAAAGACATAACGATCTAAAAAAAAATAAGTTGTACAATGGTGGACTTATCCCAAATGAGGGATTTCTTCCAGTCAACCTTTGAATGACTAAAGGGAATTGTGGAGTGGTGGAAATATATATATATATATATATATATATATATATATAAATATCCCCTTGGGCACTTTGTGGCTCAGACGTGCCGTATAGGTAGTTTTTTGTTGATCCATTTTCACTTGTTGATCCGGAGGCCTTTTGTTGATCTAATGCCAGCTGACCATATATAAATGTTGATCCTTTTTGAGCCACAACTGTCACGACGAGTAATAATAATAATTAAGCGATTTATACACGATTTTATACAAATCCACCTTTTTGGCATACGACCACTTCTTGATCCAATTCAAACAGGCCAATCAGGGCGCAGCATTTGCCAAGGGCTTCCTCATTGGCACGTTTGGGCTACTACATTATGGCTACAGTAACTTAATAATGTCTAGCTAGTATTTCAAGAATAATAGTCTATCTAATCTAAATATTTATAGAAATCAGTCTGGAGTAACATGTCTCCAGATCAAACCTCAATACTTGTTATTTTTTGGACGGGAATTTTTCCTTTTGTAACAACGTTACTGAGCGAATGAAGAGAAGACGCAACGGCGGATCCAGGGGGGAGCGTCATGGAGGTCTTGGGAGTCATGGGAGGCCATGACTCTCCCCCCCCTTAGCCCAATACTTAGGTAGACCACTAATTGAACTAAAAAATAAAGAAACAGCAAAATTTTTTGCACGATCGGAGTGTTGGTGCAGTATTATTATTAATTATAATTAAACATTGTTACTTAAAATATAACACTTAAAGTACTATAACACTAAAAGCAAAATAAGTATTTTCAAAATACTTTTACAAAATAAATTACCTTTTGAGTTTTTGTCCAAACCTCAGATATTTTATTTATTTTAGGTATATCAATCATTACATAGTATAGTATAAAACAAAGTCGCTGTCGCATCTAACAAGTACATAAATAAAGAAAGAAGACTTTTTGGCTCTGAATATATTTCAAAAATCAATATCAATTTATATACTCGTTCTTATTTCATAGTACTTGTTTTGATCCGAATGTATACAGATACCGTAACGGTCTATTAATTATGAATTTATTATACCTAACCTAGATATTTTATTATGACGAGACTCCGTGTAGTAGTAGTATCCGATAAGGGTATGCGAACCCTAAGTATTATTTCAAAATGACCAGTAATTTCGAAGAAATAAGCCTTTGAATTTCAAATCAACTTACCAAACGGACGCTCAAGGTTCGATTCCCGCCACCGATTTTTTTTTTGTTTTTTCTTTATTTTATATTTGAAATTAACTATTTTAATAATTAAATGAATTTAATCGAACAAAACTTCGTTAAGTATTAAATTGATTTTAATTTACATTACCTATTATACTTTCTAAATTGTAAAGCAGCTAACAATTAATGTAAGATCTTATAAATAATTAACACAACAAGTAAAACATTTTAAATGTATCTTCTTTATTATCACAAAATATTTTTTATGCATAATATAATAGTATGTAATATTATGTTATCTGTGATAATAGTTAATATCACTTAAAATTAATTTAATACTTAACGACGTTTTTATCGATTAAATTCATTTAATTATTAAAATAGTTAATTTTAAATATTACTTTACAAAAAAAAGCCAATGGTAGGAATCGAACCCGGGATGGCTGTGTGGTAAGTTAGTACACAGGTACATTCCTAACTAGTAAAATTGATTTAATGCTTAACTACATTTTTATTATAAATTAATAGTCGTATAAATTAAATTGATTATTAAAATATTAAATTTAAAAAAAAAACAAAAAAATAAATAATAAAAGTAAACGGACGGAAAGAAATTCGAACTCGGAGTGTCTGTGTGGTAATGTGGTATTGGTACACAGGTACACTACTAACTAGGCCATATTGGTGTTGTTTGTTATGGTGAAAAAACTAGTATATATATAAGTTACACGTACAATTTCAAAGATTTATTTCTTAAAAACTACTGGCCATTCTGAAATAAAACTTCAGGGTTTGTATATGTAATGTTTGCATATAAAATATGATTAAAGGTTACCAGTGTATTTACACTTTTACTGAACAAACAGAGTTGTTTAATACTGAAAATATTGTGTGGAAGGCATCAATTACTTTCAGTGCATTTATAGCTTTGCTCTTTTCCTAATTATTATTATTAAGTTTTAAAGTGGTTGAATTTTACGTAAGGGGTATTTATACATTATTTCTAATTTACCATTTATTTTAAGTTTTTTAAACTCTATTCATCGAGACCTATCTAATGAGTCCAAACACGATATTTCTGCTGTAAGTTTTCGAAGAGTATTATCAGAATCTAATAATACTGGTGCCAACATGAAGTCAAGGTTAACAGATAACTAATTACTTTTATTTCGTCAAAATCTTTAGATTACGTATAATAAATTCATAATATCGCTACCTATTCAAATCAAAACAAGTATTAGGTACTTCATGTACTAGTATATAAATTCATCAACACACAAGTAAATGATTTTTAAATATATTCAGAGCCAAAAAATCTTTGTGCATTTAAAAAATTTTGCCGATACGGATTCACTATTGCAGTAAATTGTTGAAAAAATATATATCGAGTATAGGTATCTACTACTATTGACGAATACATTTGGCAACAACGCGTGGTCTCGGTCGGAACGGCAACATCGCATATTAGAATACAAAGATAGTGGTAGAACGCGGAACGGCAACATGTTGCCGTTCCGCCACGCTACCGTTATAGTGGTAGAAAGAGAGAGACAGTGGAATCAGCAATATCTACGGATCGTGGCTGGATCAACTAAGTGTGCAAGTGTATATATATATATATATACATTTGTCTTTAATTAAAAGGAAATATAAATAATGAACGCATTACATTTAAAACAGTAATAAGTACGTACGTAATATTATCACATGGTAACAGCACGTATTATGGCAAAAATAAACATCGGCTGATTTGAAAAGATTTATTATAGTAATAATAGTAATCTCAGGACAATTCACACAGCTTCATCTAGACCCAAGTTAAGCTAGCTGAAGATTATGTTATGGGTACTAGACAACTGATATAAATACAAAGATTTTTTTCGTAAATACATATATATTATCTATACATAGAAAACACCCAGACCGTTACAAATAATAATACTCATGAATACAAATGTTTGCAGCGTGCGAGGAATCGAACCCTCGACCACCAAGCAGGAATCAAAGCGGTGTGCTAGATAAATCGCTAGACTACCGACAACTAGCTGTACACGCGATTTCGTCCGCGTGGAATTTAACTTCTTATATTTTAGAAAAATAAAGTGAAATTCCACACGGACGAAATCCCGTGTACAGCTAATCATCAATAAAAAAACACGTAGGTATCTCTAATATATTATACACTAGCTGTTCCCGCGACTTCGTCCACGTGGTTTTTAACTTTATTTTTCTAAAATAAAAGTAGCCTAAGTTACTCCTTATTACATCAGCTACCTGCCAAAACAAGTCCCGTCAAAATCGGTCCAGACATTTCAGAGATTAGCCGGAACAAACAAACAGACAGACAAAAATTGTAAAATATGTTATTTTGGTGTATGTACCGTATTCATATGCAAGTAGTAAAAAACGGTTATTTCAATATTACAAACAACAGGCTTCAACATTCTCAAGTACCACAAAAAAGATGTTTTTTCTATCAAATAAACCGTTTTTATTAAAAACAAGCTGTTCCCGCGACTTCGTCCGCGTGGAATTTAACTTTATTTTTCTAAAATAAAAGTAGCCTAAGTTACTCCTTATAAATCAGCTACCTGCCAAAAAAAAGTACCGTCAAAATCGGTCCAGCCATTTCAGAGATTAGCCGGAACAAACAGACCGACAGACAGACAGACAAAAATTATAAAAATTGTTATTTTGGTGTATGTACCTTATATATACTCATATGCAAGTAGTAAAAAACGGTTATTTCAATATTACAAACAGACACTCCAATTTTATTTATATGTATAGATTATTATTTATTTATTTATTTATTCATCCAAAATAATACAAATTGTGTAGGATAACGTAATAGTAACATTACAAAATAAATCTCGGTATATCTATAGACTAGTTGGCCCCAGCGACTTCGTCCGCGTGAAATTTTATTTTATTTTTCTAAAATAACAGTAGCGTAAGTTACTCCTTATTACATCAGCTACTTGCCAAAAAAAGTCCCGTCAAAATCGGTCCAGCTATTTCAGAGATTAGCCGGAACAAACAGACAGACAGACAGACAAAACTTGTAAAATATGTTATTTTGGTGTATGTACCGTATTTATATTTATATGCAAGTAGTAAAAAACGGTTATTTCAATATTACAAACAGACACTCCAATTTTATTTACATGTATAGATGTATAGATTTAAAAAAAGTAACAGTCATAAGGCTAGTTGTATGCCTAATATATATAATAATGTAATAAAATCTATTTAAACAGAAATTGCGGCAACATTATTTAAATTTGTAACCTTTTTACTGTCCTTCTCCTTTTTTCACATCTTTCTGTTATATCCCTATAGTTCTCTCTATATTTTCTGTTTTTCTTACTTTCAATTTGAGACTGTACTTATAATTTGATTATCGGATCATTATGTATTTATTTATATAGAATATTTATACATTTATGGGTTATATTTACATATATATTTATGTATGTATATTGTTACTTTTTTATAAAAATTTATATTTTGCTTTGTATTTATATATCTTTTTTTGACATTTCTTATTTATATTAGTGCGCCACCAATAATCTTTCTCTGCACCACTCATAGTTGCCTAGTAATTAACGAGGCAAGATATTGAGTCCGCCACGTGTACAAATTTTTTTGTGCATTAAAGTTAAATAAATAAATAAAAATACACTACTGTTTAATGAAAATGCGTATTGTCTAGTGCTTTGAGATGTATCAATATAAGGTCAACAAAAAAGTCCGCGATGGTATATGTCTATCTCTTAAGGATAACCAACAATAACCATTTTTTATCTTTTACATTTTACGGGAATTTTTTTTATCGTATGTTTCCCTTAAAATCATGTAAACTATGTTATTATGTCATAATCTAAAGAAATAATAATATTTTATAGTGAAATATCCACTATAAAATACTAAAAAGTAGCAATGTAATTCGTTACGCGCGAATCGGCTGTTATAAGGTCAAAGGTCGGTGCACCCCGCGTATTTGATAAATAGTGCTTCTCTGGACGTCTTTAAGAGAAAATGGCAGTATGTACGTGTACTAGTGTTAAGTGTTAAGTTTTTCAAATGTACAATAAAGAATAAATATTTTTAAGTACAGTACTTACGTACATTAATATAATACCTACTTTTTACTTGTATCTATTGTTATCAAAATTAAATTATAAGTTCTTAACTTGACCACGACTATGTGACCCTCTCTTGGCGCCAAAACGAGTGAAAAAATGAACAGCATACGACGACGACGCAGTACCTATAGAGTGGAGCAACTGCTTATTCAGTTTTATTCAACTATTTAGTTCATAATTGATAGACCGTTACGGTATCAGAGCCAAAAAGTCTTCTTTCTTTATTTATGTACTGTTAGATGCGACAGCGACTTTGTTTTATACTACACTATGTAATGATTGATATACCTAAAATATCTGTGGTTTGGACAAAAATTCCAAAGGTACTTTATTTTGAAAAAGTATTTTGAAAATACCTATTTTGCATTTAGTATTTGAAATACAAAACACAAAACTATTTTTGTTTTTAGAGTGACATTTCTATGAATTCACTGTCGATAGCGAGCAGTGCGATGGAAAAAGATAACCGTTTATAAAAATATAATAAATAGCCCTGGACAATTAACACAGATTGATACTGAACTGATATAAATAGATATTTTTATTTTGTAAATACATATAAAACACCCAGACCGATGAAAACAATCGATGACCGATGAGTACAAATGTTTGCACCGCGACCATCGGATGTAAAGCGGTGTGACCACCGAGGCAGTCGAAATATATGAATATTCTTATGAATTTAATTTATTCTAATTTGTTTGTGTGCGCGGGGTGCGGTGTACGGTGCTCCCCCCTGCCTCCACCGTTGCTGGAGCTTGCATGTATGGAGAATTGCGAATATAAAATATCTAGATTAGTAAATTCATAATTGATAGACCGTTACGGTATCTATATATATTCGGATTAAAATAAGTATCGCAGTAAGGACCAGTATATAAAGTGATCAACACAATTAATTGATCTTTGAAATATATATACAGAGCCAAAAAGTCTTTGTGTATTCAAAAAATATCTAATTTGTTTGTGTGCGCGGGGTGCGGTGTACGGTGCACCCCCCTGCAACGGTGGAGTTACTATGTATGGAGCATTGATAATATAAAATATCTAGATTAGTAAATGAATAAATTCATAATTGATAGACCGTTACGGTATCTATATATATTCGGATGAAATAAGTATCGCAGTAAGGACGAGTATATAAAGTGATCAACATAATTAATTGATTTTTGAAATATATTCAGAGCCAAAAAGTCTTTGTGTATACCAAAAATTTAGCCGTTCGGAGCCAGTCATGCACGAATTATTAGTAAAAAATGTGTCGAGTATATCGTACTATCGACGAATATATATGGCCACATCGCAAAATAGAATGCGACGTTGCCATACCGCCTGAGATATACGCGATAGGAGTCAAGTTATTCAGTGCAAAAGGTGGAATCAGCAAGTGTGTAGGTTGTGGCGTGATCAACAAAGTGCCCAAAGAGGTGTTTATATATACATGACAATAATAATTAGTATTGTTAAATTCAAAATGTCAAATTA
Organism: Achroia grisella; assembly: GCF_030625045.1. Classification (NCBI taxonomy): domain Eukaryota; kingdom Metazoa; phylum Arthropoda; class Insecta; order Lepidoptera; family Pyralidae; genus Achroia; species Achroia grisella. The sequence goes on from NW_026713061.1 coordinate 163,088, forward strand.
GCAAAGAACAATTTCTAGATTTTTGTACTGGTTCTATATCAATTTCTTGTGAAACCAAAATCTAAATATATTCATATAACTTTTTAAATATAATGTTATGTTTATGTTCATTAAATACCTTACCTTCTTTGCAGGCAATGAAAATATAATTGGATATATTTCAGTGTTCTCTGCCCAAAAGTAGAATATTTTCCACATACTATCAATGACGTCGTAGGGGTTGAAGCGTGCACCGCGCTCAAATTCTTCGCAAGAGGTGATGTTGTCGGCCATTGTTCTCCGGAGCCCGGTCGCGGCACTGAGCAAAACAATTTCGAATATTTGAATCCAAGTAAACATCTCTTCTCGCTATTCAGTCGGCAATATCCCCACTGTTTCCGAACACTGTATTTATGTATGCATGTTGCAGTACGCATAATGTTAATGCAGCCCACAGAATCTCCACCTGTACAGACGTACTTAGCTTGGATTAAAGCAAACATACTGATTTCGAGGATAATGTATTACGAACTATTATTTAATGTATGATATAGCTTAATAGGGGTTCATGAGTTCAATTTATAATATAATTGATATATAGTACGTTACAAAACCATGGATTGCCAATAAATAACATGGTATTATTAATGGGGGTAAACGGAATGGTTAGTCAAATTAGTTGAGCAAACTATAGAATACTGAGGTACGCGGGTTACGTTGCGTAGGCAATAGAATGAATACAAATGGACCTTCTTCGAGTTTACAACTCTCTGTGTGTTTTTATAGTGACTTCTAAAGAATTCATAACACTTAAAGACGCAGAAATAAAGGCGTAATGCAAATACGAAAACACAAGTACATTTTTTCAACAGAAACAAAAATAAAATCGACTTCCAATTTTGTTTAAAAATATATGAAACCAAAGCTGTAACGCCGTTGAATTATCGCGAAAATACATATTTATCCAGTCACGTAACGAATGTACAAACACACAATCCGTTCAATTGGGAATACCCTCCTTTTGTTCCTCGGACAGTAGTGGATACATGTAGATGTTTTTTTTTAAATACACCGTTTAGTTCTCGTTAAGTTCCTCACATTGAAATATCCAAAGTACCTAATCGATATTATTATTACATTAGGTATTTAATGCACGCATGCATAATGCACGCAATATAAAATAAAAGTAAACTTGGTGGACTTCACACTAATGTTATGCACAAAAGTATTATTACAACAAAATATTTTTTGTATATATAATACAGGATTATAAATCTTATTACAAGATTTTATCCTTTTTTTATATCATCAATGCGAAACTGTGTGTTGTTTCTTACTTTTTCAGCCAAAAACGGATTGAATATATTATATATACAAATATACATATATAATATCACATACATATGTCTTTCTGACTTTTTGCATTTCGTTGCAATACATACGTAAATTTGATAGCATTGCAATGTCATTACGATATGGTGTTATGATTATGTAGCTGAAATGCGACAATAGGAATCAGGTAGTGCAAACAAATAAGATTGGACTTTTGTTTTTCCATAATAATCAATCGGCCAACATTTTTTAATCAGATCTTGAGCATGAATTATTTAAGCTTCCTGATACCCGTCATAAGTATAACTCAATACATACAAGATATTCGCCATAAGTATAAGTTAATTCGTATAGAACGTATTGTCGTTTCCTACTGCACGTAGGTAGGTATTCAAAGGGTTCGGGATTTCGGTATTCAAGATTCAAGCATGTTAATCAAATCGACCGTAACTTACTAATGCTAATGTGACGCAGATTGCTAACGTCGTATTGTGTGAATAATTTACGGGAACACAGGTAGATGTTAATTCTGTACCTCTTGGTATCCATTTAAGGTAGAACTATTATAAAACAGTACTTTTGCTTTTATTTATATAGCTACAATGGCAAAAAGCTGACGTCTGATAGCCTATCTGATGGTAAATGGTAACTCTCACCTATGTAGAAGGACAGCGCTACGGCCATCACATTATAAGGTAACGTAAACGGGGCACCCTATATGTTGCCATTTCGGAGGACTAAGATGTCATGCCTTGTAATTTCTAGATATATGGTTTTTAGGATCGAAATATATTAGAGGAAAATATTTTATCCATCCTTTTGTTTATATTTATCACCGTTGGGGGTGAATAGGTTCTGCGCAATCCGCATCGGAGATTCCTTCGCGGCTGCAGGTCGTAAACCACGCCTTGTAGCTGTACCAGTGTAGGTATGCTCCGGCTTTAGCTACTCTATAGTTTTCTGGAAAGTCAAATTACACGTAGGTACCGTAAAATAAGAAATAAGATATGAACAGTATAGCTATTCTCGAGGGTCTCGAAAACGCAAGATATCTGTATTGCAATAAATCACCAAGTAATTTATCATGGTAATAATAAATTAAAGTAACTTTTGTAAGTCTTTTTGCTATTAATATTATGAAAGAGAAAATAAACAAAGTAGTAGTTGGGTATAGAAAGTTGGTAGTTTATTCTTTAGTAGGTTGATACTCTGCAATGAATGTTGTCTTAGCGAGCCCGCAATAATATACCTCTAAAACGATTTTCGACATAGATTAAAATAAAAGTTAAAGTGAAGGTTATTACAAATATGTTAGTGAAAACCGCACTGTATTTTGTTAAGCCATTTCTGAGATTAGCGCCCACAAACACAATGATCATCATCATCATCTCAGCCCGGAAGACGTCCACTGCTGAACAAAGGCCTCTCCCAAAGATCTCTACGATGATCAGTCCTGCGGTTCTCGCATCCAATGCCTTCTAGCGATCTTGACCAGATAGTCGGTCCACCTTGCTGAAGGCCTTTCCACGCTGCGTGCGTCTTCCGGTCCGTGGTCGTCACTCGAGGACTTTACTGCCCCAACGGCCATCTGTCCTACGAGGAGTTATATGCCCTGCCCATCACCACTTCAGTTTTGCAATTCTTCGGGCTATGTCGGCCACTCTGGTTCTTCTGCGGATCTCCGCAATGATAAAGAGCCATGGATTGGATGGATTTGGATTTCATTATGTTAACAAAATCCCCATATATATAGTTTTTCTCATTTACCTATCTTCTATACATAGACAATGATCAGTAACATTTTTATTATGTGTAATTTTATGCTTCTAATAAAAGTATCTCTTCCGTCTATATTATTGAATTTTACAGGAAATTAGAGAGTCAAAGTGAGCATCCCGTAAACTGCCAACGTTTGCATTCTCTATTACATTTCGAACGCAAAAGGTTTTTAATTTTTGTGGGCATCAAATTTCTTTGTATTAGTGCACCAATTCGTTAGTCATAGAAGAAGACACGTAAAATGTATTTTAAAATTATTATTTTACATACCTTCTTGTTAATTACCGAGGTATAATGATAACCGTTTACTAGCGAATTCCTTATACTTTTCTTTGCCACCATCGTGGTAAGAAAAAAACTAAGTTAACCTAATAATAACCTTTGTGCGTATTTAGCTATATGTATATTTACATTCGCATATTTCTGTATATTTATTTTCCAGTACAAAATTACTAAATCATGTTTATAGTGAATACTTATGCAGTATTCAAAATCTGAAATAAATACGAAAGAGTTGAGATGTGACTCCGGTATAATCCTACGGTCTATTCAAAAATATACAAAAAATTCATATAAATTGGTCAAGTTGAGTTGGCCACACGTCTCCTATAATATTTTTTTCTTAATTCGAACCATTTAATTTGTATAAAATTTTGGACTATTACGTTTTTGTTTATTCTATAGTTTTATGTCAAATACACTCACTACAGCAAATGATTCGATAACAAACACACTCAAAGAAATACAATACACAAATGTCATGCCATAGATTTTTATATACCTAAATACATATAGTATATGTATTTATATTACTAAATACATATACTATACTAACCTAGTGTGCAGAAAGTACCTACTCGTACTTACATGTATCTACTTACTAACATAACAAAACATAATACGTATAGGCGGGTAACAAGATACACCATCTGCAGCAAGCGCAGCGCACTGGGATTACATAACCCAATCATCACTATAAATAATAATATATTATTCAACATACGAACTATTAGAACTCTGCAGATTTACATTTTCTAAATTGACTCCGGCCATACTCTCGTTCTATGTTCGCTTTCCTTGTTGAAATAAAGAAATTGAATTGCATGAGAGCCAATATTTGTACACTAGGCTATGCGGAATTTTGCGATATGATTTTTAGTAGTAGTTACTAAGTAACTAATAAATCTTAATATTGTTTTCTCATTTGTTTTAATTTTTTAAATTAATTTATAATTTAATGATATTTTATAGGTATACAAACGGTGTCCTGGTAGGTAAATAGGTACATGTGATATAATTAATGTTAGAAACAGCAGATATATGTATGTAGTTGAACAGAAGTAGCAGTTTAACAATATTTTTTATTGTTCTTTATTTTACACACCCGGAACACATAGGAACAAATAATAGCAATAAGGTAACAGTAATGTACAAGGGCGAACTCCTCTTTAAAAAGAGATTTCTTCAAACAAACCTAGAAAATGTTATATTATATAATAATAATTAATAATTAATGGATAATTTGATCACTAGATCATAGATACGTGTACGAGAAAAGAAAAAATAAGGTAAAGGAGACATTAAAATTATATATATAACAATAGGTCACACTATAAGAATGAATAAACATACACAAATATATAAATATATATTTAAATTGTACATATTTTGTTTATTTTCTTTTAATAAGGAAGACAGAAATGAGATAATTATTCCCTAAGCTGAGAATCTAAATAATTAATGCTTCAAAAATAAATAAATGCTTTGATGACTATGACTGTTAAAATCATGCCGTTATAATGACATAAGATTGTTTTTATCAAACGTACTTATTTGCCATAAGGTATATAAACAGGTACATAAACGCTCTGTATAATTGATGTGAAACAAATTTACATTTATTGTTCTTACATGTACGATATAGTGATAATTTAAGAGAATTCACCTTTGCCATGTCTGTCTGTCGATTTTTGTAAAAAATACAATATTAGGTTGCATCTGTTTGTTTGTCCATTACTAATAAAATAAAATTTCTGTATGGAATGGCTATGTGAAATTTTTAATATAGTTTTTCTCTGGGTCTCCTTTGTTTTTTATTATTGACCATAGTTGCTCATTTTAAAATAAGTACAGTTACAAAAACTTTATCGAGAAACGAACACGGGGCGGATTTTATTTATTTATTGTGTACCATTATTTCTTGATTTCAGTTTAATCTAAAAATTCTGTCGGTTGCTGTCAATTTTACATTTGATTTTAGATTGATACATTTTGCAAATAGTAGGTTAAAAAGTCATTTATCTTCATTGATGATGATTGTGGAAGAATTCGTAATATTAAGTGAAGTAAGAAAATAAAGTTCAACTAAACTACTAAATGAAGTCCAAATTAACTCGGTGAATTGATTGATTAAAAAAACTCATCAAGAGTTAATAACTAAAACGGTTATTTTACTCTTCAATAGTAAAGTAACCGTCAATGTATCTACTTAAAGGTGACTTTAGCAGTTATATTTAGACTACGGTTGTAATGTAAAATACGTCTTTTATCATTTTTGGAAAATCATTCTCTAGAGTCTAGAGGATACGAGGTGGTATTTCGTAACTGCTTTACATATAGGCACATTTCTCATACCAAATCATAATAGACGTCTAAAGCAAGCCAATTATGTCTATCTGCCGCCTAGTTAGTTAGCTAACGCTACTGATACAATACGAATTTAGTACGAGTGAGTTACAGTTTGCTCTAACTGTTAAATACAATTATTAGTTCGCGAATTGAATTCTATTGTGTTCCACAGTTTGATAGTTACCTTCAGTGGACTACTTCAAAATATGCCAAGGCTCTTGTAGCAGCTAAAAAGAATCATTTCATGTCATTTGAATACATACATATATATTCAAATGACATATACAGTATATTAAACATGCGATATATAAATTATAACTATGTATATATATAATTATATATAGGTAGCTTGTTTTATATAATATTGCGATACATCATACATTTTATATTTTAGGTACTGTGTAAATGTATACATGATGAGTGATGAGTGAGAGTAATGCTTTGTTTTAACTTTAAAATCTGTTCGAAAATAAAATTTCTTTAAAAAAGTTTTGTATGAATTCGATATACATACATGCGTATACAAGTGTATTAAAAAAAAACACAAATATGTTTAGATGGTCGTGTATGGTTACTATGTCGTTATTTGCACTAATTCAGTACTTCATTAACAACTTTTTTTAGATGTACATAGGTGCTTTATACAAAATGGAATGCATATTATAGTATAAAAAATAATAAATCTTTCTAATGGGTGTGAGGTATGACAGTGAAATTACTGAAAGTACGGTACTTAAGATGTGAGGAATGACAACGACTAAGGGGCAATATAGGTGGTTAGATCTATGCATTTATTATGCATTTACTAATAAGGATACAGGCGACGGCTGCCAGTTCATCAGTTCGAAACAAAAAAGAAAGAATATGTAAGTTTAAAGTTATACAGATTTCACAGTGAGTTCACTCCTCTTACGTAACGATGCGTAGGTATTTTGATTTTTTGTCAGCGCGGACAACGTACCATTAACCCAATTCCGTAGTATCATTGATAAAAAGGTATGGGGCCGACATGTTGAACGAATGAGCGATGAAAAAATGTTCAGAGATAAAATTGAAAGTGTGTGGAACCAGAAACGGCATATCTCAAATTAATGACCCAATAAGGGGCAATGTATTATTTGTATAGGTATGTAATATGTGAACCAAAACGTGTTCTTACATAAGTACCAATTGATATTTATATATTATTTACTACGCTTACCTGTATTGGTAGTAAAAGGTAAGTAATATATAAAATACAATAATTTTAGAATCTTTACTTTACTGAGTGGCTAATAAAAATATAAAGGTTGCTATATTTTCTCGCGACATCATAAAACGCTACAGTGAAAGTAATTACTTCATTTCCAGGAAAGACTAAGCAGCAATACTTGTAATTAATTTATTACAACCCACTTATCGTTTAGGTACTGTTACCATAATTGTGTCCGCCGTATTAAGCCAAAAGTACGGTCTTGACCTACTAGCATTCATCGACTCCTTGCGACATTTTTAAGGTCGTCACTAGTTTAGGATCATTGTTGATTTCGTTTACCTATATCGAGTTTACCAACTTATTGTACCCTAAATTCTTTACTCAAAGTAAATGACTAGCATGCTTTTACTTGAGCCTGTAATCTATTTATCAACCTGCCGCAGCTGAAAATAATACATACGTAAGAACTATAATTATACTTGACAAAGAAACTCATTTTGCACACAGACAAATATCGTCTAAGTATATCCTGAAATGCTTACAGAAATAAAAGATAATAAATTACAAATTTAAACAAAGAAAAAGAAGGATAGGTCGTTCGTTATGAGGTTTGTTGAATTTTACTTGATTGTTGATTCAAAATAGTTCGAGTTCACATAGTGGGTGCAAATGATAACCTTGGTAGGAAGTGCTCCTGTATCTATAGTTATACGATTTGTTGCCAAGTAGTGATAATTCAAAACTTTATTGTACAAAAATAGCGTATTATGTCGAGACAAATTAGTAGGTATATAGTCCTACTATTACGGACGATTAAGAATATTCAAATTTGAATGTCTATTCTACTAATTAACCGAGATTGAAAAGTAAGTCTTAAATTTCATTTTTCTGTTTTTTTTTGTCATTGTATTAATAAATAATATTAACACCGTATAAATATTTTCTTCTATGACTTTTTTTTTTCAATAGTACCTATTTTTTAATGCGATTGCATTCTGATTTTTATGTTACAAAACGTAATTGTTGAAGTTGTTAAATAAAAAACATAATTTTACTCACCAACTGATAACGTAATCTTAAAACAATAAAGCCTAAAAACTAAAGAATTTTGATAGAGATTTCTCACGTAACATAACGAATCTACTAAAAAAGGGGTTTCGTAAATTCCCACGAGAATGACATAAAACGTGTGCTCGACTACGAGTATTCCTTTCAGTTGCCACTAGGGGTAGGTAGGTGTAATGCGAATTATCATTTACTGCCTTTAAGCCTATAAATTTAGTACATGACATTTCTGCACAGTGATAGATGCTACATTATGTCTAAGTAGTAGTGACTTTTCGTTGCGTCTTCTTACATATTATCAGATTAGTAATAACTGCAAAAGACATCAAAAATACCCAATTTGAGTTTTGGCTCAATTTGAGATTAAAATCAAATCAAATAGATTTCTAATGTACGTAATATCATTCGTCGTGTTTACGACTATAAATACCACACCGTTTCAGACCCGATTTTTGAATGTAGGTGTTTTAATGGTAGATACGATTCGTGAGGACTTTCCATTTGGAGCTTACTAAATTGCCTTTCATGAATAATCAGTGATTTCTGCGTGATTTAATTACATTCTATAATTTATTTATTAAATAAATATTATTTATTTTTTTTGTTTTTATATAACTGTATTAATAATCAAGCTTTTGGTAAATTTGATAGTAACTGGTATAACCGTCGTATATATACTTGAACAGCATCACCGGAAGAATAAGACTAATGTTATGCTTCCATAACGTTGATCTTAGTTTGCCGCTAGTTAAATTACAACCGAAACAGCTAATATTATATCTGGAAATCTGAGGTACCCACCCAGACGACAGTTTACAAAGACCAGCACAGTAAAAATATTATTATTGGATAAAGAAGAAGTTTCTTACTAGTTGTGGCCAAGACTTGTGTAGATAGAAAAAAGTTAATAATGTATTTCCGTAGTTGGTTTTTCCTTCAAAGAACCGTCTTTTATTATTATTCTACAGTTGCTATGGACTACTTTCGAGTCGTCTGATTCTTATCTATATCCTATATTTGAAGAATCACAACCTGAGTATATATAAAGACGACTCTTATTAACTATATCACTTGGCACGTGTACAACTTTATATAGATGGCGGCTACAATGTTCTGCATTTAATATGACCTAATTTCTGTTATTACAAATGTAACACAATTAATACAAATGTAACCAATTATTGCTTAAATAATCTTTATATTTATTAACTCGGTTTTAACAATTAGCTCAAAGTTCCAACAAAATTATAGGTAGGTACTTAATTTTCCTTCTTGTGTACTTATAGTTATTAGATTACTGCCAAAATGTCTGTCCGCCTAAATATGTCACAAATTTCACAGAATCTTAGGCTGTAAATATTTACATATCACCAATGTAAACAATGAAAATATTATGCGTACATTAGATATTTCAATTATTTTATTGGTAGTTATTGAAATATATCATATTGTTATTTAATCGACGAACTTTGTCGTTACCTGTACGTCACTATTGGTGAATGACCGATAAAGGAGCGATAAAATGCTGACACTTACCGCGTACGGCTACAACTAACCCGCAGCACACGAGACATTACAGTTTTAAATTTTTAAGTTAATAAGGTAAATTTCCGCAGCTGTGTTATATTAAAATATATATAAGCGGGATATATTAACCGCTCATGAACGTAAAATTTTTTGTATACATATTTTTCCCTACTATTCAACTCGTTCTACGTTTATTTTGGTAGAGATGCAAATGCAACTGTAATATATGTTATATTCTATAGGGTGATTTTTTGATATATGTTCTTGCATTGGCTCGACCTTATAAGTATAAGTTAGCTCATGCATAGCATATCGTTGTGAATTGATATATACATTGTTAGCAATGGTGTTACTAGTACTAACAATCCCCTAAACACCTGTTATATACTCTATAAATTCTGTAAACTCTTCTTTTATATTCTTGAATTAAATATAATTTATTTTATTTCTATATACGTTTACATTTTAATACATACATACTAAAGACTAATACTACTATACTAATATATACAGATACTCAAGCAATATATAGTACAATTTGAACAAGACAAACCCTCCACCATAGTCCGAACAATTTAATTTAGTTTAGTTATGTATTATCATCCAAAAAATACAATTCATGGAATAGCAAAGTAAATAATGTATAGGCCACATTCTGTTGTGCATATCATATTACTAACTTTAAGGTGGTCACAGGTAGTGTTTTATAATATCTAGTGTTTTCATATTTTGTTCAAATTCTCGTACTCGTAAATCATCTACGTGATTGTCCTCTCTCTTACCTATTTCAGCTAGCAAGCAGCTTGCTTTAAAATATGTGTTTCACTTCAAAAGTTGACATATGGTGAGGTATGACATGGACACCTTAGTCCTTCATAATAGCAATGCAGGAGGAGTGCCATGGGTGTGACATGATGAAGTGAAGTCTATGGTGTTGTGCGTCTATAGCAGTGATTCCCAAAGTATAAGATAGTAGTAGTATAAGATATAGACCATATCGACCCCCAGGGATCTATGACAAACTGCAAGGGGTCTACAACAGCGGTCATCTTGTTTTTTTTACTTTATGTTTTTAACACTAAACTTTACTAAAACTAATTTACAAAAAGTCAATACCAGGTTAGAGTCAGAGATAAGGTCCATAGGTATAGGCGACTATTGCCATTTTACATCTAATCGAGCATCTTTGTCGTTTTAAGCGTTTAATCGTACAAGCGAGTCACTAAACTTCAACAGCTTATACAACTTGGTTTACAACCAACAAATAAATAGATATAATATATTAAAAAAATGACATCAATTTTGTTTAATATTTTTTATTCCAATGAGATTCTAAAATTGGTTAATAAGTGTTTTGATTTTATTAAATCCTCTCGAATCACTCATGAAAACAAAATAAAATAGGACTCTCTTGTTAAATTATCTACTACAAGATTAAGTTCTGTACTTATATAACTTTTGCTAGAATTAGATAATTTACCAATACTACAAATTATTAAGAGCAGACACGAGATAAGCATAGATTAGAAACGAAAGCAAGTTGTTGTTCAGATACAGAAATTTCTAACATCATGTTACCATATTAGTGTAATGTTAACGAATAAAAAAACAGGTGGTTTTCTTGTCTGTTCTCTACTGTTGTTGAATTGGAGTGATAAGATGAAATGGAGAGTAGGGTGAAAAATACTAATTAAAAGGTAAAGTGCATATAAATATTAATAAATGCTTTGCTTTTTTACTTAATCACCTCACTGTGTGTAAAATATGACGAGAAATTATTCTACAATTACCACATTGGCTAGATGGTTTGGTATAGGATTTCATTTGGACATTTTACTATCTTACTATACTACTATACTTACTTACGTATTTTTGCTTGTTTTTATACTAAACAGACTTTATAATTTATTCAAATTATATACGTTTCCAAATACTAATATTGAATACAAAATATTAAACTTGTTTAATGTTCTAATTATACATAATGTTTGCCATATTTAGTGTACTATTAGTGATAACACAGTTCATGGATATCATTCACTTTTTGCTCGGTTGTTACTAACAGACAATATTAACAGACAACCTACCTAATATTTCAATGATAAATGAATTGTATTAAACTAGATAGATGACTTTGACCAATAAATAAAAATAATTTCGTAATATAACCCAAAAAAGCCAAAGAAGTAAGTTTATAGTTTAAGCCTTAAAAATCACTAATTTCCACACAAACCAATCATCCCCTATTTTACCTTGGAGTGTTAAGCACTCCTAAAAACTATGAATGTCATATTTATTTATATTTAATCAACATCTTAAAAATAAGTTTAAAAATGTCTATACTTCCGTAGAATCTTTTATCTCCCCTTCCCCCAAACCCTTTAAAGCCCCATTTTTACCTACTATTTCATCTTGCTAATAAACTATATTAAGTTGAACAACAACATCCTAAAGTATTAATAAGTAATAGAATAAGTAACCTCTAACAATTTTAATTTTGCATACTGTGTAGCGAATTTATTTAATCAGAAAACGGTAGAAAGTTGCTGTTTTTGTTAGTTTTGTAATAATAATTTTATGTTATAATAAAATTGAATGTTTTACAGTACCTAACTATCTATGTTATATAAAGTTTGATAAATGCTTATTATAAAATCCTGAATAAGTAGATACAGAATATAACTGTTATCAGTATTCTCAGTCTAGGTACGTAGGTCCTAAAGTGAATGTCTCAGCCGAAAGCTATTAGCATCAGTACACTCTCATTATATTAATTACATGCGCTCAATCAAACGCATTCAATGTGAGTAGATTTATAGTACAGGTAAAGATAGTACAAGAGTACCTAGTGATACAATGTTGCTCTGCTATTGTTGAACTACATTACGTCAATGAGATGCTCGCTTATTCCCAGCTGCGGAAAAGTTGAGCAAGCGCGATGTATCCGCTCGTCCGGTGGGATAATCTTCGCGAAATTTCGATCACTGAATATTATAGTTCTAAAATATCATGTGTCTAAAGGTCTATGATATATACTAGTTTATAATTGTAATAAATTTCTCTAATTATAATTGTTTCCTTCAACGCACTCTTAGATTGTAGAATGAACTAGCTGCCGAGGTTTTTAAGCACTCTAGATACTGCAGGGTGGGATTTTCTAGGGTTATGTTTATGGGGCAGTAAGGAGCACGCGAGACCCTGGAGTTTCTGGCGTCCATAGGCTATGCTAACCCTTTACCAACACATGTGCCGTATGACTGGTTGTCACCACTGTAAAAAACTACTACTTTAAGTAGTGACAATTTTCGTAGTCATAGCCATGTTCCTAATGTAAATTGTATGATTAATACACGGGGAAGGGAATTGTTAGTAATGACTAGTATTAGTGGCCCCCAACGTAATGTTTATCTAGTTGACCTTCGCGAGGTTCCCTCTGAAAATCATCATGTGTAGATAATTCTAGTGAAAACTGTGGGCTAACTCTACATATTATCCACCATTAGTGTCTCGACAGCGTATACCTAATGATTACATTCATCCTGATACATGCCACCGGGACATCAATTCATCACAATCCATAAATAAATGTGTGAAATCTATAGAATTGTTTATGTTGGCCACGATCAGTAATTTCCATTAAATGAACAGCGCATGTCAGCATGTTTGAATGAAGTTATTATAGATTCAGAGTGACTCGAATAGACTGAAAAAGTAAAGAGATGAAATTCTTAGCATTCCATGGATTCACCAAGTGGGTGCCGGGCCGGATCTATCAATCCAGCAATTTCTCGGACTTATAACCAGGGTGTTGGTTCGAAAGAGCCTTTTTGCCGACGCACGTTAACATTTATCTTCATCGCTCGGGATTCTCTCCTTGCCCAGCAAATAATTTAAATTCTGACAGAAATTAAGAAATATTATGAATATAGAAATATACTTAGGATCTAATATTTCTTACTTTCCTTATTGGCGATTTTACAGTGATTGTGAAGTGCTTATATGTAAATATTTAAAACAACTATAAAATTGTGTATGTAATTATGATCCAGGTGCTTTACTGTAGTCTAATGTTAAAAACATAGTTTATGGAAGAAACAGTAACAGACAAATGTAACGTAAAATTATACATGATTTACATTATTATAAATGTCTTCATAAAGCTTTAATTAAGATTCTATTGCGATTACCATCACCCCATAAGTAATTCGGATTCTAACTCTGTGTTTAGAAGATAGTGTTATTAAATCAATAATGTATGTACTTATGTAAATAATGTTTTAACGTAAACGTATTAGAAAATATCTACATGCGCGGTCTATCATTTGAGGATAAACTTCTAATTATAGAATTACATATACACACACGTACACATATATATAAATTATATTAACTAGTAACTATAGACATAGTGTAGGTATAATTGACAATAATTTTATAAGTACCATTAACTACTACTTACGACATGTACCTACTCTTCTCTTAATTATACAATATTCTTCTATCTACCAATTTACTTACCTTCATAATCAACAAATACGATATACTTCGTATTTGTTGAGTATGAAATTATTTAAAGTAAATTTATTTGCGCAAGTCCATTCCACGTACTTATAATTCCACGTACTTATAACAATTGTGCACGGCATGTCGTATATAGGTAACGTTATAATTTATGTTACAAGAATAATTGGTAGAACGTAGAATGCTCGTCGATGTCTATCTACCTATGTGGATATTTACCTACCATTTACCAACAGATGGGCTGTCAGACTATTTACCGTTCCCATTAATATACCCTATTAAATACGCCTTTGACGTAGACTTACTTACCCCTTTCTTCTACGAACGTGCCCCGAATGGATGTCACTCTTTGAAAATCTAAGACGAGAAATGCGAAGCTTCAAAGGAAGTAGTTAATAAAAAATAGCTTAATAAATAACTAAAATTAATATTTCTAGTTTTATTTATAACGAAAGTAGAGAAACCTCTTGTATAATCTTGCTAACACTGATAGGTATATATTTTCAGAATTCAGAAAGTTGTATGCTGATTTTAATTGTTGCCTGGTGTCATTCTTTGCAGCAGTTACCAAAATTTTGAATAACATGAAAGCGACAAAATTTGCTGTCTGTTCGATACCTAGCGTATTTGGAAATAGAAACACCTTGAAGACTAGGATATAAAGATAAGTGTAGAATATTAATACATGCATGAAGTAGCATAATAAGTATATTGTGCTTTTTTGATTTATAGCACATATCACTTAGTCAGTCAGTATCTATGGATTCAATTCAAATAGATTTTTTTTTGGTATAAATTATAAATAGCTTTAATTAGAAAAAGAGGTAAACCAATACCTACATATACTCTATCTTATCTCTATCAGACAGTACAAAGTAAATTATAATTACATAATATTGTTTACATAGTAGATACGCGGTTAGAACAATATTTAGTTATTACAGAATAAAGATAATATTTATTATTTTTATGCTATAATTATATTAGAAAATCAGAAAATCTTTATTACTATAACTAGCTGTCCCGGCAAACGTTGTTTTACCTTAAAATAAAAAAAAATTTAGGGGTGGACTACCCCTAACAATTAGGGGGATGAAAAATAGATGTTGGCCGATTCTCAGACCTACTCAATACGCTCACAAAATTTCATAAGAATCGGTCAAGCCGTTTCGGAGGAGTATGGGAACGAAAACTGTGACACGAGAATTTTATATATAAGATAATGGCATAGACGTTGGTTCATTTGTTATTTACAAAACATCAAGCATAATTGCGGCGACTCTTTGTCAGATTGTCCGTATCCATTAATTATCGATAAAATATAATTATTTAAGTCTTAGAATCTACATCTCATGCTTATCATAAAAAAAATATTCTACTTTTTGTGACTCTGTTTAAAATAGAATGGCTGCTGAAGCTAATATACGCACCAATCTGCAGCAAATATACAATTTGTGGTTTATGTACAATAATTGCGTTAAATAATCCCTTATACATTTAGGGGATTAAATTTGTTATGTTTGGAGTTGCTGCCTTAACTCTGTAATATATAGGTATTTAGGATGATTTGGAAAAAATAATCTGTGTGCAATGGGTTTAAATTTTTTGAAGTATATAGATTAAAAATTGTTAAATTTTGTGTTACTTCAGTAAATTACCTAATCTGTGTTATAATGTCCCAAATTTGAGAATTATATGTTTTTCTCATATATGATAATACCTATTGCTTAGTTATCAAAATATGTATCACCATATATTAGTTGTAAGAAGTAAGACAATAAAAAACGAAAGAGAACATAACCACAGGAATCTCATTTTACCATAACACCAAGCCTATCACTTCGTCAGCATAAAGTCATAAAGAAGTAATGTAATATAAAAAAATATTAAACGCACACATTGATAATACATTACGTTACACCTTGTCAATTTGTTATGTAATTCGCACTAATCTACAAATTTTATTCTGATCTAAATTGACATATTAATTGCTTATACACCAGGGAAGGAAATTGGGAGTAATGCCATTAAAAGTTTCTGTTTCCATTTGTGAAGATACGATTATTATCAAGTCTATTTTTAAATTTAAAAATATGCATAATATATACTAATACTCATTATGAATATAGAATTCGATTTTGTGTTTGCCTGTATGAGATGGTAATCTTTGAAATTACTAATTACCGCTAAAAAGAATCCATTTATCGTATCTCCTCAGTTTCAAGACACTCTCCTTGATGTGAAGCCAAATCTCGAGGTCCTTGGCGTTGATATATCCAGTGACCTTCGGTTTTGCGGTCATTTGGAGGACAAGGCTAAAATAGCCTCAAAAAAGCTTGGTGTGCTCAGTAGAGTGAGACGGTATTTCACGACGGCCCATCGCTTGCAATTATACAAGGCGCAGATCCGGCCGCACATGGAATACTGTTCTCATCTCTGGGCGGGAGCACCACAATACCAGCTACTTCCATTTGACCGCATTCAGAACCGAGCAGCCAGAATCATTGGTAATAAACGTCTATGTGACAGACTCGACCCATTGGCTATGAGGCGTGATATTGCATCTCTGTGCATTTTCTACCGCATATATCACGGGTAGTGTTCTGAGGAATTGTTCGGATTAATACCCTGCTGAGTTTCACCACCATCTGGATGAATGGCGGTCTTCCACAGTACGGTTTTCTAGGAACTTTTTGCCTCGCACAACCACATTGTGGAATCACCTTCCAGCATATTTCCGATACGATATTGAAACCTTCAAGAAAAGAGCTTATTCCTTTTTAAAAGGCCGACAACGTACTTGCAATTCCCCTGGTGTTGCGGGTGCTCATGGCCGGCGGTAATCACTTACCATCAGGTGAGTCGCATGCTCGTTTGTCCCCTGTGTCATAAAAAAAAATACTAAACGAAAAATTCTCTCACAATTTCATAAATGTATCGAGCGAAAAGTAATCCAGTTTTTAATTAATTCGGATGAACAAAATGTATAGACACATAGATTATTTCGGGAATAATGTAGGTAGTAACGTTCAACTTGAATGAAATTGAGACATTTGCTAGTAATACATAAAATGAAACCTTACACTATGTTTTATACAGGCTACAGTTACATGGGAGTGGCGTTTCGCCACTCTCAGTAATATAAAATAAATAGTCAGCTTGTTTGCTAACGGCACACAAAACGATGACCCACCTGACGAAAACCGCCATCTTATGGACAAATGACACCATTGACATTATGTTATATTTATACCTTTGGTTACCAAAATAATTGGTAACCAAACAGCAACAAAAAAAGCAATATAAAGTTTTAATAGTAATCAATACTCAATACAATAATAATAGTATATTATGTAATACTAGCTGTTCCCGCGATAATATAGAATATTTCTAAAATAAAAGTTTAAATTTTCTAAAATAAAAGTAGCCAAAATGACTCCTTATTACATCAGCTACCTGCAAAAAAAATCCCGTCAAAATCAGTCCAGCCATTTCAGAGATTAGGCGGTACAAACAGACAGACAGACAGACAAAAATTGTAAAAGATGTTGTTTTGGAGTACGTACTGTATTTATATTCATATGCAGGTAGTAAAAAACTGTTATTTCGATATTACAAACTGACACTACAATTTTATTTGTATGTATAAATAATAACCCCTAGTCTAGTCTGCAGTTGTGGTAAATATATATACAATTGATGGTGTAAACATTCAGTGCATCTACAAACAATAATTATTATATACTAATTGTTACAATGATAAATCAAGATCATAATTTGTAATATATTTAAATTTTCGCATGTTATAAAAATATCTGCGAATAAAAAACTTAAAATATATGATGTAGGTATACCACAACCAGTTGGGTTGTTTTCGCAGTGATTGGTAGGATATAATACCTGTGATTTCCCAAATGTCCGCCCGAACCAGGTTTTTTTATCTAAAAGAGAGCTGCTTTAATTTCAGATTCGACAATAAGTTGCCTGAAATTATGAACGAAACTAAAATATGTTAAAGAGCACGTAGTAATTTCTTAAATTCAGTGATTATTGCGACCAAGCAAATCGGATCATGAGATTATTTTGTTAGTTAAGATTTTTTTTCGGATAACATGATTATTTATTTATATATCTAATGATATCAGAAATTAGAATAATTTACCGGGACTTAAAACTAAATGCATAGATACTAAATGTTTTCGATATAAATAAAAATATAAAATTAACGTCGTAAAATGTTAGACCAAAGATATTGTTTCGGTGTGATCACAAAAAGAAATACTGCGGCTTCATGGCAAAAATTGACATATTATTAGTAGATAGCTAACCATTGGCATGTACCTACCACTATCTCATCAAATTTAATGAAGCGCGTAAAATCTACTACTCTGAATAAGGATTGTAAATACAAAATAAAGAAGACAATAATTGTAGCAAATTAAGATGACTCTACTTCAACAACGTGTGTGCTATTAAAGCTACCTATTTTACAATATCAGTAGGTATTAATTATATTATCGCCGGAATTGCTATGGGCCCGCGTTTGACTGACTGTGTTAGTACATTGCTCCGCGTTGATAACTCTATTAATATCTATCTGATGTCTCAAAACACACATCGCGAGCCAATCACTGGTCGTTGATGTATGCCCAATGTGCACATTACAACAAAATCTGAACAAAAATCTTTGTACTGTAAGATTGAGATTGAAGTAGTATTTTTTTTTAATAAATGTGAAGTGCTATTAAGATATATTATTAACTAAAAAGAAACAATCCTAAATAAATAAATTACTAAGTAAAACAACCCTATCTCTCATAACATATGATGCAGAAGTTAGTGAAGAATACTACATGTAAATTTAGGTGTGAATTATATTACAGTATATTCGCTGTTTTCTATATGCACATGTCTAATTGGCATATAGAAAACACTACCTACAGTACAGTATTTACTTTATACATAAGACATAATTGAATATTATAACTTTATATTATTGTAAATTAGCACGTTATAATATTTTATAAATTAGTCCCAATTCCTAACCAACATCTATGCTACAGATTACAGTCCTGTTATCTACTACCAACTGATAATAAAGTCTATGATAAGTCAATGTCATTAGTAAAATATATTTATGTATTCAAGTATGTAAATATATTCTTCGAATAAACCTACTCACGGCCACCGTTTAATATTCAGTGTTCATCTAATCGTCAAATAGGTTGTTTATCTTCGCGCGCGCATCAGACGGGATGATATAAAGAAAAATATTATTTTAGATTATTGCGAAAAACACATGTTTAATGTTTTTTTTTTTCTAGCAAAACTAGTAGTTAGCAACAGTGTGCGGGGCGCCTCGGTGCGAGTGCCGATACGCTCGTGTTCGCGATAGTGCTTGTTTGCGAGTCGTTTTTGTTGATCGACACCTACATCGACCAAGTAGTTTTATATGAAAGTTAAATAAAAATAGAATAATTATTAAAAATTGTGTGAACACGGAAAGTACTTGATGTAAGTATAATAATTAATTATTAAATATTTTAATTTTACTAGTGTATAACCTTGTATTGAAACGGAATGAGAGATTAAGTACACCTAATATGTTTTTATAAACATACGTTAATATTTATTTTGATAATTTTTAAGTATATCAGTTGTGTGAATATATTTTATTTCTATGAAACGAATAAATATAAAGTTAGGAGTAACACTAACCAGTTCATAGGTCCGATAATAGAGTAACTACATACTTGTACATAAACCGGTGTGAACAAAAATAACCTTCGCCTGCCCACGTAAACATCCGAAAATATTTTCTTAATTTAGTGTTAGTACACGATAACAATTGTAGTTATATATTCCGTGACAATACTTGAATATTTTGACCACTTGCTCCACTGCAATGGTGCATTATATACAATAGGTATCTTCTTGGTGAAATAAAAGGTTGGAAAAATTATGCATTTTTTACACAACATTATTAATTAAGAAAATATGTTATTATTATATATATACCAAATTACCTATTCATATATTAGGTACATCCACTGGCTCCAAAGTATCTATGAATTGTTGAATTTTAATAATATTTACATAAGGAACCGGTTCCGATACATCGTCGTCAAGCGCAAAGACGTATAAATATCTGTAATATAACTGATTGCAGAAAATAGAGTTTATTATGAATTCAATTATAAGTTTTATTTATATGTTTTATCACGTATACATATAGTATATATTCAGTGTACGTATACATATTCAGTGTTCGTGAATCGTTGTATGTAGTACGTACATATACCTATACCTACATAAGCGACGATTAGCACTTAGCAACCGGTTGGCCCTCAAATTATTTGCCAGTCTAGATGCCTACATAAAAAAAATGTATGTGCTGTATTTTTATTATATTTATAAATAAAATAAGAATGTCTTACTTCCATTTATTCTGCAAGCAATTTTATTCAAGTCTTATTAATATATTCTAAAGACTATCTCTGTTTCTTTTAATAATCTAAAAGGTACCTTGTAAGAAAAGATTTAAATTCTATATGTTATGCAATAGATGTAGGTATCACAACACAATAAACCATCTAATCATTAATATATTCTATATAAAGAAATATAACAATTTACGTACCTAAATACTTGTAACTTCTACTATTATAGGTACATAAAATAATAAAAATATAGCCCTTTAATAAAGTATTAAAATCTTTACTTGTAACTTACACTGCACTTACTACTTACACTGCAACATATTAGCGTAAATAGGTAATAAGTAGATAGGTATTGTTGATCATTGTATGATACAAATAATATCATAATCACTATAATTAACAAGATCCCTGAAGAAGACACAACACAGACACTGAATCATTAAAATAAAAATGTCGAAAAGTCATTGAACCCATTAATTTTATTGGATAAATAAAGAATTAAATTATGTTCTCTTCGTACGAACGTATGTATAATAGAGTAAAAGTTATTTTTGAATCGGAATGTGTATTTATAAGTGTAATAATGTGTGTGACCGACCGCACATTATCCGATGTTTTCTGTTAGAAAGGGCTGTTTTTTAATTAATTAATTGTAATTCTACGTATACGTAATATAATAATCAATATTATAGTAAAATAATATTAGTAGAAAATATTTTTATAGGCTATTTGTAATGGCACTTTATTTGCCCTTTAAAAACTTAATCCATTTTGAAAACTTTCGCGTATTTAGAAATCTATACTAACATTAATTAACATGGTCTTTACTTCATGAATAAATTAAAAAGACATAGGAACAGTATATTTTACATTTTTATGGCATTATGGTAGATCTTAGATGCTCAGATCTATGTAGTTCCAATCCTCAGGAATACCCAACGTCAGATCTGATAAATAATTAACTATTCTTTTTAAATACATTTTTAAAATAATTCTTCTCAATATTATAATCATGACGTCAACTCTGATGTAGTCGCGGGTAAAAGTAATATAAATATTTTCATTAAAAACCTTTGGATATCTTCATTATTGCCAAATGGAATTATTTACAGATTTTGACTAAATATAAACTCTATTCTTCTTGAATTTTCGTTGAAAATCTTATGGTTAGAGTTTATAGAGTTACATCCTCTACTAAATATAACGTTTTTTCTTTGTCTCCGAATATGCTGTATAATATTTTGTTAGGTGTGTCATGATTCTAACATCAATTCCTTGATGATGAAGCTAGAGGAAACATAAAAATATAGAGGAATACACAAAGCTTTGTCTTACCGGACTAACACTTCGTAAGTTCGGAACTACTGAAAACTAATATGGCTGTTGATATAACTCAGAGACTTAAGAACAAATATAAAAAACTAGTTCTCACTTTTAAAGTAACACGTAGATAATACAGACTACTCTAGAGACTATCCATGCAGCTCGGTGTTTATACTATATAATTTCAATTTTCCATATTCTTCTTTACTCCATTGTTATTCGGAACTATCTCTAATAAAAAGAGACTAACAATAAGTTAATAAAATAACTAAAATAAATTATCATAGGAAGTGTATAATACCTAAATATACGAAAATTCCAACCTTTTGAGCTTTCCTCGACCTAGTAAAATGATCTACGTTTGACGTTATAGATTGTAGCTATATTTATATATAATAGATAGGTATATAGATGCAATAAATTTTCCATAAATAGATACACGTGTTGGTTTAATCATAATACAAAGTAGTAGGAGCAATATAATGCGCATCAGAGTTCACAATAACTCATTTCGTCGCCCTTCGCCCTTCGAGCTCAGGTGAATGTCGAGACGCTTAAAATATTGTTGTCGAAAACGATATTTCTTCGGCTGTAAAATGTCTCAACCGCTTTCACTGCAAGCCCCAAGTTTTTCGTGTAGTGATTTATGTTTAATTAGAATGTCCTTCACGTTTTTATGTACTTAATTCTAAAAATTTTCCACAATTTCTCGACAAGGGTTCAACTCACAGCGTCCAAAGTTTTAATATAAGACTAAATTTACTGTGTCAAAAATACACCTACTAATAAAGGGTCAATTTATTAGTATATTTACACAAGAATATTTTGCTGATATCCGCATATTGTTTGATAGGTACCTACTGCATTTTAAGATAAATTAATAGGTATTGTTTATATAATTGTAAAAGATAAGCCGATATTAGTTCAAAATATATGACCTCCCATTCGCCTTTGATAGGTGGGTACAGTTCACAGACTTATCTATCTTTTACCTAGAATATTATTTTCTCATGAATATTAATAAACATATTCAGATGGGTATAAAAATAGTCAAAACTATGTAGACCGTTTTTTTATTACAACTACACTTTTAACACTTATTTATCATTAATCTTATGTAGATACTATACGTGTATTTGAAATATACTCGGGTATGCAAGATTGAGTAACCTTGTCGCATTGATTATACGGTAATCTGATTTAAAAACAGTTCGAATTGTCAAAAAAATCATTGTGAAAAAGTGCATATTAAAATGTTTTTATAGGTACAGATTATGTCATACTCAAAAAATAAAGTCATGTCAAGGTGAAAACCGTTAAACTGATCATAACTTACATGCATCTTGCCTACTTTATAGCAATAACCCTCGACCCACCTGAATCCAATGCCAATAATATACCTACTGTTATAAATTGTATTATTTTACTGTTTTTATAGTAAAGACATCATGTAAATACTACTAACGCCATTTTTGCCATTCGTTATCCGACATATATATTAGATAAAAATATTTAAAAAGCGGTTAAAAAAAAGAATGACAATGATAAAACTTTACTAAGTAAGAAAAAGCGTACAATAACGATAAAATTTCATCGAAACAAACTCATGATGTACAACTAGTACTAATAATACGATAATATGTTTATCCAACAGCGTCGTGTAAAGGGTTGTAACCACAGACATCTCAACCATCAATGTGTTTTCCGGAAATTAACCGCTGTCGGTTATGTATGCAGGTAGGTACTGCCACATATTCAGAATTTCAGATACCTCCCACATACTTACAATATTATGGACATGTAGGTTTATAGGTACTGAAACGTTATATGTATTAATACTAAAACCAAACTGGAAAAATATTATACTCACCAACGTGTACTATTAGCTATAATATAATTGTACATTACAAAATCAATACCCTTACTGGTATTACAATTTTTGTTTGCGCATTGAAAAAATCGTAACGTAAAAACGGTAAATTTTCCATATAATAATAAAAAATAGGATCTTCTCTGTAACAATGATACTTGACAAAACAATTGAGATCTCTTTAAAGAGCTATTACATCCATTCTTTTCATATAATGTTTTATTTCAGCAGCAATTTATGCTCATTTACCTGATACCTATTACATATATCATGAGCATATTAACTAAATATGTGAAAAACAAATATTAGATATATATATTATGTTTCTTTTTAAGAATTTCTGAAGGGCATGCTCGTGGAGATATTTAATATTCTTTTCTGAGAAAACAATGGCATCACACATGTAATACAATGTAGTGACTCGTCATTTTTCCATTTGGGTTTATTTAGCTAATCGGATTTTAAAATGAGCACTTGTTACTTAGCAGACCCCTCCCGTGTTCCATTAATCTTTTTAAGATTTTTCTGACAAGGTGAAATGCAAAGTAGGATTATCAGATTTGCGGAAATGTTTTGACAAATTGTTTCTTTCCCTATATTACGTCGGCAAATTAAATTATAAATGTTATTACCAGAATACTGAATGGATTTGATTTTGTTTGAATGTATAAAAAACTAAGCACAAACTTAACAATGCGTGGGTAAGTACGACAAAGTAAAGATTGAATTTTTAATTCAATAGGCGAGTTGATTCGGTGAATAAGAATTGCTATTGCCAATCATGAATAACAACCATCAGTTTGTATATGACGTTGATTGTTTGTAATAAATATCGATTAATTATCATATAAAAAGAAGCGAGGTGCGACAAGTTTCAGATAATATTGTAGATAGATATTATCGGCAGTAGGTACCTTATGAAATTGTAAGCAACCAGTTTGGAGGTATTTTTACAAACTAATATTTTTCAGTTCAAACCCTAGAAAGGTGTCATATCTCCATACAATACAATTATACAATTTTTATTTTATCATTGATCGTATTTTTAACTGGCTGTCAAAATGATGAATTGAGAGGTGATTTTTATAAAAACTAAAGGAATTACAATGTTTTTATTAAATTGATATAGCTAATAATTTCCGTGTTCTTTTATAGTTTTTGTAGGCAAATTTTGTAGGGCAAATGATCTTGATACGTTCGGTAGTCAGTTTTGCAATATAAATCACAATATGGTTATATTGAACTAATATTAAAAATATTATTACATTTCTAGTTTAGTATTATTGTTATTTATATTTTACATCATAAACATCATATATGTACATCTGTAAATTCAACATTCATTATCAGAAATATACGGTAAACAGTATTGTTTGTAAATCATAATAATATAATAAGACTTTTCTGATAACTTGCTGAATTTTCTATACTGTACGCATGATTAAACAGTGTTGACATACATGTTTATCAGTAGGACGACCAAATATAAAATAATAATGACCAAATATTTGGTATCTACCCCGGCAGTGATTACATTACATATTATATGTAGGTAAGGACGGCTGTTATGGCATATTTGTAATTACTACTAATGTAAAAAATTCAATAACTACCTACTATGTTACAGTGTATTGAGAGTAAGAAATATAGTATTATTATTTTGCACTGCGTCTACGGCTGCATACTCGTATAATTGTTTATTCGAAAACCATACTCAAATTGGTCAAACTGCGATTGGTATCTGAAATTAGCGCATATAAACGCAATACTTTAAAATATTGGAGTCTGTATAACTGTAACACAGAATATTTCCGACATTGAGAAATCTATAAGGCTTGTAAATACTAGGAAGGACTTCATTTTCGGCAATCAATTTCTTGTTATAATATAGTAGGCATGTGTATGTGCCTGTACAAAACAAGTTACATAAATTTATGTAGCATTCTACGTATCTATACACCTACGTTATAGATTAATAATTTTCGATAATTATAATATAATTTAATATATTTGCATACCTCCTGACATGTGACTATGGCAACAATGCTATCGAAATCTAAGTCTATATCTCTATTATTTTTTATCTATCTGTACCTAATATGTAAACAAAAATAAACGTAGCTATTGAATTGGCAAAATTTGATAATATTATTTTTACATAATTGCTTTTTTTTTATAATTAGACTTGCATTGCTAAGAACAAAATACTTTCTGTATGAAGACATGTAATACAATTACAGTTAAGTAGCATTACAAGTTAGTCTATATAACAATTTGAAACTATGTAATATTAAATTTAGATTTAGGTCACATAAATGCTGTTTATGTATGAGAGGCGTAAGAGAGTAAGAGGCTACCACTAACCATTAGATCTGCCAACACGTTTTACAATTTCAGTTATACAAAATAAAGAAGTCAACAAATATCCAATTAGTTTACAAAATTATGCGAACGAGTTCAATTTCTCTAAAGAAGTAATAAGTATCGTTATCTTCTCGTGGGTGTACACAGGTTGTTACTATGACTTCTATATGTATATATAAATAGTTAAACAAAACGTAAGCGAAACGTGGTCATAAACTTGAGCACTTGTGTCATAACTTGACAATGTAGGTACTAACTACTACTAGACAAAATGGTTAATACTGGAGAAAATTATAATAGTAGTGTAGTATTTATTATATTTGTAGCTACATTTCTTTATATTAGTAAAGATACAGATACTTAACCCTTTGCACTCCAGCCTAGTAACTCATATAGAATACTAATAACTCAAGCAATGTATTAATTACAAGTATATACCTATAATCTAAAAGAAAAATGGAGTCATTGCAATAACACAAAACATTTATTTCTTACATATTTTATAAAGAAACATATTCTAACTAATATTATAAAAGAAAAACATAAATTATAGCCACAACAGTGGATTATAATGTTGCAAATACAGCGACAACGGATTGCAAAGGGTTAAAATATGAAAGTATCCATATTGACATTTTATATACGTCTCGTGTCAGTCTATTTGCAACCTTTTTGTAACTAAACAGCTGTACGGATTTCATTAAAATTTAATGGTAAGATTAATTATGTTACGGGCCGGATATGGGCTGTTTGTATACTTAAAAAATAATCTTAAAAAAGGACTCTTGTGCAAACGGATTTGTGGGTTACATCTAGTATTTCGAAGATCAAAAATTCAAGACAAGAAAATGTATAGGCCTGTAGACATTGCATATTATATTAGTACAAATATTTAAATTAGTCTATCTGTGTGCCATATTCCATTCAAATACGTTCAGTAATTAAGCCATGTTATGAATAAACTTCTAACTATCTAAACAACTTTACACTATTCATAATATTGCTGAGCTCCGTTTATTTCCGTATCTAATGAAAATATATTAAACGCCATCATATCAACAAAAAAGTAATCTAGAAGTTTATAAATACAGGTAACAGAAATATATATAAGTAGTAACTATTATTATTATTAACATAATTTAATTGTACAACTAAGAACCTAAAATTAAAAACCTTAAAAAATATAATATAATAACTAAAATATATTATTAAAAGGAGTCCCTTTAGGCAAGGTTTATCTAATTCTAAAAGTTTTTATTTGCCATGATTTTGGGGAATCATGTTTATTGCAGAATTTGTGCCTATTTCAACAACAAATAATTAATAGTCTGTACGTACCATTGTTGAAAAGCTTTTCTCTCCTTCCGTTCCATTTCCGAACCCTAATGATATCTATTGATTGGAGCTTTGAATGGAAACAAGTATCTCGATATCTGTAAAATTTATATTATGTTTAACAAACTAGTCTGGAGTCTACAAGTATGATACATATTTTAGGTTCATTTAGTAGTTTTATGTGTGTACTTGTACACACTACAATTGATTTATTCACTAAGCTTTATTTATTATCCTGATTTCAAGAGGATATATGTTATTTAACATACCTCTTAGAACTATAATGACACCCGGATTTTCCCAGAATCTTTACCTGAGTCTACTACTGTATATCAATATCAGTTACTAGTATACCTGTATAATAATATTTATTAGATAGATTAGTGGTGGCCCAGCGATTGAAATTTTAGCCTTATTATTTTAAATTATAACATTATAAAGGTTCTATATACAAATAATATTAAAGACAATATTTGTTCTCAATTTGACCCCAGACTTTAACAATAAAGAAAAAAGAAAAAAGTATATATGTGTGTGTGTGTCAAATACAGGGCAGTATGTGTAGTATTTTTTTCCTTCTGTTTCCTTTTCACAGCGAAACGGCTGAACGGATTTTAATGAAATTTTAAGTGCAATCAGATTGTTTTCTGTGTATGGGCATTGCCTATCTATTATAACAAAAAAGAGGATGAAATTGGGTGTAATTACTAGTATTATTAATATGAAAGTGTGTCTATTCGGTACATATCTTTTCGGGATTACAAGGCTGAATGCAACTTAGTTAAATTAACTCGTAAAATATATATAATGAATTTCCTCATTATATTATTAATAATTATCCTCATACTACTATTCTCCAATATAAGAATATTGGAGAATAGTAGACGAAGTTGCGATATCGAAGGGTTATGGCTAGCTGTATTATATATATATATATAATAGATGAATAGATGGTGAATTATTTGTTTCCAGTGTGCGGGAGTTTATGATGACTCCGACAAATGGCGAGGCCGTGGAGGCACCCCGTGTAGTGGTACTGGATGGCGGGTTCTCCACACAGCTGTCTTGCCACGTTGGTCACGTTATAGATGGAGACCCACTATGGAGTGCTCGTTTTCTTCACACGCATCCCGATGAAGTCATCAATACACATCTTGATTTTCTTAGAGGTACTATACGTCTTCATGTTTTGAAATTAGAAGTAAAAGTTGGAAGTAAATATTTATTTGTTAAAATACAAAAACTCAGGATTGGAGGATATTGCACATTTTAAAGATCTTTATACAAATATTGAAGATTCCATACTTAACCTATAAAACTTGTAACAAAGTGGTTGGAATATAAGTTTTATCCTACAGAATTTTTATGTGGATACTAAAACTCACATAGAGAGGATATAACATAGTCAACAAACCGAACTGCTTGGTTTTATTCAAGTTTTTGACAGTTTATAGATCAGTATACGTCCAACCCATCTGCAGACTGCATCATATAATATGCAAACTTGTGTTTTTCCATTTATATATTTTTTATTTATATAGTTATTTCAATAAATAATATTTTAAAAGTACCTTTCATAGAAATATTATGTTTATATTAACTGTGGCGCCAAAGATCCCAACAATGTTGCATACATAATTCATTCGTAGCATTACATTATGCTTCTTAGTTGTTGAATAAAAATAGCTCTCCCTATATAATGAGATGTGACAACTGTTGCCTACCGCCCTTGGCACCTCGCATTCGTTGCCACTTCATAGGACTAATGTGTTATGACTCTTGTGTCAGACATTGCACTGGCTGTAAATCTTAACCTTTTGAACGAAACAACAACCCTCACATTGTCACATTATTTGCTATAGAAAAAGATAACATTAACAAGCCACTTTAACAAACTTTATCACAAATGTACATGTAGAACATGTATTATTGAAAAAAAAAATAAAGCGGTAAAGACATGGACAATTATCATTATTTCTTAAATATCATGACAACTAAGAATATAAATCCATTTTAGCCAATTATACGAAAGAAACATCTAAGTTAAAGTGATTTACTGTAAATGGCGATGGTATAATTAGTAACGAAATAAAAAAAATGTAAAAATATGATGTTTATGTTTGCACGGGTTAAAACTATTAAACTTTATGGATGTCGTACTGCTACTTGTTGTTGTACCTAAACATCAATATTGTTACGGTACTTCTCCTTTCACGACGGTAAGGGGCAGAGTTCCCAAGGGGAAATTAAGTAAGAAATAGGCCACGTTTGCTCTAACGGACAAACACAGTTTGAAAACAGCAAACGGCAGCTCATAGACCTTTTATTCAAATAGAAACGATTTTCGTGATATAAAAATATATCTAATGAAAGCAAGAAGTTACATTATTGTTATGGAAAAATACAAACCTTATATGCTATGTTATTACTAAATACATGTTATCGGTTAATTTATTTTATCTCGTCTACTGTCGCTAAGCACTGTGTACTGTATATTGTAATCTAGTTCCAAGTGAGCAGATTAATATTTTTAACATTGATGTATGTACATTACGAATAATGAGTTGGTACTCTTCGTACAGATACACGTATAGTAAATAATATATGGACTAACGCAACAACTGGCCCGGAAAGTTCGCTAATTTATTCGTATAAACTTTCTACTAATGGACAAGAAAAGTATAAAACAATTTGGAAAGGTACTGGTTTTACAGACAATATTAGTTTAATTTTTATATATTCAAAACCTAACCTATTAATATTTAAAAAAACCTGTTTCAGTTGTATAAGAAATATTGAATTTTTATCTTATATCATATATTCTTTCATTTTTCTCCTTCAACAAAAGTCTGTTTGCATTTATGTCTATGACTATTTTAAGCAACGACTTTTTATATTTATATCTATTTGTTTATATGCAGATAGCCAATTTTCGTGAAGTTATTTCCATTATACACAATTTCCACTTTTATCCTCCGACAAACATTATCTTCTAGCGGTTAAGTAAACAAGCACTTCATTGACCACAGTCAACGTCGACATCTACCTGATGATAACATATTTATAGCTTTAAATTAAGTATAATAGTAACAAAATAATTATGTTTTCTGCATTGTCATCCTCAAATAACAAACAATTTTTCATAATACTATTCATATTGATACTAGCTATCTAGTCAGAAGTTTAAGTAGCAAAGTCAGAAAAACATACTCCCTCTATTAAATAGGACTAATGATTTAAATTTTTCTAAGGATTATTCACTAATTACCAGAAATTCTGTCCCTACCTTCTATGTTCTAAATAACATAACACAGTAGCTGATACAATCCAACATATTTGCTGCTACATATCTGATGAATGGTGCTTGTTTACCAACGTCACGCACAACTAACCCCTTTGAACTGCAAAGTAATTGCTTTGTTCCCCATACCAAAGCCAAAGTTTGAATGAATTTCAAGATACACCTACGTACACTGGAAACCGCAAACGAATGCGTAACGACAGAAGCGAGTTCACTTAATGTACCTACGTATCAAAGTGTACATGCGTGTTTTGACGGATTACACGTTAGGTCGCTTTTAGCAGTCATTTTCTTGCATCTGACAGAGGGAGTGCGACCTCGTCTCGTGTCATCGTCCTCTGAAAGCGCTTTTCTTCGCCACAAAACGGACCGTTTCTTTTCATAAGGAAAAGCTGAAAAGTGTCTGCAAGCAAATAACTCCCTTGAGGGCAAAACCTACTGCCTTGCTTTGGTTCGTTGTAAACGAGACATGATATGAAAAAAATATATAAAAAATTGTTGCATGTTCTGCGAGGTTGCAATGACGTTGACATTTTAGGTTTAGAGTATAGGTAGATTAATATCAAGTAAACAACGATTAATGAAACAGTTTTAAAGCCTAATTGCCTAAAGTAAAGATTATGTAAATATTTAATAACTTTCTTATCAGAAGGTAAACATGAACAATCAATTCGAACAAATTCAAAAACTTTGTTGCAAAAACAAGCAATGCTATTATTTACTCGGAGCTTCCTAACTACCTCACATTTGCATACAACAGGGCATCATAGTAGAGGCAAGCACTAGAGAGTAGGTAATACTAGGGCGTCGCTCGCTCGGTGGCGGCGCGGCGTCCTAAGAGCCGGGAGCCCGGATACACAAAGCCGCCGTTGTCATTAATCACCTTGTCTGTCTAATACGTTTCCATTCGCAGGCCGTGCGCCCGTCTTCTATTTATTACATAATTATTTTCTTCGACAACGGTTCCTTTTACCGAACTAACTCGGTTCCTTATTGTTGAGCCACTCTGGGTCACGTTACTTACTAAGTTTTAATAACACTAATTGTTTACGCCTCTTAGCCGCACCCTGCTCACACTTAATAATAGTAACTACGTAGAAGTTCGGCATATTTATCGAGTTAGTTTCCTAATATAAACTTTCAGAGTAGTATATAATATATTCAATTAGAGTTGACAGAATCGGCATGGAGGGATCAATTTTGTATTTTAAAGTATTATAATAAGAGAGTTAATTTCGTTTTCATTACCTCTTTTTGCAATGATGAATATAGGTAGCATTACAAGGAACTAAATTGATGTTTTGCAGCGGGGGCCGACTTGATAATAACAAATACGTATCAAGCGTCGGTTGAGGGTTTTATGGAGCACCTTGGGCTCACTAAACAGCAGAGCTGTGACCTTATAGTGCAAGGTGCTGAGCTGGCTAAACGTGCGCGTGCTCTCTACATAGAAGAGTATCAAGACTACATACAAAATGGTTGGTATCTACCTTTCATTGTTTTGCTTATGATTATTAATCTTTATTATATTTACTACCTAACTAGGTTATTGTCATTAGTACTATATTTGAGAGTTATTTTGGTTTAATACAAGAAGATTAAGAAATTTTAAGTGGCTCTTTTATACAATGATATCAGATACGAGTATCATTATTACTAGTTTAAATATCTCTATATCCGCTCAGTGGACAATTTATTGCTGTAATAACTATACAAAATGTAAAGAATGTTTACATTCTCGTGTAAACAAAAGATTGCTGGGTCCGCATCCCAAGGGTCGGGTGCAAGCACGCATTAATTACACTCTGCAGGGGTTTAAAGTTATTTTGTAGATAAAGTGAAAGTATAGTACAAGTGTATTAGAAAATAAATATGAAGTTGTGAGTAAATAATAAAACCCATTCGACCCGATTGTCAAAGGAGGGTGTAGGTACTCTGGATACTATTTCCTTTCTGAATGTTATGTGATATTTGCTCAAAGGTATATTTTGATAAATGTAGGAAAGGAATTCCGATACATTTATTTAAAGTATTAGTAGGCCGATAAATTATTAATATTGAAAAAATATTAGAAATTAAGTTAAATCGGAGGTAGGTACCAGTTTATTGCCAATATGTACGTTAGTACCAGAATAATATTTTTTTTTTCAAATAATTTGCGTTAGAATATTATTTTATTTTATTTGTCAGCGTTAATGGAATGATCGCATATAATTATTTAAAATTGTATAAAATATTATTTCAAATTAATTTAGAGGCATGTGCAAAGCATGATACCTACTTGTTATTGTCGAAGTGTGATTTTGCAGATGTTAATATATTATTTTATTACTTTGGTCCTAATGCATAAATAATAATAATATATTCTCTCTGATAATTGCATTTTTTTAAATATTTCTGTTATTTAATACGAGGCCATTACTCATGAAGTATTTTAGGACTGTAAGATGTTGAAACATAAAATTATTGTTATTAATTCATGTAAGTATTTACATATATGTATATTCATATTCATACATGTTTGTTTCGACAACACTTGTTGACCACTTCACAGATACAGTAGATAAGTGTACGATATATATCTAATTGTGATCCGTCAATCTAAGTGTCCCCAAGTATCTGCATTATTCCAAGATCACATTGTACATATTTACATGAAACTGTTTCATTACTATTTTTTAGGAATACAGACCAATACATATATCTTACATAACATACGAATTCAATAATAGATACACATTTACATTGCTTTCATTTTATTATTAGCCTTTTTTGTCTTTCTCTGGATTACGCCGTTGCGCACCTTATTATGCTCTTATAATCAACGTCTTAATGTCGTATTTCGTGATCAATAAAATATACGATACGATTTGACAATGTTTCAAAAGAACAATAGAAGAACTGATTGGTTAGAATTGGATTGAAATTGAAAATCTATATTGAAATCAGATTTACTATCTGTTGCCTAGTCTTTGATATTCAGGCTCGTTGCTTTGATAAAATCAGAACAATAATTAATATATACTATGATAAAATTCGCATAGTAGAGAGAAACAAATAAATTTAAATTAAATGAAAATAGGCAATATTTGGGTAAGTTATTTATACATATGTTCCTACTAAAGTAGGTTGTGAGTTGGTAAATTTATATATTGTGCAAGATGTGTAGGTAGCTATAAGTGGGTATGTTATGTAGATGATGAGTTTTCGTAGATGATATACAGGGTATCGGGTAATGAATGGATAAGTCGATTTTTTTCTATATTATTTTACTGTCCTGATAACTATGACCAGAAATAAATGAATTCTATTGGTTTTTTGTTGTTTTCTTATAATACACTAACTGTGCTGATAGATAGAAAGTGAATAGTATGACTAGCTATTGCAGTTTTTTTATTAATACCCAACTAAATTTATTTTTGAAAAATATGCAAAAAAATATTTTTAAGCAAAGTTCTTTCAAACCTCTTGGGTATAAAAAAAATGTATCGCATCGAAAATAAACGACTGACGGTATACAAGACTGCTCAGAAGAGTATTTATTCGAAATTGCAGGGCATGCATATGAGTGGAGGAATACAATTTGAGCATTTACTGTAAATTGTATACATGAAGCACTTTACGATATACTACTTATTAATTCTATTTATATGTATTCTATACCTATATGTAGGTATTTGTCGTAATTAAGTATTTTTGTAAAAAATCGTTATTAGGAAGAGAAAAAAAATAAGATATTCTTATCAGACCTATAGTCATGATGATAGCTTGGAAGATAAGTATCTTGAATACGATAAGTAGAAAATTCAGCTCAAGGGCTGATAACCTATAATATAATATATATCTATATTTATTGATTGGTAACTTTGTAGTTCAGTTCGTACAGATTATATATGTCGAGGCAATTCTTGAAAAGAACGACATTTAAGTTGAGAGTGATTATAACAACCGCCGTTAATACTTGTTATATTTGTAGTAAACCGTTAGCCCACATGTTGTGTTTTTTACGTAATTGGAATGGTAAATAACCTGGAGATCCACCTGATAGTACATGGTAACTATCGCATATATACGAATAGCTCTGGGGAAGGGATTATTAGCAATGGGGATTAGTGACCTCTATTGCTAGCCAACGTATGAGACATTGCTAGAAATAGGGGTGACTAATCGACTCGGGTCGACCTCCACGCGATCCTCCCGGGAACCATCACGGTTAATCCTTGAGGAATCCCACACGGGGGGCTAGTTGGCTGATTGAACTGTCCTAAATAAAATAAAACTACATAAAGTCCACGTTAATTGGACAGTGGTTATCACTTCTCATCAAGTAGACCATAAATTTTTTCGTATATATATATCGTTAATAAGTAACATCTCCATATATTTACCGTAGCTAATAGGTAATGTTTATACTTTTAGGTCAGATACCATTGGTGGTAGGGTCCGTTGGACCCTTCGGGGCGCATCTTCACGACGGTTCCGAGTACGACGGTAGTTATGCGGATACAACATCGATAGAGGTAAATAATTATACGACGTTTAGGTAATAAAAAAATTAACTCACTGGTCAGATCTTGATAAACTT
Organism: Achroia grisella; assembly: GCF_030625045.1. Taxonomy (NCBI): domain Eukaryota; kingdom Metazoa; phylum Arthropoda; class Insecta; order Lepidoptera; family Pyralidae; genus Achroia; species Achroia grisella. The sequence goes on from NW_026713061.1 coordinate 198,332, forward strand.
TATAGGGAACCACATGAGAAGACAAATAAAAAAAACTATCATATATCGTTCACTTAAAACAGTGCTGAGGTAACACATAATATAAACCAATTGAGAACCTCATACTTTTTTTAAATCGGTTGAAATATAGGCATAGTCTGCCTATAGCGGAGGTTAAAATGTCTTTCTTTATGTACCCATTTCATTAACTAAAAATATCCTGCATATGATTTTTTACCACATTTTTTTTATTTATTTTAATTCCTAATTCTTTAAAAATCGCTATGTATCACCTATGTTTATTTCTTGGGCGTTGGGTATAAATCATCTGATTATCAAAGACTTAGATGAAAGAGGCAATTTATGTACTTTTTTTAATTGCTGTAGTTTGTACTGTGTGGATATATAACCCAGTTTTTTTTATAAAAGAAAAGCATCTAATTTTCCTATACTTACTTTCCATCTCGTGTCGCTTTCAATTCTTTCTAAATATGTGATTTTTAGAGAAAGACGTTCACGAATCGACCCCAGTGCCATTGGCAAATTGTGTCTACCTAGCTAATATTTACTTATTGGTTTAATAATAAATGAACCTGACTCCCGCCTAATTAGTTCTATTTCTACGTCATCGAGTGCTTTTAGAGGCATTCGCTTCATCAAATCGATTCTATTATGTTAAAGGTAGCTTTCTGACTAAAAGCAGTAAATTCTAAATGAGTATTTTTATTATTGTACATTACGCTGTGAGATTTTAGGGTCCTCTAGGAATTTTCCATACACTTACGAAAATAAAAATAAAACCAGGTATAAATAAACTAGAAACTAATTTATATGTACCCATTTGTTTAAATAGCTATGAATGTGGGCAATCTGCCATTCTCGACACAAGTAGTTATCTGCCTAGTCGACCCAAACTCATGTTAGTAAAAGATCTAATTGTGAACAACCATTGTCATTTACAATTTTCACTTCAGTTCCTAATGAAGAAAAAAAGTCGTTATTATTTCTACGGATCCCTGACGACCATGAATGCATAGCCTAATAAAGGTTGAAAGCGCCAGCTAAATCGTAAAGAGGGCCGTAAAGTTGCCGGCAAATTAAAATTTACATCGCCAATATGAAAAACTCCCTCTTCGTTCCTCGTCTTTTTTTAACTGAAAGCATGTGACTGGGGTGGACAGTTAATTAACGAAATCTAGAACAAATGGTTATCAAAAACAAACATGAAGAAACAAATGTTTGTTTTAATTAATTAACACAACGATGTTTTATACATTAATTTGTACGTTAATGTTATAAAGTTAATGTTGCAAAGTACGAATAAATATTTTTTTCACACCTACTTGAGATTACATTTTATCTACTGCCTTGCAAAATTAATTCACAAACAGAGTTATGGATTTATTGTTTAATAAAATGCCTACTCAAGTAATTAGGTAGTTACAAAAAGTTATGTAGTTAAGGTACCTTACATAAGTTACTAATAAATATGCCAGTATCTAGCAAAAATATAGTTAGCTGCTTTGTTAGTTTGAAAGAAATAAAACTAAGGAATTGAATACAAAGAGCCTCATTTTCTCTTAAACTTTTTAAGCAAATCCTAATTGTGCAATGAACGTTGTGAACGGAGTTAATGAAAGTTGAGCGAGTTTTATTTTACATACCTTAATATTACGTCTCGACGGAATTGCAGAAAAGGATTTAGGTTAGTTACCTAGTTAGTTATAAACACAAGGCGCTAAAATACAACTGCTCTTTTAATTGAAACTCATTAAGTTAGTATTTAAAAGTTTTGCATAGACATACTTAAAAAATATATGATTCATAATAATGAATGCTCACATAGCCGAGGGGCATTCGTTAGGGATAGATACGGGTCATGTAACGTTAAATGCTGTCATCCCTTGGTAGGGAACCATATGGTGGATAAACTTTAGAATTTCTCTACTTCAGAACAGGTATACTTAAAGATAAATATTTCTTAGGCCTTGTCCTAATTATTGATGACAGTTTATTCAGTCAAATTTAAAGCTTCTTTATTTACTAAATAGTCACATTATCCGTCTGAGTTACAAAGTAATTATAGATACTTACTTAGTCTCAGCTGTAACAATTGCCTTTCTTTCTGCTATAAGAATTTTATTAGTAGCTCTAATAGTGATAGTTACTTCATTTAATTTTAAATTACTTCGAGAAGCAGAACATAGTCCAATAAACACATTGCGGATACTTGTTACAAAATGTAGTTAGAAATATCTACAATGTAAGTAGTATATAGTAGTTTCGATACAAATTTGGGAGAGCTATCATACAAAAGAAGATATTTAGTGAAAACTTCTATGGTAGGTATAGCCATATCTGTAGCATATACAGATACTTTTTATCTGCCAATATAATTAATAACATGTACCTACTTTCATAATTTATACACATTTTTAGTCTTAAATATGATTTTCAGACAATGCGTGAATGGCATCGACCGCGAATTCAGGCTCTGGTCGAAGCTGGAGTGGACCTATTAGCTTTGGAGACGATTCCATGTCAAGAGGAAGCCGAGATGCTCTGTGACCTGTTGCGCGAATTTCCAAATATGAAAGCTTGGTTAGCATTCAGTTGCAAGGTTAGTGTGATAGTTCTTTCTAATATTAGAAATGTGACGGTTTTAAAAGTCTAGACCGTTTTGACCGATATTTCGTACACAGATAATATATGATGTCCCAGATTAGCACAGTTTTCATAGTATTTAGAGACTTACGGTCTCGTTGGTGTAGCGGTTTATAGCACACCGCTTTACTTCCGATGGTCGTGGGTTCGATTCCTAGCACGGTGCGAATATTTTCTATTCATGTATATATCATTATTGATGTATATTATGTATGTATTTGAAAAAAATGAAGTATTTATATCAGCTGTCTAATACCCACAACACAAGCTTACCGTGGAACAAGATGGCACTGTGTTAATTGTCCAGAGGTTATTTTCTATTATTACGAGGGTCAAACTGAAAGTTCTTAGAAAATCAAAAACTGATTAAATTAGCAAGTTATTACCTTTATTTTATCTTTTCAAAATAGTGTCCATTCACGTCAATACATCGCTGCATACGATAGAACCACTGAGAAAAGCACTTTGCCCACTCGTCCTTAGGGGTCTCTTTGACGGCCTTCTAAAACGTAGCCACCGAATCCTCGGCGTCCATAAAACGTTTTCCTCGAACTTTTTCTTTCATTTTTCGGAATAAATAAAAATCGCAAGGTACGAGGTCGGAGCTATAAGGCGAATGACCCAGTGGTTCTACGTCTGAGGTCGCCAAATAATCGATCATTTGCCTGGCGGTGTGCGACGAAGCATTGTCGTGGTGAAGGAGGATCCTACTGCGAGGTCGTTTCTCACGCACTTTTTTCAAAACACGTGGCAAACAATTGTTACTGTACCACTCTGCAGTAACTGTTTTTCGATCCTCTAAAACAATTGTCGCGTAATGACCTGTTCTTCCAAAGAACGAGGCCAATATCTTTTTTCCTATGCTTCGACCTCCCTTCACTTTAGTTGGCAACTCCTGAAACACCCACTGAGCTGACTGTCTTTTAGTTTCGGGATCATAACAGTAAATCCAGCTTTCGTCTCCCATAACTATGTTAAACACAGAATTTGAGTCATTAAATCTTTCATGCATTTCACGGCACCAAGCAACCCGACGGAGTTTTTGAGCCTCAGTGAAATTATAAGGTATCCACCGGGCACAAGGCTTCCTGACCGCCAAATGTCTATGGAGGATTTTGTGCACTTGACTCATACCAATCTTTAAGCTTGCCCCGATCTGCTGATAGGTCACTCTTTTGTCAGTCTCTATCATACGCCGCACAACACGGATGTTATCTTCGGTTGTCGCCGTAGGCCGTCCCTCACGCAAATCATCGGTGAGATTAGTGCGACCACGTTTAAACTCATTAAACCAGTTGTAAACAGTGGCACGAGACGGGGCTTCATCGTGGAAGTCCAATAGTAGTCTATCATAACTTTCTTGTTGACTTAGATGACATCGAAAGTCATAAAAAATCATCACACGAAAATTTTCTCGTATTAAGTTCATGATAACGTTACACAGACTATTTTCAATTTGCCGCCTAACCGTAAAACACATGACATACGAATAAATTATATACTCAGTACTATTCGTAAAGAGTTCCATTTTCAAAATTTTAACAATTTTTTTTATTATATTGCTCTCAAGTAGCCAGTTCTAAAAACTTTCAGTGTAGCCCTCGTATAGTATTTAGTGCGCTCGTAATCGTTGGATAAAGCTAGTCTAATATGGGTTGGAAGCATTAGAATATTTTACTAGCTCAACCAGGTGTCTCTTTGATGAATCATTAAAACAGTCCTATTTATACTCTTTGCTGAGTAGATTCTGATAAGTAATTAAAACAGTTAAGTGATTACTAGTTTAATATTGGATGTATACCATTTGAAGAAACATAATGGGGCATTTCTTTTCTTAAAAATATCAGTACCATATAGTGTAATGTTTATGCGTATATCTAAAATATTATAAAAAAATTACAGAGACTAAGTCATTTGTCATAGAGCTGAGAGAATATAACCGTATCTGTAGTCCTTAATATTACAACCTGAAACTACGATGCCCTACAGTCGCATTGGGATTAAGTCTCTTACAGCCATATTTTTCATAAATTTAGGTTTTTTGCACTAATACAGTGCCAGATCAGTCTGCTTTTTAAAATTAAAGATATTGTAATCGTTCTCGTGATCTATCTTCAAAACAAATTTCATTTAGATTTTTTAGAGTCTTGTCAAAATATGACAATCAGTCACTTTCGAGTATATAATATTGGTATAGTTATAAAATATTATGTGTGGATATATGCGTATAATATACAAATATTATTATTTCAGGATAACCAAAGTATAGCTCATGGAGAGAGTTTCCAAAAAGTAGCCAAGAAATGTTGGGAGTCAAACCCTGAACAACTGGTAGCTGTGGGTGTAAACTGTTGCGCGCCGTCATATGTGTCCAACTTACTAAAGGGCTTCAACGACGACCGGCCACATGCCCCCATTCCACTTATCGTCTACCCCAATTCGGGCGAAAAATACAACCCTCAAATAGGGTAAGATTCCGCAGTTAGATAAGTCACCAAAACTTTTATAAGGGCAAACGGGCACACATTTCACGTTGCAGATAGTAGCTACCTATCTACTTGTGAGACATTTGTTACACATACCTACTCTACTGGTACATTGAAACGCAGGTGGTATCTGCTTACATTCTTGTTTTCTCTGTCATTGATAAAGAGCAAAACAAGAGTTAATAAGGTTATTCTTAACTCTCTTAACTCAATAAGGGAATTCAGTATTCTATTCTATTCTATTTGTCCGCCTATTTATTTTTAAAGTTTTAATACAGAATATAACGTATAAATTTGTCTCTTAGCCTCCCTATCCTATTGATAACTTAGACGGAAAATATTGTTATTTATTTATTTATTAAAACTTTAATGCACAGATACACAAATAAAGATGACCATGGCGGACTTAACATCTAGAGGCATTTTCTCCCAGTCAACCATAGGACAAACAGAGATTCATGTGGGCAGTGCATTATAAATACCTAATTTACATATAATACACATAATACATAATACTTACATAAATTAATATATATATATATATATATATATATATATATATATATATATATATATATATATATATATATAGATATATACATACCAATACATATACATACTACATATATACAAATCAACAATGAAAGTCAGGTCATGTTATATTTATTATATGTTAATAAATATAATAAAATTATTAACTCTAATGTAATATTAAATATACACTATATGCTCATTATACCTACCTAACATTACTATATAGCCAAGTAGCTATCCATATAGTTATAGTATATAGTAGAGTATTGTAGTAGATAATAAGTAATAGACAAACTATGGCTGAGGCACGTAGTTATATATTGTTTGTTTAAAATTTCAGATGGATAGACCGGGACAAATGCGAGGCGGTGGAGGTATTCATTCAGGAGTGGCTGGATCTGGGTGTAAGATACGTCGGTGGGTGTTGTCGCACGTATGCAGCCGACGTTTCTCGTATTCGAAACCAAGTGCACTGTTGGAGAGACCGTTATAGTTTCCAAACTAAACAACTGTTGAAGAAGAACGTGATAGCTGAATGAAATTCTATAACATTAGCTATATGACAAAACACATGTCCTAGGCAAAATGTCTCGCATAGATAGGTACATGTGTGACTTTAATTTTTTATTAAAAATGAGGATCTTATTCTCTTCAAGCCAAAATCATTAGGCTTAAATATAGTTGTCGTATAAAGCGGTTTTCGCAGAATTTCTGGTCTTCGTGATTAGGTAGGTCAGTAAGTCTATTTGCAAATATACCCACTCATAAATGTCACTTTTAATATACAGCAAAAATCTTTATTGGGAAGAAGCATTAGCAGATGCGTTTACGACCCCATAAAACGAGTTTGTGCACCAGCGACCAAATTAAATGAAATGTCTCCTATTTAAACGGGACGAAATATCCACCTAAGAGGTCAAGAATACAGTGCTGCAGTGACTGAATGTACCTATTATTATTTGAGAAAATGTTAAATAACTACGTATTGTGCCATCAATTAGAGAAAATACTTGGACAATTATATAATTTTTATTATAATACATAGGTATTATTGTGTATTTACTTTAGATTATACTATGTAGTACCAATTGTAAAAAGTCTAGATAAAATTTTAACCAAAGTGTAATTAATAATAATGACAAGGAATTGACATACGTATACTTGTCTGAATGTTTATTATGAAAATCCATTGACTGTATAGTTTATAAATAATAAATTGTTATTTTATATAAACACTCAAAACGTTATTTTTTTATATTATCCAAAATACCTACACTGAATATTTCATAAGTGCTATTTATTATATTATATATACGCAGTAATCAAATAATAAACTTTGAACCCTTTGTATAAGGGCGTTTTATATAATCGTTTACATTTCGTACATTGTTAAACGAAATTATTCTGAATTATTATTACATTGAAAGTAGATTCATTTGTTACTGGTTGGTTATTAATTAAATCAGTACAAATAAACGTCATCGGCAAATTTTATTAATTAAATATTAATGACTTGTCGTAGTGGCCGACCCAGGGATTAGGCTCTCTTCCATAATAAATAGCTATCTCCCTCTACTCTCAATTAAGATGAAGTTTTAATTTCGAAAGGCAACAAGTCCTATTTGAGGACTTAATAACTTCGTCTGTGAAAGATAAAAAGAGGGGAAACTTTTATACTCGTTTTAGTACGGTATACCTACAAGTAGAGATACGAAATTGTACGTTAGGACGCCGTCAGTAAATTGAAAATTAAATTAAAACGCTAACGTTTGTTGTCGGTACCGACGACAAGGTGACGCTCATTCCAAATTTTCCCGTAGATAGCTATGAAAGAAATGAAAACATTCCAACATTTTATCAACCAGGGCGCAAGCAATGTAGAGACATAATTGGATCGAATTTGTTCGTCTTGGGAACACTTACCTATCCATTACTTACGAATGTAATTTACTTAGAATGTTGTGACCGTATCTATGTAATAAGTTGTATACTATCTCATATTGCAAAGAGAGTTACTTTATAAATTTATGAGTATAGATTTTGTACCTACTGTATATTGTATAGATGCCTCTAAATCTTTATATGAATATCTAAATATACATATGAATCAAGTATAATATAAACAAATAGAGACAAAAACCGACTACATAAATATAATTACTAAAATAAATGAAACAAACTTACATTGTCAATCATGAGTCATATGGATATACGTACGCTGCATAATAAATATTTTTTGTTAGCAGTAGCGATAAAGGTAAGAATATTTAAAGCTATTTAATATTTACAAATATAATTCACAGATATCAGGATCTTTATGAGTCAATCACGCTAATTAGCCACATGAATTTGAATAAAATATAAGTATAATACACGGATTGCTAATATTTTAAATTAACGCATATATTGTCTTTAACCAGACAGACAAGGACGCGAGTTATGTCAAGTTCCAAATACGCTGGATAAACTTGCTCATTGAATATTAAATAGGCAAACCTCTAGTCAGTATTTAGAACCCTCGACTTGCATTAATTATTAATGTCGTGAATGGCAATACACTGATCTATTACGAGCTATCGCTGAACCAAAAGGGAATTGACGTTTAAAGAGCAAAACGGTTGTTTTTATCTAGACTGCATGCATTGTTTTGTTCTTTGGCTTACACCTACGTGGTGTAGCCGTCCACCCCAGTGAGCACCCAGTGAACCGAACCGCACGTCACAACCCGACATAGTTTAGAATAGTTTTAGTTATATATTACTCCGTTTTAGTACGAATTCCCTTTACGAACAGCTCGGGGCCTGATACTGCAGTTTAATTACATGGATACGTACTCAGATGGTTTATTGGGATGTTTCTAACATTGTTTCATATTTTAGAATAACATAGAACAGACTTACACTTTCTTGCAAGACTCCTTAAAGAGCAATTAATAAATAATTATAGTGATATTTACATTTTATTAATGAAAAATACAAATTTCTACATTATAAATCAAATATTATAGGTCGTACAAAACAATATCTAAGCAATTTAAATTTAAATTCATAGAAATAAAATTACATGTACGAATAGATTAAATATTACGTTTACTCAGAAATATTATAATCTTGTCCTAAAAAGCGGCAAGCTATATTAACAATAGATCATTCGACAATCAACTGGGATTAGAGTTTACAATAGGGATACTCATTTACATTTAGGATATCGCTAGCTTATACCCTAATAAGTAAGTAAACACTGTAGGGTACACTCGGATTTCAAATGTGTAGGATGGGGTTCAATTATGGCAGTCTGAGGAGGCTATATTCAGTAATTAACAATTATTATCCGACACAGATATGAATACTGTCTATGCTAACAACGATTACTATCTAAACAGTAATGTTGACGCATCAACATTTACTTTCTTTTGCGTCCTTGAATATATTTTTCGATTGTATCGCGGCTATGGCAAGATTCCGTTCCTGTCTCTCCTCGGTCAGTTGTAGCTGCAAATTCCTTACATCTAGTTTAAGGTTTTTCACGTCGTTCTGCAAGCGCATGACTACTGTCCACAAGTTCGGCGCAGCGTGATTACCGGAGTGGGCGGGCAGAGACGGTGACCGTACTAGTGCCTCTATCGACACCGGGTACTCATCGTCGCACTCTGAAATACATAACACGATATTAATAGTTATCAATCGATAGTTACACTCCAGTGCACTTTGATATTCAGATGATAATTCAATCCGTAGTTCTCAAACACTACGTAATCGCTTTTATTGTTAGTATTCAACAAGAGCAGTTTAAATTATCAATATGAAATGAATTATTATTCTGAATAACCATATAAATGATATATACAGTATACACCCACCTCAGTCAGTAGAAAGTCGGTATTTGTATTAATGCATGAACTATAAACTATATAATTATTATGTGAAACTTGTTTCGCATATAAATAAAGAATTAATAATAACTGATACGAAATGTAAAACGAAATATGAAAAAGTAATATGAAATAAATGAGCACGTTATTTCGTAACAAAGATTTTAAAATAAATTAAATTTGCACACGGTATTATTGTGTACGCGAAATATCAGATAGTATATTAATTTATTTATGATAATACCACGTAATACCCACGTGAAAACTCGTTAGCTCTCACGGAGCTATTATTACACGCAAATCGGTAATCATCAAAAGATACCTTTTTAACCAACTTCAAAAAGGATTTTGATTCTGATAACGTATATTTTAGGGTATGATTCGCGATATCTTCACGTTGTACATGGGTTTTCACATATTTTTTTCTCAGTGAAAAACTTTACTGATTTAATTAGCATATGTTGCACGTATGTATAATTCAAATTGTCGTGATGTAGTAAGCACATGGCACTACTTCTATTCATTTCCAGAATGTCATAAGACTCGATTTGGAGAACAAATAATACTGCAAAAGAATAAAAATTGACGTGGTATTGAGAGGGCAATAAAATATGTGCTTCATCTTATATGAAATCACTCATGCTCAATCCCTTACAGCAGGATTTTAATAGGTATAGTATGTTACTCGCTTCCTTCCCCCTATTCCGAACCAATGTTGATAATTTTAAAATAAAAGATATGTCTAAAATATTCATATCGTGCTATTCGTTACCATATTGATTTATTTCTTCCACACTAGTTAGAAATGAGTGACTTAAATGTCATTAAGTCAATATCAATTACCAAATATGGGAATCGAACATTTCGTAATAGGTAGGGAACTACTTACGTAGCTACTGGTTTAAAACCTTGCTATATTAATATTATAGTGGGATCCAGTTACGCAAAATTGCAATTAATAGAATTTAATACAAACAAAGCTGGTGTTCACGAACGTTATTCACATTATGATAAGCAAAACGGGATTGCGCGTTTATTATGTAGATACATTATTATACTATACATTATTGTTAGTTTAAATTTAGTGACGTGAGACCTTCATGGCGGCCCAGCAAGCTGTTAGCTCTTATTTTAACAACCTTTATAAATATCAGGTCTATCTACATAGGGACTAGGTCACTCAAATATAAACTTTGCCGCAGAGGTTTTTTAGGGATGATATTAATATAGTGTATCGGTATACGCTGACAGGGGACCAGTGGAGGATACGGCAATAAGAGTAGCATGAAGTCAGATCAGGTAGTCAATCGTGACAGGACTTAACCATGATGTACCTACTACAGCGGGCATAGAGTGAAGGTCGACCTGATGATAGTACATTACTAGCAATAGTTGCCATTACTAACTGGTGACTACGACTAATAAATTAATATAATATTTAGTAAATACATTTTCAATATGTCAATTTTATGATTCTGTGCTGTTTCATTACTTATATTTTTTTATATAAAAGAAGTAATATTACACTTTCATTCAATAGAACAACTATTTTGTCACTATTTCTAAGCAGTAAGCTTCTGATTTTAGTGCTGGAAAAGATTGTGTTTTATTTCGTTATAATTTATTTTAATTCAATTCTACAAGTATATAGTTTACCTACCAGTAACTGGTCCATTTCCATGGAAAAAGGTGAAGTTTCTAAAGGATAAATGTCACAGATACAATAGAAATAGAACTGCAAGTCTACCATAGAAGATACACTGAAAACAAGAATATTTCTGTGAATTGCTTTATGCTACATGCTTAGATTACAAGTACAAGTGAGGAAATCTATGTAATAATTCATGATGCTTATTTATTTATGTATTTGTTTTTATAATGCAACTATGAAAACTTATTATAGAACAAAAATAGTGTTAACCAGAGTTGATCTACTCGCTTATTATTTATTTACGGCAAAAAATGCGGTGTCTGTCAAATTTTAAGGTGACAAGGGAGGCTCCTACCTACCTTTGAGATTACGCTGTCACACTACTCGATTTATTAAAACCTTGATGTATTTGCTTGCTACAATTTCCGAAATGCGCTAGGACATCTGTAGAAACTCGCCTTTTCGTTAATAACTATCTATTTGAGGGAGATCATTGTTCGAAATTTGTATCTTAGGGATGGTAGTTTAATTGTTAAGACGTCTGAACCTAGTGTAGACACATTGTGACACTGAGATAACCCAGTGTGTCTAATTACATGTTACATTTTTGCAAACTAATTAACTACTGTGGTTAATTAGTATAGAATTACAACAATTATATCAGTTTACTCGTAGAAATTTAATAGACCAATAATTCTGAAAGCCCTGATAAGTGATTTAATATTTGATAAGCCTGTCAAAATATTCAGGAATATAACTTAATTTAATGGATGTTGGTTACAGTCACTTCAAGATAGGTATTACCTAAGTGTATTGCATATTGTATTCAAGACAAATATTGTTAGATTATTATTTGTGTCAATTCAATATCAATGTGTATGTGCTTAAGGGCTAATGCATGTGGAACTGTAGAATTGTGTGTACAGGACATAGGAACAAAGGTGTTAAAAGATGGTGTGTTAATTAAATACAGCATTAATGATACAGATTAAAAAGAAATTTATTTCAAAACTGCTAACATAACTACAATAAAATTCGATAAAAAAATAAATATATATTATATGTATTATTATATAACACACATAACAGACCATATTATGCTCCGTAGACGAGGGGGATTTTATCCGCGTTTGTTGGCGGAGTATAATATTTTCCGTTGTGATTGAATACGTTTTATGTTGTATAGATTAGTTGCACAGAGATAGCAACTGTATTATAAACAAATGGTAGTATGGGTTTCTAAATATTGTAATTTTTGGCATCCGCAGACTAGGGATTAAATCTCCCGTCTGTGTAAGTCTTCTGGAGAAAAATATTAATGGTGAGAATTCACTCTCGTCTGCGTAGACTATAAAAAATTAATACCTCTATTTTTATAACATTTAATTCCGATCTATGTTAGCTTATAAATTATCTGCACAATTACTGGATAACTATTGTAGGAAAAGTGAAAAATTATATATAATTTTATTATAATTATAAAAAAAATATTATAAAATAATTCGTAAAAAGACCAAAAGCCAAATATCATTTTAAAATTCCACTACTCAATACACACACTATATTACAAAACATCAATAGATCTGTACTAACTCAATATTACTTTATTTTTTTGAGTTATTTGTATATATATTATACATTTATAAATACCTATAATATAGATTATAAAATTAGAATACGTTTGTAAATATCTAATACAAAATCTTTATGCAATTATAATTCATAAATATCCAGTAATTTATAAATGATCTGTGATAATAACATACATAATATATAATAAATAATTCTTATACAATAGATATATATATCAACAATATTATATATCAACATTCACATAGTACACAAGAAGATAATAATTAAGAATAATTTAATGAAAAAGTTAGTAATTTAATACAATTTATAGTAAGTGATATAAGATACTCTCTACAAGTAACTGTGGTATATAATAAATATATAAAAAAACGATTTCTCCTCTACCTAAATACGTTATATACTGTTATTGTATGTGTGTTTTTTAAGGAAATAACAGTTTTTAAAATGAACAAGTTAACAAAAAGAACAAGAGCAAAAAACAAGTATTGTATTCTCTTTGTACCTGGATTTTTGAAGGACTAATTATAAAATGACATACTGAGATTCTTTACTTAATATGTCACATAAAGGTAAACAAACTACACCTAAGTTAGTATGCTTCAGATAAATAAAGTTTGTTATACACTATTGTTTACAAAGTTATATTCTAATTATATTAGAAGTTTATAGCCGTTTTAGTAACACATTAGGTGTTTATTAGTTAAGATAAAGATCATGTAAACAGATTATGTTCGTAATAAATTACAGAATTCGTGTATGAAGTCACCCCTATTATTGTCAACGCGCTGAGTTTATCCGCGTAGTTGGTAGCCGTTATCACGTACGGTCGAGAGTGAAACTGCTAAAATATTTATAATAACGAACACCGCCGGGCCAGGCCAGATATAATAAAAAGAGTGAATACATCTTCTTTACTTGCTGCCCTCACTTTTCTTTTCGTGTACGTAAATTTGCCACGAATAAAATTTTGGTGATGGCCATATTCTTTGAAGATCAAAGAATATCGACATCCAGTGAAGTATGTATATATTTGAATATGATATAAAATTTAATATATAGTATATAAACTTCACATACAGGTAAATTTGAACATAAAATAAAAATTAAATATAAGGTAAATTCGTTTCAACACCAAATAATACATATGGACTGAATTAAGCTAAATGTGACGTTCAACAATATTATAAAAATGGCAAATATTATTAGTAGGTACTATTAATTATTAATTCCTTTGCCGTTCCATTATAATTAATGTTTATATAATAGATGAGTAATCTCCGTCTAATACAAAATGAATTCTAGGAATAGTAATTTTATAAATATCAATCTTGTGTAAATAGTTAACCAACCAGCAATTGCAAATTGTTTTCAATAAACAAGGAATTACGAACTTCACTCGATTCGATAAGTACTCATTGACCTAATAGTTTTCAGCGAAGTATTACTGTGTGCAGGATTATATTAAATTTGGTATAGATACCTACAGATGATTGGAAGTTGAAAATTTGAATTGAGTTAGGGAAAATATAATTCGAATATTTTTTTACATATTATAAATAATACGATATTCGAAACAAACTGGTACTATATATATATATATATATCATCATAATATATGTGATGTGATATACTGTTGCGGAGGTCGCATCCGCATAGACTCCCCCTGATATATTACCTACTAGCGGCCCATTCTGAGTTAGTACCTACAAGTTGAATAACATTTACATATCTATATAAGGTGCTAAATTATTTGTATTCCCTGTCATAGGACATAGTGTTTTTATATATATTACTATAATAATAAAGGAAGTTCCACAATTCACGAAAAAACAAAATATATTATGACCAAAATTTCTTCACATTAAAACAATTCATTGATTCCTTACCGTACCTTCCTACCAAATGATATAGTGACAGAATCGGCAACAGTAATTTTTTAAACTTACTTTTTGTATGAAAATAATAATTAGGTAAACAAGGCATACACAATTCCATCCATATCGTACCGAATTTATAAGTATTTAATACTATGCTCTGTAGAAGGGAATACTGATAATTTAGAAACAGCATATATAAATGCATATTGTACATATGTATAAATATACCATAAGATCTGAAATTACTATAAAATTCTGTACCATAGTTCTAAAGTAAGAAGCGAAGACAGGCAGATGCGGATAACTTGTTTTATTCGAGTATAGTAGAGTTCATTCACAGACAAAAACCGTAAAAGAACTATCCAAATCGTACACGACGAAGTACAATCTTGAATCTTTGTTTTAATTTAAAATATATTTCTCAATTAGAACAACATTTAGAGAAAAATAGACGAACACAGTTCTATTAGGAACCTACAAAATTCTCAAAAAGTACAAGAGTTCGCGCGATACCGCACTTCGGTGCCAACAGCAACAAATCGATATGTCAATGATCTCACAATGTACTACAATGAAATACAAGTTGGCTAGGTATAACAAAGTTGGACACATAATAATATTTACTCGCAATATTTTATCGTAAAAGCGACACGGATCCCTCGTTGAACTTACACCGACCAAATTAGGAATGTTCTGAAGAGAGGCTAAATTAAATGTGCCCAAATGAGACGACCCAATGTATTAAAAAATAAAAGGTGCGAATTATTTTTTAAATTATTTATTGTCTACCTCTGGAATCAGTTTATGTCATTAATTATAATGAATGTATTTATTTTTTAGATTGCAAAAGTATTGGTAAAGTTTATAATACATTATTATCTTGTGGAAACCTATAATATTAACATGATAATATAAATAATATTGACTATTAGTAACTATTTTGTTGAAACATGTGAATTTGATTTCAAAAACATTCGATTAAGACAAAAATATGTAATCAGTTATTAAAAAATTTTAGCTCATTTAATAAATGGTTTCATGTCAGAACGTATACAAATGTTTACTCAACAGAAATTACAGTAAGTAAAATGTACATATTACGAGAGTGAGACGAATTTTTAGTTTCCACTTCAATTAATCAGCTTTCGGTTCGCTTGACATTTGCTATTTTTAGTTCCCTTTTCCTCTAATGAAATGGTAAGGCCTACGTATGCATTTCTGAAAGTAAATAATTATTACTTCACTTTCAGTACAGAATATTTTTTATTACAGCCGAACACGCAATGAAAATGTTACTGAAGTTTATTAAAATGTGAATAAAAGGATTGTTTAATATTTTATGCTTTTATGATTGGTTAATTTTTATTTATTTGAAGATATCTTTTTATCCCTACCTTGTATTGGTCACTGTATCCGTATCCTATAAAAAAAATGCGCATTATATCAAAATAAAAATGCTGTTTACAAATGATGCTTGCAAATCATAAACCAAATTAATAAAAGAAATAACTTCTTCTCGCCACTTCATCTTTTCCTAGATAGCTATATCTATATTTCTCTTTACCAAATACTATGTATATATATACTAAACATGATATCTGTTCGTCGGTTACGCTATAACGAAATTGGTTACAAATAAACTCCTTTAAATTGTTCGCAGTATTTGTTCAATGTTTCTAAATTCAAAATTTGGACAATATTGAAGTTGGAATTGGCACAGCTATAAGGTAATGTACGAACATTTATGAATGTTAGATGCAATGCAGTGCACTACGGCACCCGGTTCAATAATAAATGAATGGCACGCGCCCGCTGCACCGACCGCTGCCTGTTGTGATTACATACAGCACAATCTAATAACCCGCTCCACTTGTGTCTATTAGGTATTCCTCATAGGCTTATGTAGTTCGCGAATGAACTAGTTCGGAAGTTCGTTCCCAATAACGAACTACGCCATCTAATCCTTAGATCTTACGCTCTTTAGCTCGTGTAGTGAAATGAAAAAAAAACTTGCTATGTTGTAAGAAAAAAAGAGTTGACTAGAAATTGACTAACCTACTGCCTGTCTCTGATTCCTATCTGAAGCGAACGAACTCAAAGAATAAGAGTTCGTAAGAGAGCTGCGAACTAAATTGAGCGATCCCAGTCACGAACTTATTATTCGCAAGACTAATTCGTCGTGTCCATGTTTTACATAATTCGACAATCCACAGAAGCACGTTCAGAAGGAAAACACCAAATGAATAATTTAGTTAACCAATTTGGGTCTGATGTAGGTGTGTATACACACAAGACAAGATATACGATGTGCAATTCATTTTATACATTTTATTTTGTATATATAACTAGCTGACCCGGCCACGCTTTCTCTGGGCTCAGTAGTTCTAATATTTAGGTCAATAAACTGTCCTATATTTTAAGGTATACAAACTTTTAGTCCCCAAATATAGTGTAGATAAAGTTAATTCTTATGGGAATGGGAATTGTACGATAGGATAATTTTAAATGCGAAAATTCGTGAGTATGGATGGATGAAAAGATATTATGTAAATTGGGCGAAATATAATGATAACTGTCAAGTAATTTTGATACCGAGAAAGTTGCGAGGGTTAGTTAGTGAAAAATATTTCTGATATACGTTTTAATAATTTCACTTTTTTTATTAGGAACCACCTATCAAGTACCTACGGCCGGCATGAATGAAAGTAAATTGTCCTGAGATAATTATATTATTATTATAAAACAATATACAAGTTCGATTTCTCGCCAGATCTTCTCAACTACCGCTTCTCAACTAACTAGCAGCCCGAACTAGACGGTAAGGATAGTGATAAAAATTTTGATATGCATAGGTGGCCAACAGTGAATGTGAATAGATTATTTTAACTGACGTTTGACTTTAAGGTTGACAAGCTACATATAGTGCATACATACATAACAATAAAGACTAATAACATATTTATAATACAGGTGGTAATGACATGATTTACTATTTAAATCCCCGGCGTATATCATTCACTAAATTATTTATAGGTCGACACAACCTAGATGACGAGATTTCGATTAGCCTACTGATATATAAATACAATAATACTATTGAATTTGGTAAACCATATAACCATAAGTACTAACCTACGTACTTCAGAATCATAAATTTTCAGGCGACCATTTTGAGTGTGGCTTTATTATGAAATATCCGATTTTGTATGACAGGTGCACAGCTGAATTGTGTATTCCGTTTTATATAAAATCATGGTAACAAATGGTTTTATATTTTGTAAAACAAACTGCCTATGTCGTCCGTAAAATACAAAGTTTACAATAGCATTAATAGATATTAATGTACTTGCTGTATGCTCGGACTTTGTCTGCACAAATTGTTACACACTATTACGACCCTTTTTAGTTTATTTATTGAGATAAAACATAGCCTATGTCCGTTCTCGTAATATCTATCTGAGTTTATATCAAATTTCACTAAACTTAGTTTAGTTGTTAAAAGTTAATAAAAATATAAACTTGCGAATTTATACTGTTTCCATGAATTATTAGCACATGTGATTCACATAAGAACACGTTAAGAGTGATATAACAACAACAATATTAATTAAGATACTTTTTGTATTGTAATAATAGAAAATATACATCGCTGAGAGAAGGCTCGACGGTCGACAATTACAATTAGAAATTATCTAATAAGCAGCCTATACTAAGCGACAACTTGGCAAATAAGACATTTTCCTTGGGAACAAGAATTGCACGTAATACTTATGAATGATAAGATTAATATAATGCTGATTTATTTGGTATAATATAATTTCACAAAAATATTTGCATTATTTTATTAACGTGGTACAATATGTTTTTATTCATGTAAAAGATCCTTATAACACACATGTCTGTCAGAAAATTAATAAACGGAGGTAATGAATTTATGAACGTTGATGGTGATAATGTAATAAGCATATAAGGCACATTATGTGTAATGGAAATGCAATAAGAGCATGAAAATTAGCAATAGAAAGTACTCATGTAACTGAACAACACTCAGTCATTTTGGTCTGAAAATTATCACCTACAGTCCAATTTACATTACATATTGATCTTCCAGATCAGATCTGCATTCTTTGTAATGATACTCCTCAATGGCTTGACCGATCGAGACCAAATTTCATCGAAGGTCGACCTTCGGGCCTCCTACGTTTACCAATAAAAAAATCCGATCGGTCATTCTCGACTTTTTAAGAATAAACGCTCTCCGCTCAACATATGACGTGGTGTGTAATCAACACACCGGTAACAAACCTAGATAAGTATGCAACATCATCTGTTGACACATAAACCATTAATTTTGCAACGCATGGATATTCACGTAACGACAACGTCCGCAGGGTTTTTTTAAATAGGTACACTGTCATGCAAACCTTAAGAATAGTGTTACATGATCAACGTCGGTAACGTTGATCATATAACACTATTCTTTTAGTATCACATAAGACATGTGCAAAAAGCCTATGATTATAAAATTTTGGTCTCTGCCTGTAGGTAGTTGTTATTAAATAACTATCTGTGCAATATAGGTACAATTTTTTTACATACGTTATTCGCGTTTAGAGTTGTGTATGTATTTAATTTATGATTAGAAATCATTAATTAAATACATGCGTGAAGTTATGTCCCCAGTAACAATCAAATAAATGATTTATATGTCTATTTAAAAATCATTACATGTAAATTTATGGTACTATTATTAAAAAATCTAAGATTAGATTATAAATATGAAAAGTAGTTTAATTTCCTGCATACTTCTTAGTGTTCTGAAGAACGAAAAAATGTATGCAAATACTATGGACCGCTAGTTTGAATATATGATTATTAACTAGCTTCTGCCTGCGGCTTCGCTCGCGTTAATTTATCCCTTTAGAGGTGGAATTTATCAAAATTATTTCTTAGAGAATACCTACGTCATAGTAGCTTTATGCATGCAAAGCTCAGCCCGAATGGTTTAAAATTGACAAAGTTACATAAAAACTTTAATCCCCTATTTTATCCCCTTGGGGGTAGAATTAATCAAAATCCTTTCTTATCGGATGCCTACGTCATAATATCTACCTACATGCCAAATTTCAGACCGATCCGTCCAGTGGTTTGGGCTGTGCGTTGATAGATCACTACGTCAGTCACCTTTGAGATATATATATTTATATATATATATATATATATATATATGTATATAGACAATTTCGACCTTATAGCAAACGAGGGAATTTACACAGATCTCTGAAAAAATATGAACTATTGTATAAAAGTGGGGCAGTTGTCTCAATTCCAATTTTCATCTTCACTAATCAATACCATATAATCAATAAATAAATACACAGCAATACATATTTTCTATGTAAATCTCATTTGGTTCTAGAAAAATGTATATTTTTATATAGATTCTTTGTAGAACCTACAAATAGAGGATAATAATCCCAATGAAATATAATGGCGTACAGAGGATACTGGGGCCGTCGAAGTTGCGGAATTTGTAGACTAAAATAGAATAGTCTACTATAATCCTATTAACACAAGAATAAGTGAATATTAAACTCAGCAATATTAACAATAACAATATAGATATATATTTACACTCTTTATATATAATATTCACAAGTAAAACTCGAAACATTTATTTTACGTTTTACCAAAATTATCTGTAAAAGTTTAATTATACAACAATCTACAGTATTGTTTTTATATATAAATATGAATAATATATAAAATGCTTCGTTTAAATATTTGCAATTACATTTCAATTAAGTCGAAATTTCTAAGATATTATCGTTTTAGCGCTAATTAATATTATTATGGCGGATTGACTAGAAGCTCTTAAAATAGCTTCACTCGTGGAACGACACTGAAAACCGTTTCGGATAATGACGTTATGTTTATAAAGCTATATTTATATCACACTATTTGTCGACAAAATATCGCCAAATTAAATATAGTAAATATTCAAATATTTATAATAAATTTTATTTCGTGTATTATAACAATTATATATAATTAAAAATATATTTCAAATTACAACCAAACCATGCATCTATATGTTATAATATTAATGCACCATGAATGATAGTCATATCTAATAAGCAAAACTAATTACTATTATAATACTGCACACATGCACTATAGAAATAATATGGAAATCTATGTTAACATAGATAACACGTTTTTAACAGACAGTGAACCCTTAAAAATGGTCTTCACGAAATGACACCATTATTACAAATCACATTTATATTGTTCGTGGTATTATCGATAAACAATATAATCATAATAATAAATTATTACGTAGTTATTATAATGAGATGCATATGTAGCATGTTTTAAACATTTATTATATTAGTCTATGGAAATCAGCTTTGGTTATTGTCAAAATTGAGAATGCAACACCCAGTCAATGATCATACGATCACGCACACCTCTATTTAGGGGATGGGATACAGATTAAAAAATGAGCAATTAGGAAATTAGGCGGAAATGTTTAATTTAAAATCTATAGGAACAATAGGGGAACTGAGCAAATATATGATGAAAAAACTACTTATGTCAATCGAAATGGTGAGATTTAGTGAGCTGCTTTACGAAGGTGCCGCAGCACCACGTCGATGAGCGAGCGGATCGTGAAGCGGGGGCGGGAGCGGGAACTGGCGCGGGCGCATGTAGCATGGTCCGCAGAGGCGCAAGGCTAGGGTGCGACCCGCTGCGTCGCTCGCGTCCACAATTAAATTTCACCCTACGTTCATCCGAACACTCCCACAAATTGGGATTGGAACGATTCAACTGAAACTTCCGCTCTGTTAGTAGCTTCCTCGTGTCCGGCCCACGATACAGGTAAGCGTCCGCCGCCGACGAGCTCTTGTTGCGTTTCACTTTCGATGTCTTGCTACAGCCTGAGTATTCTGGGGTCTCACATCGCTGGACGAAGTTCAGTTTAGTATAGTTATAGTGAGGTAGGTTAGTAGCGGGTGCGTGATATTGTACTTTACCGAGAGAAAAGTGGCCGCAGTCCACTGCAGGTGCGATATAAAGGCAGCCGCATGTAACAAAATAGAAAGATTCAGACTACCATATTATAATGATAGAAGCCCGAATGGTTAGCATTTAATATAATGGAACATTTTCAAGTAAATCACGAACAGTTTTAATGTGAAAGGTGACAGGCCGAAAATATAGCGAGGTTTGAGCGCGGTCAAGGCTTATTCGTTTGTTAGTTACAAGAATATCTTTTGCATAATGCTTGTTACGTCACAAATGCATTAATAACGGAAAACAGTGAGATTATTTTTGATGACTGCTGTAAATAGCGTGAAATCATAAGGGACCATTTTTATATTAAATCGACCGAGATTCCTTAATTGAGAAGTTATAAAAGAAAAAAGCAAAATAAAATAGTTACAAACGACTTGTATTGCGCAAGGACGCCCACTAACACAGTCAAAGTAAACATTAACCTAGTTCTGATTCTTAAATTGGATAAAAATGCGCTCTCAATTGTCGTCTACGTTCGAATGCTTTCTCAATTATCGACAAAATAAATAAATAGCAAAATAAGAAAATCGAAATACTTGGACACTTTAATAACACTACGTGACTAGCTACTTTGTACTGGTACATAATATTTAACTAAGTAATATAAAACAAGAAATTAAACTTTCTGCTAATTATATTATGGTTTTACGCAACTTCAAAGTACTTTTTTATATGGAATCTAACCAATCAGATCTACGAATACGAGTATAGTGAGTAGGATAGAATAATTAAAGCATGCCGCATTATCATGCATTTAGATACTTGTGCATATATTAATATACGTATGCGAATATATTGAGTATTATAGTTACAGTGATGATTGTATTAGGTGCATATTACACCAACAACTAAATTTGTACAACAATTACTCTGAAGCGTTCTTTTTTAACGACTAGTGATAATTTGGTTTTGTACAAATAAATACAGATCTTTCATTCTAAAAACCAACTGATAATACGGTTTCTTGACTTTGCCTGTCTCCTCCTTGTAGACTCGATTATCTCCAGTGGTATATTCGGTACTGCATAATAAATACAGTCATGTTAGTAGAAAAAATTTCCCGTCCTAATGTTAAATACGATTAATTAAAATGCATTCTAATTAAGCAAAGTGCTTATACATTACATGATGCTTATTAATGATAGCTTTACTTGATAATCTAGCATTTATATATTTGATGTTCTAGCAATTATTTAAACCGTTTTTTACTATTACTTGGTTATTATTGTATTGTACACTTTCATATTATAACGAAAGTAATTTAAGGGTCTTTAGTTAAGCAAATAATCGCTATAATATGAACGTGAACATAGAAAAACTACATAATACGAGTTAGCATAGGATAGAATATTGTAGCAATACTCACCGGAACTGACAGCGTTCCTGCACCGCGCGGAAGTACAGTACGCTTCGATAACCTTCAGGATCAGTGCGTCTTCCTCGTAAGAGTTTGACTTCCGCTGGTGGGGTGCGTAAGGGTGGGTCGGACCGATATTTTCGTCCGAGCCGACCGTAAATGATTGCGGTCTAAGCGGTGGCGCAGGCCGCAAACATGTTATGCTCCACCCTACAAGAACTGCTGTTTTATTATAGTGGTATGCTATGTCCATATTTGTTCCGGTTACTATTTAATAACTTTACTTTAATTACTATATGGAGTATATCATTTTTATAATCATTATTAGAAAATCACATTGTCATTTCACTACTGTGTGTTCTCTCTTATAACAAGAGAATTTAGTCTACTATGTTGAATGTTCCGTATCTTTCATTAATATATTTATAGTTGTTTGTTTCCTTATCTCTTACTACTTCCAAGGAGTACAAAAGGGAATAACATTGTATTTATAAGATGCCACAAAAACCTACATATTATAATAAAATAATTCATAATACAAATTTATAATAAATAAAATTAATATCGCATTCATTTCTAATAACAAATCAAACATAGAAACTGTTTATTTGGCAACAGTCTTAGTAAAGTGTATGAAATTTTAAGTTTATTGTTTTCTTAATAGCCACTAAAATAGGAAATCGCTTTTTAATTTTTACAACCTAAATAAATTCCAAATAAAAAGCTCATTAAATGGGTTACGTTTAAGAATATAAACAGTTCCTTTTTCAAATATTATTTTTCTATTTCACAATTACAACTTTGCCACAGTGACACTGCTTACTACTCATATGTATTAATCAGTTATAGTATCAATAATAGCATTGTGGTAAGGTACCAAAAATGACAAAAAAATATTTACATACATATTCGTTAAACGTGATTGTACCACTAATACGGTCAAAATATTTTGCTCACCTTTATTGCTGTAGTTCGAGCCAGAGCTATCGATGAAATCAACAGATGAGAATTTCTTCCCGATAGGACTTTTATTTGTTTTGGCAGGCGATTGATCAAGGGAGTCGCAGGAATTTAATAGCCAGCGCGCCGACTGGTTCTTTTGCTTGTTTTTGTGTGTTTGTTGCGTATGTTGAGTATAGCTTTGATGATTGTTGAATGAGTGTGATCTTTTGTGACTGGTTAGACCGGACGATATATCTGAGTTATTACTGTCGCTCATGGCCATCTGCAGAAAAAGATACTGTGGTTACTAAATGTCAAAATACCAAACATTTGTTTACAAAACAAGTATTGATAAACGCCCAGGCACGTTTTGCACATATTGTTTTCATAAAGTACACAAAATAAGAAAAAAACTTTTATAGCATATATACACATGGAACAGGAGTAAGAAGTAGACTCAGGAGTGTCAACATTTTATAGACTTTCTTGACGTACGAAGCCTAAATTTCCACAAATGATTTTTTTTATAATACTAGTAATATTTATAAGTAGCGGTTTATTGTAGCTTCATCAGCGCAAATTTGTTATTTTCCATTCCCGTGGAAATTTCCAAATGTTTGGGTGATTTGCCAAAAAATACTGAAACATGTGTTCTTAATCATTTTAGCTAACTACTTTGACACATTCTTTTGATCATCGCATAGGGGATAACATTTCGAATGCCCTTCTTATTCTTAGTGTACTGCAACACGTTAAAGAATGTACTATGTAAATTTGGTTTGCATATCCAATTATTTTGGCTTAGGAATGATAAAATCAGAAAGTCTGCTTTACCTATAATGAAGTTATTCATCACCGATTGCGATTTCTTTCTCTATTATGTTTAATTAAAACAATTTGCTAATGTTTTTGATCATCCCCTATTCCATTAGGAGATTTTTCCTAGCCTTCATTACAAGGAATAAATAATAGGAAATATCAAGCATTTCCATGCATTATACATATCTTAATATGTTAGTAGATGTGAAACTACTTGCAGTGATGTATTTTCTGTTAGTAAGATGAATATAAACACAGGCAAGGATGATCAAGTAAAGCACTGCAACACTGGGGTAACTCTAATGACAGTATTAATCTAGCGGGTACAAAACTTCAAGGCAATATTATCTTCAAACCAGTGATACATAACACAGTATCTCTTTACAAAATAATAATCCTTGCCTGAGTCGGTGACCACGGTAATCGGTAACTTTGCTTTCATCCACCAGTGTGCATACAAATCTGAACGATACACCACAAATCCCGTCTGCATATCAGTCAAACCCTTTTGCAATTTTGATAAATCTTCACTGCGAGATCTCGTTTTACGTGATTCATCAGTTTGTTTGTTTTCCTTATTAAACACATCGCGATTACGAGGACTATCCACACGAGACTGTCTTCCATTACCAATCTCAGTATTCTCTCTGAATATGCGCATGTGGTAATGCAAACTGGGCTTCGTGCGTTCGGTTATATTCAGGGTACTCCATTGGCACGGCAGTGCTTGGCGGACATTCTTAGGGATTTCTAAATGTGTACTGGGCTTCCGATAAATTCTAGGTGGCGGATCTGGTTTCAATTTTATTACAGGCTTATAATTATCAATGTTTCTCCTAATAGATGTCCTTTTAATTTGGGATGAAGACACTGGTGGATTCGAAACGAAGGTCGATGTAACATTAGCGTTTGTCGAATCCAATACGTCCAGGCTGTTCTCTGATGTAACGCTCGTCACGCATGATGTCCTAGCCGTGGACCCAAATGGCGAGGTACACCTGCATTGATCCTCAAAGTTAGCCGCCTCTATCTCTGATAAGGTTAGCTTTTTGCGACGATCGTTATCGTAGATACCTTGGGACATGTTAGTTATAGAACCCTTTATATGGTCCAGGTTTTTGTCTTGACTATCAGAGTCATGACCGGCGTTACCCGAGCTAGAATAATCGGGCATATTTAAGTCAGGAGATGTCAAATTACAACTTCCCGCAACGCCAGAATCTGAAGATCTAGGACTTGGACAGAGAGATCTGTTACAGCATTCACATTTCTTGTGTACTTTATTGTTTTCTGACTGCGAACTCATCCTCTGGATACGGTTTTCATCATTCTTATTGAAGCTTTCAGTTTCGACCATTGACCTAGATATAGAACGTCTGATTCTTTTATCAGAATTCAATGAATGTTTTCGAAAAGGTATTTTTGTATTAAGATTAACGTTTATGACTTTCATATCATCGTCTTCATTACGAAACATTGGTGGTGGATCAATAATAATCGAATCAATTGCGCTATATCGAAATTGTTTTGGCGATGGCGGAGATAAATTATAAACTATCTCAATTAATTTAGACTCATCACTGTTTAGTTCTTCTCGAGAATAACTTTCATCAGACGATTTCCAAAGTTTGGGGATTGCATTCTTTGCACTGCAATTGGGAAAACTTCGTCTTGTAGGAATAAAATCAGTTTCACTTTTAGTGTTATTTCGATGGTATGATTCTATTTGTGTATTTTGATCCATGTTCACCAAATCTTCACAGGCCATGTAAGGCCTAACTTCGAAACTGGAATTTTCTGTACTTTCGGAATGTTGAAGAAATGGACGCAAGCTATCCTTCTGTTCCTGTGTCGTCAATATTGGATCTATCACATTGACTGTATTGTGGCTTTCCTTTCTACAAGTTATATTTTGAAATAAATTTTTCGTACAATCACCTTTCAGTTCCTGTTGACAAGTATCATATGGTGTATCCTGGATATTATCGAAATACCGTACGTAACCAAAATTACTGCCACAACTACTGCAATCTGAGGACGGTGTTCGAGAACTAGCATTGTCCATAGCATTCTGTCGAAGTATTTTTGAACAGCCAGCAGAATAAATATCTGTGCAACTAGACATGGTGTGGGTTTCTGTAGTGTCAGTTTCCCTGTCACTTTCATCACTATCTGAGCATTCTGTTTCAGTACCAACAACGCCGTCGTTTTCTATTCTCAATCGTATGCGATTCTTGTGTCGTCTCATGACTGGGAATCCAGATAACTCGAACGCTTTTGCCCATGTCCTTTCGTGTAACAATTTTCGCAACATTCGCCTCGTTATTACTTTTTTCTTAACAAGTCTCGCAAAATATTTTGTTAGTGAGTAATATGGTGATGCAGAGGGATAACTAGGTGGTGGCAGTGTGACGTGGTATAAACTGCGGCGACTAGAGTTGATGCTAGTCAACGCCCCTTCAGAAGGAGATCGGGTCAGCTATGTAACATTATAAAATACCTTAGTTTCATTTTATGTATAAAATATAGTAACAAATAAAATAAATATACATAGTAATAAACCAATTGTATAATAGTTAGATATAAAAAACTTACATGTGGCAATGACTGTGGCTGTCCAGGATCATGAGAAGGACTACTAGTGTTCGAGTGTTTCTGAAGCAAACTGACCCAATTGTCTGCCTCAGCTTTTGTTTGACACACAGCAACTATGGTGTCTATCATGGGTGAACTTATTTCGAATGCATTCTTTCTAGTATCAGTATCTTCTAGCTTGCAAACTGTTATACCCGTCAGGGGAAGACAACCCTAAAAGAACAAATCATTAATTTTTGAACTAAACTATCAACCAAAATCTTAATAAGGGAAGTAGGGGATTATTTTCTAGATCGTTGGCATAATTTGGGGTAAATAACCCATAACTAAAGTGATTTCATTCTTTTTTGCTCTACTAGTGCCCTGCTAGTGTATACCATTAAAGCAGATGACCTCATCTATTTTAATGGGATATTGATATAATATTATCTTGTGAAATTCTTTGTATAATGTTATATTGAAGAATGATACATTTCTTTTGTGAAAATGAGTACAGTGAGGACTCATTTTCACAAAAGAAATGCATCATTCTTCAATATAACATTATACAAAGAATTTCACAAGATAATATTACATATAGAATGAAATGCTCTGTATGACTGTCGATCCTGGGGTAGTGTAGTGGACTACAGGATACATGAATATTAGTACTTCGTATTGACTATGATTATACTAATCTTATTTGTTTACTCACCTCATAAACAAAAGCAGAAACTCTTTTGCTTACTGACAATAATAATAAAGATGAAGGGAAAAGAACAAGGTAACGATCTTGATGTGAAGGGCCAACGGCCACACTTCCCATGTGAAGCACGTCACCAAGAGCCGATAATTCGCCACCAGGCCAACCTCGAACTTCGCCCGTTATCACTTGCAACTCTAGTTCTTTCTGGCGACGCAAAGCTGAACAAGCACTCTGCAACAATAAATAAATATTAAATATCATTAAATGAATGGATGAATATTTTTTATTTCTCCAAGAAATTTTAAATGCTATTGGAACATATAGTATATTTAATATTTAACTGCAGCATGTATTATATTATAACATTTGCAAAAGACTGAACCCAAAATTAGAAGATTTGTATCTTAGGTATTCAAGACCCCATCTCAGAGACATTGTAGTGAAATTTAAAGTAAACTTAAAGGTAAATAGAATAAGAGAGAAATAAGATAAACAAAGAAATATCTATATAGCTTAATTCACCCTAATGTTTTATCTGACAGATAATTTGAAAGTAAACAAAAGAAGAAAATCATTGTAAAAAATTAAAAAGTGAGGTAACTTACAGCAATATCTTTATAAACGACAGATGCCCGATGTGTGTCACCTCTATCTGGGTGCGCTTCGTGCACGTGTCGCGCCAATTCTTGTAACATAGCAGGGTATTTACCAAGTCGCCGGAATGGCTTTGATAGACCAGCAGTTAATACTAGCACTCCTGGACAGACAGCACCTGCATTCTCCATCCATGTATTTAGTTCTTCTCTGTAATTGGAAATAATATTAAAGAACAATAACTCAAAAAAGTTCTGATTGTAATATACTAGGTTGTACTGAATTTTATTCGACAAGCACTAAAACCAATTTATAAAATGAAAAAACTCAATTTATAAGTGTATCTAATAGCTGTTTAATATAACTGGTGCAGTAATATCTTGGTAATTGAAATGAACATAGGAGGAAAACCAGCAAGAAGAATCAACAATTTTGAACACATTTTGTGATTGATATATATTATTTATGATCAATGCAGTAATTTATCTTAATAATGTTTCAAGGAATGGGAGGACATGCACTTAAGGTTACGTAATACTCAAATTTATACTTACTTATATTTATCAAGTATGCAAACAGCTTTAGGATGACCAGCACAATATGTTTGGTGTACTGATTTAATTTTAGGTGCCCATTGCAAAAATAGACCACCCACTCTCTGGTCTGGGCCAGTTTTTGTTGCACATTCTTCTAATAAGGCTAGGAATTGTTCATGAATCTGGAGTACTTCATTGATGTTGCCTGTTAACTGCTTAAACTCATCTCTCGTAAGTCTAAAAAACATTTATTTATTAACAACCTTTCTAGGTCAGGGACTTTGCACCCACCAAGTTAACAGGACAAATTAAATTTAATAATGATTATTAATGATAGATATTATTATTAATTCTTACTTTTGACTTATTATTACAACTTATACAACATTGTATAAGTTGTAATAATAAGATAAGATTTATGGCAGATGTAGTGAATACATTATTCTATAACATTTTCTAGGTTTGCTGGAAGAAATATCTTCATAGAGATAACCTCACTCTTGCACATTACATATATCATATTACTGTTTATTTTTCCTTTGCATGTGTACAAAAAAGAATAAATAAATATATACATACATATATAATATGATTAGTTAACTACATATTATATTTTTAATTATCAGTATTATTTATTCCATTCATTTTGAAGAGACATGGCAAAAAATAGGTTGAGAGATACCTCTTTTAATAGTGTATTCAGTGAATAATCTTAGCATGATTTTGTCGAAAATATATACCCAATACTTAATCAAATAAAACATAAAAACTTATTTGTTATCTTTTAGTTCACTTATATAAATTTATATATGTATAGATAATTTTGATAATAGGATATGCCAAGATTGTTCATAAAATATGACATAATGAAATCAATGACAAAAAGTTTGTAAAAACTTAATTCACATTAAGACTATAAACTTGCATATAATATTGGTTAACAAATGTTCAAAAGAAATAACTGCATAAACAACTTACATATTACTTTTTTCTAAAGGCTGCAGAAAGTTACTGACAAGCCCTTGCATTTCTGCCACATGAGCTTTTTCAGAGTCAATGATATCTTTGAGCACCACATTTCTGAATGCTTGAATCTCGGAAGCAGCTCGTATTGGTGATGTTGTGACAGAACCAGAAGTATCTAAATATTAAAAAGATTTTCAATTTAAAGAGTAATTTAATACTTGACATTTGGGGAAGAGGGAGCTACTATTAGGAAATAGTTATGCAACAGACCTCCAAGCAGTCACTCTGGACAGCCAAGTACTTAATTCCTGATGAATTATGAATATCATGATGGGCTCACTGTCTTGAGTTCGTAATCATACTATTATGCTACACTGGTGCCCCATCAAAGTAAAGCATAATGTATGTACTAGGGTAGGTTATAGGGTACACTGCTACCTATTCACTTATACAAAAACACAAATAATTATCAATGACACATGTCAAATAATTAGGTAGTTACCTTTGTAGTCAGTCACATAATTGCTGGGAAACCATCCTGTGGTCTCACCGAGAGTACCTTCCCACCATCCACCTTCCTCCCTTTGTGTTACAGTGATTATATCTCCTTTCTTGAAACATAGTTCGTCATTATTCTTTCCTTTAAATGAATATATTGCTTTTACCAAGCAATTTTCAGCAGACATTTTATTTAGAGTATAGCACCATGTTATAATTATTTCTGAAAAGAAATATAAAAATTTTAGATCTGTTTAATAATAGACATAGTAATGAAAAGTTTTAACTGTACAAAGAGAAAATAATTTAACTCTTGAATAGAAAATTAAAATTTACAATTTAGATTTTATAAAATCTTCTAACAAACAGTATATAGGCGAGTACTTGAATTAAGAAATATGTAAGTCACAATTGAAGCATATTACAAACATTGAAAATATCTAGAAAGATTGGGATTGCTCTCAATAGGTATGTGGATATTTAACAGGAAGACGAGTAGTGTCAGGTCTAAAATAGTAATGCCAATCATTCATGCAAAATAGCACTTACATACTTAGTATATTATATTTATCTACACTTTAATCAGTAATGAATAAGTAATTATTAAAAACAAATGTTTTTTTGAAAAAAGATACTTACAAAAAGTAACAAATTACATCCGAATTTAAAGATTCCAAAAATAACCAAGGAAAGCAAAGCATCTATAATCATACTGTCAAATCACATCACAGATACAACGCAGTTAGAGAATGTCAGAAACTGTCAGAACTCAGATAATTCAGATATGTCAGATTATGCACTAACCATAGGTTTGTTTAATGAAACTATGTTATAGTTACCAAAATCAAATAAATTGAAACTAATAATTAAGTATAAACAAACCAATAGTACCTAATAAGTGTATTATTATAGAAATATACTATTTTTAACGTTAATAACAATTGTATTCTATTGTTTAAGATTTATTTGTATTTTAGAAAGAAATTTATAATGCAGACTATTGAAGAATTGTATAATTTGTAACCTTATATATAATTATAAATAATTAACTTAAAAAATTCTAATACCATGGAAAAATCTGCTGAAGATAATTTGTATCAAGCAATTCTGATAGAAGATCTGGAAGCTGTTTCTCATTTATTAAAACAAGGTATGTAGTTTTTATTTCAAATCTTTGGTTTTAAAGTCTAAATTATTAGGACACTATACAAACTTTTTTATATAGAAGACAAGATTCTATCATGGGAACCTACATAGGGTATGTAGCTTCCCATGATAGAATCTTGTCTTTCAATGTTCAGCTGTTTGGCTCCAAAAAGGTAAAGAGTAGACAAACATACATACTTGCGTATTTATAGTATTGCTTATACAATAATAATATTGTAAATTACTTAGGTGCAGCATATTTTGTTAGTATTTTACAAGTATATAATTATGTCCTTTTTCCATAGGTGCAAATCCAAATAAAACTGCCAGTCATGGCAAAACATGTCTAGGAGAAGCAGCAAATGTTGGCAATGTTAGCATTGTAAAATTACTCATAGATGCTAGCAGAACTAATCCTTCAAATATAAATTCACATAGTGGGGTTTCACGTAAAAGACATACAAAATCGCAGAAAAGAAAGTTGAGGCATGATGGACAACATGATGAAACTATTGTAAAGTGTAAAAATATCAGTGAGAGAAGTTTGAAGGATTATTACTGTAATATTGGTGCCCTACAAGAGAGTAACAGTATTGAAAAAAATCAGGGTTACTTTGTTTTTATACACAGTGAGGGTTCCAGTAGTGATGAAAGCAAAATGTCAAGTTTAAGGTCTCCTTTGAGCCCTACTACCTTAACACCCTCCCCTCAAGCTGATCTTGAGTGGGATGAGGATATAGGTAATGTTGCACCAACTACCAGTGAAGATGAAACATGGTCTTCTATGTATAAGTTAGTATTTATTATTTTTTATATTGAATATATGTATACATATTGAAACTATTTAACAACATGAATTCTTGTGTAATTATGAGCCTTCTATAAAATAGTAGTGGATGGATTCTACCATAGGTTTGTTTAACAATTAATAGGGCTTTGACAAGATTTGATGGTTATTTATTTAATAGTTTGCTAATAAAATTCACATTTCTTCCTGACCAGGTGCCTTTTGGTTTTGGTCCTGATGCATGTAGTTCTTTGATAAATTACTAGATACTGAATTAAGTCAGGAACATTTTATTAAAGTGAATAAACTGTATAGATTCAATACAGAAATGAAAACACATTGACCTAGCCAGAAAGGTTAATTACACTAACATCAGGTTTTAAACTTTTTTGTATAATAAATATTGATACTTTTTATGTTTTAAGGTGGTATGCAGCTATACTGGAATGTACAGGAGCAGCTATAGCAGCCGCTTCGGTAGTAACAAATGGTATTGATCAGCAAGACACTTTTATGAGAACAGCTTTACATTATGCATCAGAACAGGGCCATGTGGAAGCTGTAAAGTTGTTAGTAGATGCAGGTTTGCGAAAACTATTTATAACACTTTCTATTGCCTTTCCTTCAAAACTTGTCAACTGTCTAGATCTTGGTGAACACAACATCATATGTTTATATTAATTAGTCTATATTTTTGCCAACATTGTAATCTGATGTTTATATCAGATTACAAAAGCACGCTTGCGAACGCAAGCATGCTTTTGTATCCCATAATCATTTAGTTTGTTATTGGTGTTCATCTAACATCAAGAAGTCAGGTCAGAAATCTTTTTTGGTGTTCCAAAACAAAAAAGATCAAACTTGCAAACTTAAGATATATTCTTAGTAGAAGAAGTAAACCAATAACAATAACATGAAGTATAGCTGTATGTAATATAGTTATACTGCAGTATATATAAGGTATATGTAAAATAATGATTTGTTTTATTTACAGGATGTAAAGTTGATGTAGCAGCAAGTGATGGACTAACACCTTTACATGTAGCAGTTATAAGGAACCATTTAGAAATAGTCAAAATCCTATTAGAAAAAGGCAGCCATGTAAATTATAAAACCCATGAAAAAATGACGCCACTCCATTTTGCAGCATCAAGGGGTTTTTTAGATTTGGTAAATAAATTATTTTAATCAATAAGTATATAAGACAATACAGATAAAATTACATGGGTTTTGATTTTTAATAAAAGAATTAGTTGTCTAGTCATAGATAATGCATCTATAATTAAAGAAAAAAGATACAAATCAAGAAATCAAATATGTTTTACCTTCAGTATTATACAGATAGCTTATCTTTCTAGTATTTTTTGTTTTTACTTCTCCCAATTTAATCAATGTTTTGATATTGTCAAGGTTAAAATTTTAGTCAATAATGGAGGGTATTTAGAAGCGAGAGATACAAATGAACGTTCAGCCCTCTACTTGGCTGCAGGACGAGGTCATGTTGATGTAGTCAAGTATCTTATATCTTCAGGAGCTAATGTGAATGGCGAAGAAATTCATGGTAAGATTATTAGAATATTGGCTATTTAATTATTAACTCTTTATTATAACAGAAGTAAATTACAAAGAACATAAATCTGAATAAATAGGTACAAAAGGTGATCTTATCCCATAAGCAATTTCTTCCAGACTACTTATGGATAGAGGAGAGATATTTTCTTTCCTCTTCAAAGTGGTAGCGATTGTTATTTTTTATATAATAATAACATTTTAATAAATTCAATTATAATATCACATGATAAATCAAACACGAAAATCGTCCTAAAAAAATTAAGTGTGCTTCTATAAATTTGCAATTTCAATTTCCAACCAATTCTTCTGTTAATGAAAATGTTGCTAACAAACCTAATTACGGAATTGCCGAAGTTTGCGCCTAGCGTGCCCATAAAAATAAAGTAAAATTTACATAATTCACCAATATAGGTGCATCATTATTGTAGTAGATATAAAGTCTACATTATAAGTCCTTAACTCAAAAAGTCAATTGTAAATCTGTTATTCTTCTATTTCAGGATATACTCCTCTATGTGAAGCAGTATGGCAAAGATATACAAAGGTTGTTGAAGTATTACTAGCGTCGGGTGCGCGCATAACT
This sequence comes from Achroia grisella, assembly GCF_030625045.1. Classification (NCBI taxonomy): domain Eukaryota; kingdom Metazoa; phylum Arthropoda; class Insecta; order Lepidoptera; family Pyralidae; genus Achroia; species Achroia grisella. The sequence goes on from NW_026713061.1 coordinate 233,147, forward strand.
CATTCTCATAAGTTATTGCATAATGCTATAATACAGAGACAGGTATGTTTAATTATGCATCTAAATCTGTTATTATAAATTACAATATATTGGGAATTAAATATAATAATTAGTTACCTAAAAATACTTCCGACAGGACTGATACCCTTTACTAAAATCATAGACGTCGCATGCCCAGTGTGTTAATTTTAGGGTTCGAGTGCTATCGGAAGAAATATCTATCTTACATTTCATTAGCATGTTGAAAATGTATCATTCATTACTTTTTGAATAAAAAAAATGTATATCTAGGAGGAGATAGTGAAAATGCTTGCTAATCTTGGTGGAGGTATAAATTTACATAATGATAACGGCGACACGCCGCTACTATTGGCGGCGCGTTTGTCACAACCCAGTGTTGCACGAGTATTACTTGAAAAAGGTAACTTGAATTTATTTAATAATTTCCAAAACTATAATGTTTGGGTAATTATAAATTAATGCAAAAGATTATAGGATAAACTTGCATAAAGCAGAGGCATTGATAGAAAAAATCTACTATTATTTTTAGAAAAATTACAATAATTGTTGTAATTAATTGAGCTGACCTAAAACTTAAAGCTACTAAGTAGTACACAATTACTAAAATCTAAAGTTTTGTTGCCAGAATAATAATGTATTGAAGTCCAATTTTAGTAACGAGCGTCTACATCATCATATTTTTGTTACAGGTGCAAACGTTAACGCATGTAACAGCATAACAGGTGCAAGTTGTTTACACATTGCTGTTGAAAGCATAGACTGTCCAAAGGAATTTGAAGAATTGCTTGTCTGTTTATTAGATTATAAAATAGATACAAATTCAACTGCTCTAACTGGTGACACGGCATTAAATAGAGCGTTACTATTACATAGGTGTGTATCATCATCATTATCTTATATATAAAATTCTCGTGTCACAGTTTTCGTTCCCATACTCCTCCGAAACGGCTTGACCGATTCTCATGAAATTTTGTGAGCGTATTAAGTAGGTCTGAGAATCGGCCAACATATATTTTTCATCCCCCTAAATGTTAGGGGTAGTCCACGCCTAAATTTTTTTGTTATTTAGACAAAATTTTTAGTTTCTATTTTTTTATTATACAACATACAAAAATACATACAATCCTAAATTTTCACCCTTCTGTCGTCAACCCCTAGCGTTGTTAATTTATATGGCAAAACAACGTTTGCCGGGACAGCTAGTATAGTATAAAACAAAGTGTTCTGTCTATCCCTATGTATGCTTAAATCTTTAAAACTATGCATCGGATTTTAAAGCGGTTTTTAAGAGATAAGTCATTCAAGAGGCAGGTTTATATGTATAATACATGTACACCCTGGAGCAGCCGGAGCGAGTAGCTAGTTGACTATAAAACTTCTATATAATTTATAAAAAAAAATTTTTTTTATATTATAAAAAATTTTTATATATCTTGTAACGCGCAACTTCTTTTGAACTACATCTTCCCCGTTTTTGCAAGATTTTTCAGTGTTTCTTTTCTACTTAGCGTAAGGTTAAATACCTTATAGCATTCTTTGATAATTGGTCTATCCAACACTAAAATAATTTTCTAAATCGGATCAGTAGTAGATTACTATAAACATCCAAACTCACAAATTTTACCTCTTTATAATATTAATATAGATTCCTTTATTGTTGATCGTATAGAAAAATATTTATTCAGCACATGGTAAAAAGCAATAAATTGGGATATGGAAAGAAGTTAGCACTATTTCAATGTCGATATTTATAGGTATATTATGTATTTCCTACAATCAATTTGTAATCGCTTGATAAAATTATTTTTAATTACAGAGACCATGCGGCAGTGTTACTAATAAGACATGGTGCGGATGTGAATGCTTGCGATTTACATTCGTGTGGTCTGGATAATTTATCTATTGCAATTAGAAAAAAATCACCAAATCTTGCTGCCATGTTGTTGAAGGCAGGGCATTGTACAATGCCAGATTATACTACCAATGTTCCTAAAGCAGGGACTACGGCTTATTGGCTCTACCATACTTCAAAACAGCCACTAAACTTATCTGACCTGTGTAGAATAAATATTAGACATTCATGTAGAAATACGAGACTGTTTTCTTTTATAGAAAATTTGCCTTTACCAAAGAGCTTAAAAATATTTTTAATGATGGAAGACGAAGGTCTATGATAAAGTAGTAAGTAGAAATTTTTAATTGACCTAAAATATATTATGTATGATCATGTTAAATTATGTATTCTAGAAATAAAAATAAACTAATGTTACAAATAATTATTTTATTTAGTACAAAGATACAGTCAGTACAAAGGTGTTTATAAGTGATAATACAAAATATATATATTGATTAAGAACATACACTTCTCGTACAAATACATTTCTGTGCTAGTCCACTAAGTGGATACACTTATTTACACACACGTCAAAATATTGACATAATTTAAATAAATGAGCTGCTACCTAAGGCTCACGAGTATTGTGTATAATGATAATAATCTATACTATATAAAAAATGACATAACATAATTTTTGATCGTTGGCCGCTATAATAATTTGTATCTGGGTATCTCAAACTTGTGGCATCACATATTCTTATTAATTTGCCAGTTTTTTAAGGAGGAACTTAAAAATGCAATACAATAAACTCTTATTAAAAAGACGTATAAAAGAGTCAAGTTACTGTAATAAAAATGGTGTCCCTTGAGTGGCAAGTGTGCACCTCTTTGTCTTAGATGATCCGAATATTAGGTTTATAGTCCTAAATGGTCGATCGTAGTACCCAAGTTGAGTTTATGGAATGAGCTCCTAAATTCTACGACCTAAGTATCTTCGAGGTTGGTGTTGTGGGCAACCACAAAGTATGGTTAAAGCTGTAAACTGTGTGATGTACATTGCTTGTCACATTTGTAAATCCAGATAATACTGGAATAGAAGTACACATATTATTCAGTCTGCATTGACTGAACATTGTGCTACTAAGTGCACATATTTTAAATATTTTAAGAACTGTATAATCAAATATTATTTTATTTTAATTAATATTACATTAATACAGTTTGCTGGTAAACAAACATACAATCAGAAAATCCTTTTAATAACTTGGTTAATTGAAGAATTTCAAGATGCAGCATGATTATCACTACTAAGCCAACTAAAATCTATTTTAATTTATAACTTACATCTACAATATATATTACGATATACAAATAAATGATATGGTTTCTATTCACCATAATTCCTATTATGTGTGCTCACATATTACCCGGTTAATTAAATTGAGAAATACAATTAAAAAGGGATAGGGGATAAGGGATTAAATAGGGATATCAAATAACATATAAAATTCAAATCTCGTGATTTCAATTGCTATCAACATCCTATTAGAAGCCAAGAGAGCTGAAGTTCGGTTGTAGTGTGGTGTGTGGATGACATGATCAATCTATCTGTTACAGAATAATAAGTAGAACTTGAAAAATCGGATAATATGTGACTGCCTACATATTTCCTTTATAAGATACAGATTTAAAAACATTGACTTATACCTATTCAAGAAATAATATTGTATTACTTTAAAAGTCTGGCTTAAGTATAATTTCAACAAATTCATAAATAAGGCAAACTAAAGTAACGAGGATGAGGAAATAAAGAGATCAAAATCATGGAAACTTACTCAACTACAAAGTCGCCGTTAGCTGACCTATTGCTAGAATGTTTGTCATATCAAGGTCTAACCAGCACACAGTATGCATGTTGTTGATGTGTTATAATTCTGGGTGCATTACAACACATCAACAACATGCAGACTAAACAATTGTGTAGGTGAGTCAATGGTTTTATAGTCAAGGAGTGTTCATTGTGATAACTTTTATTTTAAACCTTTTACGCCACCCATGTGCAGGAGGCTAAGTCCTAATTAGTTGTGAAGGTGTAGAGTACAATTTATAGTAATTGTTACCGATGTAGGTAACAATTTACAGTGTGTGTGTAGTTGGTAATAAATGGGATCAGATTTAGTTCAAATTTTAGCTTATAATATTTAGGCTTAAAAATTTGATATTCTAATTATTAGACGTATTACACCGTAATACAGTCTTGGTTCTATTATTTTCTATATAAAATTAAATCTAAAATCTTATCAGTAAAGAAATGCTAATAAAATATACATAATATCAACAAATATTCATTATACAAATCAAATGACAATATATCATAAACTTTAAAACAAAGCAACAGAAATATTATAATATGATATTGCACACAAGGAAAATTATGAAAAAAGTGCCATAAGCATTTCTAACAAGCATCTTCACTTATCGCCATAATGCATACACAAACTAATGACATCAAATAAACTTCATTTAACAGCACTTTTCTTGTCTTTTATATTAATGAGTTGGGGATATGTAGTATGCAAGAAATCAACTAGGTCAGTTTTATTATTTTCAATCGCCTTGTGAAGAGCTGTTTGGCCATCAACATCTTGCATTTCCACAGAGGCACCAGACTGAATGAGGAATTTTACCATATCAGTCTTACCTATAGCACAAATTGTTTATGTATTTTAACTGACAAAATATAGCATTATAAAGTAATATATATAATATAATATACACAAGTTATCTTCAAGGACTTTGAGTTAAACAGTAAACAACATATATATGACATAGATAATAATATGATTCACATAGTAATTAGGAAAGAAGCAGAATAGTTTGGATAAATATTTTTATTGTGATTATAAATACCACTCTGATATCTCACATAATAATAATGTAAGCCTTTATTCAGACAGTACACTATTTTACATTGACTAATTATGTATATGTATAAACAAATTATGCATCAACAACCTGTCTGCATGCCACTAATTGGTAAAGGTTTCCTCTAACATTATTGATTTCTTTCTATCTCACATATTTATTGTTTAACTCATAATTAATGAATGCATCTATATTACCTGCTGCTGCAGCTTTATGTAGAGGTGTCGCCATACCACTTCTGGTTTGGGAATTTATGTTTGCATTATTTTGTAGTAATATTTTGCAGATGTCTATATGACCAGTGCGTGCAGCATAATGCAGTGGAGTGTAACCAGAATTATCAACAGCATTTACAGTTTCTTTAATGTTTTTTGCTTTTTCAATCAAGTATTTGACTCTATCTATGTCACCATAAAAAGCTGTGAATAATAATATTACTGTGAGTAAATAAATATTTGAAGCAAAGAATTAATTGACTTTCAAAAAACATTCAGAATGATATCAAACGAAATAATTCTAATCACTATATAAATGGATTGTGTAATTTACAGATCTGTCACTTATATTTTAATTCCATTTTCAACAATGTCTATAAAATAAGAGCTAATTATATGAATAAAATAAAAAAATTACAAAGCACCAGTAACATACCTGCATACCATAAACCTCTTTCCCAATCCATTTCAGACAATGTCTGACAGACAGATGCATTTGAATTTGATGATGTGCAGCCTGCATGATCACATTCATGGTGCTCCATATTATAGTTATAAATGTATGTGATTACTTAAAATTAAAATGTTATGAAATATTCTATATTTCACGTTGCATGGTCCATGTGATCTCTGTCTCGCCAGTGCTTGAGATAATTCTATATCCCAATTGACTTAGAGAATTTAAAGCATCCAACACATTAGTTTTAATAGCAACACCATTTACTACAACACCTGAACCTGGATATTTTTTTGTCAATGCCTTTATTTCTTCCAGTCCTAAACCAAATGCAGAACAATCATGTGCATGTAAAGAGCCTTTAATTGCAATATAGACAACAGAATTTTCTTCTAGTAGGGCTTTAGATGCTAGATTGCTTGCCGATATATTTTGACCACCTTTTGTATCCATACTAACAACAATTTAAAGAAGGATATGTTGCAGAATATGTGACTCAATTAAACTTCGTCGTCTTTATTAGACACGAAATTGGTCAAGTGCATGGCCTCCTTACTAAAATTTGTAATGTTATCTTGTTCAACAATAATAGAAGGCTCTGGCTCTGAGAACTCTTTTCTCATAGTCCACATATACTCATTATAATCCTGCTTGACCGCTGTCGAGCTTGATGCTACTACTTTGTAACCCAATACCTAAAAAAACATTAATATATTACGTATGACTCATTTGTCAACAGGTGCAGCTAGCAGTTTTATGGTTAATGCATACTCACCTCTAATGCACTTAGAATGACACAAGGATGTTGTAAGTACACAATTGTAGATTCGTCGCAATATCCGCCACATGTGAATCTTTTTAATTGCTCTATTTCACCAGCTATAATAACATAATAATTAAGGTAAGGTAAAAAATACAATGTCAGATTCATAAAATATACAAGTGCATTATGTAATATGTAAAGTGTTGCAATAAATAATGACAACAAACAATAATAAAATCGTAGGTAAGTATAGATATTGCTACGCAAATTATTTATCAACATCTACCTTTCAAGCCGGATACCAAAACGCGCCATGGGTTTCTGTGGCCGTATGATGCAAGATTGCCTCTGATCAAGATGTATGGCATTGATTACGGATTATTTTACAGTTATTTCAATTTAATTTATATATTATAAATCGAAAGATTAATTAATTTACTTACTTCTTGCCTTTGCTTTACAATAAGTATATTTACTTAGACTATTTTTTTTTTTTTGGTTTATTTATCCGTAATGGAAAGGCAAAGAGTCTAAGCCCACACAGCCGTTGTCTTTGGTATAATTTCTGTATTTTTATTTCTTTTTTCCTTCTTCAGATATCTTCTACTGTGGAGACAATATATTCATAAATTGGTTTGTATGTTTCTTGATTTTTAAGTAAAATCTGAATAGTGCGCGGGATATTCAGATCCTTGTAAATGGACATTAATTTGTCAATTAGAGCTAAACGTTGTATATTGAATTGTTGACAATCGAAGAGTAGATGATCCAGAGTTGTACTTCTCCGCTTGAACAATAATTACACACTGGACTAGATATCATTTTCATTCTACACAAGTGTTCATTAAATCGTCCGTGTCCAATTCTTAAGCGACTTAATGTCGTATAAAATCTTCTAATTTTAATTTTTCCTTTAGTAAACCATGGGGATTTAATATCCTGTTGAATTTCTTTTAACCATTTTCCTTTAATTTTAGTAGATTCATCCCAAAGTTTTATCCACTGATTTTTAATCCTTTGCTTTATTTCTATAATAACGTCTCTGTCCGGAATTTTTATTCTCTTCTCTATTTGATTGACAGGACAGTTAGTTATTAAACGAGCTAATTCATCTGCTTTCTCATTACCAATTACTCCAATATGGGAAGGAACCCAAATTAGAATAATATCTTTATGTAATTTATGTTTCAGGTCGTGCATCTTACTGCGAATACTTTGAATTACAGAGGAAGCGGTTAATTTATTATGAGAATCGTTCGAAAGAGCCATCAAAACACTCATACTATCTGTTATGATTAACCATTTGTCACAGTCAAAAGTCTCTTTAATGTAGTCTAAAGCCTTAATAATCGCATAAGCTTCTGCCGTAAATATACTTGCATTTTTCGAAATTTTGGTACCACTTGCCATTTGTTCTGTGCCATCATATATAGCAATGGAAACACATTCTTTATTTTTTGCTCCGTCGGTGTATATTTGCCTATATGTGTTCCACCGCGACAGGTATTCATATACGTCATATTTATCTTTTAATGTTTTATTAATATTTATAGAAATTTGAGAATAGAGGGCATCATATGAGTATCCATAATAACTCGGAGATGGTTTAATATAGATATTAAAATTACGGACCCAATCAATAAATTCACTAACCTTTTCAGAAAGAAAAGTTTTTGGAAATGAAGAATCTAGTAGTTTAATTAGCAAGGTATTTTTATTTACAGAAAGTAATTTCAACAGAAAGGTAAGTTTTAAAAATTCAAATCGTAATCTTAATGGTGATAAGTAACACTCTACTTGCATAGAATTTATAGGTGAGGTATTCATAGCACCCAAAATTAATCTAAGATTTATATTTTGAATTTTTTCAAGTTTTTCTACATAAACATTGTATTCACAAAAGCAAAAGAAAGCATATTCAAAATGTGTTCTAACTAACGATTTATATAACATCAATAGAGTTTTAGGATCTGCTCCCCAACGAGTGCCTACTAATGATCTAAGAATATTAGTTGACATCATGGCTCGATCTGCTAAGCAATCGACATACTTTTTCCAACACATTTTGTTTTGGAATAAAACGCCCAAAAATTTTACTTCCGATTCTATTGGTATAGTGTATCCATTGTATGTAACAGATAAATTTGAAAGATCTAAATTAAGATTATTATTCTCAAATAAAATCATTTTACTTTTCGAAGGACTAATTTCTAAATCAAGATATGAAAAATATACAGATAGATTACGTAGAGCATTGTTTATTTTGTAACTAATGTCTGTTAAATTATTTCCATAGCAATATATTGCTAAATCATCAGCAAATTGAAGATTATTCACTTCTCTACCCAATACTTCATTTAATCTATGGACGTACAATATGTACAAAAGAGGACTTAATATACCGCCTTGACACACTCCGATATGCGATAACCAAGGTCCAAGACATGTATTATTAGTGAGCTTCACATATACTTCACGACCATTCATAAAATTAAATATCCAGCGTACTAATTTATTTGATATTCCAAGTGAAGCTAGAATGTCAGACATAACATTATGATTGATATTGTTAAAAGCACCGATAATATCCAAAAAAAACACCAGCAAAATGTTGCCTATTTTTTTTAGTTCTATTTATGTCCATATATAAATGACATAAACTTTCGCGAGCCGAAAATCCACGTCTAAAGCCAAACTGATTCGGCGGTAATATATTTTGAGATTCGATAAAAAATTCGAGACGTTGTTTTATAAGTTGTTCAAAAATTTTTCCAAAACAGGATGTTAAAGTTATAGGTCGATATGAATCAGCTTGTGAAGGATTCTTATTTGATTTTAATACTGGTATTAAACAATCAGTTTTCCATTCATTAGGAATAATAGAATTAAGCCAAAGTAAATTTAGGATATTAAGAAACATTTCTAAATTGTTTTCATTTAATTTTTTTAGCATTTTATATGACATATTATCTAATCCTACAGCTGTATCCTTCCTACTTTTTACTGCTGTTTGAAGTTCTACTAATTTAAAGGGCTGATTAAAAAAACTATCAGTATGTTTAAAAGTGTCATCTATATAAAGAGGTCTTGAGACAAAATCAGGAGTATATTTGTGCAAAAAATCGTCAATCCATGGCATTAGATTGTTGTTATTACCTATATAAGTTTTATTTGAATATTTTTTATTAAATTTTCTCAAATTTTGCCAAATGGTTGAAATTGGTGTTAATCTATTTAAATTTGAGCAGAAATTTTGCCAGCTTTGTATACTAAAGAATGTACATTTCTGATTGTTAATTTTTTTAATGCTTGCAGTCTTTTAAATGTAATATAATTGTCTATGGTAGGATCTCGTTTAAAATTGACATAAGCATTTTTACTATTTTGAACAGCTGATGCGCATTCTTCATTCCACCAGGGAAGAGGACAATGTTTATATTTTTTAATACTGTCACCTTGTGGATGCGACAATTTTTTCTGTATTGTTGACTTTCTGCCTAATACTATATCAACGGTGTCTTGCATAATTTTACAGAAGCGCTGATAAGTGATAATGGGATCATTCTCATTAATAGAAAAATCCTGTAATTTTGTATTAACTAAAATACTATATGTATCCCAGTTTATTAGACGCAAATTACTGTGATGAATTGAAACAGTACCATTAATTTGTGCTAAACTATGACATGGAGAATAATCATTTCCTACGGTTAGTTCGGTCACTGTAGGGAGATGATAACTACCTATGGGGTCATCGTGTACATACCATTCACACATAAGTGCTATGGTCGGACTAACTATAGTTAAATCTAAACCATTAGGTTTCCATATATGAGTTCCTACAGTTGTAGCTTGAGTATCATTAAGTAAAACCAAGTTGCATTCGTCTAGTGATTCTAAAATATCTCTACCTCTAGTTTTAATGATATCACATCCCCAAATAGTGTGATGTGCATTGAAATCTCCGGCAATAATGAATGGTTTAGGTATATTATTTATAAAATTTATGAACTTAGATTTAGAGAATGGTGTGGTACAATTTGTTGGGCAATAAACAGTAGCAAAAGATATTTTCTTATTATTAACAATAATCTGTACAACCAGATTTTGTAATCCATCATCAGACATTATATCAATTTTATTATATGTTATACTATTATGCAGTATAATAGCAACACCATTATGATGGTTACCTGAGTCATTTCTTACTATATTATATCCTTTGATTTTATATTTATGGTGTGGTCTTAACCATGTTTCACAAATTAATGCAATATGAATATTTTTACTATATAAAAATTGTGAAAATAAATGTCGATTGCTCAACAGACTTTGAGCATTCCACTGTACTATGTTTAATTTGCTTATTGTGAATTTTGAATACTATTTATTTTAGTACTGAAATTTTCAGTAAGCAGTTCTAGTACATTTTTAGAGCAAATTGATGTATTTTGGGTCTTATTTAATGTTATTAATTTAACAATGGTCTCTACAAGGAGGCCTAGTGATTTGTCATCATTTTTTAAAATTGAAATAATGTCATTATTCTGTTTATTTAGTCTGTGTCCAAGAGTGGGAAAAGATTTGAAAGTGTCTGCATATGAAGGTCTTTGTGCTTTATTTCTATTCTCAATATTTTTTTTTTTTGTTTTACAGGGCACTGTGATGAGACACTTATATGGTTCCCATCGCAATGGAAACACTTGGCATTATCAATTGGTGTAGTACATGTTTTAAAATTATGGTTTCCTTTACAAATAAAACACCCGCTCTATTTGACTTCCCGCCAAAAAGTCCGGAACAGGACTCTTCGGCTGATATTATACTTCCTTTAATTTATCTCAGCATTCTTGCAAAACTTTGCAAAATGACCATACCTTAAACACCGGAAACATTGTTTAACAGGAGGAATGTAAGGTGAAATATCATGTCTCCATACCTTCCAGGTCCACATAGTCGGGCAGAACTGATGCAGCAAAAGTAATGGCTACTGTCTGTGTTGGCTGTAGATAAAAAGTAACATCATTTTTAACTTTTCTTAAAAAACGTCGAATACAAATAATTTTCTTATAGCTTGATAACATTGTGTAAATCTTCATATTGGATAAATTTATAGGGACATTTCTGATGACTCCTGTGACTTCGGTTGAACCTGCTGGAATGCTAGCTTTAAACTGGTATTCTTTCAAAAATGTTAAATTGTTTAAGAATGCATTTGCAAGACCTGGCTTCTCAAAGTAAACACCGATTTTATATTTATTTAGGCTTCTAAGGTATTTTACCCCTTTATTGAATATTTTTTAAGCAGGATGATAAGGATAAAAGATCTCTGGATGCCCTATGGCGGTATTAGAATCAGTAGACTCAACGAAGACAACAAATTCAGTTGCACCGGAGTCTTCTGGGTATCGTCGATTATAATCAGTAACAAAATAAGGTTTATATAATACTTTAGGATCTGAATCTGCTTCTTCGTAATCAGACGTGGTTGTTGATTTACAATCGCTTTCAGGATCGTCTGGAGATGCAGTTTTTCTCAAAACTTTTTTCAAACTTCCTTCTATTCTTCCCCATGACGAGGGTGCAATACACTATTTAAATAGTAAACTATACAGAAATAATTAATATATAATGGAAAATGAAAATATAAAATCAAAAGAGCGCGCTTCCTTTCAAGCGTTCCCGCGACTTTTCTTACTTAGACTATACTTTGACTTATAATAAAATTGCCAATGCTGTCAAAGTCACCGACACAGATCAAAGAGATTTTGTCACAGACTACCTAGAGTAGAGAAATATTACTTTATTCCATTTTTCACAAGTAAAGGCGAAAGGACTCACCCCATACAGCCATTATCTTCGGCCATATATTATAATTCCTTCGGCTGATATTATAGTTCCTTCAATTGATTACTTAATGAATTTATACTATTTGGTTTAGTTCCGCTTTTAACATTAGTATGTGCGTATAAAATATTTAGCGCGGAAGCCTGTGCGCGGCTATTGGAAGATTAAGACCTTCCCAATTATTGTTCAAATTTTACAACATGACATATTTAACATAGGAAATAATACCTACTTAATTCGACCAAACATTTCTTCATCCACATTTCTTCAAATGTTGATATTACGTAGTCAAATATACATAAGTTTCTCCATCGAAAAATGGGTATAGAGAGTATAGTAATTGTAGAGATGTAAAATGGGTACTATCATTAATTCCATAACATTAATGACCTGATTGAATACAGCGTATTTCTTCTTTTGTAATTTCTACTAAACAAATAACTTGTTTCTAATATATTTTACAATACCTAGTTTACTAGTAGGCCTAGTACAAATAAACCTTGAGATCGCCGACTTATTTAGTTTACAAAATAGCCCGTTTCTGTTGAACTAAAAAATGGAATTAAGATTTCATAGTTTAATAAAATTGGAATAGTAGATTATTAATTTTTATTTCCGAAACTTGTTCAACAACGCCATCAAATAAAGAAATATACATTTGTAACTACACATAGGTATGTAATGAATAAACCACTATTCTAGTAGTTTAACAATATTACTGATAGACACTAGAAATTATTATATATAAGCTGTCGTATGTATCGATATTTATAAACATTGGTAGACAACGTAAAAATTCAAAATAAACAAACAAAAAAGACAAAATAAAATTCAAGTACGACCGCGTACTTTAATCGTGGTGCATATAGGAAGAAATAAAAACGTAATGTTCATAGGGCAAACTTGACAATTGTCTATTTTAAATGCGACATGAGGTTGGTAGAATTTATATGGTACCTATTCTGAAAGAATATATATTTTTAAACTGGAATGATTAACAAGCTGTAAATTGCAATAATAATCGGTAAAGACATGCACTTCTGACAACACAATTGCACCGCGCACATTATGTTTAAGTTGACTTCTAGATATATCTCAAAATAATAAATGTTCATATACAAAGCAGATAATTACACGTGCGACATGTGGTTTAGGTGTACGCAGAGGGTATATAACGCTTTTCGTGTATAATATAATAATGGGTTTCGGAAGTTGTTGGGGCTCCCTCAGCTTGTAGCGCGTCAGAGATATTTGCGCGAATAGATGGTTTTCAAGTCATAATGCGAAAAAGTACTGCATCACTGATGTCTAGAATTCGGGGGAACACAAACAGCCTCCTAAACCACTATTGCAAATAGGTCAGATTGTCTACTCCAGAGGCACTGGATATCATTGCACTGTTGCGGACCCAATGCAACTGAATGTGGGCATAGATATATGAATTGAGAGATATATGTATCTATTGTTAATTTAGTTTATAAATTTTTCACTAATATAATATGGATGGAATCCGAAATAAATATTAGATAGATAAATAAAATATACCATGTATTTAACAATTAAACCTATACAATAGCCCAGGGAGGGAGGTCTATACTAATCCAGCCCCACCGAGCCGAGTCTGGCGCAAAAACTAAATAAGCTTACTCAACTTGTTTTTCTTGTTTTTCTGCTAGGGCTACTAAGCAAAACTAATTAAATTAGTCTAGACCGAGTGTGGGAGGTTTTATTTCATTGTAACCATTGATTAAGTAGGTCACATTTGCTTTCTTTAGTGAATATTATATCATATTGCCAAAGGTATCATACCTTCACCTTGTCTCTAAATACGATGTTATTGCTAAGTAACTACTTATAATAACATATTATAAGGAAGTATAATAAGGAAGTATTTTGTGTATAGATATAAAAAAAATAAACATTTACAGTATAGGTGGGGTACCTATACTTACAGATGTTTTTTTTATTACTATTTTGAGCGCATTTCACTGCAATTTTCTTTGATATTAAATCGGTCTAAACTGTTACACGCAAGCTCAAATAGTGTCTATTGACTCTTGACTTGAGAGACCCTATATTGTAAGAGGCAGGCACACTGACAGTGGAAGAGAGTCCTCTCCTTAGCTGTTTGCATAAGGAAAGAAATGCATGAGCTCGATGATGAGAGAATCGATAGGTATGAGCAGCAAGGATGTCACTGTGTATGGGTGAAGCTGCTCTCTGCGGTTTGTGTAGGTAATTGGTGGAACGGTGCTGGAGAAATGAGGCTATGGATTTTCTGAGCACATTCGCTTAAATCTAGCCTATAAAACATCAATAAACAACCCACTTTTGTAAACTGTGTTAATTCATATTTAGTGGAATTAATAATTATAATACTAATTAAAATAAGATTTATAAAATAAATAAAAGTGTTAAACGTTAAGGTACGGTCAGTATTAAACAAATTCACCAAAACTTTCTATAGAGTGTAGGAGTAGGTAGTGTCTACCTAGTCCAGTTGTTCGGTTTGTAACCCTAAAGTTTACGGCTAATTAGAAATTGGGTTCACAGATAAAACTTCATGTGTAAATCTAAATTCTAGATAATTGCGAAGAGAAAGCATGGTAATTCATTAATATATAAGATGTAACCTATAACTTATATTTTAGGGTATACTGCGTATACTTGAACTTAGACCTTGTTAGGTCTAAGTATAAGTTGTACTTATTTGGTTTATATAATAGACTAATTATAGTTTTGTTTGGAGCATGTACATACATTAGAAATATATGATGTGAAATTCATGTATAATTGTACACGCATATACAATCTAATAAATTAACATTACACACATGGATGATTAAAGGGTTTAGCAATTTGATAGATGATTTATGTCATATTAAGAGAGACGAACTTTATTAGCATTCCATGAATTTACTGTGCTTGTGCACCATCGAATAGCTGAGAGAGGAACTCCCAGCAAATCCCGGATATTATGATCCGAGTGTAGGTTTAAAGGGCCCCTTTGCTGTATTGACGTCAGTGGTACGTCAATGACACCGCTCGTGTTTCTCTCCTTGGCCATTCAAATCTAGTAGGAGCCTGCTTCTGCAGATACATGTTCTAATATAGAACCCACTGCAGTTCTAGATAGATCTTTTAGAAAATTGTAGAGAAATTTCGATATAGCTACTTACTCGCTTCGACATTAATCGCATAACGATTTAACGGCAATGGCTATGTGGTTAACATAGCCATTATCGTTGAATCGTTTAGAAAAAGATTAAGGAATTTTGAATTGTAAGTGTATTAAGACTTTATTACAAATATCATTAAGATTAATTTAATCGTAAGAAACTAAAAGACTCGAATTCGAAAAAAACTAAAAGTGTAATACTGTTAGAGCTTAATGTACCATTGTAAACAAATACGCCTAAAGACTATGCAATAAAAACAAATAAAATTAAAAACGAATAAATAAACGAATTAACGATAATGGCTATGTGGTTAACATAGCCACTTTACTGTGTATATATAACACACTTTACAGTTCATAATTCCTTAATGTTTTTCTTAAATATAATATCATATTTTTTGATGATTTCGGGTATATTATCATATATTAACTATGATCTTTAATACGGACTTGCTCTAAACATTTCCATTTTGGGATCTGGGAGTGCTAGTCTATTATATTAGTCTATTATTATTAAAATTAAAGTAAGATTAATATTTGCGAACAAAAGTGGCCATTTTCAATATATAGTTTACATATATATGCTTACCGTTTGCAAATTGCTCTCAAAATGTTCAATGAAGCTTTCTTCTAGAGCTTTTACAGTAATTGCTAGATCACGCGATCGCTGGAAGCTGCAACTCTTTCCAGTCGAAGTTGCCAATTTTCGACTGAGTGCTTACATTGAGTAACTTAGGCATAAATAGTTCCGTGTCTTGAGTTTGTTGAACATTATAGATTGTTGTTGTTCATATTGTATTTTATTTAGCGTCGTGGTCATTTTATTTAGCATTTGGATTTGAGACGAGGGGGGCCCTAGCTGAGTACCTAATGGCATAAAGGTATAAAAGATGATAATAATGTCATCTAAAGTCAATATCGGACTTCTTGAGTCTCGTTTGTAAAATCGTGGTTAATTCTTGGTCAATTCGTAACGATAGGTCTAGTGACTTGATTTAATTCAGTATATCCTTGCGTGATCACTACTTTTCTGATAGGCGTGATAATCATCCTGCATAAAAAATGAAGTTTTAACAACGTTCAGGTGTATTATCTGCTATACATATATATATATATATATATATATATATATAGGTATATACATATACAACAGTTAGAAACATGATTATTAAAAAAGATTGTAAAGCATAAAATCATCATTCCCTACAGTAATAATAGGTACGTAATGAATTCTACTTGAAAAACAGCCGCGTGACGTCCACATAGGTATCTATTTTTAAACCTTGGTACACCTTGTTTATTCCTGAAACGAAAAGCTCACCTTGTTAAATGATTTTATGGATGTAAAACAAACAATGTAGGCCTAGAACACGGGTTCAATTTTAATATGTGGGTAATGGTTGTGTAGGAAAGCTGTAAACAGGCTTGTTACTGACCTCGTCGTTCAGTTCTATACGTACATTATTTAAATTTATATTAGTATAAGAATATATAAATATATGTTATGTGACATTGCAGTGGTATAGTATGCCGATAGGTATTGTATCATTATTGGATACATAGTATAAAACAAAGTCGCTATCGCTGTCTGTCCGTCCCTGTACGCTTCAATGTTTAAAACTACGCAACGGATTTTGAAGCGGTTTTTTAAATAGATAGATTGATTAAAGAGGAAGGTTTATATGTATAATACTTGTACATCTGGACGAATCCGGGGCGAGTAGCTAGTTATCGTTTAAATTATGATGACCAATAATCCAATACCTACCTATATTTATATACAGGTATCTTGGGTCATTGTTTATCAAATTATTTGATGAGAATCTAGACAAGGTTTCTATATTTTAACAACCTAGTTTATATTGATAGCTCATGCTTTGGAGTGCACCAAGCTACTTGTTAGTGAGGTTTTATTACTACAACCACAGATAATATAATATTACATACTACAACCTTCTTAACATTTTTCACATTATCAAGATACAGGGAAAATATGCAATAACTAGGGTTGTCTAATGTCCCAATTTATCAGGATGTCCCGACTTCAAAGTCTTATATTTAACCGAAAGGACTGACACAATTGACGCATTATTAAAATATCTAAATATATATATATAAAAAAATACACGTGTTTGTCACCTAACTCCTCCTTAACGACAACGACTGATTAAATTTGGAAGAAATTTTTGTATGCATATTTTGATAGGTTCCTAAAAAAGCATCTTTTGGAAACATAAAATGGACCAGGTAGGTATCGCTTTTCCGGGCACGACGATTTCCGTCAGGATATTTAGTATACCTATATTTTATTTCCGTCATTTTCATTACTGGCCTTAGAAGGATAAAGTACAAACAAAATAGAATATTTAGTGTTTAGTTACGCATCCCTGTACATCAAAGGGATATAATGTAACAATCTCCATCAACACACCGCCTAAACGGTAGGTAAACATTATAAACTTGCAATTTTCTATATTCGTTCAACAGACTTTTTCAGTAACGATCCATAAAGTAATATTTTGTTTGTGGATAAGTACCTACCTATTAACATAAGGATATTCTATCAAAAAGCATTTCATTGATTGATTTGCATCAGTCATATGTGGTATGCTTACAATGATAATCATATATATCCACACACACACATACATACACTACAGTCCGGTTGCTCAGAGTTAGCGTTTCTGACAGGTCGGGATCGGATGAACGACTTTGAACTGAAAAGGTTATTTGGTTAAATCACTACAAAAACGTATAGCTGACGTAACCTAGAAAGCGCAGTTTTGATGTGGTTTGACGTTTAAAATCTATTGTTTTTATATTTGTTAAGTAGTTAACAATTTTAGCCCAACATTAATACGTTTAATGTAAGTTGGAATAATGATTAAATTTTTAATGATACGCTATAAAAATATATATACGCTATACGCTATAAAAAATAATTTTGATAATATTAAAAATCGTTAATAAGGCAAATAAAAGATATTTAAAATTTTGCCGTAAATTGTACGTCAGTTCAAAGTTATGTCGCCCATTCGATTCCGACCTATCAGAAACGCCTATTCTAAATTACTTCCACGAGCCGAGTATGGGGGCGGAATACTGTAACAGAGGTTTTTGCTAACAAGTTCCATTCCGTTCTCTTATATTTTAATTTTACATTTTCAATAAATTTGTGTTTCACAATTTTACTTGTGGTTACTGTTTAAACAAATACAACGAAATAACTATACATTTATTATTATTAGCCAAGGAGAAAGAGCATCTCACTCTGCATAAAAACTATTATTGGTACCAAAATACTTGAAAATCTTGAAAAAAGTGTTTAAAAATACGGCTCTATTATAATTTACCTAGATATATACATGTACAGAAGGTAAACGTTTTAAATACCTTGCATTGCCATTCGCAATTTGCAAAAAGTAGTTTATGGATAAATGTTAATGACAATCAAAGAGTACTTATATTAAGTGTACGTACCCACTTAGGTACGTTCGGAATAGCCCGAAATCATAGTCACTTCTATATTTGAAAAGGGTCTTGTTACGACGAATAAAGGACGCGTCAGATGGAGCCACCCGCGTCGTACTCGACACCGTAGACCGTAGCCATTATAGTAATTGGATATTATCTATCTTCAAATTTTGGTTTAATTACATCCAGGAGGTCTCTTTAGAGAATAATTAATCTTTCTGTTCATGACTAATACCAAATACTACTATAGCTATTCTTTATCTTCTTTAATATTACGCGGAAACATATTGCTTGAATACAGTGTTCTGGTTTAAAAAATGAGTTAGATAACGCTAATTACTTTGCGGCGTAATTATTCTGTAACATAAAGTTTCATATACCATGAAATAAAGTATCAATAAAGTCAATCAACATATTAATTATATGAAGCAAACAGTCTCTCTTCTGTTTTAAAATAATAATAATATGCTATTAAATCTAAATAAAACAAAACGTATTAAAGTTATGCCCAAAGTACGGCAGGTAGATGCAAAAATCGTATTGGACATTAAAATTATTCATTTTTTTTACATTAGATTTGAAATTGCAATGGGATGCCATATTACGAGTACTAAATTGGCGAGTAGATTTAGATCTGCCGTGCTGCTTATGTGGTAATAATAATTAGACGATTAACAGACGTAAAGTAGCTGATATAAACAAAGTATTTATTTGGCAAAGGAGCTTCATTTATGGTATGGGTTCTAGGGAGTCTTTCCGAGAGTGTTTTAAAGATTAAAATATTCTCACAGTTGCTTCTCAGTACTTGTACGACAGGAAAAATATGACAGTTTAGAAAAAGCGACAGTAGATAAAGAAAAAGTACAGTAATAAAATGTTACGTAATAACAACAAACTGATTTTACCTAAATGCCATTTCTCTAAAGTTAGTATTTTGTTTTATGGGAATTGTGTAACGTTTTGCAACAAACGGCCAGGGTCTATCTAAATCTACCAGAAAAAAGATTCAATTGTCTTATAAAAATACTTTCTTTGTGAAAAGGCGTATTATAAAATTAAAAATTTTATAAATGATATAGCAAAAAAAAAAAACTTAAAATTCATACTGCTGATAATACTATCTGGTTGCACAAATGTAGAGTGCGTAACGGTTTCTATGTTGATTGCCGCATGCCTAATCCTAGTTTCAGTATATTTAGATAGAGGATCATTTAATTAAAACAGCAACATGCATGATGCTCATTCTTCTCGTAATGAGTCTGCGGCGATCCAAATATAACATATTTGGATCGCTCGGATGGATACACAGAAACAAGGATTAGGCTTGCGACAATCAAAAATTAAAAGATAGATTATTCAAAAGTGCTTATATTAAGTTTATTTGGTTAAAGTATATTTCTATTTCAACATCAATAGACTACAAAACATTAATAATGTCTCTTAGGCGGACTGTGTATATTTCCTATGCATAACGTAAGGCAAATAAAATTGCTGTCATACCGTATAAAATAACTCGGGTTCACAAAGTTCGTTTTAAAAATATATTCCTAACGCCCTTTGTAAACTTTTAAAAATAAATTAAGAAAATTGGAACAGCATTGTAGTTCAATATCATCAATTAATTAATTTTTGCCCTAGTCAACTGACCATAATTAATTGATCAATTGCTCGAAAGCGAAAAAATATTCGGTCGTTCGTGAAATTTTTATCGCTTGGATAATTTGAGGCTGTGTACACAATCTACCTACCTACTCGTATGTTATACAGGTGACTCAGTGTAATTGTGTGCAAACGCAAACTATACCAAATTTTATCGAATGGAAAATATGGTATAATAAAAGTTTATACAATACCTATTGGCGGTACAGACTTTTATAATTGGGAAAATATTTGTAATATATTCGTTGACTTTAAAAAAATATAGTCGAGTTAAGATATTTCTTAGCAAATAACGAACCATTGCTAAAATTAGAAGTTGAGTAAAAATAAACTTCAAATATTATATCATATTTTGAAATAATCATCTAAAAGAAGACGAGAACTGTTTTTTCAAGATTTGTAATACCCACCTGCATATGGTTATATAACATTCATCACATACATATGGTATACTGTACATGCATGCTAAACTAAGGTGAGTCGCTATTATGTAGGTATACTGTATTATTGTAGTTGATTTGGGTTTTAATAACATGGTGTTGCCACATCAGAAGTATATTGTCATCCAACAAACGAAGAGTCACACTCAATCAAGTAAATGTTTTGGTACAATAACAGGTTCAAATAATAATAAAAGGGCAGGCACTTGCTTACGCAACACATGACCCTTTGATTCAATGGTTATCTTTAACAAAAGTTTTTCAACAAAGAAATTTTTAGGAATAATTTAAAATCTTAAAAACGATATAGAATCTTATTTTTTTATAGGATATTATACTATATTAAATATAATTAATAATGGAGTTATCCTAAAAATCAAAATATTTTTAATTATAAAAAATATAGTTTTTTAAATAAAAATGAAAAAAATACATATCAAATTGCATTGCTAAATATTAAATAATTAATGCCGAACCACAACACAGACAACAGCTAACCACAAAAAAAGTAATGGTGTGCAACCGAATTTAAAATTATGAGTTTCGGTTGCGGTAGTAAATTAATGAGTGAAACTATACCCGAAACTAAAATTACTTGTGTACAATGAGCAGTAAGTAATTACTTACACTTCATTAGTATCGATAATTAATTTAAAAGATTGACTATGGATAATTTCTACAAATCTCTCTCTCTTTCTCTCTCTGCCTAGATATTTCCCATTCCATTTGGGGTCGGCTTTCCTAGTCTTTCGCCAGGCACATCTGTCCAATGTTGTCGAGTCGGTTATTTCCATTTTCTTCAGATCGTTATTGATAACAGATTGCCAAGTTAGTAGGGGTCTTCCTCGTCTCTTTGAACCGGTATTAAAGTGCAGGACTGTTTTGGTTACATGTCTCTCTTCTCACCCTATTACGTGACCATTCCACCTCAACCTTGTCTCGGTGAGTTTGTCTTCGATGGGGCGGACCTTAAAGTTGCCGACAATATGGTTATTCTTCACTTTTACTAACGGATACCTTCTACAAATATAAAAAATATTAAGATTTATATTTGTAGAATTGTCTTTGGATTATGCTCACTTTGTGTAGAAGTATAAGTTTATTTCAACAGATCTTAATTCACCTCTGTTATTTAAAGCAGTTTTTCTTTTTCCTTTATTATAATATCTTCTCTATTTAATGTTAACGTACTTTTGACCCAAAACCATTTTCATTTCGTTTCTACTAATATGGAAGGGACGTCCTATATGATAAGTACGACCACAGTACCCCTATAAATTTCAGAATAAAATAATTTTAGAGTGTTCCAAGTGTTTCAAATCCGTACCTAGTGCTTAAAATTAAAAGCAATAGTATAATTACTTTATGTAAAATTATATTGTATCGCCAAGATGTCGTAAAGAAGATAGGTGCTTATTTTTTTAATGTTTAATGTTTTGGTTAAAAAAATTAAAATAATTTTACTCCAACATAAGTGGTCCATCAATACGGATAGAATAATAAATCTATGATAACATTATGACCAAGTTAACCGACAATATATTTATCTATTATTAGGATATTTTCAATGTGATGTTTATTATTTTTGGCTAGCTTGGATGATAAATTAATTACCTCGCAAACAGGAGCATAGTGCGGTAGTCTTTGTAGAAACAAGTAATGGAACAACGTGCTTTGTGTTTATTATTTTGTACTATAGCCGTTAATATAAAATAGGATTTTATTGACTTGTTATTTTAGAATTAACGTCATCTCCGAAAGCAGTTTAGAATCTGTTACAATGTAACCGATTCCAAACAGCCGTAAACTTTTATTATTAAAAATTACAATAGGGCAACAATTATACTATTATTACTATTTTACTATTTTTTTATATTAGAAATTTAATTTAAAAATAAGGTTTCAAAGAAAAATAAATAATTAGATTAGTTACTACGAAATTAAATAAACTTAACATATGTAGACATAAAACTAGTCTATTCGAATCGATTATCCTAATTATGGGTTACATACCTATACGGTTGTATATACTAGAATTTTGTTAAACTGGCTGATCTTCTACTATAAATATTATTATTTTCATATTAATTACTTATAGAAATAGGTTTTTTAAAAATAATCCAAAAACTTTCCTGAAATTGTCTAATAAATCGTTCCTCATTAAGTCAAAGTCAAAATTGGTAATTCGTCAAGTATACTTTTGTCTGCTTATTAATGTAAAAATTTTAACACTATTCCGTTAAGTTAAAAACTACTTGAACAAAACAAGGAATATAACAGGTACATTTCTTTTACTCTTTTAATCAGTTTCAATCTTGCAAAAAGTTACACGTCGTTCTAATAATATAGACGTTAACGTTTAACATATTTATAATGTCGAAAATTACTTGTCTGAAGGACTAATTCCAGATAAGGTCCTCTTCGAAGTAATAGGCTTTATTCACTAAGTATATCTTAATATTTTATTTAAATTTATGAAAAGGCATATCCAAAATATCCGGTCATCATATTTCATTTAGAAGTAGTAGTTAATCCACATGGATAAACTATATAAAAATATTTATTTAAATTTTGGTTCTATAGGATAAATATTAAATAAATGTAGAAGGCTTATTGAAAGCAACACTCCAAATTTCTGAAGATCTAACCTCTCTAAATCAATTTAGATTGCGCAAATTATAATTCATATTTTTCTCAATGACGGCTTTATCGTTGAGTAATTGAGTAGGTATTTGGTTATTTAATGGGTACTAACTATATCAACTGTCACCCACAAGCTAATTATATACACGGTCGAATAGATGTAAAATATTTCTATGCAAAATTTTAAATAGCAGTGATTTAATAATAAAAGGTAGATAAGTAATATGAAATTATCAATCTCTTGGAATAGATATGCATCATTATATTCAGTTCGTATCTAATAAACGCAGAATCAATTTATTAACAGCGTAGTCATATAATTAAGGCGTACACCTACTTGTATATTTGCCTAATAATTTAATTGTGTATAACAGCTTGTAGTCCGTAGCTAGTAGTAAGCATTAGGTAGGTATATAGTCCAATATAGGAACCAATATTAAATTGTTCCCATACGGTTTATTCCTATCTACACATAAAACAACAATAGAAAGCAAAAACATTTCATTGTATTTTTTTAAACTGTAGTTACTTCATACCAATAATACATAGTGAATAACTTGAATGACAAATATAAACTACTTTTGTTAACCAATTCTGTGGTATAGTACTGTGGTGTAGTATATTTTAGTTTCTAGGGTTCAACGAAACGGCATGTGTTATAAAATAATATTATTTTAGGGTCGCGACCCCATTAGTCCATATTTCCATGTCCATATAAAATTAAATGAAATATGTAATTACAATAAAATAACTGTTTTATTGATATTATAATTTATGATTATAGATTTTTTTGTAATACATACGTGATAACATAAAGAGATGTTATATACATATACAGAATGAAATGTTCGACATGTTTAGACAATATGGTACAAAAAAATATAGAATACAACATTTTATAGTTTTTGAAAAAATTTAATTATACAGTCCATGTACGGATTTTGTGGTCAGGTTTTTTAACCAATCATGTTATATTTGTATTTGCATACATATATTTGTGTAAAATTTACTTATTTTAAAGATGATTTTTTCCACTTTTATTTTCTAGATCTAGATATAAAAAAGTTAAAAAAATTAGAAATTCTGGGTGGGTTTTCAATTATTTTTATACTGCTAAACTCTTACTATAGTCATTGCAATTTTTTTCGTTTCTCTTGTAAATGAAGATAGCGATTTAGATTGTTTTTATTATGAAGAAAAGAACAATGATTGTAGAATCTTAATGATTTTTATTAACTGTTTGCGACGCCCTTTGACAGTGCCGTGACGCCTTGGGCATTTCGGCGCACAGCGAAGCAACGACTTTCCTAGATGAACTCACTGGCGAGGTCGATTTTAAAAATATTTTATTTGTACTGCAAAATACTTTCATTAAATAAATACATGTATTTAATTCAATTTATACCTTAATATCGACAGTATCTAGAGTACAAAAGTATGGAATTGATATAAATAGGTACTTATGATTTATATGTGCATGGAAATTAATTTTCATATATTATGTCATGCAATTTAGACTTATCTATCAGCGTTGATAAAAAAATATAACTACCATTCTTCCAAATCCGACTGAATATTTTTTACCTATCTATCTGAAATGGTAAAGACATATCGTGTAGTATTCGTATTTGGGATACCATGACTATCGTACCTATAATTTGTAATATTAGTGATGTTTTTCATGGCAATTAGTGACAGTCCTCTTCCGCATTCCGTCAAGGCAGGCAAGGCAAGGCAAGGCAGGCATATACGCGTCGGTAATCAGGGTTGCCAAGCTTAAAATGTTCGGCTTTGTACAAAGAACCAAAAGTTTCGTATATTGAATTTGGCTATACATAGTACCCTGACTGATTTCCATAATAACGTCAAAATCTTGTTCCCAACTTTACCAAGACTAAAAATGTCCATGTATAGAGGGCCAAAAATGCTCGTACCTGTACGACGATTCTCTTATGGTAGGCACACCTGACCGAAGTGTGACTTAGCGTGGCTTCTTGCAATTCCAGTCTTAGTAGTTTTCCAAGGATACTTTATGATATTGATAGGTTTATGAGATTCCAATCTCATACCGGAATACATAATTGGAACTTGAAATTACATCGCTATTTAGCAATAAGGTAAGCGCCTAATGATATTGCCTCTTTGTCTTGGTCATTATAATATTAGATATACCTTTTTAATAATAATTGTTTATATTAATGTATTTTTTGAGAGAGGAATAAATAAGATTTTTAAATAAATAATTTCGCACCCTTAAATTAGGTTCACAAGTTAGAAAAAGTAGTAATAAAATTCGATATCAAATCAATATTTTTATTAACAAAAATATCAAGATTACTTGTAATATGCTGTTTAATCGCCGGATTAAGACTTCACGGTACGGATGTCCTTGTGCATGTAACCAGAACATTTGCCAGATGTAAACTGACAACTGTGGAAGCAATAAACATGAAGTTTCAAGATGTTCAATTTCCCTTTACCCGCGTCAACAGAAGCCTTCAGTTCTTGAAACTATAAGCCAATGAATTATGCAAATAGATGTGGTGTGGATTATAAAGAAACTTTAAAAGCTATAAACTCTTCAAAATTATTTTAGATTATCGTTGACTGTGTGTATATATGAATATGTTTTATATGTTTAAGGTAACGAACGTCATAGAATATACCTACATATAAATATTACTTTAACATGTTGATTTGTTGCGTTATTTTATTTTTTTAGATACTTCGAATAAAATACAGAGTTATAACTCTATTCTTTTATTCGGTCGAGACAGATAAACTATATTCTTATAGCGATTGGTTAGAGAATAGTAGATTACAGATTAAGTAATTCAAAGTAGTGAACCTGTTGTTACGAGTACATGTAGATTATTTTACAACTCCTTAGAACAAATTTCATAAAAATGTTGGAAACATTTTTAAAGGATGTATTTTCTTTAAGGTACTATAGGAAATAGGGCTTTTTAATTGAGACAACTTTAATCACTTCTATATTTATCTTTTATTTTAATACTAGGAAGCCAATATGCGTCCGCTCTTTACAGTGTACAAAACAAGAGTGAGGGACCGTCTTACAGTGGTTATAAAGAAAATACCTCAATATAAATATATATCATAGATATAATCTATTAAGTCACTCAATCAGTTGAGATGTTAATTTTTGCAAAACAAATCATCAAGCAGCTGTCGCTGTCTGTCCCTATGTATGCTTAAATCTTTAAAACTACGCAACGGATTTTGAAGCGGTTTTAATAGTGATTCAAGAGGAAGGTATATATATAGTAGCATTATGTATATAATAGCTAGTAAATAAATAAGATGCTGATTCTATTTTCTGTATAACGGAAGTTAAGTTTTTATTAACATAATAAAATTTATATAGGTACCTATTAGAATAGGACATTTTAATATTTTTCATTGTATATTTAGGCTTCATTTAGGCTATCATAAAACTTCTAATTTGAAGGCCCCGAAAGAACGCAGCTTATCTTATATCTGAGAGAGTTTATTTACGCGTTTTGATTTTTCGGGTAATTTCACTAGAAACTTATAGGCATTCGTTCTGGCTTGATTTTATGATTAAACTTTGTGTTGTTCATCTGGATAAACAATTTAAAATTCGGAGATAAAATGTTACGTAAAAGTTGAAGTTTATTCTTTCGTTAAAGAAACTTTTTAGTTAGGGACCTTCACTATTATATATGTGAGGTAATTTCGAAATATGTCTATCCTTTGTCACAGACTTGCGTACTAAATTTTATCTGTTATCTCTTAAAAAGTTACTGTATCAGTACTTACATTATAGTACTATATTTTTGTTCTGTAGATGATATTCTGTCAACATTTATAGTTATAAGTTGCTTTTTAAAGAAGCTGATAATTATATAATTATCTACTTTATAATAATTTTCACTTTATTATTGATTAACTGGAGACAGCCTAAATTTTTTTTTATAAACCGTTTTACGAATTGTTTAATAAAATAACAAGTTGTTTTTTATTTTGTTATATATTTTAACTCTATTGTGATGCGACGACTTCTTAGATTATGTAAGTGTTATGCCGTGACTCATGAACTCAAGTACAAT
Organism: Achroia grisella; assembly: GCF_030625045.1. Classification (NCBI taxonomy): domain Eukaryota; kingdom Metazoa; phylum Arthropoda; class Insecta; order Lepidoptera; family Pyralidae; genus Achroia; species Achroia grisella. The sequence goes on from NW_026713061.1 coordinate 260,697, forward strand.
ACGAAAAAGAGCGAGATTATGATATTTAAGTGAGGGATTAAAAATATTACTTTAGAACCAACAGTTACTCTGGCGGGAAATCTTTCAAATATTTGGGTCACTGGATCACGGAGGACTTATGTAATGAAATGGACATTGCTAGGGAATGGAGGTCGAACGCAGTACAAAACAAGTTAAAGGTACGCTATTTAAAGAATTTTCACAGTCCTTTTACACATGTAGCCTGTGGATGAACTATACAAAGAGGGCATGCGTGTACAATACAATAACACATTCCGAGTGCTGATGGGTCAGTGCGTCTAGTATATTTACTTAAGTAAGTGTAGGTAGTTTTAATGTCATCATTCGCAAGCGTGGTGCTTCACTACTCAATAGCATCGGTCCGTTGTGTCTCTTCGCTGCTACGGCGCTGGATATTTCTTATGAAGAAATAAACCTGCTCCGGACTAGCGGATCGGATCCGGGGTCGATGTTATTATTAATAAGTTTTGTGTTCATTTGTTATTTTTATGTTTTTGCTCCTACTGTTACCTTTAAATTTAAGACATTGTCACTAACACTGTGATATGATAATAATTTTAATTAAGTATATATTATTATCTAAATAATACATACTATTGTGTATAAAAGATACAACCTAATTTAACAATCAAGACTAATGTTCACATTGATTCATTTAAAATAATGAGTGTGTGTAAAATGATGAGAATTTTTTTTGGTAAAGTTATACTTGTTTCTTTTCGAACTATGTACGAGTATTATATACTAAATATCATTGCAGTTAAGACGCTAAAGATAATAATGAACAAATAAACAAGCTTACATCACGTTTTTAATATTTGTAAGAATATAGTGTAATAATGTAGTTGGCATAATAATAATATATTAGTTATTCAGCCTGGCGTAAAGGTAAATAAGAAAAAGCAAAGGTAATGGACTTTTTATTCAGTTTATTTCGTGTTTCTGTAAATTTCTACTTACATTTGATTGAGACTTAGTTTAAATTCTGTTCAACCAATAAAAAATAAAATTAGGTTTTTTGACAGTCGGATCAGATGTGCCCTTGTTTATACACTGTCGTTACATTCCACTTAATCGTAACGAATTCTTTTGTAAATATATTCTTGTACTGTCATACTATCAACACATAGCAATTAGCATACTTAAGTTTCACCTTAAGCTATTGAATAATGCAATGGTCTAGTACTAAGTAACTTTGATGTTTTCTGTAAATAAATGCATTCTAGATTTTATATTACGGATTACCATTTCAGTAAAAATTTACATGGAATAGCAAGGCAAATATGAAACCCAATTTGTACTAAAATAAAAAAATTGCGAAAATATATCGTAATACAAAATATCGAAAAGAGATATTTTTAAAGTGAGAATTTCTCCTTCTCTTAAGAAGTTCTCCTTTTGATAATTTTGTTCAAGCTTTGACATTTTTTACTTTTTGCAGGGTGATTCATGACTTCGACCGAAATTACACCCCATTATTTTTTGATATATGACTAGCGTCCAGTTCACCGACTCGACCTCGCTTAGATTTAATAATTTTACAAATATAGAAAATATCTATCTAAAGTTTTGGATAATGGAAGGTATTTTCAATTAGATGGAGTTATTCAAATCAACCGTGTAAAAGCTTTAAAATATACATAATTCGTATTATTCATACTTTTTCTCAATATCAGTATACATATTATAAATCAATATACATATGGACGTGTGGCAAAGACTTCCAACTTTTTTATTTGAAGAGTTTGTTTTTAAATATTTTATTATTTTAGAAATAAAGTTCAAAATGATGTGAAAAACATATTAGGCGAAGTATCTCAGGCGTTAAATTCTATTGAATAAGTTAGAAAGTGAAATGTACAAGTTGACATTACTGTCACGATGTCGGCCGATTTGTATTGGCACCGTTGGGCGCACCCCTGAATCTACAGGACGCCGCTTTCATTCTCTACCAGTGCTAGTGAGAGCAGCCCCGGTTTCAGTCGCCACTTTCCCGCCTCCGTGCGAGTTGTAAAGCCGCACTGAACTTGAGTGGGATTTTCAACGATTATTTCGCGTTGTCGAGTGTGTAAATTGACTTGGATGTTGTTTAAATTCACTTCTAAGTAGTTGTTGAAATCTACATATTATTTCGACTGTGTATTTGTATAACATTATAAGGTGATCAAGTTTGTTTTAAATTTTTTTTTCGTGAAAGTATCGCATGCAACGGATTTAGTTATCATTAAGGTATGTACAGTAATTTATAAAATAATTAGGTGTCTTAACTGGCCAGTTTTATAAATGTGATAGATTTTAATACGCTCAGATAAATATAAATACAAAAAAAAAGTTATATATTTTTGAACCATTAAAAGACTCTAAAAAAATAAAAGTATAAAAAAAAATTATAATTCGTTACGGTTATCAATCTATCATAACTACATTATTAATATTTATAATATTATTTTATTTATATAATATTTCGTGGTATTGTCATAATAATTTCCAATATTACAGGCATAGATCATTATATATCTACTTGTAATTTTAGCCAAAATTATGTCGCCTTCGATTATTATTCCTCTTTTATGCCTTATATATGTTCTTCCGGCAGAAATTATCTGTTTTCCTTATCGTACTATTACTATTACTCTTTATTTTGGGATGAATTATTAGGGATACGTGTTGGTTATCATAGCAAAAAATTATAAGTATTGTAAGTACTGTACTAGTTTGCGAGAGAAAATTACACTTGGACGAATAGAAACTGTTATGGCCAACGGTTATTTGCTTGTAATTTTAAGACTACAAAAAGACAACTACATATTTATTTTGATGTAAACATATTACAACTGATGCAATGAATTAATTCAATGTTTAATGGTTTCAAAATTACTTATATATTACCTTTGTCAAATAACTACATACAATATATTAGTGATGTAAGTTTAAGATTGTTAAGATTGATATAGTATTACATTAATTATATTTAAGGTTTATTATTGATCAATATCAGAAAATAGCTAAGTAATTACTAACTGACAGTATCTACCATATTTAGAAACATTTCCCAATGTTTAACTTTGGGGTCGAGAAATTTCATTAATCGAATCTTAAATTTTAACCCTTCGAATCCTCGCGGATCGAGTGTAGGATCCGGAGTGGTAAATTTTCCCAATAAATATTATTATTTTGCAATTCAAATATTTCTTCTATGCGGCCGAATTAATTCAGAACATTCCTTTTGTTAAAATAACTTAAAAAACGGATCTAATATGGAACGTTATGAATGATTTTTGTCTAGGTTTGTGTGTCTAAAAACAATATTATTATAGCACATAGATAATATTTCAGTTATTCTGTTATAAAAGTTATAAACACATTAATACTTTGTGACGACAATGTACGCCTGTATCTAATTCAACATACTATACATAAATTGTATGTTACAGTATCTTTTTTCCAAAGAAAATAAAAAAGGCTCTAGGTTGATTACTCTTTAGGGTTCTATAGTCAATAAATAACATATGGTTGTGTACAACCCTTATAACTGTGTTATATGTATTCATTTGTTTGTGTATCTGACTATGTCGTTTTGCTACGGGTTTACAAATATTGCGGCCTATACCTATATCTAAAAATTAGTAGTTAGGGGTGAAGAATTAAGAATAAAAATATTTTTTATAAGTACTTTGAAATAGTATTTTTTTAATTCTGTCACAATTAAGTAACAATAACAGTTTTTGAACTTTCTAACAGGACATCGAGTGTTAATATAAAAATATTTTTTTATATAGGTATCTAATAAAATGAGAAGTTTTGTTTACAATCAATTTAAAGAAAAGACATAAAACGAGTGTACCATTTTATTATTACAATAAGATTTTTTTATGATTCCATGAGTTTAATCTGGTGTGAAATTAAAGCGAAACGGACTAAAACTTTACCCTCTAGAATTACTTTGATATTCCAGAATATTGATTTCAAATAAATACAAAATTGTTTTAAATGTGCGAACAAGGTTTTAAATAGGTACTTACGGAACCTTTATTCTTTTATATAACACGCTTTTAGTCAGAGATAAGAGTATAAAGCTCGAAACTCGGCTGTTGGAGTGAAACCTAATTTGGCTTAAATATATATTTACAGTGTATATCGGGCTTTCGGAATATAAACAATATTGAAACTCAATGATGCAAATAATAAGGGAATGGTTAAAACAAATTGTATTTGACTCGCTGTTTACTTGTACCTCCGAGGGTTTATAGTAAGCCCATGGAGTTTCTGTGTGCGAATAAAACATCTTCAACACAAAATCGCAATTGTTTTACTTCTTTTTAATAATATATGCATCACAAACAACATAAGTATTTTGTGTGTATGTATATTATTTTGATTATAATTTTTATTTATGTAACTAGATTGGATAATTGGATATATAGGATATAAGCTGATGACCCATCTGATGATGAGTGGCAACCGTGGTCTATATAACTAAACAACACTATGGACATGTGACGCCCATGGTACGATCATGCGTTATACACTCTGTGCTTTAACTTTCACTGTCCTATTTCCACCTTCAAAGGAAACAGCTAACAAAGCAAGTTGATTCACTGCTGAAATAGGTGATGCAAAGGTGCTAAAGTTAAAGTTAAAAAAACTTTTAACTAGGTAAGTTTGAAGTAGGTAAGTAAACTTTGTATATATTTCACGAATATTGGTGCATTTAGTTACAGAATATAATATCTCAGGACAACTTACACAGCGCCAACTAGTCCCAAACTAAGTAGAGCTTGAATTATAGATACTAGGCACCTGATATAAATTTTGGTATAGAAATAATACTTTGCACCGAGAATATTGCCAACCAAGTCTAATCGAAAAGAAAACCATCTTCACAAAAAAAAATCAACGACAACGCCTCGCGGGCTTCTTGAGGCCCGCGCACACACGCACCCTTTAGTTTTTATATAAAGGTAATTAGCTACTTGAAATAATCCCACTTATGTTTAACTAACTATTGTTTTGTTGGTATTTAATTGTTAGATAATTCATTCATTTATTCACAAGGATTTCAATTGTTTATAGATAGGTACATTTATATTTTAGATAAAGGTAAGAAACCGAAAATGTATCAAAATTATTAAGTATATATTAAATATTTTTTTTGTAATACATAAAAATAATTTTAAAAACACCCAGTTTGATACAAACAATCATGCTATTGAATACAAAATGTGTACCGTGCGCAGAATGAAACCCGCGACCATCGGAATAAAAGCGGTATACTATACCTTTAAAACACCAAGGACTTTTAACGAAATTTTTTATACATTAGCCTGTGTGAGTTTACAAAAATTTATCGTAAGGGACTGACCATGACATTGCCTCATTTAGAGGCAAAACACGTGTTGCAATACGAGTGAGGTCGTAGATTGATCTCTAATAAATAATGAAGATCATGGAACCTTTACTGGTCGTGATCATCCCCCATACTAGGCACGCACGTAAGGGCCAATAGGGGTTAATAGTAGCAATTCGGTTGTATACTACCTATATATAGTCGTTAGTCGTCTATGTATATTGGTAGTATACAGCCTAACTTCAGAATCATAAGGATTGAACGTGATCCAATCGTGACAGGAGGCGAGTTTATCGTCGTCTCCAGGATTAATTTGGTTTATTATCGACGTTTTCCACTGAAAGGGATTTAGAAATTAAAATGCAGAAAGTTTGGGACCAACAGGATAAGACATCAGGACATTTGGAGGTCGATAATTCGATATAGGAATAATTTAATCAAGCACAATTATCTTCATCATCAATACTAAATATATACATTTGTAGAATACAATATATAATGCTAGATTTATACGTGATTGATGAATCGATCTGAACAATAGTTTTAGCTGTTATGTAATCATCATATCGATCAACATTATTGGTGGAATCATTAATCATAGAAAATGGATATTACTCGTAGTCAGGATATCGGATAACTCAAATCTCAAGAATTTACTATAATGATGATGAACGCAACTACTCCGGGTCACTTTATTACGCGTAATGAAAAAGAGGAAAAAGAAGCATTTTTTATTACCAAAAAATTCTGAACACGCAATAAATATTTGCTAGTGAACAAATGTGATATACCTTTCTTGACTTCGTGGAAATGACGCCATTCACCATTTTTTTATAATTTTGTGTATTTTAGTAACGATTTATTACTTTATTAATTAATGCGTGAGAACTTTTATAATACTCTTATAAATCTTCTTACTTTATTTTGAGGTATACATTAGTTTTTAATTTTGAATGCAGTATGAAGTTTGGAATATGATTGTATTTAATAAATATTTAATTATATCTATAAATATGAAGCATAACTTATTTTTATTACAGGTTATATATTTTAATAGAACTATGGTGTTTTATAGATATCTAAATAAGTGATTTTTTTCCTTTGTTTAGGTGAGGTATTAGTATTGTACATATACCACTTATAAAATAATACAGAGATATTCCATAATAGAAACAGAAATAATTTTTATTCATATAAACTTAATATTTGCACTTTTGATTAGTTATATTTTTTAATTTACAACACATTCGGAAAGCGGACTCATCCCAATAACAACGAGCAAGAAACTTGCGTGTCGTTCTTTTGAATACTATTTTGAGTTTAGCATAACTTTTTTTAATTTTCTATGTATACAAACAAACTGCCGAATAATAAAATTGACGAAAATAGATAAATATAGTAATCTCTTGAGTGACAAAATAAATTCGACAGAGTTATTAGAGCAGACCTACAAGCAGTACCCGATCACGAGTATAGCAGCTTAGCCAGCCATCACTGTGGTCAACGATATATTTAGGCCAATGACCGGTCTTACCATGCTACCATCTGTCTGAAAAATAAGTGAATGATTGATTCCTGACACTCATACGTCACAACTAATATTACTATATTATGTAGAGTTGTAGTACTCACATAATACACATTATCATGAAGGAGGCATGCGACAATTAACATACACACAACAACGACAACAACACGACTGACACAACACACAACGACAGAAACTCATATATCGTGTAAACAAATAATATTATCAGCAGTATTAGTAGTAGACTATAATAACACCAGTGAATCTTTTTCCTTTTAGTAGTCTCTTAAAAACTGTACCTAAATTATATTTATATTATAGTATTCACTTATGAAAATGAATTATACTATAATCTATCTACTAATTTTTGCCTTGAGTGTTAGTAATTAAGTTTAATATTTCTAAATTATTAATATTTTAAGCGGCTTAAGAATTTTAGCGTTAAGGTTATTTATTGTATTGAATTATCTGTTGTACTAAGTAACTGAATTCGTAGAATAACTTTATTTATTCTGTGGTTTTAGTATAGAATCTTTATTATACTAGGTGTATAATAAAGATTCTATACTAAAACCCAGATAAAATAATATTACTAAAACTAAAGATATTCATGATACAACGGTCAACAGAATGAAGAATGATCTAAATACGTCGTTTACTGAAACAGAATTTGCTTCGTACAGTCGAGTGATGAAAATGCTCTAGTCAGTTAATATTAACTCTTTTAGCGTGCGAGGCCTATTAAATCGGACGAGCTATACAAAGCGAATGCTATTACGATTCCTGGTAAGCGGCGTTTTCCGAAACCTTTGTTAGTTGTTGAGATTACGTGCTTTACTATATTATATATACCCTTAGTCACTGCCCTGTACCATGGATTCAGGACTGCAGTGGCTGCTTGCAGTCAGGCGTGTCATACAGTATTTAGTCATCACTGTTGCCACTTGCCATCTAAGTTTCTAGACTTATTATAATGAAAGTAATTTTCTTATTGCAATATTTGCTGTAAATTCTAATAATAATAACTTGTCTGCGTAGAATGAATATTCTTTTGTGTAAAATTAGAAAATATTTAATATTTACCTATCTATCAAAACAAGTTTATGTGTAACAAAATAAATATTTTTAAAACAATAATTCTAAAATTCTACTCTCTTAATTGTTCATTTTAATTTTCTTCATCTCCAAGTTAATTACTAAGCATTCGTAATTAAAAAAGATTCTTTTCATAAATGAGCTGTTATCCAAGTATTATAAATAGTATATTATAAAGCTACATTTAAATAGGATACTTGTACTAATAGATTCATCAACGCCATTGTCAAAGATGTCATTTATAAATGATAAATATATGTATTCTAACGATGCGAAAAAACTATATTTAAGAAAATAAAAGATTGTCGAAACTTTGGCGAAATTGAAGATAACGAGTTACAAGTACAGGTAGAAGGGCTGTTAAGTTACTACACGTTGACTTTCCCGGACTTATTCGTATTACAAGTATATGATATATGCACTCAATAAACCCACATACAATTACCATATATTTCTTTTTCCGATAACATTCGCCGAATTTCTATTATAAGCGATATAGGTATTTAATATATAATTTTAAAGAACAGCATTTGTGAATTCTCTCGTTTTGTACCGAATACAAGGGCGTAGCACTCTGCTACGAGCATGTGTAGAAGAAATAAATGAGTCAATATATTTTAAAAATTAGGTACATTATTTATGTACAGCTTCATTACCTTTGTATAGAGTTCAATACGAACAGATTTTATAAAGGATTTTGCCATTTGTATTCAGCAATATTCCATTTTCTTTCACTAATGAAAAAATAGCTCAGATATATTAGTTTGAGATTAATTATATTAAAGAGATTATATTAGATATAAGCAGTAACGAACTAAAATTATAAAAAACAGATATAATTTTTTTTTTTCGGAATCCCCATAAATGGTTTTCTCGTCTCGTTTTCCAAATCTAAATAGGACTCTATGTCTCTAGTGTTCTTTATGTTTAAAATCAACTTTAAACTATCTTCGTCCACCAAGGTTTTGACACCTCAAACTTCCCATCGGAGAAATACAATTATTGATGTTTGTTTCTACTTAATAATATATCGCATAAAACACACATTTTAACCTATGGAGGATAATTTTCAAGGCATAGGTAGTTAGAAATTAGTTTTCACGATTGTCATTGAATTTTATAGCCATAGGTAACAGTAACTACTTTTCATACATAACGACTTATTTTTATTACTCAGTTTATTAACTTAAGTAATATTCTGAGACTTTGCTGTAGAGATCACGGTCTGAAGTTTATTAGGATTGGGAAAAGCTTAGCGCAGGTCTATACTTTATTATAATTACTTAGTAAAAAGTTTGTTCTTTACTTTTAGTGCCCAAAAAACATATGACATAATGTATTTCATATTTCAGTCTTTGCAAAACTGTGTAGGCGATAGTGTAGTAAATATAAATATTTAAGATCATACAAATAAATAAACCTATAAATATAAAATATTTTACACAATTTATAAAGTATAAACATATAATTATAAATCTACTTAGATATTCTGAAGATACAAAAACAATTTATTTATACCAAACTCCTCTTTGTACAAAAATCTTATATATTTTACTATTGTCTAAACCTTTCGAACAATAAATTTATTTTACGAGTATGTATTGTATAAATATATGGTATACTCTGTTGAATCAAGTTTATCGAAATCAGGTTGTGCTAAGCTTATAACTAAGATCCACAACTGAATATATATCCCTTGTACGTAGTTGCGACATTTTAATCCATACCTGCACTGTTGGCAATATATCGCGAGTGAATAGCCTGAACATCGTTTGAGATTGATGGACTTGGTTTATATCCATATAAGTCCTAAAACCACTTAGGTTTATTTTATAAATGTCTTCGCCGAAAAATATATGACTATGATTACGATAAACAGAGAAATATATACATATACTTATAACAATAAAAACCTATACCTACCTTCGTTTTCGTTATTTTTAAATGTCATGCAATCATCATTCATTATACTGATTAAGGTTGGCAGATTACATTCATAAACAGAAAATACAATTGCATCGTCCGTGTAGAGCTGACAGTTATATCATCCATTCTAACTGCCATGTGGCATGTTGTTCAAATATTTCAGACATTTGTTTATATATAGAGTTCGCAATACTGTCTAATCTCTTAGGACTCCGAGAGTTTGCTAAAATGTGTACAATTTTAAACAAGTGTTAAGTCAAGCGAGTAAATACTTGCTGTTCAGATAAAAATAGAGAATACTCAAGTGCTATAGTTTCATGCTAAGAGCAATATAAATGTATATAAAATTCTTCTAATTTTTGTTTGCTAAATAAGAGGCCGTGTACGCAAAACGAAATAAAGCAGGTCAAATAGGGCACGTTTGTCTTCTAAGTAATGGTTTTGCGAGAGATAAATGAGCTTTTCCCAGTAAATTATATTTTAAAACTTTTAATTTAATTTAGGTTGATCGGCTGGAGGCTCCATTAAACAGTATTCTTTCAAACTTTATTGTCTTTAGGATTCTATTTACCAAAAGAAAAAATGTGCTTCTGTCACAGAGAGCAGATTATATAGGTTTAAACAAAACCATTATCACTTTTAATTATTAAACTTAGCGAGGAGGATTTAAAAGTAGCTATCCATCGATTAACTACGCAGTCTTTGTGCATTGTTAAAGTTAGAATACACATAGTAGGCTAATACCAGTTAGTAGTTTGCCTTTGTCAGTAGGGACGCTTTTAAATTCTGGTAGTTACGTTGAAAGTTTCATAATTGGTTTATACTTTCGTATTGGCATGTAAAGCGCTTTTTGGGTAAAAATATAGTTACAGCAACTATATTTTTAGGCAATATATAAGTTTCACGAGTCTGTGGCATCGGAGCTTCTAAATGAATGGACAATTATGACGCGGTTTTTTTTAATTTATATATATTTATAGTATTCGTGATTTATTCATTATTTCGTTTCTATTTAGAAGGTAGGGAGATCTGTTTAGGCGATTCAAGGTCATTAGCTGTTTTGTTAATTGTAGTGGAGATTTTAGACTCATTCGGAGTTACTACGGAAGTACTTAGAATTTATTATTTATTTTTAACATTATCTTTATGTTACTAACCACAAATTAGTTTTCTTTGCAAAACTGGTCAAATAGTGTACTAAATTTTTTAAATTATGTTAGGTTGCGACAATACAGAAATAGTTGTTAAATTATTCTTATAGGCAAAATAATTAATAATTCATAATTATATTATTTATTTAAATGCAAATGCTATAATTGTCCCTAACGATTACGACAATCGATTCGATTTACCTAAACCACTTGAAAATTATCGCAGAGAGATAACCTTAAATCCAATAATGGACAATACACGCATGTCTGTTTGTACAGACGAAATAAAAATGTAAACACTAAATCCTACTCTAAGTAAACATGAATGCCCGAAACTGTAGTTAAATAAGTAAATAAAAATATGTATATAACAATAATAGTAACATAGTAATCCGAATATCGGTATTGGTTTTGCTATTATAAATCATATTTATATACTTAAATACTAACAACATTTTAAAACTGTATATCACATAAAATAAATAAGCGTATAATAGGTATAATTATCTGCATTCTTATAAACAGGGTATAGTATTAGATATATAAATACAAACCATATGTAACGGAGTTTCGAGTCCCCAGTGTCCTTAATTTTCTCGTAACTAATTTATAAATAAAGTAAGCTGTATGTGTAACAGTACAATTTGGTAGGTAATGAACTGCATTAGTATCTAAGTAAAGAACGATGTAATTTTTACAAGAAAATATTATTATTTCCTTAAATCATTTTTTGCTACCAATGCTTGATATACTTTTATTATATATAATGTTGCCCTATAGTAAGAAATGCAGATAGTTTGATAGCACTATATATACACAAAACATACAAATACATTTATTAAATTTTCACACTTTTGTACCAAAAACTTATACCCAAACATCTATAAGAATATTTTTTTTATATTTAATAATTTCAATTATTTTTTATCAATATATGTTATGTTGCTTATTATATGTTGTATTATATGTATATTGCAATAATATGTTGCTCAGGCAAAGGCAGTTTTAAATACTAAGAAGAAATTTGAACAGTTATTTCTATTAATTATTGAATTTTATTATTTAAAAAAATGTCAATTTTATTGAGCGTGGTTTTATCTGTACTTCATATTTTGTAGTTTGTTGTGAAAACTCCCGCCCACATGTAATCGCGCTTAAAAGAAAGTTTTCGGATGCTCCCGCATGCCGCCACGAGTGTTATCTAAATTTAATTAATTTATAAACTATTAAACCGTAGGCACAAGTTATTTTAAGTAAAACTTATTGAAACATCCTTTGCAAATATACACATATAGGTACGTCTAAAATACCTATTTCAGAAAGTGTCTCAAAGTGGTGAAAGCATGGTTCTGATGACCGGCTACGTTTAGTAGTGTGAAGTGTAGTGAATTAAATGAAGGATGCCATGTATGTATATATGTTATTGTTTTATTATCTGATTATGTTTGGTAAAATAAAAAGATAGACACCGGGTGAGAAGCGTATCGGTCCAATCACTTCATAAGAAATGTACGAATCTGCAATCATAAAAACTAGGCTCTGTTGGTCTTCCACTCTAAATTCAGTTGGAACGCATTGGAGGCCAAAATAAAAAGGAGAAATAAAGGTTTTCATTTGATTACGGAACTTGAAAGCTAAAGTTTTACTCCCGGTCGATGTGGTTACGAAATTGCTTGTCCAGAATCTCTTTACCGTCGAGTTTTGAACGAAATAAAGGAAATATTTTACGAATAAGAATAAAGAAATTTATGAATGTAATGCCCATATATTTATTTGTTTATTGTAGAAACATTATAGGACCCTTTTACAATTAAAATTGTTGAGGGTAATATTTTCGATGACGACTAATATTAAATGAAAATGCTTTAATCCGAGAAACGTCGATATAAGATTCAATTTAGTTCTGTGAAAAATGAGCATGTTATATACATATGTATATAATCCTCCATTGTCACAACGACTACAATTTCAATATTTCTGTTTATAACAAAATAAATGATTAGAGCAATATTTTTTAACACAAATAATTTTCATTTTAGTAAAAACATATTTTGCCTTGGGAAAAATTATCCTTTACATTTCAGACATGCCATTTCATTTAAGATTATATTAAGTAACATTACAACGCTGTGTACATTTCGTATGTGGTATAGTACAACCACAATAATGTAACACCACTTACTCTCGTTCATCGTTATTACAAAAAACAAACATGTGAATAAAATTGGAATATAAAAATGTCAAAATGAACTCGGGCGAAACAAGACTGTTTTGATGTAGATGTAATAAATTGGAGCAAACTGAATATATTGTTCGAACTTTAGGGATTTGGATAAGGACAAATCTATAAGCTTATTACGTTACTTATGTTTTATGTCAGTTGTTGTTCGCACTTCTTCCACGTGGAAATTGAATAATATTCAAAGAGCTTTTTCGCATACCGTAGGTACTTGAATTCCTATCAACGTGCAAACAATGTACTCTGCTTTAGAATTATAGTTTTTGAAACCGATAATAATATATCTATGTGTACAGGTAACTTTTTAGGAATGTATCCTGGGATGTAACAATTACTATTGCATCATATAAACTACTAGCTGTACCCGCGACTTCGTCCGCGTGGAAATTAACTTTATTTTTCTAAAATAAAAATAGCCTTAGTTACTCCTTATTACATCAGCTACCTGCCAATAAAAGTCACGTCAAAATTGGTCCAGCCATTTCAGAGATTAGCCGGTAACAAAAATAGTAAAAAATGTTATTTTGATGTATATACCGTATTTATATTCATATGCATGTAGTAAAAAACGGTTATTTCAATATTACAAACAGACAATTGAATTTTATTTATCTGTATAGATATGATCTCATCCTTCAACCAAATAAAAGCAAGAGGGTTGGTCAGAAATAGGTGATACGGTAACGCCAGGCAGACTACTTTATAAAGTGTAACTCAATAGATTATATATTATTTTTTACCCCTGTCTTTCAAGAAAAGCCATACGTACTCAATTATAAAGCTTCGTTGAAATATGTTAAGTTATTTTCCCGTGATGTCGTAACAGGTGGACAAACATCAATATAAATGGTTGATTTGTATTCCATTGTTAATTGTTTTCCTCCATAGCAAATAAAAAAGAAATGCACTGATCGACATTTCCTTGAATTATTAGTATTTTTATTAAATTGTATTAGTAGTAGTATTATTGTACGTATTATTAACACATACTACATTATTCGTACATTATTGTGATACCGAATACTGGCAATACATTCAATGCTGTAAAGTGCTTTAAATCTGCGTATTATTAAAAGGTACAAATATTTAATGCAGGCAAAAGTTTACTGAATGACCGATTATTTTATTCATGAATATTTTGTTTGCAATTTAAATATGAAAACTGATTTTATTAAAGTATTATACTTATAAGTATTTGTTGTCGTATAATTTATGGGTATGTTATTTAAGAATTTTAAAATCAATACTGAATATAAATGCAAAAGCGTGTATGTCTGTGTATCAGCAGCCAAATTTTTTTATACAAACTTCCTGTAAATAATCATCATATGTATGTATGGTCTTAGATTTTGTCACATGTCATTTTAATTTTAGTATTAAAACACCAAATTATTACTATTGATAAATGTGAGATGACTCGCAAATCACACATTTATTAGTTGGGGATTTATGGATGCCCCCTTAAAACGTTAAAAGTTCTAGGTGTTGTCATACCGAGCCAACAATATTTAAAACCATTTCACAGAATATTAAAATGTTCAAACACTCATCATAATCATCCATAATACAATTACATCAATATATTCGGATTGGATACTTGGACCTTTTGAGACTTACTTTATAAGGGTATTTATGTATGGTTGCTCATACGTTATTTTTTATATGAAGAATGATAACAAGGAGTATTGAGTCAATTTGTACTATATGTTACCCTATTTTTATAGGCAAAACAAACTAATTGTTCTAATAAATATATAAATATATAATTCCACACAGATTAAAATAATATCTTATATATATACCATGTTGCAAATAAGAAAATAATTGCTAAAATTTCACGTAGAAATAAGTAAAAATGAAAGGTTCCTCTAATTAAAATTTTTTGAATAATGTTATAAAATAATGCAGTATTGAAAAATTAATAAGTAACATATAGTATAAATATAATTTTATATTTAAGTCATAACCTACCTATAATACTATTAGTAAACAGTAATTATTAAAATGTTAAGGAAACTAACTACTTTTTATATTTTGTACCTACATGAGTTTTAGTTTTACATTAGACGTACCATCATGTTATGTTACATATCCATCAAATTAAACTATTTAGGGAAGGACTCATTATTTCTGTTAAAGCTTAATTATCAAATTTAACGTTTACTAGAACATTAAACCTTTTAATTTCTTTAGCAGGGTGATTATAATCCTTGTACAATTAGGCAACTGTTTATAAACATAATATGATTTCTTAGCAATATCCATTATTTTGTTTTATCCATTTATCCATATTCCATTATTATGTTGGCTTTAGTCAATAGGCAATAATTTAAAAATTTTATGCACCAGATTTTGGATAAAAAAAATAAATTAAATAAACGAACAGAACTTAAGTTTTTTATCCAATAACTGGTTATACATATCCAAAAACTTTGGATGCAATATATAAATTAAAAAGTTCTTTATGTCAACTATGTAATTACATTGTGTATCATTATTTGAATAAAACGTAATTCTAATATTTTAAATTTAATATACTGTAAAAACTTAAAGTAAAACACGCTGTAGATATATTGTATAGCCAATGATACATGTAAAATTGCAATGCAATAATTGTTATTTAGTTTGAACACTAAATGAGTGAATATGTCACAAATTAAACTTGTGTATTCTCTAAATTTCACAAGTAATTTCGAGTGTTTACAATATTTGTTTTTTATCTGTTATCATATATCTACCTACTAATATATTATTTAATGTCCATAATTAAAATTAATACATCTTAAAACACCATATTTATTAAAATTTAGCAGACCATTCTGGTTGTGCTAAAGGTACATGGTCCAAAAACTTTTTTTTTCTAAATATATTCCTATCATCTACAAGACTCGGATGACACGGTGGTAGTAAAAATGTAGATACTAAAAGAAAAAAACTTAGAGCCCAATAATTAAAATGTTCATTTTCTAAAAGTATTCTAAGCGGCAATTTCTTTATATAGTGGTACAGTTCACAAGTCACAAACTTTTAATAAAGTATACCTACTTAGTTTAAAAAAAATAATCAAATTATTTTAGATCCAATTGATGTTTCTCTAAAGAACATAATGTGCAAACGCTCAATGTAAGCAAAAATATAAGATCATGTGATTACTGAACACTCATGTATTGAATTGTTAAAATGTTTATGATATCATTCCCGGTATGTAGAGAGTATACGCAGTGAGTTTATTTTCATAATTGTTCGATATCATCAATAATACGATCAATACTACGAATATGACATATTTAAAAAAGACATATCTGTTTATTTATGTAACTGTTTATAGAATTTTCTTCCACTAAATAAAATTAAGTCACTCAATATCATATCCATAAAAAGTAAGTAATTATAATAGTAAATATTAGACCATTTTATTTCTGATAATCCTTTGGCGGACGTCCTATGGTCATTTAAATTGCTTTGTCAGAAGTAGGGACCATCAAGATAATATTATGAATAGGTATATTAACAGAGCATAATCTTATAGAAATGGACATTTCTATTCAGTCCCTTGTGACCGCTCCATATAAAGATAAGTCAAATATCGTATATATTCATAAAAAAAGTGTTACATCAAAGGGTACTTATTCATTAGAGTTAAAAGGAATGAATAATATTATTATGTAGCTTACATGACACCTTTTAAGAGCGTACATTAAAAATTATCTGCAATTATCAAAATAAATTAAACACTTTACAATAATTCTGAATGATTATTAAAAATATGTTAAACGGGCTCGGTGGTCTAGCGGTGCAGCACACCGTTTGATTTCCGATGGTCGCGAATTCGATCCGAAACATTCGTATGAAGAAGTATGATCGTTTGTATTAAAAAAAATGTATGTATTTGTAACAGTTGTCCCATAATACAACCTCTGGAACTAAATTGTCCTGAGATATTATTGTTATTATTTTGAACACTTCTGTATATAGGATCATGGTTAGAACAAGATATAAGTAATTTTTTATCCAATGATAATAAAAATAATTTAGTAGCCGTTATAAAAATAATTTTATCTACCTAAACCTTTAATATTTAAAACTAAGGATAACAACTGTCTACACTGTTTATATAAAACGTGTATAAGCAAATATATTAATCTAGTTAAAAAAGATGACAAGACAACTAAGCGCATTCGGCTTGGATAGGTATTGTCTTCAAATTAGAAAATTTCTGGAATCCACAATTTCACATTGTGCTTTGCAGAAAAGCCCATAAAACTTCTTTAAATTCTAACGCTAATAATGAGACGTTTTTTATGTATTGAAGACAAATGTATACAATTAAGTTAAAATTAGTCGTCAATTATATGAATATAATTTTAATAAAGAGATGTAATGGATACCACATATTGAAAGTCATGGAACTGCATACAGAATATTTTTAAGTACCGACATCTTCATAATTATCACTATGAAATATTTACTATCGAGTTTTGTTTAATATTTAAGGTTACATACATTTATGTAATTTATTATTTTATATACCTATACACTAGCCGTCCCATCAAACGTTGTTTTGCTATTAGAATTAAAATCGCTATTAAAAAATAGGGGAGAAATTTAGGGTTGTATGTATTTTTAATGCCACTTTATGAAATAATAAAAATATAAAAATTAAAAAAAAAAAATAATAATTTATTTAGGGGTATAAAAATTAGTTCTAAACCTATTCTCGGATCTATTGGATATACATATAAAATCGTTTCGGAGGAGTATAAACACGAAATCTGTGATACAAGAATTATGTATTAAAAGATAAATATATTTACAATAATATTGTGTACTTTATAAGATTTCTTTTCAAGACCCACTTAGTCATTTAATACTAAGTAGTTGATCCGTGGTACTTTAATTTCGGTTTTCATTAATCTCAGCTCCTATTGGTTATACAGTAACGTATAATATAGAAAAAACAATCTTTTAGTATTAGATAGTCCATTTATCCTGCCTTCCTCGATAAATGGGATATCCAACAATAAGATTAGCGCGTTCAACCAAAGAAACAAATATACTCTTCACCATTATGATACGTAGATGAAGCGATACTTCTTGTGATTGTATTTTTTTATTAAGTCTCGTCACTTAATGTTTTGTTATCTAGTAATAGTGTATTTTATAAGTTTTTTAATGAGTACATGTCATAATAAACAAACAGTCTCATAAACATTACAGCAAATACGTCGAATCCAGAAGTGTCCGCTCCAGAGGCACTGGACATCATTGCACTGCTGCGGACCGAGTGCTGCTGGACATAGATATATCAATTAGAATAATAAGGATTGCAATTTACTAACATAGTTTATAAGTTTTCCACTATAATGTTAGTAGAAAATTTATGGATGGATATCCGAAATAAATATACAAATAAAGAGAATTAAAATATATGTATTTATATATATATTGTTAGAGTTACCTACCTAATTACTTCAAAATAATATTTGACAAGTAATAAGTGTATAATAATATAATTTTGTAATAATAGTACCTAATAATGTATGTTAAATCAAAATTTACTTGTAATATAATATAAATGTATGATAAATTAGAACAATATTGTTCTCGGTTCCACGACTAAAAAGATCAAACGAAGATATTATACGAGAAAAGTTCCTAATCGGTTGGCCAGACAACGCGCCAGCAGAAAATTGTGAAACAATTTGAAGGCGGTCTCTATCTATAATAAAACAATAACATTTTAGGATTGCGCACATGTTTCAAATACATTTTTAGTTGTTTGTATTACATTATTATACAATAACCTTCTACTTCATGAGTGCCTATGTTTTGTAACCTCATAGTATTTTTTATTATATAGGTGAGAGAATAGGCACAATACTCGCTAAAATAGATATTTACGAATACTTCGGATGACATATCGTGGAATATTCAATATTTCCGCGCTGACATGTCTCTATAATACTATTATTGTTATTATTTTCTACATTCCTTGCGTGTCTTGCCAACATTCTTTATATAGTATTGTATCATTTGTTGCGATTCTAGTAGTTAGGTACTATACCATTATTATACCACACTATTACTCAAAAGTAAAAAAAAATAATAAGACTTAGTATCATAACTTAAATATTATAATTATCTGCCTACTTGAAGCGACTGACTCTATTTATAAAAAACAAATTTTTAAATCACAATATATATCCATAAATGAAAACTTTTTAAATAATTAACAACAGAACCTTCAACCACATCCGTTTTATTTCCCCGGAACGTAAACCGTTCTACATCCGTGAGTCCTTGATGTAGTGAACTTCAATAAAGCCTTGACCGAATCGTATTGAAATTAGAAGTTTGGGTATACCAGGTGAAATCTAACAAGTGATATATTTATTTCCTATAACAAGATTAGCATTTAATAGTCATTATTTGATGTAGGTAACTGTAATGGAAAACAATCTGCCGCCTCTCAATCCGTACTAATACCTCTACTCCATAAATCCTGAACATATTATATTCAAATTAGTATATATAGAAACACAGTTTTTCACGATATTATGTCTAGAAGATTATATAAATTCTGGACAGATAGATAACTTGAGGTAAACGTTTACAAGTAGTGATACCGAGCAATCTCTTTGATTTATCTTTATCTATGTAGTATAAGAAACAGTGTAAGTGATTGAAAAAGTTTCTTACAATGAGATAATTATCTAAATACATTTCCGCTAACCGGATCGGAAATTTCGCATCTAACTCGAACAATAGACACAAAATGTTAAAATTGTAATGTCTATGTTGAACAGCAATTCGCTGAGATATTCTAATGCATAACAATTAGAATCGCCAATAATAGAACAAAGAGTGAAATCGTTTCCATGATTTTCATCATAAATAAAATAAATGTCACCTTGTCAAAAGTTGATTTTCAATTTATTTCAGATCTTTTAGTGCAAATGAAGCAATTAAATTTTAAGCTTAATAAGCTCTACTCCAACCAACATTGAAAAGGACTAAGATTCCAATTAAATTATTCTTTTTCTTTTTTATGTTTACGTCTGTCTATTTATAGGTTAGATGCAGACGTCTTTTTAATGTACTTTTAGTGAAATTACTGGATAAGAGGCATGCCATCTTATTTCTCTTGAATAGAAAAGCATGAGTAGTATTATGGGTGTCAACGTCTTGCCGTATTGTTTTCATATATGTAGCCGACGGTTACCTCCAGGTGGGCTGTTAGCTTCCTTATCATTCTTATTAGTTAAAAAACTATGGGTGTATGGAGAAGAATATTTTTATCATTTTTGTCTATCTACTGTCTGTAGTGAATAATCGGAATTTCGACTGCAAAAGTGCACAAGGTAAGCTAGAAGTGGCTAGAACAGAATAAGAGATAGAAATGCGAATACTGAAGGTTTTAATTACAGGAACAGGCAACACAGAAATGTGTTTGTTAATTCAGTCGAGTTGAAATGAAGAAACTGCATATTGTGTCTTCATCGGATCAATACTTTCTCCCAGGTGTACCCTAAGCATTCGCTATTTTTATTCGATGAAGCTATAAAGGCCATCTGCGACTAACAGTATTAGAAAAGTACTACCTAGTATTTTGGTTTCTCTGTTATGTTGATATGGACTTAAATCAACTCTGGATCAAACAATAAATTAGCACGACCCCAGACTACCATCGGATTATGCCACAAGATGAACTGAAATTGCATAAACGGTTGCACGCAGTATGGGAGGTGTGAAATGAAAACTCGAATCTGAATCCTGCAGTCGCTTGATAGATCGGATGTTAAATCGTGTTGTACTATATATAAACTTCAAATTGAATTGCATTACTGTTGCTGGTCTATTTTGACCGCTGGCGTGCCAACAGCGACGGATAATTGAGTCGGACTAGTAGAAAATTTCTCAATTGTCTCGCTAACTCAATTAGTAGGAACAGACGATTTTACCCGGATATAAATTATGGTTAATTTATTTTATTGTTAAATTCAATCACAAAATACCACTGTCTTGGTATTATTCAATTACCGTATCTACAAATGAAAGTTCATACAAGTGATTTATCGTCATATTTGAAGATTATATAACTAGACTAATAACTGAAATCAATATTATCTTCTAGATGAAGGCAACATTTAAAGACTCATTTTAAAATCAATATCAATATTATACACTGTAGTGTTAATATTTATTTGCTTTATTGACAAATTAAATAAGATTCTATATACCTATATGATAGGTGGACTAAATGCTGAGATACTTACACGATGTGGATCATTAAACGAGATTATATTACAATAATAAAGTAATATTAATATATAATAATAAAAAATACACATATTAATTAATACAATTAATATACCTTTTAATACAATAATCTTATTAATTATATACACACATAAACACAATATTTTTAAATATATATATTTAATTGATGAATACTACTGCTACCTGATACCGTGATACATGCCAGTTTTATTACTGAAGATTTAATAGATGGAGTATAATATAATATAATCGTATATTTGTAGTACTATAATCAAAATAACATTTGCAAGAATTCACTTACTCCAAAAAAACAAAAACTTTTTAATATACGAGTAAGGTGTTGCTTTTGAAATGGAGTGAATTATGGTAAATATATTTAATAAAAATTATTGTTAGCAGTAATTTATTTCATTTCTTGTTTATTTCAATGTCGATTAGGAGGTCAGGCAACGACCGGTAATCTGTACCATGACATATCAAGTCACTGCGACACGATGTTAAATTGAATAATAGACTTTTTAGTGTCTCATAACATTATTCACATTTTTATTTGCTTATTTGTTTTTATTTGATCCTATTGTTGTGGTTCTATTAAGAATATACTTTTTCGGGATGAAACAAATATACTTTCATTCCATAAATTGAATAAATAATATTTTATGAAATTCGAGTTTTATCCCTTTGTAATCTATACTCGAAACTAAACTTAATAATATCGTGCAAGACGATATGCTCCGTTTTATTTTATAAAGTAAGTCATAAATATTGTTTCGAGAGATATAAAGAAACTAACATATGACTGTAGATGTCGTATGCGCCTTCATTGGTTTATCAAAACTTATGTGTATCATTATTGTGAACTAAAATGTTAGTTAAGTATAATAAAATTGTATTCGCTAATCATAACTTGTTACGGCGTAACCGAAACTTCGATTAGTTTATTTAATTTATTCTTATGGCTAGGCATTGATTGAAATATCAGTGAGTTTGTTCATTGGAACTTGAATTAAATTTGCATGATAATCTCACGAAATGACTAGATGAACGATGTATAGAGAACAGTCCTCCTCCATTATAGATTGCAATATAACTATTTAAGCAATATGCAGGCTGACAGCTACGAATATACACAATAATTACGAGAACAACTACATATCGCGCATATACGATCGTTTGCTTACATTACCTACATATGGATGTTAAAATTAGAAGTACCTACAGTATGTTTTATGTTAATTTTAATAGAATCAATGCTATAACACTGATCATATTGTCATGTCCATAGCTAATATCTAAATATTTAAATATTACAACTTGTAAAAATTGAAAATTAAAGACTTAACTAATTCGTCACAACATTTGGGTTACACGAATAATGATATATTTATTATAATTATATGTTTATGTTACATATAAACACATGTCAAAGTAAGTTATTAAAATATGCAAACAACATTATGTCTTCAACATTACTGCATTCGGGCTTATGACTTTATTTCATAGTGTAGCTATGGCCTATATTTTTTCGAAAAAATTTTTTTTTTATAATTTGATGCGTAATTACAAAAATAGTATATCTAAAATACTATTCAATGACTTCTTGCAAACTGCGTCTTATATTAAAACTAAAATTAGGATTATTCATCCTATTAAATTGTAAGTAGTAAAACAAATCAATTTAGATTTAATCAATGTCTGTTCCTGGTACAAACATGTTTAAGTGGAAACTTTGAATCAAGAATTTGGAGTGAGATTTACCAAACTGTTACTGTGGTCGTAAAAAGTGTAATTGTTGAGTGATTATGACGCTCCGCGCTCTTCATTGTACCTGGTACTTGTAGGGACATAAAAGTCTCGACAAACAATCAAGACAAAAAATCAAGTTTTCTATTGGAGAGATACGAATCAACACAAAACAACATAGTATGTTAGTAGATAGAAAGTACATAGAGAAGAATTTAAAAAGAAAATTATTTATATATCATAACACTAAAAAAATTATTGTACAATTTATAATTTTTTTAGTATTATGATATATTTCTAGTGATACTTGAGGTACACTACAAAGACAATTGTGTACATAGGTTGCAAGTCATCCACATGAAGTATTTCTATCACTGTAGTGAGAGCACCTGAATATCAGCTTGATACTTTTAAGTTAATTTAGAGATCGCCCCATGAGAATTGTTAATGTCGGGGCGGTATTAAGCCCCTCATAAGTGAGCCTATTCTTTACTTTACATGTTGTACAGATTGTACAACGAATTGTATTCTGGGGATTTGTTAATACCTACAGTCACGTACTATCATCGTTCCTCTCCAACCGGGAATTGTTAAATCATATAATATTAATGGTCACATACAGAGAGCTTACAGTGGATTTTTGTCACGCATTACTCGACAGAGGAAAAAACTTCCTGCTGAGGTTTTTTCTTACTGCTGAGTTTACAGCAGGTTGTTTTCAGGCGTAGATACCTAGTAATATTAATAGGAACAAAACGTTAAAAAGTAAATTATAATCTCAGAATGAATAGATAATAAGTAATTAAGATATAAGATAGATCATTAGACTTACTGTCATAAGAATTTTTTTATATCCATTTCATAATTTAATTGGTGCTGTCTACGTCCCACGGCCTATAATATTCGTAAATTCTATAGCTTTTCATGTCCAAGATAAAGCTTCAATTTTGTTATAGTATTATCTTTCTATTGGGTCAACGTTGCTATTAGATATGTAGTTATTATTGCTATCATAAATTATAAAACAATATGTAATTATGATAATATAGATATATTTACAAATTGTCGGACTTCGTAGATAGATAGACGGGTAGGTATATACTATTACCGTGGATTAGATTATTTAACTGGCTGTTAACTATGGATTCTGTAACTGTAGGCTTTATACGTAGTTAGTACCTTCGCAGTAGCATTAATAACATCGATAAAGTACACCATTTCATGTTGTTGACTTTTGTCATTTGTCTGTGATCTATAAGGTCTTTACTCTCTCTATAATTATAGTAGCTAAAAGTTAACAAATGTCTTTCAATGGTAGCATACTTTTTCATTAAACAGTAAAGTCACAAAGTTATCTTGTTTCAGAGGGAATTTTTGTTTAAAGCCGTGCATATCTCTGGATGGTAGCTCACCTAGTTCTGTCAAGTTTGTTTTGTAATCTACGTTCCAGTTAAGAAGTTTGAGATATGTTAGCTAATTTTAGGGTACGAAATCATGACACATTAATACTCTGGAATGACTTTTTAATATTCGTAATGCCGTTCATACCTATAACCTACGACAATCTTCCGGACAAAAAGTGCTAACACTTTTTGTGCGGAAGACTGTTTTGTTGTTGTTGAAACATGGATGATATTCCGATTATTAACTAATGAAAAACAAAATTGTACAATAAGTTCAAATTAAATATTTATTATATTCTGAACATTCAATACGACGTAATTAAAACAAGCTAAATAAAAATATATCTATTTAGTATCAAAGTCAGTTTAATTCGGATTAGGAAGAGCCAGTGATAAGGACTATTCGGCTCGTTGCTAGCAATGTACACATTCTGCAGTGGATTTTATGTGCTCTATACCGAAGACTACTGTGGTTAATTTCGTATAATTTTGCCATCATAGGTTAAGTAGGTTGACTTACCTGATACCTATCATCGAAATTTTCATTCATTCTTATATGTATACATATACATGGAATCTCGTCTGCATTGTAATCGAAATAAAACCAAAAGATGAATGTTATAAGTTTTATGTAAATGCATTTCTATATGTACGAATGCATAACTAGTCTATGGCATATAGTAGTTTTATAGTTAAAAATACAAAGAATTGAATTGCATTACATACAACTTACTTACAAACTTAATTACAAACAATTACATTTATTTATAAAATAAAAACTCTCATCGAAAAAAACAAGTTTTAGCTAAGATATATTAAGAAACAGAAAACATATTCCTTTTCACGATCAGTTAAAAAATGGATAACTACTCGCATTTTTTCTCGAAATGTTTTTTCTTAAAATAACAATTCCCAGTAAAAAAAACTATAATAACTTATGTAAATCAATCCCTTCGCACGTAATAGATATGTACCTACGAGATTGGATAAACACATTGCTTCGTGTAAACAATATATTTATGGGTATAATTTGGGATATGGGAGGGTAGAGTGTGCGAGGGGATTATTATTATTTCTCTTTTTATAATTGCCCTTGTTCTCATTGTAGCGTGATTGCCGGGTAGGTCGTACTCAAATATGAAAACGAGGACTTTACTACGCTTTTATTTTTATCTATGATTACTTATTCTATTTGGTTGTTCAGAGAACTGGTAAAAATAATTTACTTTTAGTTTTTTTTAACTAATTTTCACAAAAACATTGTAGTGTACATATATTTCACGAAAATACTGTATCTTTGTAACATTATAATACTTAGTGATGAATTTGATGTTTTGTTTTGTGTCTTTACTCTTCTGCTGCTCAGGTTTAGTGAATACCAGACAATTGCATACCGTTAGCGATTATTTATAAAATCTGTTTTATTTTTAATTTCCATGTAAATTTATGAATACTAGTATTTTTATGAATATAAATTTCAAGCATTTGTATTATTCTACACATGTAGTTTGGTTTCCTACAAAAATATGCAACAGGCGTCAGCCGCCATGTCGGGCCGGACAATCTGCAAATTATCTTCCACGTGAACGCACGCGTGGATAACATTGAAAATTAATGGTTTGTACATTAGAAACGACGAGTTATTTTTATTTCCCATTAAAGCTGTTTGTTTTTAATATGAATTTCTGAAAGTATTCAAACACGGCGGTAGACGAGTGTTTAGAATTACAAATGTGACAGATATTCTACATACGTTGTGATGTGATGCCAAAGAATATTTTATTTCCAAAGTCGTTCATGTAACATTTCTTCAAAGATAAAATTAAAAACTGTTAAGTATTTACACATTAAAAGGTATATCCGTTTTATACAACTCTCATTCACATTGGTATGCCGATGGCACAAAGTCATTAAAGTTAGACTATGCAGTTCAAAGCGACCTAAACAAACATAATTTAAATTAAGGTTGTGACCGTCAAGTATGATGTTTATTTATTATGCTTTGCTTACATCTCTATATGTACTTCCGCGCTATTTATAACCATATGAGTGATATCCTGATTCTTTTCGCAAATGTGGAAATCCATATTAGATATTTGTTAATAATTGGTAATCTTACGGTTTCAAACTGTTTTATTAATATTTAGTACACTACCAAATAGTTATTTCATCAGAAGATTTGATAATTTATTTTCTACTAGAGTTCCATCCCACTATGTTTGCAGCGTAGGTACGCGATGTAAGGATTTTTATTGTGTTTTTTCACACGCCGAATTAAATTATCGAAGATCCCTGACTTTTTTAAAATATTCTATAGTAGTTCATTAGGGATAATGTAGGATAGTAATCGTAAAAAAAAATTAAATGGATCCGTACTTTCGAAGCCTATTTAATGCAAATCACCAATGAAATCTTTTCTCTTTGTAATGTTAATATAGATTTCAGAAGCATAAAAAGCAACCACTGAAATATAAGTAGGTATTCTTATTTGGTTTAAGTTACAACTAAAAGCATGTATGCGCTCACCACAAATATACACAATTTGGTGCATGAAATGTTAGCCAGGTATGTCGTGTTTCATGAATAGAGTTATTTTTAGACAACAGAACACCATACAACAGTACGCATAGCGTACGAGAAATTAGATGATTTTCGTATAACCAAATTCTTTTGAAAAGCACGTGTTAATTAACTAACAGAAATTCACAACATTAACACTTGTTTATTTTTCATGCAAACTATGTATCAAAATATCTGCTCCTCCTTTTACTGAAATTAAAAGAAACACTAATGCGACCCGTTTTTATTTATTATACTTTTTTGCTTGCAACGCTCATACTGTTTATTTTATTATGTGTATGTTATTGATTTAGCGGTTAAATTACAATAAGCATACGCTTACTACTTACGATATTCAATATTATACATAGGTTCCAGGTTAAGTATTCCTAATTATCACTAAATTTTTAATTATAAAAATCAGTATATTAATAAACTAGGTTTGTTTAATTTAATTTATTTAATTTATTTTAGTTTTAGTTATTTCTTTGTATCTCTCGAAATATTTTTTTATATAAAGTTAATCTATTTTGTTACCAAATATTATAAATAGTTTCTACTTATTTGCTGTCACAGATTAAAAAAAAATATCTAAATATCTACAAAATCTAAGTTATTAATCTATCTTGTTGCATTACCCGAGTTTAACAAATTCTTATATTTATAGTTGGGAATTGTTTGCTAAAAAAAAAACTATAATATTTTATACAAAGAATTTTGTAAAGGAGCATTCACATACCCTATACATACCGACAGGCTCAAACCCCTGTGTTAAATTCTTAGGCTGGCCCTAAAAGGCTCGCTTGAATCGCAAGAATTGTCGCTATAGAGTCTCTTTTAAATATTAGTGTCTATGACTTTTAGCTGTCTACCTATATACGACTTCGCCTAGGTAGGTGAAACTTATGATAATCTGACATACACATACCATTCGAAAATATTACCTAGATTAAGCAGGTTTCCATGAAAACAAAAAAGCATCTCTATTTTTATAAGGATTTGTTTAACCGTCCGTTCTTAGTACGTCAGCTTTCCTGTCTGTATTTTGTTAAATGCTCTACAGACGACATTAAAATCAGGCGCAATATTCGAGCAGTGGATCGACTGTCCTTGATTGCATTCTAGATCGCCTTGTTTGTAGTAGAATTGGGGCTGATTTACAATACCTTAGTTTCGCTTCGATATTGACTCTTATTTTTAGGTTAGGACGTTTTAGGCATTAATAAGATGTCTATATATTTTAAGCTATTTGTTCGTTGATAGATTAAATACAATAAATCTAATGAAAGAGGCAGTTCTAAAGAAAAATATATGTTAAGAGTACTAAGAAAATAATACTTAGAGGATTATAATTATCTAAATCTAAGGAACGGTGGCGCATTAATAAACGGTCTATCAAAATTTTATTTGCACAAGCGGCTGAAAAAGGTATTTTTGTCCGTAATAAATCTTTGTCTCACAATATACAAAATAAGTCGACAGTGCTTCCATCGCATTAGAGCGGATGACGTAATTGATGGTAGCACTTACGTTCTAATGCACCGTCGAATTCAAAATATTTAGATACATATATCGGTATCTACTGTTGTGTAAAAAACCTGCCATTAGAGTTGGAAAGATTGTTTTAGCTATTCGTCAGACCGTCTGAAAAAGACGAACAAAACAATACCTATTACGAAGAATTTTGCTAAAATCTTAACGCAATTTCTTAACTTCCGTAATCTGTCATTTGCACAAGGTGTTATTTTAGAGAGATGCAAATAACTTAAAGCGTCCCTGATAACTATTACTTAGGGGTTGGTATACCTATTAAGGTTGAACTACATCCAATGCGAATATATAAAGTAACGTTTTTATTATTTTAATATCTTTGCCCGTATAATATATTTCTATTATGTGAATATAAATATTTACTAGAAGTAATCTCCTTTTAGACAATAATATAGGTACGTTGAAAACGATCCAAAATACTTATTTTTTTTAATATTGATGCTTTGGAGTCCTACAAGGAAGGGATATTAATATCGTCTTATTTAAACTAGATATACATTAATGACTTCCCAGGGATAACATGAATAACATAACATGAATTTTAATTATTTCAATATTTGTATTAGAGCTGATATTATAGAATAAAACTGACATAAAGATTACTATGGTTACTAATCAATAAATAATGCACAACAATAACAATAATTTAATTTAAGATCATTTGGTGTTTTCAATTATACATTACCAATAAACACAATGCTCTATACATCAAGTAAAAATATTATATTAAGGAAATTGAATCGATAATGTTTCTGTAATATAAATTGAATCCATTGTAACATTAAAGCATGTGTTCACAATATTGAGTTCATCGTTTTGTTTATGTTCCTACTACATATTAAGAGGTGTTGGGTCATTACTCTCGGGGTACATATTAATATTCATAAAGTTTTTATTGCTCAGAAAAATGTGTGAGCTGACTAGGCAGTGAACGGCCTTTACGAAAGTAACAGTACCTAAGATGATTACAAAAATAATCTAAATGAGTCGGAAATTTAAACAAAACAATCATGGTGTGTATATATGGTTTGTATTATTTATTAATTCCGCTATCATTATCATGTGTGAAAACACAAATACTCACTTTACTAATACCTACAATACCTTCTCTATGGTTGTTCAAATTGCGCACATTGTTGAACCTACACTCATATTGCTCTACGCTCATAACGCTTATGCTTCCAGTAGCACAAATATTTTCGGACAATATTCAGTTCGTACACTGGATATTGTCCGAAATCCTGTGTCCGAACTAAATATTTGTTTCTCACATGCTTCTTTCATAGCGAAATTATACAAAATAATATAAATCCATTCCGCAATGAAATAAATTTCCGCAATATAGCACCTAATTCGATAAAATATGTATAAAATATCATCGGATGCAGAATCAATCCCTCTACTATAAAACAGTTCGTATTGAATTTCTTAACATTTCTTCCATATGTAAATGATAATATAAAAATAAAATGATGTAACAAACATGAAGTTCTTAATTATATATTAATAATATATCTAAATATCGCATTCAAACTATAATATGAAGTATGTCAATTTGCTAACTCTAGCATTGTAATAAATTATGGAAATAAAAAAAAATGATTGTGCATACTGATGGTTTAATCTGATTTTAAATTATTGTAATTTGCGTGTGACACGAGACCAAATGAATGCTGATTGAAAATTTTTAATCTTACTGTACCAATAATACACAAATGTTGTACATTCAATTTATGGTTCTAATAGTATGCAGTGATATGAACAGCATACTATTAAAACCATAAATTCATTTTTCATTGTACGTGACACATAGTTTTAGTTTATTTGTCTACCATTTTTTTTATTTATATGTTAAACTGACTGCTACTGGATGTAAAGTGCAAGTATATCTATAACTATATATAAATCTTGTTGTTGTATGCAATATATAATAATCTGTTTGTTTATCAGTCATTTTGTTTTAATCATTATGAATCTTGTTTTAAGTAGTGCCCGAAAAGGGGTGTACCCTTTTCGTTTTGAAAATAGCATAAAGCTGAGCGACGCCATTTCAGTGTCTGTAAATAATGATATAGTTTTGTTTATGTTACACCTAAAAAAAACGCAGAATAAATATATTTAAAAAAAAATGTACATAGGTATAGAATCGATATATCTTGACTAATAAATAGTGTGTTACTGAAATGAGCTACTGGAGTCCAATAGATAAATATGAAATAGAACATTGAAATCTGACGTACAAATAAATTGAAGTGGAGTCACGTAGTACCTCCCACTCAACTCACTAAATTAATTTTTAGGTTATTGAATGGAGTAATTAAAATTAGGATGTAGGCAGTAGGATTCCGATTTGTATGTGCTTTGAAATTGTAATGATTAAATACACTAATTAGTAAATTTTAGACGTAGGCGCCCAGGTAATTTTAAAATACATTCTAAGTGGACATATTACTAGATTAATAAGAGGATATATGTATATATTTATATTTTATTTTGACGGCCTCTGTGGTAGTCGCAGGTTCGATTCCACGCTCGGTGCAAACATTGGTAATCATGAGTATGGTTGTCTCTACCGGTCTGGATCTATTCCATGTATGTATATTACGTACGTATTTATAAAAAATGAGTATCTAAGTTTTTGTTTCAGTTGTATAGAACCTATAACACAAGCTCTGCTTACCGTGGGACTATATGACGCTGTGTTAATTGCCGAGGTTTATTTATTTATTATTTATAATTTTACAAACTTTTACTATATTGATGATATAGCAAAAGTTTGTAAAAATGATACTGCCAGCAAATTTACCTGATTATGCAAAACGTTTTGTTTTCAGAAGTAATATAAAGTTTTGTAAAGATATATAGACAGACTAGAACGTAATGTGTTTAATAATTGGAATCATCACCGTCCTGCTATTATATTTATATTTCGCGAGAGTTATTGCGATAAACATATTTAAAGACTGCTAGCCGTTTCTACAAATTTTGTATAATCTGTTAAATATCCAACATAATTTAGTTAATTTCTATAATATATACATATTCTTAACATAATTGTAGTGATTACATAAATTATTATTAACAGTACTAAAATGTTACCAGTAAATTGATCTACACCTACACCAAGATTAAGTTAACATTTGTTATTATTGTTTCCACTAAAATTGAAGTCACAAAACACGTATTTGCTCCGTATATTTTAGTAATAATCAGGTCATGACATTTATAATTATTTTTTTTTTTAATTTTTAAATGTCATGTTGCATCATGTTTTATATGTTATATTATTATGTATGAGTAGGTTCGTGAAGTATTTTTAAAATACCAATATTGTACTTTACAGAAAAAGTCCGCTTTGATTTTGAATTGGTGCCAATTGACACTCGCGGCACGCGCAACGTCCATGTCAATATTAATTTGTCACTGCTTTCCCGAGTGAAGCCTTTATACAGCCCAAATCTTTTTATGTAAATTGTTCCATATTGTAGTTCAGTCGCATAACCGCATGTCCAATGAAAAGAAATATGGATGTATTTCGTAAATAATACAATTTAGGGTTACCAACTTGTCGATCGGTTCCCGTGAAAAGGCCGGTCAAAAAAGACAGACAGATTGTTATAGTTAGAGAGTTTGCTACTAACTAGTACTTATAATGGACAAGAGCTCTCGCGTCGCCAAGGACTAACGCATGCCCTAACTCCAAATTCTTAACATCTAGGTACATTCACAAGCCTAATCACAATGACAATATTACAGAGTTCTCACTACAACGTTCTGAGCTTCATTAATTTATCTTTTCATATTATAAAATAGTAAAATCGTGACGATGCGAAAACTGTCTGTTTGTGTGTTAAAGTTTCTTGTAAAAATAACTGTACATTAGGATAAAATTCTTACGGAATATATTGTTACATATGAGTCATAGAGATATATAAGTATACAGTAAGGCTAGAAGGATATCCTTTCAAAGGTGGTTATTCTTATTAATTTTAAACATGCAATCTAAAAACAATTAATTCATGACATATATAGTTGAAGACGTCGTTTTTATTTTTTGTTGATGGATAAACGGCAAAAGTTGATTTCTCCAAATGTAGAAAAAGGGGGTACTACTAGTTTTGAATATGTACGCGAAATTACAGTACGATCGGCCAACAAGTCCAGCTTTCTAGTTCATTTGTAATCCACTTGATTAGTGAACCGGAAAATAGGCTGAAAAGACATAGGTATGTAGGTAACACATACGAAGCAAGTTGTACAAAGGTTTGTGAAGAGCTGGACTAAAACATCATTATCACATTATTGAAATATTTTGATCGCAATGATGTTTTCGTAGTTTAACACATCGCTTTACTTTCGTTTGTCGCCAGTTTGATTACTCGATGCAAACATTTTTATCATGATGTAAAAAATATCCAAACTAATATAAAGAATTATACTCATAAAAATATATGTATTTACAAAAAATTTAGGCATGTATTTAAAATAAATATATCTTTTAGTATTATTATATCAATTTCTACTATCCATAACTAAAACTCTGCTTGACGTGGGAATAGATGGCGCTGTGTGAGGTGTCCTAATAATTTATATAATTATTATTTTGTTTTAAACTATTTCCTTCGAATGACTGTATGTGACAGAATACTCTAATAGTTAAATTTAATTTAGATTTAATCATTTTAATGATCATGTTAATGTCGAAACTTATTTTACCTAAATATATCGTCACCGTTATTCTTAAAAAATACCTACGTTAATCCTGAACAGGAGGTTCTGAATAAAACTATTGCCGTCGAAGGTCTAGTCCGTATACAACAAGTGAAATATAGCTTTTGACTTCTTGGCTTTTCGATTTAGTATATCTGTACACAATGCTTGGATGTTTATATTTCTCTTTCTTTATATATTGGATGCATATATTTATTCACCTGTGGTTTAAAATTGTAGGAATACAATGTGTTCCATTAATACATAGTAGGTAGTTTTACTTACTAGCAAAAAAATCAAAATTTATACAAAAAAACGCCATTATATCTTACAAAAGTGCAATTATAATAGTTTGTCCTTATATTACTAGTTTATATAATACATATAACGAGATTATCCTCTTTGAAAGACACCCATTCCCAGTAGTGGGAAGTTACGTTAAAAGATTGTGACGAAAAATACACGTGTTTATTTTTAGCGTACAGCCTTTTAAACACTACATCTTTTAACGCGCGGACACATTAGTGGGCATTAAGAAAATTACCTCCCTTTTTCAGCGTTCATTTAGAACATTCTTTTAGTAAGCACTTACTATATTTCTGCTTAATCCTGTTTGTAATGTCACAAGCCTCTGTCTTCCGACTGGATTCCGCCTAATTTGGGCTTTAATTACTTTGATTTATTTATAACAAGTGCCTACAGACTGTCAGTGGAGTCGATTTATGATGTTTCAAGTACCTAATTGTCACGACAAGAGGCTAATTAGTTTGTAGGTAGGTCTTAATCATAATAATATTTTAAAAGCGAAAGTTTGTAAGTATAGATGTTTGTTACTCTTTCACACAAAAACTACTGACCATATCTCCAAACATGTTGTTCATAGAATTTATACGCCTCAATTATGGTATTTCACAATTCAAATATGAATTTCGAATTAATATTAAATATTAATTTAACTGATATTACTTGTTAGTCAGGTACAAAAAAATATAAGCTTAAGATACTAATATCAATTACGGTCTAATGTAATCGTTATGGAAACCCTTTATATGTAATATCTAAGTAATACTAAAATCAATATGATATCGATATGAACTTATTTGTAAGGTTGCTTACACGTGCCTAGGTGTAAAATATATAATTATTAGATTGTAAGTATAACTTTGTTGTATGCAAAAATTTACGTAATTTTGTAACTTATATTTTTTCCAGATCCCAAGATTACAAATTTATAGAACAGTATACATAAAGTGTTTCCTTGAAAGCAATATTAGTCCACTATTTCCTGGCTGATGTTTTAATTATAGGAAGTAGAAACAGATATTCATTCTAAGACAGTTCCAATATTTAACCTTACAAAACCTTACACATCGCAAATAATTAGTAAAAAATGGCGAAGATTTTGTGGTCTAAAAATACACAAAGAAACAAAATCTAAATAACAAAAAGATTATTTTATATTTATATAGAATATTAACATATAATATATTTATATATAATATAATTAAAATATTCGATCTGAAAGAAAAGGAAAACAAGGTAGTACTGTGAAATACGACAACTGTTTGGCCAGTAGTCCTCTCTTGGTTTATTTATTGCAAGTAGCAAGCTCAAATACAAGCTTCCTGCTAAGAATTTATACCTTAGAACATATACCTAGTGGTATATTTATGTAAAAAATTGTAAAAAAGAATGTTATCTTGATTAAAGTCGGTGTTTTGTGAAACAAAACTTACTTGCGAAAAAAACTACATGATACAGTATCAATACTGGGCCGACTTTGACTCATTTGCATTTTTTATGAAACAATATTTGAAATTATTTCCTCCCATAAAATGAAAAACCACTTTACATTTAAAATGGTGGTATGCAGCATGCACTGTTAGATTACATTATCATACTACCCTCTACCGTCTTCAGAGGAGATTGCTAAATTATTATATTGCATGAATAATAAATATATAATAATTTATACATGTAAATACCCTGTTATTATTAACGATGATACTGAATGTATAATGTATATTGCTTAGTGTATGTACATTGCAACACATTCATGCCAAGCAAAGTCATTATCCCAGTGTGACGCCGAGAGAAAATCATCACTTTTGTAAAAGATCAAGTGAATTTGGCATCATTAAATCTTTTTTAGGTTTATTTAATGACGTCAGTTTCCAACAATTTTGCAAAATTAAAATAATGATGTTCTATGTCGTAGGCATGTATTAAAAACATATAAAAATGTATGGATGAGTTGACGTTTTTTTTATTCCGTTCCATTTTATATTATAATACCTACCTAATATACATTATTTTTAGGTTACCTAATAATGTAGCTTAATCACTTAGGTAAGACACTATTTATCGCGTTAAATCCTCTTTATTCATAAACTATTAATTTAATTGTAACTTTAAGACTGTATAAAAGTCATTGTTTCAATTAGAAGTACTCACTGACTCCATATAAATTGGACAGAAATCTTTTTATAGGACTGACTTTCTATTATTAAATGTAGCAAAGTCCTTTAAAACATTTCTATAAAAAAATAAGTTATTTCTTTACAAAACTTTTAACCAAATTATAGCTGATGTGAAAAGTGTTAATACTTTTCACATTTAAAAATTAATGCATTCTATTTTTCTTTCCTATATGGAATTGGATTAAATATCAGATTCAAACAAGGTTGACTTTCAATACCAATTAAAAAAGTACAATTCTGTTTTTCCAATTTACTCTTTCATGAATGTAAATTTAGATTATCTACATCTAAATTTATATTGATGGGGGAGTAAATTGGAACTGTTTTTTTATAAACGTTACTGGGTACAGAGTCATTATGTCTTCTCCGGAATAGAACCACAAAAAGAGTACGCACCCCTAATGACGTCATGTCCATGGTACTATTTATATGTATAAGTATACCTATAGGCGACAGTGGCCAGGTAACACCAGATATGTTAGCCATTAGCTTTATGTTATATATGCTATATGCTTTATTACCATTAGCTTGATGTTTTCGTATAATTTCCTACAAAAACTATTATGAAAACAATATATACACATAGTTACAATACCTATCTACCCATAGTTAGAAACTATGTGTAGATATTATATCATCAAGGAATTCCTTATCTTCGAAAGTATTTTACTGAAATTAACAACATAAGGATGTTTGTAATATTTATTTTATATAATAGGACAATGTGGCAAATAATATTATTCGTAATAAAATTTAACTTTCTTTATCCAACCCTTTTACCTAGATTATGACTCTACCTTCGTTTACACACTTTAAATATTAAAATACCTATACTAAAATTTTATAGTTGGCAGTAGAACCCTAGATAGTAAATGCACACCCGAGTTTTCTAGCAAATTATTATTTTATTCACCCAACATCTAGTTAGCTTCCACTCTTATTGAACCTTTCGTAAATACAGATACCTAATTCGTGACTCTGCATTATAGTTAATACTGTACTATCTACAAAACCGTATGAGGCTATGAATATCGATATTTTTGGTTCAATTCTGAGGAAGTTCTGGATTCTAGGATATCACACCTACGTGACCCCAATACAAATATAATTTTGCGTTCAGATAAAAGAAGAAAATTCATTTTTGTATGTAATAAATAAATACACTGCAAAAATACCAATATAACAACGCGTTGTGTTGTTATTTCCGTTCAATTACTCAACGTACATAAAGAACATTAGTATTAGGAGACGTATTTTAACACTTCTCTTGCTTAAACGGAAGTGCACTGTAATGAGCGTAACAACGAACGCGGGTAGTAAAGACTTATATGTTATTAAGCGGTTTAGCACCCTCCATTAGCTTCCAGATCCCCGCACAATAGAATTGTTTGCTTTCATGAGTACACCAATTTGTAGTAGTCTGTTGCTTTTCTATAAAGGTTTTTTATGTAATTGGAAAGACGAAGACGCAAACGGCTTCCCCTCCGATCGATCCCCCGTCCAATTCAAACGGGGATCGAAATTACGACGGCCTGAGTCGAGGTTCGAACCCCTAGTGGTACCCTCAGACTAAAGTCGTATCCGTCAGGCAGGAGCTGGCCTTCAGCCGCTCCATAAGTCCTTCCGCGTGTTTGGAGTGCCACCTGCACTCGCCCCCTAACGTCCGGTGAAGTTGTAAAGGCCAGCTGCGCCCAACAACATTAGAGTAATCCGAAAAAAAAAAACGCAAACGGCATGTCTGATAGTAAGTGGTAACTTTCGCTTACACACATAAAAAGTACTATGGAGGTCATGTGACACCCCTTTTAGTTTTCCATTCCGGATGTTTCCATATTCTGTAATCATCCGTATATTCACCCATCAACAGAAACATATCTTAGCTGACACTAAGGTACCTTCGCAAACCACTTTTTAAGTCTAACTCGATAAAAATCACTCGTATAAAATTAAATTTTGTCATCTAATTTTTTTTTAAAGGAAGTGATGTGCCTAAATTTAATAAAAATATTTAGAATTCTATGAACAATCAACAATGTTCTCAACCATCACTTGGCATCATTCCATTTGTTTATGTCTCCTTTTAACTTTGTTTTAAATTGTATAGTTACTCTGCATTAAGATTTTGCGTTGAGAGACCGCGCTCATCTGTAACAGCATAGGGCCATGTAGATCAAAATGAAATAAAATAGTACAATATTTTACCTGTATTCTAAACTCCAAGCACTAATTCACTATTTAACTGCTAAAAAACTAAACAAGTAGCGATACCTACACAATCAACACATCAATATAAAATATTTTTATTTTTTCCAATGATTTTTATCGTCGCAAGGACGTGTGAGAGAAATGGCTAATTTTACTCCCACAGCCACTGGTCACTGAACAAGGGTGCCTAATGATCTTGTGTCTAAAATACTACAAGTAAAAAAGATGTTCGAAAGTAAAATTTCTAAAACAGTGTAATTGAACGATACGCCCTTTGACACTTGTCTCATTAGTTAAAACAATAAACCCCGCTCCCACAGAAAATACCACAGACAAATAATGCTACTTTTGTTGAGTTGTAATCTCGCGGGGAGAAAGCTGCTGGAGCGGGTACCCCGAGGAGCGAGTAAGGTTCAGGGTCGGCAACACACGACACGTGTATATATGGGGATTATGTTGTACATAGCTTAATATCTGATTTGTTAGTAATCTATTAGTAAATTTCCGCGAATAACACAAAAATAATATACTCTGTATTGTAAAAATGGCGAGAACGGCCAAATTACAAGCTTTTTCTTTAAATACAATAGGACATAAAAAGGGTTTTGAATATAAAAAAACTGAAACTAGTAGGTAGTATTCTATACAATATCACAAACTATAGCCACGCCTATAACTATAATAAAATATAATACACAAATCTCAAATAGATAAAATCTACCAAAAATGACACATTTAGCAACAAACAATTTAACAGTACACGATTACATATATAATTCAACATAGGTTACAGTAATAATTTACCAAAATCACTTGATCTATAATTAAATTTGAATAGGCAAAAATAAATTATTAATGTAATTCTACTTCACTTACTATTGTAATAAACGATAGCATTTTAAACATATGTATTTTATTTGCAAAAATAGACACTTACTATATTTATTACCTACTTAAGCGTTGAGAACTTTAAGGTGTTCAATAAATAATATATGTGCTGACGTATGTTTTACACGCACACAGTGTTATTTCAAACTATTTGACTTATATTATGTAGATATTTTGAGAGCCTATTAATTTTGAGTACCTATTTTTTACCATTTTATTATATTGCCTTCAAAACAGAATGCCTGTTTTATTTTATACCAAAGACTCGATCTGCTTTGTTTCGCATGGAAGCGATTTATTATAGGGATCTCAAATTTTCTCTAAAATACTGCACTGTTAATGGAACATTCTATGGGTGCAAACATTTTTAAAATCGTTATTTAGATTTCAAACATCCAACTAATCTAATAATATTAGCGTCAGCTCTCCATACCAGTGTTAGAATTTATAGGGTGACTGAAGGTCAACTCCTGCCTGACGGATATGACTGTCTAAGGTCGTCGCTGGGGAGTTAAAACTTTGGCTCATGCTTCCGTAATTTTGAATCCCTTGAATGTTGATTGGTTGAAGGGATTATTTGTGTGTATTCATAAGAAACATAAAATTTAACCTTTCCTCTTTAAATTTAAGTTTAGCTGAAATTCACATTCACAAAGCTAATATAAATGCTTTATAACTTATACAGAGTTTTACATACCTATTCGATTATAGTCAAAGGTACAAGTAATAGAGATATCTTGGTATGGATATTTACCATTCATGTCGATAGCATTATCCATCTGTCGTTGATGACCCATTTCAATGAAACAGGCGTGATCTTATCCAAATACTATAAATCACTTGTAGCACAGCACCTGTGTAATATACTCGAACACACAACATTTCGTCAGATTATTGATTGTATAGGTATACTTTCTAGGCACAGTTCTGCTGTCGGCATTTACCCAAACAAAAAAAGGTAAGATTCTGTTGTGCGCATCCTAGCTACATGTATATATTTATATAAATATATTAGATTTAAAATATAAATATATATACATATATATTTATATTTTGAAATCACAACTCTTAATAAATATACTTCCACAAATGTAGGCATGTCACGCATGTGAAATATAACAACTACCCTAACGCGACAGTTGACAATACCTCTGATTTGTTACAATTTATTCTTTAATATATTCTTTATTTCTCCTTCTATAGGATTAAGACTACTACTACTAACAGAGAGTTAATCTCCAACAAGCATTAAGTATACACATGCATGTATTGCATGTATAATGTCACATGTTGTATCTCTCCACCTAGTGTTGACACTTCTGTATCCTGACTATGTCTCATCTATGACCGGTGTGTACGCATTATAAAATTGCAAATAAATCAAGGAATTTTTATATCTAAAAACATTACATTGTGATACGAGAAGTGTTAAAAAAATATATGTATATTTCGTTATGCGGCTTAGAGCAAAGGACATAAGGGTTGCCTCAGGATACTGTATTTAATATTTTTTTAATACCCTGCTACTTACCTTATTGATAATAATATGTATTAACGGTACAAGAGTCTCGTTGTTTGTAATATTTCTTTCAATATTTTATTAATATATTAGACTTACGGGGCGTAAAAATAGATTTGATAAAAGCCGTGTTCATAAACATGTTAGTAGGGATATTTATTTTAAGTCCCTATTTTAATTTCACCGGTTTTCAATTGTCACAAGCAGTGGTTTGTCTACACTTTTATTCCGTCTTATTTATTAATTTAAAAATATCTAATAATAAGTACCTACGAATTATTTGTATACATATATATTGACAGAGTTATTAAAATTCATGAATTATTAATACAGTACTACTAAATAAAGTATTACAAGTAGGTTATTTTTTTAATTTATATTGGCACTGACTGCAATACTAAAATTTATTCTTTTCTTTTTTATTATTTTAAAAGTTTATTAAATACATTATTACTTATTTATATTTATTATAGATATATAACTTTTTCTACTATGATACAGAACTGTTAGTTAATATATTATATACATACCTCTATTCTATTTTTGTCTAATAATCACGTTTTTAGTTTCCTCTTCATTCACAGGTATTTACCTGTGAATGATCGTTTAATTGTTAATACCTAAAGAATCG
Source organism: Achroia grisella (assembly GCF_030625045.1). Classification (NCBI taxonomy): domain Eukaryota; kingdom Metazoa; phylum Arthropoda; class Insecta; order Lepidoptera; family Pyralidae; genus Achroia; species Achroia grisella. Next base: position 301,973 of record NW_026713061.1, read on the forward strand.
CGTTCACTAAAATGGAAAAAATTACATATTCGTGTCGTCATGTACCTACCTTCTTGTTCTCTCGCCATACCAATTACATACCACTGGTTCAAGATATTTATATATTTACATACATATTTTATTGTGTCCTGGTTTCGTATTTTCATCACATTTCTATATTTATTTGTTATTTAATATTTTAAGTTTACAAAAGTTGTGCACCAAAATGGTTGAAAGAACGTGGAATTCCTTTTGAACTATATTTTCTTTCTGTATTACTTCTGGGTGAATACTAGATACTTTACTAGATACCTACTACAGAGCAAATTGAAATTAATATTTATTTATTTTAATAAATTCATACTATATTTGTAATTTAACAGTATCTAAGTATATATACACAGCATACCATACCTTTATGTGGAAGTCAATTATCAAAATAAATAACAATTATTGTATTATGCTTATTAAATTAATTTAACAATTACACATATATAGATAATATTAATGACAGTAGGTACACAACAAAAATAATGAACGGGAAAACAAGATATCACTGTTTATAATTCAACAACGTATAGTACGTCACACACAGGTTAATTAATGGCTGAGAAAATTATGGGCCTCCCACACAGTACAGTACCGATAATGCTTTTGTCGGCCATAGCCACGAGTAGGGCGAATTTTTAATATACATAGGTAATATTTGATCACAACAAGAACGGATACTCAATTGGATTTTTAACAGATACCATAAAAAAAGTATACTAAATTTATTGCAACATTTTGGGTTTCTTAAAGTCTTGTCTGATATTCGGTAACAAAAATTATTTCAAGTCTAGTCAGCTCAGCAAAACTGTGTTCAAGACAATGACGTCGTTCCTTGAAAATGAAAATGACACCAATCACAATCTGCAGACCACTTTCATTATATCTACAGTGTCAGCACATTTAAAAAGAAAGAAAAGAAGCCAAATTAATGAGTTAAAAAATTGTTAACAAGCAAATACTCGTACTTTATTGGTTATTTCCTTTTTACTTAAGCGCATTTAGATGTACTTTTAGTAAAAAAGCCGACATCTAAGTATGAAATAATAAGCTATTTCATGGTCGCCTTCATTTATTTAATTATTCTAAGTAGCCCGTGTCCTCAAAGTCTTGTAAATAATTACGTTTTCCTGTCAAATTTCAATTTAATCAATAAAAAGTCTAGCGGCGTTTATTTTTAGATTTGTCAAATCAGCGCATGCAGGCCCGCGGCACTTGGGACAAAACATTTTTGTTTAAAAGTAGGCATCGACCTTTTTAAACGTACATACATATATATTAGTTGTACAGATTAATTTTAAGGGTTTCATCATTTCATTATCATTAGCAGCCGGCGCCGCATAGAATTAAGGTTCCTGCCCCATACCATAAGTACCAATAATACCATAGTAGGTATTTTACTATATTTTGGCCAAATGTATTAGATACTAGCTGTGCTCGCGACATCGTCTGTGTGTTATAGTAACCTTGACCAAATATAGAAAAAATATACAATAATCTAACCCAAAAAATCCAAAGCAAAGAGTTTCATTGTTCTAGCTTTAAAAATGTGGATTTTCCATAGAAACTTTCATATCCTATTTTATTTTCACCCTTAAGGGGTAACATTTTTATAAACTTTTAATTTGATATTTATTTATATTTAATCATCAGCCTAAAAATACGTTTCAAGCTTCCAGCTCTAAAAATTATGATACTTCCACACAAACCTTTCATCTGACCTTTCAACCCCTTACAACCCTTTTTTCGCATATTTCATCTCAAAAAAAAGCAGACCAACACGCACATAACATCTAGATTTTGAACAAAACTTTGCAAGCCTCTTTTTAGAACAATATTCCAACAATATACGTTATTGCATAGATTCAATTTCAGTTTTATTCTCATAAGGAAAGTATCAATACTTTTTTTTGCTCAGTGAGAGCATATTGAAGAGCTTTGTGTTTTATTGCGTGCACATACGCGTGGAATTCAGTGCACTATCTTTTTCGGCCAGCCGCAGCTGGCTACTATCGTATTGGCGCGCATGCGCTTCAATGCATTTGGATGGCCGCCAACTCTTTCTATTTCATCCAAATCGTGACAAATTGTTTTATTTCTTGTTCTTTTATTATTAAAATTAGAACAGCTATTTTGATCACTCTCGTCTTATCATGTGTGAGTCACTTTTTACATCGTCTTTTACATAATCCATCCATCTTTTCTTCAACTCGTCAATAATCTTGATAATATAAGAACATTATCATTATTTATTTGCATTAATAAAATCATATACTTACTATAAAATTGTAATTCTTTCTAATTAAAATTGTAAGTCATTAGATATAAAACAGACTTTTTTATTTTTAATAACTTCAGTAGATATAAGCTAAAAGTAAGTTTATATGTGACAATTGTGAAGAAAAGAGCATAAAGAAATCGACTCGTGAAGGATTTGAACCTCCGCCCTCCGATGTTCAAACAATTGTAGATATCGGTGCTCTTACCTACTGAGCTAACGAGTCGTATAACTTTCATTCGTAAAACAAGCTTCGTTTTACGAGGAATGACGTCAGAGGAGCTGACGTTGACTTCATTAATCATGGACTGAGTGCCGCTTAGTAAAATAACCAATAAAGCTGAAATACCGTCACTTTACTTCACATTAGAAACACAATAGATTCACTGCATATTACGGACTATTTATTACTCGATATTCCGTTTGTTTTTTTTCGGCAAAATTAAAATTCGGCCTTCGTGATACATTTATACCAATAGTCCATATAGCTCGCGAGGACATAGCTATGTTATAATAGTTACAATGGTCTGATATTTTATGAAATGGATGAGGGAAATAGTTTGACATGTCAGACCTCGGTAAATAGTTTGACATGTCACCTCATGTCAAACTATTTACCCTAATTACTTAGTATTATGGACAAACTTAATTTACGTTGTGTGAATTGTACAGGGGTATTATTTTAATATCTGAATCGATATAATTACTGTTTTGATATTATTTTAGCTCAAATTACACAATATTGTTAGGTACTGTATTTAAAACTACATTCCTTGTGTGTTACTGTGTTTTAATTTATTTTTTTAATGTTTATGGTGAAATGAAAGATTATCTTTCTATACATATAAATAAAATTGGAGTGTCTGTTTGTAATATTGAAATAACTGATAAACCGAAAAATAAAGTTAAATTCCACGCGGACGAAGTCGCGGGAACAGCTAGTTATTAAATAAAGAAAATATTAAGAAAAATAGCGAATTTCTTAAGAATGAGTAATGTACTTATCATTGAGTAGGCATCTAGATATAAGATTGTTTCTTTTGGTAGGTACACCCTTTCGAAGTGTAGAATCTAATCCGGTGTTTACTTTTTTTAATCGCGTGGACTATTTTTTAACTAGACACTCCTACATGACCTTATTTATATAATGTTATTTGTGTTTATCTTTTAAAATTGTATTATTATATCTATCTTATTTGTTATTCTCAAGCATAAGCTATATTGCCATAATCCGTTCAGTAGTTTTTGCGTAAAAGAGCAGTAAACTATCCCCCATGCATCTATCTATGCCTACTTTCATTCAAAACATACTTTAGCATTTAGTATTAAAGTGGTAGGACTACTTTTACTACGGCTATGTAATATTATGTTATCTGTGCTACTACTGAATATTTCCGGGTCCGGTTTATTACACATTTATGCAGATTTCACCACAATAAGAACTTTCATAAATACAGATACTTCGCCAATAATCCTCACCATTTTTACTATATTCGCATACATATATTATGGGCAAACCTTTTCGTAATTAAATTACTTAATTATATTATGAAAAGGGTATAAACATTTAAGCATCGGTATAATTCCCCAGTAAATATAAACATACATATATGTAGGTATAGTATAAATCATTAAGACTAATCATTTTCGTACCTAAATTATTCTCGGGATTCTTGTTAGGAATGTTAGGTACAATAAAATGAAAATGATGTAACTTTATTCCTAGAATATATGTATGTTAGGCGTACAGAAACGGACTCTCGCTAGAGCTTACTTAATCTAGACTAGAGGTTTAAATCCTCTTGGTACAGTACTCTTCAGTACAGTCGACAGTAGCGCTTAATTGATTTTCGTGGTTTCTTGTTTGGTACTTGATTCCATTAAAGCAAGTGTTATTTTTTTCCGTCACGGAAGGACCTTAAGCATAGAGATAGATACGGAGATAGAGAATACATTCTTTTCTACCCTAATATAATTAGTGCGTATTTTATATGACTTACTATGGAATGTAAATATAGTTTAATTGTTTTAGGTTACACAGTATTCAAAATAGTGAAACAAGAACAACGCTACGTACATCATTGTTATATATACATGTACATACGACATGTGATACCCATCCTCCGGAATGGCAATGCATGAGTGGTTCGTTGACGTTCCAAAGGACTAAAATGCCTCTTATCCTGAAATTTGCCGACTTATGGCACGCTACAACCCAAAAACACCTTATTAAGCCAGCTACTTGACGCCTGAAATATAATACGATGGCGAATGACGACCGCAGTTTCATGTAGACCACACGCGACTATTTACAGTCTATCGCGGCATATAAATAAACGACAAATTAATGTAGCTTTATTTCATTTAATAATTTAGCATCAATAGAGTGGTAGTATGTCGTCTAGATCAGGAGGTAGTCGCATTTCTAGTACATTGTAGTGCAGTAGTAGTATAAATTATGGAGTAATTTTTATTTTATTTAGCATAAGCCTATGTGGGATAATGGATATAACTCGACTTAGACTGAGAGGTCTTGATCTCAAATCTGGCAAACACCAAAATGTGTGTAAATTTATATTTGTAACTGATTATCCGGTGATGTAAATGTTGATAACAAATCCGAGAGACAGCGGCAGGCGTTATTAACAATTAAAAACACATAATATATATTTGTTGTACATATATATTAAATTTCTTTCCTTTTTTGTTATTATTAACCCTCAACATCGATGTTCATTACTTAACGCATAGAAAAAGCAGTCGTACATTGCTGTCATGCATCATGGCTAGTTAATAAGAGTGCGCGTGAAGAGTATTACCAAGGGACGGATAGATATCTATCGGTCCCATGGTAAAACTCTTCGCGTGTGATCTTGTTGATTTTAGCATAGAAAATCATCCCTGTAAATCACGCCTTGAACTTCTTAACTATCGAAAGAGGATGCAATGAGCAGACAGTAGTAAAACAAGGTACACGAGTTCATTCACTCAAGTATTCGAACATCATTTTTATGTGTGACCACAGTTGTCACTACGATAACGTACTAGCAATAATACAATATATTATTAATCGTAATCGTAGATTTGTTCGTTTAAGCGAACACTTACCGATACAATGGGCTTCCTCCATTGATTCAACATCCGGTCACATATTTAGGCGTTCAGTCCATCAATAATTTATTGTCAATTTTCTTTTTATTTATTAAGTACTATAAACCCTCCATGATTCCGCATAGATATTTACAGAAAACTTTAGTTTATCTAACTTTAGACAGGATGAACCTACATGCGGCGGGGGATTTTGTTTCATAATATGTATAGATTATTAATAGTCAATATTATACATTAAAGGTGTATTCGGTGGTAGTATATTAAGAGAAAAGAACCTATTTATTATCTACTGGATACGCCCGCGGTTTCACCCGCGTAAAGTTTCATTAAAATATATTCACTAGTTTTTGCGTGAAACACTAACAATCATCTATCCACACTTTCGCGTTTATAATATTAGTACGATAAGAAACGATTTCAAGTGACATAAAAACGTAAACGCTTCTTATTTTATACGTAGATACTGTACTGTATGATGTATGAGAGATTGAATAAGGAAATAATTTACGAATACATCAATTTGTTACTATAAATAGTTATCCAAATTCACTATGTGAAACATTGTTGGATACAGTATGAACCCAAATTTCCATTACAAACTATTAAATCAAATCTCAATATCCACAACTATACGAAAATTGGAAGCAGTGGGCTGGGTGACTTATGCCTTTGTAGTGGTTATCTTAGTCCCTGGCTAGAGTTTAATTAAGATAAACGTGTTATAACTTAGTTATATACGGTGGCCAGTCTGTATTATTGATGGTACATACGGCAAGTGATTTAGTCAAAGTACTAGGTAATAATATATTAGCTAATAGCTACACGTAATATAAATACCGGTGCTTACGATATGAATTAACAACAACTGAGCCGGAGGCAATTTCTTAGCTTTGCTTACTATACAATACCTATAAGGTATATGTATAATAATATATTCAGAATTGTTACCAGATCAGAAATCGTATACAAAATGTATATAACACCTGTAACCGTACGTATATTTCAGTATCTAATATAATATCTAAATATTTCTCATAAAATAGGTATGCAATATTAAAATATGGCATTCATCGGTTGCTAAGAGTATTTAGGTATTATACATCTACCTACCTTAGTACTTATCAGATTAGACACTGCATTTGCCGCCGTTGTCCAAATTAATTGTGACGATATGACCACACATTATTGAATCACTTGTCCTAAATACTTGGTAGCGTAGTCATATATTTTGATAAAAAAATTGTTATCTGTATATAATGCAATAGTGCTTTATTATGAAGTACCAGTATAACATATATTTCTTGAATTATAATTCATGAAGAATTTAAATGTTCCATAATTTAGGTTCTTAAAAACATGTGGGAACGTAAAAAAATGCAATCAAATAATTTTTCAATTTTAGCAAAAAAAAATTTTTTATTAACATCGTATTTCTTAAAAGTATAAACAATGTTCAGATTTCATTAGCAATTAGTAAATATGTTACTTGAAATAAAGTACAAGAATGTTAATAATTACCAAAAATAATAGAAGAAATAGTATTTTAAACCTATTCTACGCGAGGGAAGCCGAGAGCTGAGAAATTTGGTGGAACATACAGCGGCTAAAATATAATAATCTTAACATGTTAATTCACAAATCTAAAGTGCAGATCTATGTAAGTGTAAGTAAATATTCTTCTTGGAAATTTACTTCAAATTCTACTTTACCTTTACGCTACATTCACATACATACAGCATGTGTAAAGTATCAATATGTCCCTATTAAATAAAATTGTTGTAAATACACAAGAGACTGTACTACTTTATACAGAATTTTGGAGAGCATCGTAACCTAGGTTTACGTCTCTGAGTTCGAAGTCGTTAGTTAGAATCTGGATATTCTAGAGTACTTATGTATGCTCATGACGGTTTACTTTAATTGCTTTTATTTACACTATCTATCCATGTGGATAGATAGATCTGATTAATTCAGCAATGAAAATACCGCAGTTCGGTACGGTATTATGTAGAACATCAAAAACGATAGAAATAGAAATGAGCATATTTTTAAAATCTTTTTTACTAATAATACGACAGATGTAAATCAACTTAATGTGTAAACACGTATGAAAGTAAATACTTACAAAATAATTTTTAACAGAAAAATAAGTATTAAATTTCAATATGCTTTCGCGATATAAATAGACTGTAAAATTATGATGTATATAGGTATGTAGGTACCTATTCGTTAAAAATATAAAAAAAATCTGTCGTATTAGAAATCAACTTTTCACAGCCGATTGTAATGTTACTTGAAAGTTTTTAAAATGGTTGCCTTTTTAACTATGTAAGAAAGAAATATTTAAGAATACTTATAAATCTCTTTTCTTTGAAATAACAAAAAATATTTATTGACTAACAATAAGTAAAAAACAATATAGACATATAATATGTATAGGTAGTAACAAGTAACACTAGTAAGCTTTCATTTACTACATACATTTCTTATACGACAATCTATTAGGCTAAACAAAGTCAAGCCACCTCCCGTCTTAATACGGGAAACTTTCTACAGAAACTAATCTATTACTATCTGTCCAAACGCTATTTCAATTACGGCTGGGCCTCCCTGCAGTAACTAAAGTATTTTGTCCATCTAACGGAGTTACTGCTGCGCCAAAATGTAACGAAAGATATAACAAAACTAACCCATTATATAGGTAAATATAGGGTATAACCCAAAGATGCGGTCTGCTGCAAGTTTAAAAACAATAGCTCAATTGTCTATTTAGCTTTCCTTGATGCTGGAGCACGTTCACTAATCGTATATATTTGTACAACATGAAATAATAGTTTATACCGTATTTATTATATATTTGGAATACTAAGACTTTTCTATAGAACCAATTTCGCAATTCAATTGGATACTTTTCACTTCTGAAATCTGGATCTTTGAGGGACTGTCGTAATAATTGTCGTAACAGATCTATATGGTCTGTGCGTTTGCCTAAACATAGCAAATAAAACAAAAAAAATCTATCGAACAATGTCGAGTGTCCTTAAAATGTGAACGCGTTGGGATTAAATTATACATTCAGGATATGGTGCATAAGAAACAACTTTTTCTGTATATAGCTAAACATTAATAAAAAATAACTTGCTTGTTTCACAAAATATTTTGTCCTTGTATGTATTGTTAGAATTAAATAAATGTTCAACATTAGCCACACTTGGCTAAGTATTCCATATTTTAGGCATATGTATGTTAAGTGGTATGATCGCTTACAGATTCATTTTGTTATGTCCAGTAAGAAGATTATTTTCATTACAGGGCGAAAATGAAAGTCGGCGTAAGCCAATTTTCCACCTGCCGTTCGTTATCCTCTTAGGACTGTTACAAGCGAACTGATGGCATTTTTAATGGACAAATAATGACACGGTGACGGCCACTACATCAGCGACAACAGTTAATTAACAATATCGAATCAGAGATCGGATTTGGATGTTGATGATCATTTATTTACAGAGGGTCTCTGTAAATAAATCGATCTTCAAAATATTTAAGTCAAAATACAATTTGTATCATCATCATCATCATTACATAGTATAAAACAATATGCTTAAATTTTTAAAACTACGCAACGGATTGTTAATTGTTTTTTTTTAATAGATAGAGTGATTCAAGAGAAAGGTGTGAGAATATATAATACATACATGTACATACCTGCGAAGTGGCTTCGAGTAGCTAGTCTAATATATAAAATTCTCGTGTCACAAGTTTCGTGTTTATACTCCTCTGAAACGGCTTAACCAATTTTGATGAAATTTTGTATTTATGTTCAGTAGATCTGAGAATAAGTCTATAACTAATTTTTAAGTGTTAAGGGTGGTACAGCCCATAAAATTTTTTTCTTATTTTCGACATAATTTATGTTTTATTTTGTTATATCCCCAAAATTTTCGCACTTCTAGCATCAACACCTATTTTTTAATAGTGATTTTAAATTATATAGCAAAACAACGTTTGCGGTGTCAGCTAGTTTATTATATAAAAATTTCGAGTCACAGTGTTTGTTATCGGACTCCACCGAAATGGTTAGAGCGTTTCTATGGATTCTAGGCATATGTTTGGAAGATCTGAGAGTTGGTCGTAGGGTACTTTTTATACTCATAGATGATGAGGGTCAGTTAATAAATTTTTTAAATATTCATAGAATAGGACTACCTTGGTCAGATTACACACCCTCTGAAGTATGAGCATCGTATAGTCTACTCGTAGATATAATAAACTTCAATAAAGCGATTGGAACAAACGAAATAAATAACTTCCATTACACGGAAGTCATTTATTTTGTGTATCGAACTTAATGTATACTTATACATTAAGTTCGATACACGTATTCAGAACAGTCTCAGGTGGGGTCAGTCGTCTCAAATACTATTACAGTTTATTAAAGAATAAAATGTTGATTGAGACTCTTTAACAGTGACAATAGCGAATCAATTGATAACATTAATTCAAGACGTATGTTGTTAGAGATATTGATTAAATTTGATATCATTCTAAATGTATAGATATATAAATAATTTGGTTTGACAATTCAATATACACCAATTTCGTAGCTTCATAAATTTGCTTTCACAGCGACTTGTGTATGTGACAATAGAATTTAAATAAATGGTACTCGTAACTAAAGAGCTTGTATGAACAGATTGATGAATGTTGGAGAAACGAAAGACGCCTGTTTATTGAAGCACTTGGCGTTAATTGTGTCTGCCTACCCTAATAGAAGACAGGCATTTCGTATAATCATGTATTTATATGCGAACATAAACACTTCGTAAATAACTTTAATACGCAATGCTTTCATATCTCATAGTTAACTATAAAAATATATCTACGTTTTCATACGATTAGCCTTTTTGTTTAATATAACATAAATTACATAAATTGTTATACAAATTATTCGTGAAAATATTTATAAAAAAGTTCGCGAAATAATTTTATTATAATATAAATACTAAAATTTGATTTAGGTATATATTTTATTATCAATGTTTATAAAATGGTTCCCTTGCTAACGCTAATGGTATATGCTGGCATGGCATACACCATCATAGAAATATTACGAAGTCTGATTATACACTTGGCAATGGGCACGTGTCACCCCTGGTGTTTCAGGCGTCTATAGGGTACTCGTTTACCGTCAGAAAGGGACATATGCTTGTTTGATACCATCGTAACATAAAAAAAATTACTCGAGTTATGCATCCCGCTAACCACAGATTTATTTTTAGACCTTTACTGTTGGTCTCACACCTACTCAACTTAAATTTATTTAAAGGGACAGCACTATTTTGCCCTTTTCAAGTACAGGCAGGTACTTACTCGTATTGTTTATTTATTAACTAAATATACTACGTTAAAGGAGTGCTGGCAGTTTTAGTTGAGTAAATCATATCAGCGAAGTAAGCAGTAAAGTTACATCTGTATCGCCAAATTTATGCTGTTATCAAGCAAACTTTCTTACTAAGAACTTGCTTGTTCAATTACACCGGTGTTCGATTACGCCAACGTATGTATATGCACAAATCTCAATGACGATCTGCTTTAACTGGCCCTAATCCTTTTTCCTTATTTATCAACTCCAAAAATATTATCTACCTCAACTCGTTCTTAAATATATGAACTGATAAGCAAGAAATTTTCATTGTTCACAATAATTCTTACATATGTAATTAGATTACATTTTTTTATTTCTATAATAAATGCAAATCGTCTCATTCAGTATAAAATAATCAAAATTAAAAACAAATTACATACCATACATTTTTCATGCTCGTTTAACTTATACATATTTACTAGTTTTCTAAAGAACAAACTGAAATAAGTATTTCTTTCGTATTTCTCTGTACTATATTATAACGTAATATTAAATTAATTTTATGCCTACTAGTATACACCTAATATCTATTTAAATTAAAGCAATTCGTATAATTAATAGATAGTGAAGCTGGAGCAGGCAGACTACATACGGTAGCTCTCATGGTGTTTGTTTGTGGATACAGCCACCTTTGTGAAACATAAAATAACTTGCCTACTGCGGTTTGCACGGATCTGTCTTTATGCAGATGTTTACATTCTACAAATATGAGTACATACTTTATGTTGACCTGCATTAGTAATATGCTGCTGTTTATAAATTCTGAAATTTCTGACCTATATTTACATAATCTTATCATTTCTATATATATTTAATAATAATGTTACTGTGAAATAATATAATAGGTTCAAGGAAATAATCTTTTACTTTCAATCAAGTGCCAAAAAGAGAAAATTCTAAATTCAACAGTAGGAGAAAGGAGTATAATTCTTAATATTGACTAATAAGACAAAGACTAATGGCAGTGCACCATTCATTGCTAGCAATGGAATTATTAGTCAGTTTCATCTCCACGCGGTTCCGCCTAGCGAATTTGATATCCACCACTGGTGGCCCGTAACGTTCAGCATAAACAGTTGTTTATGCTTAGTGTAAGGGATGGAGACGTGGATGTGTAATTCCATTATGACCAATTAAAAAATAAGCAGCGCTACATGTGTGTACACAAAAAATTCCATTACTATTTGAATGGAGCCCTACATTCTTCCACACGGATAAGGCCGTTATTATGTAGTCATACAGCTCGGAGGATTGCGGGTCTAGCCACTAGTAGGTAAATATTTAAGTATTCAGAATTAGGGATGTCATCTAGTTTTTATCTAATATCAACGCAATAATTCTGCAGTTATCGGAACAATATATCATTTCTGACAACAGATAAACGGTGGAATACGTCATTGGATGCATTTTATTTTATTTGTTTATCATTATTAGACGTCCTGCGTGGTCCAGCGGCTAAGCACACCGCTTTACTTCCAATGGTCGCGGGTTCAATTCCTCGCATGGTGTGCATATATTTGTTTACATGAGTTTTATTGTTTGCTTCAGTCTGGGTGTTTTCTATGTATATACAAAAATATTTAATATTTTAAATGTATTTACAAAAATAGATATCTATGTATTTATATTAGTTGTCTAGTACCCATAAGACAAGCTCTGCTTACCACGAGACTTGGTGGCGCTGTGTTAATTGTCCAGAGTAATTTATTTTTATTATTATCACTTGTAAAGTGTGCCATGTTAAAGATTAACAGTCGGCATTATCTGTGTTGTGACTGTGGTTAATAATATAGTGTTACTGAATATTAATTTTGTTCTTATCTATGTCCTTTCAGTTACAAAGTTACTAATTTCCAATACTCATTGAGTGACGTTGTTAATTAAATTACTTTTCAATACCCATTGATGTTGCTAATTAAATTACGTTGATAACAAAAACAAAAATACCAAAGGAAAACTTAGTGTAGGAGTCAGTTTTAACTGACTTCGAGAAGGTGATTTTTAATTAGATTATTTTTTTTTATATGTTAAGCACATTTATGTATACTTCGTAATACATAACACGAGAATTACCGAAATGTACGAGTAGCTTTATGAAGATTTTTAGATTAGACTTTTATTTGACAATATGGTATTAGAAAAATATCTTCACACCAGATCCCTCTTCGACATTTTTACTACATTTTACATTTTTATCTGATCCTACCTAATTAAATAGACTAATTTTTATTTATAGTTTTTTAACTGAACTGCGTCTTCGATATTAGCTACGGTGTCGGTTGATTTGTAATTTTAGTTTATTTCATTGAGAGTATCATTCCTAGGTGACACAATTACCCTAGAATATAAAAATCATTTTGTTCTATCATCAATATTTTTGCTGCGCACGCGGTGTTAGGTATTTTTTATGTAATATTTGTATACCTTGGGTTACATTATTAAAGTTTTAGTACGGATCCCTAATTTTTTTGGAAATATAATATAGCCTATATGACTCAGGAATAGTGTAGCTTCCTAGTGGTGAAAGAATTTTTCAAATCGGTTTAGTAGTTTCGGAGCCTATTGAATACAAACATACATACAAAAATACAAATTTTTCCTCTTTATAATATTAGTATAGATATAGATTAGAGTTACTTGCAAATCTACTCCTGAATCTAATCCCAATATCAATTGAAATTCAATTTAGCAGACTAACTTTTAATGGAATCGAATCAGCATGAAATCGAAATCGCATCGACATGTCATATAAACATTATATATTCGTAGCGGTATATTTGCTCTTTTATAGCACATCGTAGATTAAATTAATCAATCGGTTTATTTTCATTTTATATATTACATACCTACAGGTATAGTATTTGACTTTGAATTGTAAAATTTAAATGACTAATAAAAGTTGGATAAATTTGTATTAAATATATAATTTCACAATTTTTATATGTATAACTGTTTCAAAAAGCACATCGACTACAAGTATACTAATCAAAATAAGTACACAATTAATCGAGCTAAAACTTATTAAACACACACAAAGATAATTATAATTTGTAACAAATGTGCCATTGATACCTCAATAAAATTTAATGAACAGATATCAATTAATGTTATATTATTATTAGGTAGACTTTCATCATATTATTCATCGTATTGAGAAAATAAATATCGCAGCCATAGAAATGTATATTTCACTAAAATGTAGAAAGTATTTTTTGAGGCTTTTAATATTTGTTTACAGATTCTTCAGATGAAATAGCATACGAGCTCTTATTTTGGTAATGCGTATCCTTTGTTGCTATAGGTACATCCATCATATGTTGAGGAAACTCAGTAAATAGTCATCTCAGTTGAATTAACTTTTTTACATTCAAAAGAAATGTTTTCGTGTAATTTGTATTATCGTGATTCTGAAGGAACTCATACAAATATTTTTATTGTAATACCTACATATTGAATTCTCGTAAACGCGAACGTAAATGATGATGAAATTGTGCAGCTGATATATAGTAGATTTAGGTTCCCGTGGGAAATTTAGGTAATTCTTTCTTATTGGATAACTATGTAATAAAGATATATATGACTCTACAGAATTCTAGGTTTAGTTGCGTACGCTGTGCGTTAAGTGATCTGTCAAGGCTCTTTATACATTTTTAAAATATTTATTAAGCACGGTTGATTAACAATTCTAAGAATCCGCTTCAACTATTCTCCTTTCTGTCTCCTATTTTTATATCACATTTTGGATCATACGGTCACCTTTTGGATAAATCAATTTCTTTCGTTTTATCCAAAAGGTGAATTTGCATTTAGATCCACTATAATTCAACAGATGAATGTTTGAATACTGAACACACCTGAATATACTGATTTAAAATGACATATCATTAGATAATTTCAACCACAAGACAGTTGTAACACTAAGAAAATTGAAGAAATATGACACATTTTCTTTCCACCGATCAGAAACGATCATCAGTGGCGAATTTGATTTTAAATACTTTTAAAAATCAAATTAATGTTAACTATAATTAATTTACCAGTTTCTTTATTGTCCTGTAAAGGACACATTTTTTACTTATGTATTATAACAATTCAGTAATAAATTAGAAATATGTTAAATCTGACAGATTTAACTATATAATAATGTTCTCAATGATTGAACTTTCTAAATTAACAATGCAGGTCTTATTTTCACGAAGTCTATTGTGAGGGTCTAACTAGTTGAAGACATCTGTGTGATACGCGTAATGTGAACTAAATTCTGTAAAGTTACGGTTTTCTAATTTTGTTTAATAATACAGTAAAAGAGAATTATTAGTTATGAGAACTGGATGCCCTATGACCTTTTGCTATTAATATACTGTCAACCTCCACACATTTACTGTGAAAACTATTATAATTAATTAATACTTAATTGATCGTAGTGGCATAAAACCATATATCAACCTAAATTTGTCTGCATAAAGCGTACAAATGACTGTTCATTGTCATTTATAGGAAAAAAAATATATTATTACCGTGGGCCTGGATTTAGCTTTCAATTACAGGAATATTTATTATGACGTAATGATTAGATGCTGTCTGAACTTCTACTTCAGACACCACATAAACTCGATACATTATGATCTCTATATAACTTGTGGCCATGAATTAAGTTACGATGTTGTAGGTTAAGTTTAACGTATATGTAAGATTAAGATTACTGGATGATGGTGATAATAATAGTTTTTTTATTTATTTATATAAAATTTTAGTTAGGCCAATCCATATATTTTTTGTGAGTGAATATACATTTTCTAGCTAATTCGTATATAGCGTTTGAAATTCAGTTATTACAAATATTTCTGACATATGTATATGTTTATAACTACTAACTAATATTACAAAAGTATATATGTGCATACTTAACCAATCATCATGTTGGAATAATGTGTGAGATCTTTTGGACAGATAAGGATATATATGTTTTATCTCGATGCAAATATATTTTTCTAAAAGAAATCATGATGTAATAAAAGACTAAGTTTTCTAATTCTTCAATAGAATAATTAAACATTTTACTTTGTTTCAGAAAATGGCAGGCAACATTGCCAGCAACCGCAAACAAGAGCGGTAAAATTGTGTATGGCCACTAAACGTGACCAAATCGACGATAATATGTATGCTATGAGTCCCTTAATTGCTTCCAATATTAGACCCAATAATATCATAGAAATCATAAATAGCACAGAGCCTATTGTAGAAAACGTGAACGTAACGAGGACTAACAAAAGTTTTAACGATGAAGAATTTATATTTGATAGAACAGATGTTCGTGCTATTTTTATTACTTTATACACAATTGTCTTCTGTTGTTGTTTCTTCGGTAAGTTTTATAACATATTTACTTTTGCTGTTTTTACAAAAATGATATAAATATTGTTATATGCTACAAAAATTAAATGATTGTAAATATGTGTGTTACTTAATCACGCTTACATAACTGGACTGAATTAAATTTATTTATAAAATATACTCTATAATAACTCAAACATATAAAGTGGGTAAACAAAAGGCGGTGTGTATGTCGGTCATTAATTTGTATAATATTAGACAGTATGTAGTTAACGGCTTATATATTCCAACTTAGAGGGAGAAAATTAACAGATATATACGTGTTGTGTATTAGATGTATGAAGCTAATGAACGGGAAATTGCCGCTTTTGAGGTATATCTACCTCGGGGAAACTTTGATTGTTTTAATAGCGTAATATATTATATGGCAAGTAAATTAAGCGGAATTACTGCTAGACTAATTTACGTAAACACTTTCACGTCTTTTACTGTTACAAAATATTTTATAATAAATTGCATATACATCTAAAAGTAACATCTACAATATTTATGCTCTTATTCGTCTAAACATGTGTAATTAAGTAACAAATATACTAACATCAAAATGTGTTTATAAGGGTGAGATATGGTAGTAAAATTACAGGGTAAGGAGGCAGTTCAGTCCTCAGTAATAGCAACGCATTAGTGGTACCAAAGGCGTCACATGACGATGTGATATACATGCTGTATATTTATATATTTTAATCTTAAACATAGAAGAGGACATGGAGTAACGCTAGGGTAAAATTTAATATCGCGACTACATCTTTTGTAGGAATCTATGAATGAATTTCTATGTACATTCACATGCTTACATTTTAGCTCTCAAGAATTTTCTTCCCTAGTCACTGAATCTTGAAACCTACATTCGCGACATAAATATACATATGTATGTTCGCTCGTACTTAGTTTTCTTAACCTTCAGAAACAGATCGTCCTGAAGTACTTGTACGAGAAATATATAGCTAAGGATAAATACAAGTAATACAAATATTATGTCCAGGAAGTTTTTTCACTATTTATGTAGTATATTTGTATTAGAAAACATAATGAATTGTTTATATTATGGACGAATATAAAGTGAATACCAACACAAAATATTATTTATTTGGTCATCGAGTATATAATGTCTACCAATAAATCTAAACATCCGTGGAGCCTTTAGGGCTACCGAATGATGGATATGTGATCTAAATGCAAATGTTGTTTATTATTTTTTACATTACTATTAATGAAATTTTGAAATATTATTTTCCTGTGGCGCTTAACACACAGTGATGCACGAAAGGTCATATATACTAAATACATAATACATAGCCTACCACACACTCAAACGAGAGTGGTGGTAGGATTTGTGTTAGACTGAATGAAAACCAACCGTTTTCTAAATATGTGCCTAGCCTGGTTCTCATTAAAACGCGCCATATAAAAAGGACCTAAGCCTAATGAACTACGCTAAAATAATACATAATAAATTATAATGTATTAATTTTGTTAAAAATTCCATGTATTAAATAAATCTTCGTCTATCCATTGTGATATATAACCAACACTCCTTTCACTTGTTCTGAAACTACTTTAGTGAAATTAGGTCCTTAAGGAAACTATATTGAATATTGCAATAACAATACGTAATGATGATGAAAATAAAAATATTTACAATTCAAATGTTACTGTGTGCTGAAAAGCAGGATAGCTTTATGCGCTCACAAGGCCGTACATATATGTATGTAAAATGTTGAACAATACACAAATATATTTAATATAAACAAACATTATATACAGAATATATAATATGCTTTTTAACAATGTGTAGAGCTCAATTAAGGTGATATATTAAATAATTGAGGGTAGGTATCTGTACCTGTTACGAACGTCAGAATTTACAGCATAGTCGGCAGCTAATCGCGCTGTTATATTATATAGGATGTTTAAATTATCTATTATAACTATTTGTATTTATTCATGTTCATATTATTTTATTCACAAATGTAACAAATCTCGTTACAGAATAGCACGTCAATAGTAATAAGATTTTTTTAGGACAATTTATTATAAAAATAAGTAAACTACACAAAAATACTATTTATTATTATTTAATATAATAAATATAAATTTAAATAACAATAAACCATTATCATCATTAGAAAACTTCTATATTTATAGGCGACTGTCTATGAATCGTAATTTAGAACTAATCTTAAAAATAACATAAATTTTCCTTTAGTTAAAAATAGCTATCTTTAAAATAATATCTTAAATACTTTCTTTTCAATCTTTAAGGCGTGGGACGATCTGTACCTGAACGCAAATAGAATAATATTCACAATACAGCGGAGTTATATGTAGAGCATGTCCCTAATGAAATTTAATGTCTATATATTTCTTTTTTTAATGTAAGTAAGTTTCTATTATATATTTTATATATAAAATTCTCGTATCAGAATGTTAGTTACCATACTCATCCCAAAGGGCTTGATCGATTTTTATGAAATTTTATGTGCATATTCAGTAGGTCTGAGAATCGGCTACTATCTATTATTCATACCCCTAAGTGGTAAAGGATATCCAATCCATCCCGAAATATATTTTATTTTCATTTTATTATTATTTAGGATTGAAAAATACATACAACCCTAAATTTTCACCCTTCTAGCATCAACTACTATCTTTCAATAGCGACTTTAATTTATATGGCAAAACAACGTTTGCCGGGACAGCTAGTAATAAATATAATATGATAGTGACTCGATGAAATCCTAGAGAGGGCGATGGAAAAATAAATATTTTATCAGGCGACTTTTTACACATATACCGTAATATATGAATTCTACAAGTTGTATAAAATTAGTCTCTATTTATTATCAACAATCAGATATTTGCCCCTATGACTATTGTACCAAATACATTATGATCACAGTCTTCTTAAAAATCACAGAAGGTGAGATGGAGGGTATAGAACAGACCCATTTGTTAGATATTTTATTTTCTAATGCTTATAACATCGTAACCATGACTTTCTATATTTAATAACCTTTTTATCTAATGATTACATCTTCAGTAATCAACTGGTCTGCCTTCTGTCTAGTGGTTGTCTGTAGACGGTGTGTGTCAAACCTTTATGAGATTGATACGACATTGTTGCTCTCCCAGATTCAGCCCCCATTTTCTTTATCAATTGATAATCTCAAATAATCTTTAATTATATTCTTAAGTTGATTCTCTTCAAATATATATATATATATATATATATATATATATATATATATATATATTATCATCATTATTAATATATATATATCTCGTATGGTTGATCCGAAAGGTTTAACATCACTATTAATCCTTAAAGTATCAACAATAATTCTAGCAAACAACGAACAGCAGCTAAACTAACTCAAACGTGTGAGGATTTCTCTTCAACAGATAACATATTATTCTCAACTATAATGTAAAGAAACTCAGTTTAGTGATCGATATCACTCAGTTGGAGTACTTACATCACGGGTATCAGCCGCAAAACCACTCGACTTTGCGTAATCTATACTGACTAGAGAACTTTCTACTTCAGAACTAAAATTTTTCTAGTAACTGAAAATATGTTGATGATCATTGGCACTTCGTAGAACTCAGATTTTTTATTATTGTATAAAACACAATTACCTTCTTTATAGATTTTGTTACGACAAGATTATCCATTCCAGAGAACTAAATTTTTACGGCTCCCTGCCCTGTAATTTCGCGGCCATTTCTCACCCTACAATTGAAATACTACTTACAAAGCTATCGTAATAAGTAAGACTATGCAAATTCAAATGACTTGGTGTAAAGTCTATTATAAAAAGTACTAGTTACTACTCTTATTTATTCAAACATAAATGTATTCATTATTTTTATTCTCAGCTATTAATCCATCACCGTTGATTTCTTCTGATATAATGTAGATACGCTGTGATTTATGCTGAACGATCTTAATTCTCATGAATATCTTAGAAACTAATTTATTTTCCATGGGGAATTTACCATTCCATTTCCAAATACAGTCGCAGTTCCGGCTCCTTCCAACAATCTATTGCCATTCAAGCATTAAACTTTGGAACGACTTCAACCTTCACATTAAAACCACTAGTAGCTATAGGTAGCCCTTTAAATTAAAATAAATAATTTATATCAATTTCCTAAATAGTCCGTACCAGTGATGTTTCAGTTATGTATTACGTGATATTATTTGGATGTTGCATCTAAGCATATAGCATAAACGCCATGAAAACGTACGACATACTGAACAAAATGCCAAGCCCTGGAGGGCTGAATTGAATTTTTACTTTTATTTTTAACTTAAATTTGACATTCATTCTATTTTTATAATATCATATAAATTTATTAAGAATATGCTTAATCGATGTCTTAGACGTAATGCTGGATGTGACTAAATTATGAATTTTATAAAGGAAAAAACAAAGTGCCTTTGAAAGTGGTCGCGATGACGCAGAGCTATAACGTGGATTGAGCTAACGGAATTCAATTTTGCAATTGTTAATTGTACAGGTACATATATTACAGAAATAATAAATATTTAAATATTATCGACATTGATATATGCATCTTCCCAATTTAAAAATAAAGTCATGTATGTAAGATATCAATTAGGAACTTAAATTTATGATTATTAAAACAATGAAATATTGCGAAATACTGTATTTTTATTACATGGAAATACTAATATCCCAGTTGATTATACCGTATATAAGATATTGATTGTTGTAGGCTAAGGAAACGCTCTTTGTCGTATCCTGAAATTATCTGATAATAGCCAGTTTATCCCTGAGGATAGTCGTGGTTATGGCTGACTTACCCGTACAAGGATACAAAAAGTCTCAAGACGCCCTAATGTAAAAAAAAATGTTTAAAGTTGCTCAAAGTATGCAGCGTTTCAATCCGTGAACATTTATTTTATTCATAAATGACCTGTGACATCTTAATTAACAATTTTTACTATTTCGTATATGTTTATCACTCTCATACACAATTCTCCCTTTAACACTGTACCTAATACTACAGGTAATTTCAGCACGATTACGTACTTTCGTTTCTTAACAATGTAACCAGAAAGCTACACGCAATACAAAACATCTTTAACGTACTATTCACAGGGCATACCGTAATTTGTGGTAATAAATACGTTTATTATTGCATACTGGCCTTCCCGCTTTAATTAAAGAAATGGAAAGTACGTGATCGCTCTTATATATGTCTTAGATTTCATAATTAAATTCTTTTTCGTTTTAATCTCATTTCTTTTCTGTTGTATATCGGAACATCGGAAACCGATATAATATTTTGTGGAACCCGATATTATTTTTGGATGTATAATTGGCTGGCTACTCAGTACTAGATATATATATATTTTATTTGATTCCTTTTTGTTTTCCCCTATTCTACATAAATATTATCTCACATGCGGTAGCAGCATATACATAATAATTTTAAGTAGTATTTGATAACATATTAGATATATAATTTATAATATACGATATAAACATAAATATATATTGTATATATAAACTTATGTATAAAGTTAATTTATTTTTCTTTTTGTGGTTTATTTCATGTTATATTAGTAGTATTTGTTTTATGATATTATTTTAATACATAATAAAATTATATTAGTATTACTCATAGTGACATGATAACGTTATTACTTACTAAATTTGTACATGTTCTTTGAATAGCTTTTCAAGCATATACATGTAATAAATAACCTTAATTTTGTATTCTATCGGTGCTCGATGATAACGCGTTAAATCTACGAACATTGATTTACAAGACGGCAAATCCTATTATGTTCTCAGCTGGCTCCGTATTGAGCACTAATGTGTTTGGACTGCTCTAATAGATACATCTCCTATATCGCTTTGTCTATGATGAGATGTTGCAACTAGTGTCTTGCGTAATTCCTCGCACTTAAATGTTTTGCCAGCCTACATGCAAAAACATTTAAGTTCATATAGAACACTATATAATTGGATCATACTTATTCAAAATAATAGTTATTTTAGGCGACTGCCTAAGAAAATATGTACCTACGTATGCCTAATACGCACCATACTCTATTACTTATATACATGTTCAAATGTGGTCGAGTATATGTATTTGTAAGTGAATGTACGTACATATCATTATCATTAATTGTTTTTCAAAATATTCTCCGTGACATTTAATACACTTTTGCATACGTTCAAACCAGTTTTTAAAACATTTATTCCACTCCGAAGTTGGGTAGTCAAAATGGCCGATTTGTATGCGTCAACAGCTTCTTCGGGTGAGCTGAAACGTTGACCACGAAGACTTTTCTTAATTTTGGGGAACGCAAAAAATCGTTAGGGCTTAAGTCAGGGCTGTAAGGCAGATGATCCAAAATTTCGACATTTTGGGTGCTCAAAAACATCTTTGTTTGACGGGCGGTGTGCGAACTTGCATTGTCATGATATCTTGAATTGTTTTTTCGCAATTCGGTGACGACTTGTGGCAAACAAACAGTTGTATACCAGTCAGCGGTAACCGTCTTGCAATCTTCTAGTACAATAGTGGCGACATGACCACCCTTAGCCACGTTTGTGCCAACCATTTTTTTTTTGCTCCGTGAGCGAATGATTTTGGTCGGTTTTGGCTCATCCTGGAAGACCCAAACAGTTGACTGCTGCTTAGAATCTGGATCGTAAGCATATATCCAAGACTCGTCGCCACTAACCATATCATAAACATGCTTTGACATTCCTCGGTTGAATCGCTGCAGAGTTTTGCGACACCAACTAACACGGGCTATTTTTTGGTCGTCGCTAAGCAAATGTGGTACAACGAGAGATCAACTTTCTTACGCCAAGTTCTTCGTGTAGGATTTTTTGGACAGTGATCCCTGAAATGTCCAGGGATGCCTCTATCTCACGGCAGGTCACATGACGATCTTCGAGGATTAGTTGCCGCACGGCTTCAATATTCTCTTGCGTCATGGCTGTTTTTGGACGACCTTCACGTGGCTTGTCACTGAGGCTAGAGTGCCCACGTTAAAATTCTAAATACCATCGTTCTATAGTCCTAAGACATGGTGCTACATCAGTACACAGAAGTGATTTCCTCAGAGCACTGAAGTCGCGATAATCCCCTGTGATAGTTGTAGAAAATTATCGCACGCAAATTTTCCTTAGAGATTTCGATTTTTACAACTAACTTGTCACCTGTGATACAATAAAACTATTCGACCAATCTGAAAACATTCTTTTGTTTTCGAATTCTAAATTCAAAAAGATGTAAATGCCATATGCTTTTTTTTTTTTTAATAATCGCGGGAGGTTGGCAAACGACACGACTTAAAAGGCAGCCTAGGTATAAGCTCAAATCATTATCATAAGGCTTAATATAACAAATAGCTTAACGGTATCATTAGTTTCATATTTACTTGCTCTATACATTTGGTAATATTTACAACTTAACAATTTAATATTACTTCGTAATAATAGAGGCAACAATTTTTTAAAGCAGTGTCTAAATTCATTCACCTTGGTTATAAGTAATTAATTTAATAGTCCGTTTATAAATTTAACTTTGTCACATTTCAAAACTCAAAATTAGATTTACAATACAATTATAGTGTGGTGTAGAGTTTTAATACTATGATCTGCATATTAATATTTATAGTAACTAGTTTATAATACGTGCCCAGAATAATATAATTAACGGGATAAAAATAGCAACAATAGCAAATAATATATAATATGATTTAGTATTGCAAGCAGAATTTTAAAATGTACGTACGATTATTTCCAATAAGCAATAAAAAAGAAATAAATTAATTAACTTTTACATTTTATTTAAATAAAATCTATTTAAAGTTGATAAATGTAACGAGGGTTGCCAATTTACAAGGAATTTTAGAATTAGAGATTTTGTTAAAGAACAATAACCATTAACGCCTAATTCTTAAATCTTATTGCTTCATTCTCCGCAAATGAAACGCTTCCAAGTTTAGAATTACCATTTACTTGGGTAGACTGTAATTAGATGTAGCAGTTAGTACTTACAGGAACTGTGTTGAGCTTCTGAATATTCGTCCATTTCACTTTATTTTTCTGCAAGTAAAATTCACATGAAATGTGGTATGCATTTACAGTGGGTTCGTACATATTGCAAAGCAAAATATAGATTTTAAATCCATTGATTGGAAAGTAATATTATATATGTGGATTGATATAATGATTATATATGCAAATACATGTCATAGGCTATAATTTTACTACCTACTATACTATAATTTTACCACCATTAAGCATAAGTGGGAAAGAGTAAAGACTCGGCTTACGGCTAGTCTTTCCTCTGTTTGTTTGTCTGAAAACTGTACTATCTGTCTACTACTGTCTTTAATAAACGTTGTCTTCGTTTATTAAAGCCAAATAGCGAAAGCAATATATTAGGAACTATTATATATGTGTTATTTTTTTTTCAGGTAACCTGCTTGTGATTTTAGTTGTAACACTTTCAAGGAGGCTACGGTCAATAACCAATTTCTTTCTGGCAAATCTGGCTGTGGCAGATTTATGTGTGGGTGTGTTCTGCGTCTTCCAAAATTTGACGATTTATCTTATACCGAGGTGAGTGTAATTGAAATTAGGTTAAATATATATAATTTAGTATCCAATAATGGAATCTATTTTAACATGATCAACATCCGGCTTGGTAGACTTAATTTGAGTTTTGAGTATAATATTACAATGAACATTTTATGCGATAAATTTCGCTTATGGTTAGATATATAGCAGTGGAAAAGCACTTGTCTGATGTATAGTGGAAGACACGATATAATAGTTAACGTTTAATATAGATATAATATTTCAGTGAAACTTCATATATTAAATGTTAACTATTATAGTTTGGCAGTATTAACCAAAAAATGTATTAGAGTACCTAATATATATTCTTTGTGTATTTCTCCAGAAAAGCTTATAACACGAAACTTAATATTTCAATACATTTATATACATTGTATTTAAAAAAAAATGATTCACACACTCCGTGCATATGTGCGTAAAAGCGTTTTGTAGGTATTTCATTCATATTTGTTACAAAATGCGAAAATAAAGCAATACAATATTAATGTAACACTAACGTTAAAATGTTTTAATATATTTTAAATCCATTTTATTAGTAGTTGTCGAAATTGTATTGTAAGACAGAGGGACGGATAAACAGTGTAGGACTATAAACCAGTATTCCTCTTTTAAATAAACATTTTTTAAACACAGCGATAAAGTCCAGGCCAAAGTAATGGGTGCTTAAGTTTAAGGCACGACAAGATAAGGAAATAGAGAAGATTGAATCGCGAAGCGTTAAATCTTTATATCCCTCAAGCCTTATTATTCCAATAACCCGCTGCATCAGCCCTACCTACATTACAAAAGCGTCAAAAACCTCTTTTGTTAAGCATTTTTTCTTTTATAGTATTCTCTACAGAAAAGGGAAACTGAGCAACTTTCTCCACGTGATATGGGTTGAAATATGGGGACAACTTTTAAAAGCCTTCTTACTCGAATGTAACAATGTTTACATTATTTATTATATAAGTACAAAAGTAAAAATACTAATATTTCTGAATAACTAGTTAAAAAGAAAAAGAAAAATGTTTTTTACTACTTTATATTATTTTCGAAGTTTAGAAATACATTATTATCATCATATTACAAAAAGTTTGTGATAATTTATTATGTATAAACTCAATTGCATGATTAACATTTTAGCTGAAGAGACTTGTAAATAATAAATCACAAATATCGAATAATTTTGTAAATTGACAGGTAACACAGACTTCGATATGAATACATAAAGTCCCATAACTGATTTTTTTTAATTTATTTAATTTCTTAGTTTTTCACAAGGTTTCTTAGAATCCATTAAAAAACTAGTTTATTCTCAAGTAGGTACCACATATCTACTACGTAATTCTATCACAAATAAAGTCGATTTTTGTGAAATAAATTTATTTCTATGCTTTTCCTAGAAATATTGTTTCATAGAAGAAGACTGTCGTAATGAAACAATCTCCTTTTGAAGTCTGTGGATAACAGTAATGTTGAATAACCTCTCAGAATACTAGGTATTAAGCTATGCTAAATGTTAAACATAAGATTTGGCAGCTCTTGACTTTAAGGTTTTTGATCTTGTTTCAAAGAATAGATTACGAAGTTACAAGTACACAATAACAGTCCTTATTCGTAACATTATTATATTATTTACATTAGATTGAATTATACACCCACTTTTTAGTTAGTACATATATACCTATATAAATTTCTTCGTTAGCTGTATTTTTATGTATTAGGGACGTATTTAAGTATTTACGAATATAATTAGAGCAATTAAACCAGTTAGGTCTTATTGCAAAAATCTTGTTCATTCCATTAGATTAATAGATCTGATCTATTATTTTGATTAATGGCCGATATCGGATTAAAACAAATTTATCAGAAATCCTTAAAATATAGAGCAAGATTTATATAGAACCTAAGTATTACATAGGTCTAATTGGGTTCCAATTAAGTACAGTTTCAGTTGAAGATAAAGTAGGTTATTATGTTGATAGTTAAATTTCCAATTAATTAGATAATAATTATTGGTAATTTATGAATTTACATCTTCACACACACACATTACTGTGTGCAACAAGATTCAAACGGAAAATTAATAAGATTAAAGTGACGTTGCGGACATTGTAAACCTTTATGTGTACAAGTGTCTATGAAAACAACTAAAACCAACAAGAAAATAAGAAAATCTTGCTACTCTAACTTGTCTATCAAGATAAGCAACTGCCTAATTGAAAAGAAATAATAAAATAAATGATATCGCTTTGAGTCACATAAATCGTCTACAACTACGACATACTATATCATAACATAAACGGAACATTCATTATCATAATAGCTGTATTTTTTATCGAAAATGGCCTTTGGCATATCCCCCATAAATAGGTTTCCTAGCAGTAAAGATTGTACCTACATTTTCAGCGAAATATTACATTTGCTCTCTATTTTTATGCTAATAACTTCCACTTCCTTTATATTTATTGGATATTTATTTTCAACTACGAGTAAAAAAGCAGTTTTTATTTCAACACAATCATCGTGTACCGAATTACTTAATTACTTAAAAAAAGTAACTATTATAATTTAAGTAGTAGCTAATATATAAAACATTTTGTTTGTTAATTGATCAATTAATTGAGTTTTTATTTTTATGATTTTATTGTATTTATTTCTGAATTTTGAGGCACTTGACCTGAAGGCGTTGTAAATTAAGTCTAATACCAATAATAATATACATTTCAATACTTAATATTGTTTTTTTCTTTTCTATTGTTGAAATTATAAGTTGTATATATTTTTATTCATATTCGATTGATCATTATGTCGGATAGATACTCGTACATTTATTGCTTTTCCTACTATCATATTCAAACTACATCTAAAGGTTACGTAGAAGGGATCACTTCTGGTTTTGTTATTCATTTTACTCTCATAAGTACACAGGGTCTTTATTGCTTATTATTTTTTCCTATATACGAGAAATAAAATATTACCTATATGTGTTCCTCATGTGTATATGACCCTTGAAAGCAAATAATAGGGGTCGAATATATTACTCTGAAAACAGGGAGACATCCCATCAATCATTTATTAGAAAGAATGATAAAAATGCACCAAGAGGGACACCGTAACGGTGGATTGCTTATTTGACATGAATGGATTGTTTAAAAACAACGTTTTGTTTTATTGTTGTAATTTACAACGGAAGCTGTATCTACATTTAGATAACTACTAAATTATGAGACACTAATTCTCGATGTTCTAATGCAATATCTTTTATCGTATTTACTCTTTTTATAAATGTATTTGCCAAGACTCCATGGTACTCGAATATATATCCATATGTAAAGTATACTATTCTGTGAATTAAATACAAATTAATTTAGTATTAATAATATTTTAATAAATGCAAATTATTATTATTCATTATAGGCTTCATTATCAATATTTAAGATTTACTATTATGACAAAAGAAAGTTGTGACGGGAAAAACAGGATGGAATTCAGTAAATTGGTAAATTAATTGCCTTAACACCTACTGATATAACAGACACCTACTCATGTTTCCAACTTTGTTATATGTAGACATTATATAAATTGTACATCTTCAAAACTTCTATTTTTCACCGTAATTGAAATTTGACAAATTCAAATTGTTCCTCTCTGTTTATTTTAGTGACGTCGATTAGAAGTGCTTTTAAGGGAAACCAACTCAATTAACATTCAATGGCGTTAATAAATTATTTGACAGTAGCGCATTCTGTTAAATTCTTTCGTATTGAATGCCCGTCTCTTAAAATATCTTAAACCTATAGTCACAATAAGTACTAATACTAGTTACTTAGGCTACCCTTGAATAGGCCAGTTAACCAAGGTATTTTTTTAACATTCAGAGAAATATTAAAATCTAACTGTGTCCCTACAATACAACACCTCAGTACAACATGTTTAATTATTTTCATATGACAGGCCTTTAGGGAAATTACGCATGTATGTAAGCTTTAGTGGAATTGGCGAAGACCATGAATACAAAAAAATAAAACTGTATTAAATAAAACTCACCGTCTGA
Organism: Achroia grisella; assembly: GCF_030625045.1. Taxonomy (NCBI): domain Eukaryota; kingdom Metazoa; phylum Arthropoda; class Insecta; order Lepidoptera; family Pyralidae; genus Achroia; species Achroia grisella. The sequence goes on from NW_026713061.1 coordinate 330,886, forward strand.
TACGTGACAAAAGTTTACAATCTTATTCAGATTGTAAACTTTTGTCACGGCTGTAGTCACAACGGCTAGGAGAAAAGATTTAAAGATTAGGTTTTTTCTTTTATAAAGTAATATTATTAATCTTTTATTAAGGCTTTCACTAAAACAGTATTTCCTAAAATTCGAATGATATATTCTCCATTCCGCGAGGGTAAATAGCTATATATTGTTTTTGACTATTTACACAGCGTCATCTAGTCCCAAGCTAAGCATAGCTTGTGTTATGGGTACTAGACAACTGATATAAATACATGGATATATTTTTTTTTTAAATAAATACATATTATGCATAGAAAGAACCCAGACCTAATATAAATGTTTGTACCGTGCGAGGAATCGAACCCACGACCATGGGATAGTAAAGCGGTGTGCTAAACCACTAGACCACCGAGGCTGTCTATTCTATTTTTTTATTTTTATACCAAGTAAATCTGAATTTGGTCCCTTTTTCCATGCACCCATATCATGTGGTTTTGACAGCAATCAATCAAGAGTTCAACACCAGCCAGATGTACTCGTATACTTTGAAATCTACATATCAACGTAAACAGAGTTTTTTTTTATTTTGAAATTGTAAAAACGAATATTAACATCATATACACATACAGATAGTAAAGAGTAGAAACAATTTATTTACATTTTAGACTTGTATGTAACTTTCCGTATTTTTATAAAGCATAAAAATACTTTGAAAGGAATATTTGATGACAGAACGTCAATATTAGAAATAAAAACACTTTAGTGTTTTATTTACTAACTTACTTTACTAAAATTTCAATATATTTTTCAACTAAACCCAAATAGAGTTTTTCTATACTATTTATACTAAATAGTTCACATTTTATAAGCAAGTTAGGAGTTATCTTCGACAATACTGCATTTTTATTACTAACTACTAATATATCACGATGCATGTCGTTTTTAGAGAATAAAATGTTTAATCTAATATTACTGTTTATAATTTTAAGATAAATGTACATGATATACCTATTCCTAAGTCCTCAGATAATCAATGGTTAAACTGGATTAAGTACTTACTGTAGAAACATAATTAATAGGCACAATTATTAATCAATTTGACTAAATAACTACAGTATTACTCCAATAATTACATTACATATAATTCACCGCAAATAACATACTCGAGAAGTTTATACACATATATACCGCAACTACAGTTAGGTAATATTGTAAATAAAAATTTACGACTAGCTGTATTTCGCGGGGCTACCTGTGTGATATAGATAGATAAAATGTATCAATATAATCTACGATGTAATTATACATGTACAATAATTATCATTCGAATTCATTAGATTTTGCGAGAAACAGGAACAAACATCCATTCTCATACCCATTAATTTCCACATCTGTAATACATATTAGTATTTAAGGATGCTATCCTTATCATAGCATATCATTTACATATCCATATAGTGGTAAATTCCCTTGAAGATCGACCAAATAAATAAAAATCTCATCCCGCAGTGTGTCTGTTTATTTATTTATTACATTCCACAGTGTTACATTAAAGATTGACATAAAATTATTATAAGAGCACTATGAACCCCGATGAGCGCAGCAACCTACAATGAGATACAGTGGCTTTAACAGATTTTGATTATTTTGTATATTATTTTTCTGATTTATGTGTACATATATAAAATATACAGATTTTATCATTCGTAAGTTATCTATCATGTTATTATAATATCAGTGAATAACTGACATTACAAGAACATTTGTTTATAAGTACTTTTTTTAAGTTATGTGTAAAAATTTTATCTTTTTTTATACTTTTTAAATGTTACGGTAGTTTATTATAATAATATTTTTATTGACATTGCCAGAGGTCTAGATGAGTGTAAACTAAGTTTGGAATCTGGAAGCATTAATCTGTTTTGTAATCATACAGAATAATTATGTGTAATATCTACGTTGTAATACTACTACTTCTAATTTTTTTGTATAAATCAGGATATTTACGGGCGAATTTACATACTTCCAAACCGCGATACCACCAAAGACATAATATATATTTGCATTTAAATATACGCATCTGTATTAGCGCTATAATATAATTGTTTTAATCAATATTTTTGTTTTCAGTTGGGTATTTGGAGACTTTCTTTGCAAGATGTACCAGTTCGTTCACTCGTTGAGTTACACGGCGTCGATCTTCATACTGGTTGTTATTTGTACCGAGAGATATTTCGCCATAATACATCCCATAACTTGCAAGCAAATCCTTACATCCACAAGGCTCAGGGTAAGATGTTTTGAAAGTATTTCGTTCCCAGCTTCTTGTAAATATTGAAAAATTAAATATTGTGATAACTCGATTCGACTGGTTTTTTTATAGAGGTGATGGTCCATCTGATGGTAAGTCGTAACCGTCGCCTATATACAGGAAAGGCACTACGACAGCAGATTATCATGTACTTGAAAAGATACGATAGCCTATTATCATCTATTTGAACTTCCAAAATATTTATTAAAACAAATTTATTAAATTTTATGATATGTTACTTACTCCTTACTTGTTATTAATTAATGGTTTCTAAGGACTGTATGTAATAGTTTTACATAAGTATATAAAAAAGGATGGACGCAAACGGCAAAGACTGTATTCGAAAAGCAAGTGACATATGAAAACAAAAATAGCAATATAAAAAGAGTAGGGCACATTTACAATAACAAGAAATCAATGTTTAGATACAATTACAACTTCTTATTGTAAACATCACTCAATTGAGATTAATGATGCAATAGTTTTCATAATTACTTTGATTTCTTAGAATATTGTTTCGTATTTATAGCAATATGAAACAATATTATATTACTAATAGTTAACAAATATTATTTTCTATAGAACTATTAATAAATGAAGAATATTCTATTAGCTTCTATTGTTAGAATCTAAGTTATAAGCCGTGCACCTGATAAATAAGGACTAAATTCATCAGACAGAAACAAATGAATGTTTATGTAATTTTCTAGGGTCTAAGCGTTTTGGTTGCCTCTGATTTAAAGTTGTTTGCTTTATTATATGTCACACAATATTTGATATTTATTAGATATTTTCTTAAACAGAGACTATTTCGTAATTACAAGGACACATATTCAATCGATAATCGACCCAGTTATAATATTGCTTTATCAAACTCAAATAATAAAAATTGTTTAGAGTAGTAAAAATGAATTTAAGCATATAAAAAGAAAAAAAATCTTAACCGAATGAAATGGTGTTCGTGATAAAACTCTTTCATGAAGTAGTTGTAAGGCCCTATATTGTTTTGTGTCATTGAGCTCTTTGTAATATAGTTAAGTATAATGATGGCTAGCATATACGTCATACTAGTGAATAGGTGCTGCTTGAGGTCTGAAGATTCAATTATTTTTGTCTAATAACGGTCATTTAATAACGTAATATTACTAAGTATTCACCAAAATTGTATACTAAGTTTTCTCTTTTCAAACTATATACGAGTATGTATGCGCCGAACTGACGATGGATTTATCATAAATGTCTGTTTACAGAACGCTATACGAATAAAAATAATACGAATTGTTCAAAAGTGTCCAATTTGCGTGAATAGAAAATCCTTTATTTAAATAGACTTAATTTAAGCACTTTTGAATAGTCATAACATTTTTTTTTAGTCAACCGCTCATTCGGAAAGCTGTCTCATCACAAGAAGAATGAGCAAGAAACTTGTGTGAATGTTTTTGTAAACTTGTAAATGTAAACTTACAAGGATTATTTCCTTGTAAGTTTACAATTACAAGTCAAAACGTGTGAATACAAACCACTAGCACTAACTTATTAAGATCAAATATAAATACACAATAAGATACACGATACACAATACACGATAAGATCAGACCAGTCCTTACAAGCAGCACTCGTTCACGAGTATGACGGATGAGCCAAGCATCACTGCGCTCGACCATATTTTAGGGAGCCCGATGACCCGGCCAACCACGCCGCCACATGTCTGGACATTTTAGTGAGCGACTACTCATTCTACTCGTCTACGATCAAGCTACTTAAAATTACTATATGGTAGTTAGTGAATTCTCTTATATATATTTTTTTATATTTATAATACAAATTTATACTAATGCAAACAAAAGCACAAAGGAACATTTTGTAAGAATTTTCTTAACAAAAGGCGAAGCAATATCTTTTAGTCAACCTTATGCATGTCCTTCTCATTTACGATAAATGACGTAGTTTCTTCGAAAATCAATCCTGAGATACTTTTCCTTATATATTCTGAAATGAGCACTGTAAGTAGTAGTCGTCTTTCACTAAAATACAATATGGATAATTCTCTCACATTAAATAATATGGGGTACAAAGTTTTTGCTTCACGTATTAATATATAGATAAATTACTCTACTAAATATTTATTATGGCAAGCAAAATACAATAAATATATCATTAAAATATTTTTTGTAGTAATATATTCCTAAATAAGTATATAAGATATTATTGTATTGCGCGAGGAATTGAACCTGCAACCATCGAAAGTAAGGCGGTGCAATAGACTGTTAAACCACTAAGGTAGTAAACAAATAATATAGATTAATATTCAAATCTAGACCTCCAATTTTTTGTTAATGAAATTTGTTTTCTAATTCAGTTATTAAGATTAATCGCAGTATTTTAACAGACTGAGTGATTTGTGTGATTTCATTTGAAAGAAGGTTTAGATGAAAATTGGTTAGGTAGTAACGACCTTGATCACGATGGAAAAATGGCAAGAATTGTCAATTCTAAGCATGCATATCCATATATCAGATATGTATATCCGATCTCGCAGTGTACATAATTAAGACACATTAACGAAATACGTACCACAAGTATGTAGGTACGTATTTCGTTATTGTGAAATAATCTAAAATAAGTACAATAAACATTTTTGGCAAGTATAGTACTATCGATATATACATGGTATTTATCTCTTATTAATTTAATCAGATACCTAACTGTTATAATATCGTATGTACTGTGTATTTTGCAATACATATATTCTTTAAAATAAAAGAACTGTAATAAATTATTAATAATGTAATTACATCTGTATATACTATAAAGTAAATTATATCAATAATTTAAAAACCCCAACCCCTCGTCTAGCACTGGTTGATTTCCGTCAAGTATACCTTAAATAATCCTGATTAAAACAGCTTTTAGACAAAAGAAACCGCATTTACATCAGTTAATTCGTTTGGAAGCACACATACAAAGGCTGTAAACTTAAAATGCAAAGTGGTCAAGATTTATATTATTTATATCAAAGGAAGGTGCTGAGTTTAGGTACTGAATTCTCTTGAATTTATTTACCGTTTTCTGTCCCTGGAGAGTTAGTTGTAATACAAGCGAGAGTCGATTGTTAACTGGTTTCTTATTTCTTATCTTTACCTACTCCACCCAAAGGTTCTACTCCTTTGTATTAATTCATGTAAATTGATTATTCTTCGCTGTATCGAGTGTATTATAAAACGAAAGTGTATAAATATATGACTTTATTACAATGTTAATTAATGCCAATGACATCCAATTTTGATATTTATTGACTATAGCTTTTTAAGACAGATATTCGAGAGCTAACTGTTATACTTATAAATATAGATATTATATAATTTATTTATAAATATAGATATTATATAATTATATAATATAAATATTTATACAATTTTAGTTTTATAATGCGAATTCTAGTTAATATTGACTTCTTTCTCAGCACCCGATCTGTGTTTTACGTGAACTTCTTTTTACTTGAAACTGTGCCGTCTAATATAGGTACATATACGGCTACCAATGTATTTGTACTACAATCACATGCAAAGTCATTTATCTATCTATAGCTTCTAAATGGAGGTTGTTCTCGATTTCACACATTTTATTAATATGTGTTACTTATATCTTCGCTAATTGGTCACTGATTCTCGACTGACTTCTAAAAAGGAGGATCTTCTCAATTCGACAGATTTTTTAGGTATTGTACGTTATTTTAGAACGTTTTTTACGTAAACTGATTTTGATAATTCTTTTTTCGATCTGTGTACTAGTTTTAGAATAATACTTAATTATGCATTGAAGTCAATTTTCTTAGCAAGAGCAACTTTATAATTATGTTTTGCAATTAATATTAGGTTTGACCACACATAGTTGTTTTGGCCCAATTAAAGTCGGATTTTTCTGTTCTAACATATACTATCTGAAGATACATATGTTAGGACAGCATCAAAGCCCTGCCCCGTTCTCTATGTAAATAAAAATAGCGAAAATACAGAAAGCAACAAGTTGCGTAAATACGAGTTCTTCTTAAATTATTTTACATTTATTCTGTGGAAATATTCGCTCCGTAAGGTCCATATACAAGCACATTAGCATAGCCATCCAGCGAAATAATGTAGTCAGTATTTTTAAAAAGATCCCGCACGAACACACCATAAATTGAAACGCAAAAGATTTTTTTTCTACATTATTTATCTTTACAATATTTTTAATACAAATGAAAATGTATTTATGCACACGAATATCATAAATTCAATAATGCATTTGACTGTACATCTGTTTGATGTTTGCTAAAAATTTATGACTATATGGATGAATATAAGCAACGAGAAGATACATGTCATCGCAAGGATGGATATAGGCCATCGGGATTATAAAATATAACTACATCTCAAAAAATCCGACAAAGTTATAGATAAATATATATTACAACAGTATTTTCCAAATATATTTACAATATTGTGTAATCTTTTTTATCGTGTGGAAAAATCTTTAAAAGACCATTACCCTGCCGGAGCAGTGTGTGGGTGACGGGGTGTGTGGGATTCGTACACGCTGAAAAAACCACACGGCATACCTAAGAGCTACCTACGTAACGTAGTCTAAGAAAATAATGATATATATGTATGTATACTAGCTGTAAATGACCTCGGTGGTCTAGCGGTTTAGCACACCGCCTTACTACGATGGTCGCAGGTTTCATTCCTCGTTCGATACAAACATTGTCATTATGAGTATGATTGTTTGTATTACTCTAGGTTACTTTTGTAATTAAAGTTATGCATGTATTTACAAAAAAATATATATATCTGTATCAAAGTCTGCTTAGCATGGGACTATGTGAATTGTCCTAGGTTGTTATTCTTATTAAATTTTCTTTAATTATAATATGTGCATTTTCTCGCGACTTCGACTTTATTCTACTTTTTGGAGATTAAATGTATTCTATGTATCAACATAAGTATGGCCTTACACTATTCATATAAAATTTCTAGAAGATTAATTCAGTCATTAAGTCGTAAAAGGGTAACAAACAAACAGACGTACTTTCACAAAATTCTGTAAAAATGTTCGTGCTTCAATAAATTATTTTGTTGCAGCTCGTGATTCTCGGTGTATGGATAACGAGTGCTGCATACAGTGCTCCGAAGTTTATATGGGTGGAGACGATCCCAAACAACCTCGGCAACGGTCGTATGGAGACCATCTGTATATCGCACCGTCGAAAATACAACTCGGAACTTTTCGACATGGTCAACTTCGGATTGCTCTACGTGACGCCGTTATGCGTGATGACGGTAAGATTACTGTCGTAAATAAAATTACTTTGTGTATACTTCTTAACTGAGGCGTTCCCGCCATAATATTATGAAACTTATAATTAAACATGTCCTGAAGTTTTATATGGATATAGTACATATATTTGAACCGCCACGTATACAAAACTAAATGCTACGAGCGAATTCCATTACATTTTGGAGATAAAATGTAGTCTATATTCGTAATATGGGTCAAAGACAGACAGGCCAACTTTCATATTTTTAATACTAGCTGTTATCCGCGACTACGTCTACTTTTTTAAGATAAAATTCAGCCATGTCTCTTCTCGCGACATAATCTATCTTAACACCAAATTTCATTCAGTTCAGTCGTTAAGGTAAGAAATAGAGATTACTATGAATTAATAAGCTTCGTCAAACTTCAGTATTGCCTCCAGCATCTTGGGTTAATTTTGTTTACATATGTTCTGATTGCATTCTAATTGTTTACATACGATTTGATTAATATCTGAAATTTTAATTCAATTTCTGATTCTGTATTCATGTTATGTTTAATTAATTTATTTTGGACTAATATTCGCAGATTAAACAAGTACACTCTAATATTGATTTTTTCAAATTATGTTGAATATTCCAATTCTCGGACTTATTAATTAAGTCTCTTTTTCTCCATAAAAAAATCTTATTATAATAACTAAGTTTAGACTTAGGCTATGTACACATTCTAATGTTTTAAAAATTGAAATGTGCCTATCTGTTACCTTTTCAGGAATTATCTAGATAATTATATGCAAAATAAATAGATGAAATTATATAAAGAGAAACGTTTTGAAAATATAAATAGGTATTAAGAATAAAAATCCAACTATTAATCCATTACATAATTAGCGCATTTCAAATGAAGTTATGATTTATTACTCTCTATAGAGATATTCAAAAGGGCAATCAGTTTGAAAGAGAAGCTGTAAATTCCAAAGGTACTGCTTAATGGAATTAATATCCGAGGTAGCTGAATAGTACGTGAATAGTATGACAAATATCAGTCTGCTAAAGTAAAAAAACGTAAATTTGCCTCAACGAAATGCGTAGGGTAGGTATTTGTGGAGTTGCAAAATATTCATAAGATGTAAACTATTTCAGTAATACTTGATTCTATTATCATATTTTATAAAGTCTACTTCCGGTAAATGTAGTTGATATGATACCCATACCTGTCAGTACACATATGTATACTGACAGGTAGGGTTTTTGTAGGAGCTGTTACAACAGCTCCTACAAAAAAAGATGATTTAGTGTTAAGTAAGCCATATTTAAAAATATATGTATATATATATAATAACAAATTTGTGATGTATCGATATTACCTATTCTTAAACAAAAAGACGAATCCGGATAAAATTGAAACAGGGCCAACACTGTGGGACTTCAAAGGGGATCGTCTAAATCCGTTCAATTTTCGCGGAGAACACTATAAAAAGCAATGTGTGTGTAATTTAGAATTTCTTTCCTCTGCCAGTTCGTTGAAAGTACACATCTCCTAATGCAGATGAATACATACACGTAAAAAATACCAGGATTCTGTGCCACGAACATGCATGTGATGGAATGACTCATTAGTCTGCCTTATTTGTAGGGACTGTCTGCTTCATACATAATAAAACCTAACACACACATACATAACCCAAAATAATCACTGTACCTACTCGTACTTTTCCTAATATTAATACGTTTTGCAGAAGATATAATTGTTAAAATACAACTATATTTTATATCTGCAACACAGAAGATTAATCAAAGGCGTGACCTAGACAAATTTACATCATTTCACATTTTACCTCATTCTTTGCGTCTATAGCAATTAGGTAAACTAATTAAAAATTACAATTTCCTTATCTACCTTTCATTAAGGACATTAATATTATTATTAATTATCATGTCGTCTTCGGAAGAGCCTATCTAGTTTTTAAGAAAGAAAATTAGGTTTCTACAAAAATTTATCCTCCTGTATTTATTAAAATTATTACTACATAAAATTAATTCTATTAAATTGTTTTAACAAGTTTTTAAGAGCTTATCAATATTTAAACTCATAAAATATTATTCTTAACACTTAATAATACTTAGCTACCTATATCCAGACTTTTGAAGTATAATTACCTATAGATAGATACATAGGTAAACATTTTACGTGAGTAAACATAGTTGGTATTATTCGGTAAACATAGTGATGTCTTCATTTGTTTATTGTTGTTTAACATACATCTAGTGAATTTCGTGTTTGTATACACAATATGCTGTATTCTAAGCTCATAATGAACATAAATTTCATTTCGTTTATTAAATAAACTCTGGTATCTAAACGGTTGTGGAGTTATATAAAGTATCTATTTATTTATTGCTTTTATAGAACAAAAACCCGTATACTACCTATCCATGTACAAACTAGATTAGATAGATTAATGCTGTAATCCTTTAATGAATAAATAAAACGGACAGTCTTTCTGCCATTAGCAATAGATAAGAATAACAGTGAGATTATGGATTAACAAACTTACGATGACTAATTACAGTCAACTGGTCGGGTTTCGCTCACAGTATAACTGTATCTAATTAGGTAGGTACAGCTTTTTTAACTTCATTGAGAACCATTTATTTTAATTTTTCCATTTGACGGCCTCGGTGGTGTAGTAGTTTAGCACACCGCTTTACTTCCTATGGTCGCAGGTTCGATGCCTCTCACGGCACAAACATATTGTGTAAAATATAATTGTTTGTGTCGGTCTACGTGTTTTCTATTACACTTTAGAAGTTTTTGAAAATTAGGTGAAAAATCTTCTTCCGATTCTATATTTAAAAAACAATGAACAGTTTTGTGTGTGTTTTTACTTTCATTATTTTATTAAATAGGTACTTTGATACAAATATTGAAGTAGATACTTTAAAATATCAGATGGGTAGGTTTGTATTTCGGTATCAGGTTTTTGATTTCACATATTTTGACAATTTTTAACATATTTCAAATTATACATAAGTATATATTAAAATACTGTGTACAAAAGAATACAGAGTTAAACATAGAGGCAAATATTTTATTATACCTTTTTGGTTGTAAACGAAACCGTTTCTATACATATAAAACACTAACAACATTTAAGGCAGTCTATATACGCTTGCTCTCTGTGTTTATTCTTGCAACAAAAGACCGGTTGTATTCAACGTTAATTTTAATTATGGATGTGAGATAGACTTTCTACAAATTCGTCTGCGTGGGCTTTTCGGTTTGAAGCATTAGATGAAGCAGTGACATTATAGAGTACGGACGCATGACACATTACTCCTCATTCAATGTTAACGCGAACGACGCCACAAGCGTCACATAGTAATGTATATTTTGACAATGCCGTTCAGGCTACATAGTATGCGGTAGAACTTTATAGAATTCTAATCATAAAGAATTTAAATTTTAATAATAACTCAGTTAATTTATTTATGTCGTACTACCTGTGCTCCACGGTTTCATCCGCGTTAACTTTCAATATAAAATATAGTGTATGTGTTATTCTGATGCATAAGCTATATTACAGCAAAGTTTCAACAAAATCCGTTCAGTAGTTTTTGCATGAAAAAGCAACAAACATCCATACTTAAAAACTTTCGCGTTTTTTAATATTATTATTAAAATTAAGCTTTAATTTAAGAGACAATTAATAATAAAAACCGAAATTATTTGATGTACTTATTTAACAAAAGGGAAATCCATCGCTATTTATATTATCAGCACAAAAAATATTTTACAAACGAAATCGTAACTAGGAAATGACAGTAATCCATACGCTTCATTATTTCTATTAATTGGTCCTGCAAAAGAATAACAAAAAGATTTTGCTGTAAACAAAAACTTAAGAAATCCCGCTCCGATTAAGGCGCCGTACTGAACAGGCAGTAAGCTCAAAGAACTCCTACGGAAGTCGTCTCCTCATGCAAATGAATATACTGCGAATATTAAAGTACCTACTTACATAATAAGGTTTATACCAGTGTTAAACAAAATTTTAATACAAAGACGAGGCTTATGTGAATTATAAATATGTCTAGAACGCAACAGAAATTAGATATCTTACTTATGCGGCATATATAAACTTTTAAGTGAAGCTATATTTGCTGGTCATTAACGAATAATATAGTAAATATATAAACTCTAGAGTTGTTACAAAATACCAGGGTGAATTGTAAAATCCCGCTAAAATTTGTAAATAAAAAAAACACAACTGTGATAAAAATAAAAACAAACAAATGAGTTGTGCAAAGAGAAAAATATTTTTACTTACCATTTACCTATTCCTCAGTACCGATGTGATGAATAAGTTTTCAAATAAATGGAAAAGAGGCCTGAATGGTGTTCTGTAAATAATCTGATTTAACGGTCTTTGTTTGCAAATATATTATAGGAAATTACATTTACTATCTAGATCTTCCTATACAACGTTAAAAAGGAATAGAGTTTCTTGTATAAACGACAGTAACTTAGTCAACAAATTAAAGGCACTATGTAGCTTGAAACTGCTAAATGCTTGGTGGATAATGTGTCCTTTGTTTGTGCGATTTATGTTGTCAAGTCGCCATTTCACGCTTGCTACTGCGATATATTTCGAGCAAGTGGAGCCGGAAATATGTAGCATTGTGCCACAGTATTTTTTATTATCACTTGACTACTTTTATATCTTTGTAAAATATTAATTTCCGTTGGATTCAGTTTCTATTAACACATAATATAAATGCTGGTATTGATATGAATATCTACGTCTATTATATACGTTTACAAAAAATACGTATTTACTAAAAATTGCATTTAAACATAGCTATAAATGTGGCTAGTTAAAAAAGTACAGTAAAGTTTAGTACAAGCTTTTGTAGATATCATTCAACTATATTAAATAAATGACTACTTTGGTCTAGTGGTTTACTTGTTGGTTGGATACCTCACACACTACATACATGATTATTTATATTGATCTGGGCGTTTTCTATATTTAATATATACATTTATATTTACAAAAACAAAAGTTTATTAAGTATTTATCTGAGCTATCTCGTACCAATAACACAAGCTCTTATTAACTGACTAACTTTTGAATTGACTAGATAATATTATGTGAATTATTAATATAAAATCATTAATTACAACGTTCTACAACTGCCTTAAATTTAACGTATTTTAAGATTTCTTGTAATGTTATAACGAAAACTTCAAGAGGCAATTCTGGTGAGGTTTTATCACTATTGTGTTAAATTATAAATTTATTTTCATTCACAATTTTACAAACATATATAAAAACATTTCTAAGAAAAACAAATCCATTATAATTCGTGATAATTAAATTGAGGATTAAGGTAAAGGTCGATTGGCAAAGGCAAAAAAATACAAAATGTCTTTGTAAAAAGCATGTGTAAAACATTAGGAACATTTCACATTAAAAATCCATATGCACCTATTAAAACCTATATACCTATAACATTCAATTTTTTTTTTTGTTTCTGTTTTCTGAGTATATATTATTTGATCCATGTCGGAGTTTTTTTTGTATTGGGATAATGTATCCGCCTGCGCTTACGTTGAGCATGAAGTCATTGATAAGAGCAATGCAGTGTCAAAATCAAGAATGCACACAATATTAATAGTAAAACGGTTTTAATCATTGCTAATGCTGAAATAGTGTCCAACAGTGAAATAATAAACAATTGAGTTTATAATTTCACTATTGGACATTAACAACAAAAAAATGTTTAATCGTTACATAATAAAACACTGCGAAATTATAATAATAAAACATTAGTTCTAGTACATCTATAAATATTAATATAAGATGTTGTATGCCTTTGAAGATATTTTCAGATAAATCGTATCCACTGAACATCAGTAGAGTGCGACCGTGTCTTGGTTCGTAATATAATATATATCCAACCTAAAAGATACAATAAACTAGGTGTTGCCAGCGACTTCGTCTACAAATCTTTCACATAAAATATCACCTGATTATTTTTGTAAAAAACCATACTCACATTTTTTATTTCGATTAATTCAAGCGTTTAATTCTAAATAGTAAGAAACAGAGACACCTTTTCTTGTTTATATTATATTAATCTTATTAATATTATTTGCGCGAAAGTTTGTGAGTATAGATGGATGTTTATTACTCTTTCACACAAAAACTACTGAATACATCAGAATAACATATGGCTTTAGATTTCACGCGGGTGAAACCGCGGGCACAGCTTATAACATAAACGAGAACCTATATAAATATAATTAAAGTAATATTTTTATATTACATATGTGTTTATAGATAATTTGCGATAGATAATGGCAACCATCATTTTGCATACATCATTGCGCCACTCACATTATTTAACGATTTTTATTTCGGACTACTCTAATGCTGTTGGGTACAGTTGGCCTTTACAGTTCACCAGACGATGGGAAGGCGAGTACCCTTCAAACTCGCGGAAGGACTTATGGAGCGGCTGAAGGCCAACTCCAGCCTGACGGATACGACTTTATTCTGAGGGCACCACTAGGGGTTCGAACCTCGGTCCAGGCCATCTTAATTTCGATCACCGTTTGAGTTGGACAGGGTATCGATCGGACGTGGCTTTATTTTACGTTATATGTAATTGACACAATGTCAATTACATACAAAGCTACCCCAAGTTAACTGAAATAATATTAACTTCGCGCAACCGTTTGATCCTTTTGCTCGGATGACCGACCTAACGTTATTAACTACGTGTTACATGTGAAATTAGGCTTTATAACATTATTAAACTATGAAAATCCATAAAAATCGAATTCCACGAAGTCAATATATTAATAAAATTAAGATATTTTGCTATTTCAAGTGCAAAAAGAGAAATAGTAGAGAAAAATTACGACGAAATAGTAAGAAATCGGATAAGTAAGAAAAAATTTATAGAATACACCAGAAAAATAATAGAAAAAGTAGCAAAGACCAATAGCAAGTAAGAATATTTTACGATGTATAGTGACTATACAGTCGGGTAAAATAGAACAAGTGTAAAGTAAGAAAGTATTACAATAACTCCGAAAATGTAAACTGTGGAATTAGTATATATATACAGATATATTAGAATAGTCTCTAAAAAATTAGAAAGCCTGGAAATTGGCATCCGGGAAGAAAGAAAAGGAAAAAAAAAGTGCAAAAAGTATGATAATTATTAAACACGTAGAGACGTAGGTACGCAAAGGAATTTAAATATAAATTCCTAGGCTTACTCTACAAGCATTTCTTTATGATATATTTTGTGAGGCGTTTCATTAAATCGTTGTCCAAGAAAAGAAGATAAACGATCCAACCTCAGAAAATACACCAATAAATACCTGTATGGAAAAAAAATTCTAATGTAAATCTGTGTTTATATGTCATGTTAAAAAATTAAAGGCCCTTTACTTCATCGTGTACGATTCCAAACATCCATAATATAATATAAATTAACAAAATATGTACTCGTATATTCAAGTGCTATTACATTTTTATGTTTATTATATTTATAATTTAATTCATATTTCATATTATATTTATAATTTAATTTATCACATATAAATTAAATTAATAAATAAAATTAAAGGTACCTTACCTTAAACCTACATTACACATAGTACACTATAAAAGTATGCGAGTATTAAAAAAAAATTGTAAATTATTTTAAAACAATATTAAAAAAACTAATTATCATAATACAGTTTATAATTGTACAGAATTGTAAATTTGTATATTTGTATGAACCCAATACATTTTCTATATATTGATAAATTATATTAGTTTACGTGATATCTCCGTATAGTCATCATTGTTATTATTGAAAATAATGACATGACGGATTTAACTATTAATCCTTCACTGGATGCAACAGGCTATATATGTTAGTATATAAGGTATTTATATTTAAATATAATAATATGGACCTTTAGTAACCTGAAATAAATAATTAAATACATAGACTACCTACTATATTCGCCTCATCTCCAATAAAATGAAATATATATAAGTAGAAAACAGAAATATGTATATAGAAATGGGATGTCATTCAATTGCTTTGCAGTTTCTGAAAGGTTTATACTAACAAAATAATAATAATTCCACATAAGTTAGTATTTGTTATTATAAAATCGTACTAAAGACATATCGTTATACAATAATCTTCAAATTCTGTATTTCAACAATACTGCTATCGAAATAAGACAATATGTGATGACTCGATAGCAGTATACAAGCATAGTAATATTTACTCCGTCAATGTGATTTATTTTTATTCCATGTAAACAGATGTGAAAGCCTTTATACAAAGTAAATGTAGAAACCTCATGAACGCATAAGCTAAAATGTTACATTAATTCTTTTGGAAATTATTTTATCCGATTTTTTGTGGGGCTTTGATATCTATTGTTATTTTCACGCTAGAAAAAACTCACATACACACACTTACATGTACTTCTATTGTTCATTTTAGCTAATGGGATTTCGTAGGTTATTATTGTCAATATAGAAGTTACGGTTTAATTTAGTGTCGGGTGCCTAAGATTCTCGCCAGCGTCTTCATAGAAACTTAGAAATTTTCATTTTATCTCACTCTTTGTTAGCCTATACTTAATATGGATAAACATACATGTAAAATCAGCATCAATACTCAATTTAAAATGGAGTTTATTATTAAAATACAGTTTCAGCAAAGAAAGTATATTATTTCCTTTGATTAAATTAAAATTTATCTTAGAACATTCTATACTGTATCAAGTACAGCTTTGACAGATTTGGTTCTACTACCTGCATTGATTTTAGTTATGTATTGGTACAATAATAAATCAACTTCTTTTTAGATTGATAATTTCAAGAACATGTTTATTTCCATTTAGACATTACAGATAACCGGATAAAAGGAGTATTGTTCCGCGGCGTAGAAAAAATTTTTTTTTAAGAATTTCATAGTTACGTTTAGGTAACTATGATTCTTTTTGTGGCTAATAACAACAGTATTGGCTACAATTTCACCTGTTTGTTGGTGTTCTGTACTTATTTATTTTATGAGATGGGATGAATCAATATGTTTCCTTTATCTCGTGTGAGAATCAACATAAACTCATTAAAAGGATCAGGTTGATATACCCGCTGAAATAACACACTTTACGGTTGAACAATATAATTTATCTTACTTTGTAATAGGAACAGACATTGTTCATACACTATGGCTTAATATCTTTAAATTTTGAATATTAAATGGTTAAAGCTTCTTATTTATGTTTGTATTTGATCAATACCGTTTCCTAGAATAATTTCTCTTATTTTGATCTTCTCTCCCCCTCATCTCTATATCATCACTCTAATGTATATCTACATATAGTACTCTGTGGAATGACTAAGTAGTATATGTTAGGTAAGAAGCCTTAATGTGTCGTTTCTTTTTTATTTGATTTCACAGGGAGATCAACTCTGCTGATTTATATTTTATTTTTACATTGAGAAGGGTATCATTAATTTCAAATCAATATTAATAAACATCTGTTGTTGTGAAACAAAATCGTAATAAAACTATTATTAAATAACTGCCATTGAATATAACATTAACAAAGAAACCTGACTAAAGATTATTAAAGACAGAGTCTGTACACGGGTTAGACATACCTAAAGTTAATATTGATAAAGATAAAACTTGATATTAAAAGACGTCCTCGGGCTATGCATGTCAAACTGTCTGCTAAGAAATTAGCAATTGAGATGACTAACGTGGAATGTATATGAGTATATTTGTTTGCGCAAATTAATTGAGCCAGCTGCTATGGATGCGGATAAGTTAAGTGTTAGAGAACCCTTTCATTTCTCTTCAAAAGTATCCTATAAATTACTTATTACTTTGCTGATTTTTATTAAAATACATCAAGTATGTAATGAAAGTATGTATGTAGTTAAATGTTAACGTCACATAAAGTACGTAGTTATTACTCGTACTTACACGTACAATATATGAACACGATATAATAAAATGTATTGTATTATTTTACATGAGCGTATTCTATATATAAAACGAATTTTATTTTGGGATGTCAATCGGTCCCTGAAGGATAATAAAATAAATAACACAATATCACCGAAATGGATCTCAGGAAGAGAATTTGCAACTTACTCCCACATTTTTATAAAACCATATAACGTAGTATAGTTGTCTAGCTAAAAAAAGCGTTTACGTATTATTGTTTGTGACTCTATGTACTTGTTCGTTAGACCGTGCTACAATTCTCAAAGTATAACTGAGCAATTTTATTTAATTCTTCAGAAAAAATGCAGTTATAAGCAGATATACACATTCTTATGTAACTCAGTTCCATTTAAATCTATTTATTTAGTAAAATCTAAACATTAATATATCTATAGATCTTTTTGGTAGTATTATTTATTGCGGTAAAAGACTGCTCTAGGTTCAATAATTCGCTCATCGATTTGGGATCCAGATATGAAACTATACATACATACCTAATTGTTTGATGTCAATAAATAGAATACAGATGGGACCATATTTGTATACGTAGTACCTCTTTCTAATATATTAGTTGACATCTAGTGACTTTTAAATTATATACGAGTTTTACTCTATATATTCCACTATTTCAAATAATCATTTAGAATATAACTCGTTATTATTATCAAAAACTCATTTAACAATGTATTATATGGCATCTATACTAAGGTATAAAACTGAAGAGTGTCATTGTTTACATGTTGTCTGTGAAATTGCTGATTTAAAAAATCTTAACCTGAGATGAATTATAAGCTATTTAATACCTTCAGAAAAGAAGCAAAACGTAAATATCAGAAAACAAAGCAGTGAAACATACATATATTGTAATAAAATACTGCCAGGCGGATTCCGTACATTGTAGATATTGTAAAAGAAAATGATATCTGGAATTTTCTTTATTAGTGAAACAGATGTCCATACAATAACTTTTAAAATGTTTGTTTATCTTGTCTGACTGTATATCTGTATAGACATCGTGCAAAAAGTAGTACCCAATAAAATTCATTACAGTTTATACTAAGAGTTTCATCGTTTGACATGACATCACGTCATGTGGACGGTCGGAAATCGAGGCAAAATGACATTTATTTTAAATTAAACTGCAGATCTATCCACGGGACAAAGGTGATAGCAATGATATATGTATTTTAATTAAAGAAATCTTTTCTTATAACAGGTTCTATACACAAGAATTGCGGTGGGCCTGTGGCAGAGCTCCAATAGTCTGCAACAGCTTGGCCGGGTGCAGTGTTGTGCATCTCAATGCCCCCGCTTTGAGAAAAGCGCGCAAACAAACTTCGAGCCCCAGCGAACGTTCATCGGCACTACCGAAGCCAAGGTGAGCAAAGGAAGAGTCAAGTCTTGGCTAAAATACGCCAATATCGACCAAGTTTAATTAAATGAAGTGAGGAGTTTCGGAGCCTGTTGAAACGTATTCTGACTGTATACATTTCAACAGGCTGTCAAAATAAGGACATTCTAATTCGCTCGTATTATCGTTGAGCGAAATCTTTGGAAAAGCGGATTTCGAAGATTTTTTTAGTATCAGTAGGATTCGGGGCCCGAGTTAATCCAATTAAAATTTTGTCACAGTTGGTATTTTGTTTCTTTTATGTAACAAAATACATGTACCTGGCGTATATACACTGTATGGTATTTTCTCCAAAAGTGAGCTAAATTGAATTACTTTTTTGTAATTAATAGGATTAACTCGTGTGATGTTTATTCTATATTAATTTTAATAAGATTGATAATCTTTAGTTTTTGTACAATAATACGATATATTTACTTACACTTATCTATAAAAACTACGTCATTTGCTTTTTTAACAAGCATGTTACGATTCCCATAGGGTATTGATGATTCTTTTTACAATAAATCAGATAAGCTATGATAAATCAGATATTTTATGATACAATATACTTGTGTCATCAAAGTGACTCTCTTAAATCAAATAATATTAGAAAATCCATCACTTCTGTATCGTTTATGACATAAGCCAGTACCAATATTTTGAACAATGTAAAACAATTTTGACAATGATTAGACTCGTCAGCGACGAAATTGAAAATCGATTTATATAAACAGACTAGCATTGAATCTAAATAAATAGTTGTCTTTGTTTTAAAGCAAGAATAAAATCAAGAAGTAACACTATTAATATATATAATGAATAATAAATGTTAACATTTTTGTTCGACAAATGAATAACCTATTATAAATTTTGTAAGAGCGGCTAATTTTCTTTTAATTGCTTATAGCGTAGTAAAAATAAGTATATTTTAACTGTAGCTAATTGAAACTAGTGATAGTATGTGAGTACTCTGTTCTGATCAACAAAAACACATGACTAATCAAAGTAATAAAGTGTTACATGCGCGGCTGTGAGTGAATTCCAACTTATATCAAAATGTAGATACATGTCTAATCTTATAATGATGTTCTTTTACTGTAACGTTAACATTGCAAGACAAGACACAAAAGATAATAATACAATTTAACATTGAAATTATATTACTGACTAGCTGTACCCGCGACTTCGTCCGCGTGGAATTATACTTTATTTTTCTAATCTATAAAATAATGTTTGTAAAATAAAATTAGCCTAAGTTACTACTTAATACAATAGCTACCTGCCAAAAAAAAGTCCCGTCAAAATCGGCCCAGCCATTTCAGAGATTAGCCGGAACAAACAGACAGACAGACAACAATTTTAAAAAATGATATTTTGGTGTATGTACCGTATTTATATTCATATGCATGTAGTAAAAAACGGTTATTTCAATATTACAAACAGACACTTCAATTCTATTTACATGTATAGATGACGATACATCCATACAACTTACTTTTTCAACCCCCTTCAATCCTTTTTCACATTAAAAAGTAACCTATGTCCTTTCTCAGAGTCTCGTCTATCTGTGTCCCAGAATTCATTTAATTCGGTTTAGTAGTTTTGGCGTATAAGCGCGTAGGAAGGAAGCTATTTAATAAACTAACCTAAAGAAAAAAGTTCCATCGTTCTAACTTCAAAAATTATGACATGCCATAAGAATTTTCATCTCCTATTTTATTTTACCATACTTTAGGGTAAAATTTTACTAAATTTAAATGTTATATTTCATCAACAGCCTAAAAAATACATTCTAAGCTTCTAGCCTTAAAAATAACTTCTACTTTTAACTAACTTTAACCTTGCTACTACTTTTTGAACTTTCATCTTCCCTTTCAACCCCCTTATAACCCTTTTTCACACGGGGGGGAAGGGGATTGTTAGTAATGTGGATTGATAACCCCATTGCTAGCAATGTACCGTGTCAGGTCGACCTCCACGCGGTTCCCCCTGGTAACCATCGTGTTAAATTCCTGGTGAATTTGTCACGATGGGCTAACTGACCTGACCTCATCAATGTCTTATCATCCTCCACTGGTGCCACGCCAGCGTAAACCGTTAGCGCAGGCGGGTGCTCTATTCCATTATCATCCACAAAAAAAAAAAAAGCCTTTTTCACATTACAAAATAATCTATGTCCTTTCTTAGATTCTAGACTATCTGTGTACCAAGTTTCATTTAAATCGGTTCAATCGTTTTGGTGTGTAAGCGATACAAACGGACAGACAGAGTTACTTTCACATTTATAATATTAGTAAGATATTAATAAACTAACCCAAAGAAGATAAAGAAAAAAGCGTAATCGTTCTAGCTTCAATAATGACGAATTTCCATAAAAACTATCATAACCTTTTTTATTTTACCCACTTAAGGGTAATTTGTCAAACTTTGAATATCATATTCATTTATAGTTAATTACTATAAATGAATATGATATACTTTATTTTTCTAATCTAAAATAATGTTTGTAAAATAAAAGTAGCCTAAGTTACTCCCTATTACATCAGCTACCAGCCAAAAAAGTCCCGTTAAAATCGGTTCAGCCATTTCAGAGATTAGCCGGAACAAACAGGCCGACAAACCGACAGACAAAAATTTTTAAAAGTGTTTTTTTGGTATATATACCTTATTTATATTTACATGCATGCAGTAAAAAACAGTTATTTCAATATTACAGAGTATAGAGTTTAGATGTATAGATAATATTAGTACATGAGTGAATCAAAATTTAGGCGAAAATATATCGTAATTGTGTACAACGACCACCATATGTAGGAATTCTAATACGTAAAGTAAACACTATATATGTACCCTTTTACATGAGGCGTATAAAATTAAATAAAATTCAAACTTTATTTGAAATAATACTGAATGGATACTACATTAAATTAATAAATTAATAAAACATTATCCATACTAGGTATCACGCATTTGACTATCGTAAATATATATATACAGCAATGTATATTTACTTTTAGTCTTTGACAATAGACGCATAGTAACTTTTTTTTTTTATAAATGATAATGTAATGGTGCACCCGCCTGCGCTATCGGTTTACGCTGGCGGGGCACCAGTGGAGGATGATAAGATGAGAATGAAGTCAGGTCAGTTAGCCCATCGTGACAAATTCATCAAGAATTTATCACGATGGTTTCCAGGGGGAACCGCGTGGAGGTCAACCTGACATGGTACATTGCTAGCAATAAGATCATCAATCCACATTACTAACAATCCCCTTTCCCCCCCGCATAGTAACTATAAACTTCATTTTAAATCAATTACGGTTGAATTTGCACCACTGTGCGGACACATCTAATAAAGTCCTTTCACAGAAACGTGTATAAACCTACCAATATTTCGAAATACCTTTAAATGATCCATGTATGTATTAAAGTTAAAACTGACCGTATCACTCTATATTTTAACATAACAATGTGTAGCCCAAAACTACGAAGCACAGAATGTTGAAACAACATTCCGTTTATGTAATACAGGTAGGCATCCACTAAGAAATTTAGATGGAAACGAGATATAACAGGTTCCGAGCGCGCGAATCGCAGGGCATTCTTCTAATATGTATAAGAAAAATTCTCATATTGAGTGGATATAAACGGAAATAGAGCAATCTCTATTTTAGGATCTGTTTTAAAATCTCATGTGCCTACTGTCAGCTAATAAACACTATGAAAAGTATATATTTTCATTCACCACCATCAAATAATATCATATAAATCGTCCATTGTTAAGCTCTTACTGCAATATACCTTAATAGGATATGTGTACATAATTGAACTACGTCTATATGTATATAATAAAAAAAATTGTACAAGTAACATTGCTAAAATATTTATTTCTACAACAAGAGTTACCGGGTTTGTTATGTTCAAATTAACTTGTCTGAGAGATATAGTTTTTTTAATATCTCCAGAGAAATTCATTTATTTATTACATCCAATTCCGCCATATTTCTTTCTGATTAAACTCGTAAGATTTATACCGGTTTAGTCCCGAGACTGTAATACAATAGCTCCATCACTCATTGCCCTAATATAGTATGTCACGTCTGGATACTAGAGAAATAAAAGGAATATAGGTTAGTACAGAAGTAATGAGAAGTAGGTATGTCTTTCAACAAAAAACCATCGTGAAGATATCAATATGGGATATAACATCTCAGTACAAGTTCAAAAGTAATGATTTTATATTTATATATAGACTTTAATATACACATAGAAATAAAAATTATTTAACCATAATAATATCCTTATTTTTAAGTCAATAGAAATTATATATAATATGACTGATAAGGTAATTTCTACTTTATCCGCGCTAAACCCTTTTCCCCCGATCTCAGGAGAATTTTAAAGTCTTTGTAGACGTTTTAATTATTTACATTTAATTTTAGGAATGTTTCATAAGATTGAATGTATACCAAATTATTTTAAATATTTTATTTTTTGCGTATAATGAACATAATTGTATTTTTTCTTAGACATATGTAATATATTTTTTCTAGATATATTTTCTGTATTGTAATAAGCTTCATGTAATTATTTTTGTTTTTATAATATAAAATGTTACCAAAAGTTACTCTAATGAGATATCCCATAAATACTGTACCATGTACTGTGTTATGTAAGAGTAATTACTATCATGAATAATCTAATCACGTATTGGAATAACGTTCGAAAAAATGTATATATAAATTTATTTAAAAATTTATACATTTTATTTTAAATCCGAGAATCAACTTCATTAAAGTAAAATTAAGTGACCTTTACCTGAAGTTCATTAAGTATTTTTTATAATGCACTACGTGAAAGAAGCACTAGAATGAGAATCTCTCGAGACTGCAGTAGTTCTTTAAACTGGTGTAGACTGCGATGTATATTAAACTTGTAGTAGATATGGATATTACTTTAAAGTAAAATATAAAATTTTGTTTTCATACATATTAAACGGAAAGAAACCTTTGATGTTTCTTGTATAATTATGATAATAGGGAACCGTAAAAATAATTTCATTCATTATTTATACATTTCTAGCATTCGACCAAGGAATTTATATTTTTAGGATACTATAATATTAAAGGTTCTCTAATCATCCAGTAGAACATAAGTACTGAATAAGTACTGAGATATTTGCCTAAAATTAAAAAGGAACCGAAACTTTCCTAAATCTAATTTAATGCTTATGATCCCACAGACCCTTTTTACGTAGGTACTCTGTGCTCAGTCTTTTATATTACACAACGTTAGCCTTAGGTTGCCTGAAATACACGGTACCTACACGATAATAAGGCTAGTTAAATAATAAATTATTACTGTTAATTAAATTTTATAAGAATGCCTGAAAATATCTTTAATTACATTTAATAATTAGTTACTACGGAGTAAAATTTCTTTTCTAAATATTACGTTGCTAATACACTTTCTATAAATTGTATAAACTTTTTGTGTCTTATTAATATCTTGTCTGTGAGGTATAATATTAATAAGTTTAAAAAATTATGAATGCTGTCTAATAATTAAAAAATTGTACCGAATATAAGTATCTAAACGGAGAATTATGTCATTATTGTTTTTATCTCGTTATGTCTGCTTGTTCCACTTATGCCTATAAGCTAACCTATCTTACTCTTCAGGCTGAAGAGTAAGATAGGTTAGCTTAGCTTATCTCCCTTTACTTATACTGATATTTGTATTCGAGAATAAAATTTAATGAGCCGTTAGAATATCTAATTTTAAACAGCTATTAAGTATTAAAACGACGAGAAATACACTATATTAAGTATAAAAGAATTAAAGAGGGAAGATGATTTTAAGATCGCTGTATTTGCACCTGATATCTATAATATTACAGACATCCATAGGCAATTATAAAATTGTGCTAGCGAACAGTTTTAGAGAATTGTCACGTAATGCTGCAGACCTTGCCAGAGTCCAATGAATACACAAAATAACCTTAAAATTATTTTAACGTTATTTTTAACGTTTTATAAGCATTTATTTTTTGAAAGTGTATAAGTCTACCATCCCCGCTATTTGATACGGATTAGATTATTTCTAATGTAACGGAAAATAATTTATGTTTAGAAGACGTAATGCTATTCTATGTTTTAGAGCTCTAGGAGAAAAATATAAAAACTAATATTATGTGCCGTTTCTACAGAATTATAACGAAAATTCTTAGATACATTCACGAAAAATCATTGCCAATTCGAAAGTGAAAATGTACATATATATGACAAGATTTTTAAACCTTTCATACTCGTTACGTGGCTTACTGACTAGCCTAATCTAAAACTAAAATTTTCAAATAGTCCTAAGCAAACGTTCGGGCGACACATATGTGCATCGTGGTTCGTGCGTAACGACAATATTCACGGCAACGTGGCACTAAAATTACCGAGTCCGGACACATAATAGCGACCCTAGACCTAGAATGACAACGCATGAATGGTACCACGGTCATAGGTATGAATATTATACATACTAGCTGTAACGTGTGACTTTGACTGCTTTATTTTGATGTTATTAGCCTACTATTTGTAACTGTGTGGTATTTGACTTTATTTTCAAAATAAAAGACTTTTTCTAAAATAAAAGTAGCCCGAGTAACTCCTTATTACATCAGCTACCTGCCAATAAAAATCCCGTCAAAATCAGTCCAGCCATTTCAGAGATTTATATTCATATGCATTTAATAAAAACCGGTTATTTCAATATTACAAACAGACACACCAATTTTATTTATATGTAGGTATAGATGTATACAGAACTGTTCTCGTGATATAATTAATCGTTACGTCTGTTTTTATTTAACTCCATCAGCTGTAAACAGCTTGAAAATGTAAGAATTAGACGAATAAATAGACATGCTCTCTCGTTACATTTAGAATATTAGTACGAATACTATGAATTGTGTAATGGCCGCTGGTCATGTGTAAAAGCTACAGTTACCACTTTCCATTAATACATGTTTAATTAGCCATTACAATCCTCTAAAAAAATCAATTTGGTATCATATTAGCTAATTGGACATTTTGCACAAGATGTCGAAGTATGAAGGTACATACTCAACCACAACCAAAGAGCAAACCCTCGTATATGTGGAAGCCATACCTTTCGTGGAAGCCTATATATAACTTTATTGTATACTTTAGAAAAAGACTTCGTTTTGTTTTTTAATACGTTCTGTTTGAGATGTTGCTAAGTTTCGTGTCCATATATAATATACTAGTGCCATGCGATGCCAGCGACTTCGTCTGCGAGGAATTAAATTTTCAAAGAGCTTATTTTTACAGTATCTTTATAAATTACATATATTTTGTTTTATTCAGATTTATAAGCTAGTTTAATATTAGTAAAGATTATTGATAGATATATAAAAAAAATATATGAAAAAATATATAAATACATCTTATAGATAACATTATATATACATAAAATTAGATAAATTGAAATAAACTTCTTTCAAATTTAACTAACTAATATCGCTTTAATAAAATTTTATAGTCAATATTGAAAAATTCGTAATTCGTAAGTAGATCCATTTTAAAATGTGAACTGATTCAATTACCTAACACAAGATGTAATTATATCTAATTTTAGAAACTAAATATAATATTGTAAAATAAAATCAAATAAACTGAGCACGGAATTTGTAAATACTCAAGGGATAACTAGTCTAGATGCTAGGGTATTTATAGCACAAATAATGTATAAGTACTAAATTTAAATTGACTAAGGTACGGTGTATGTATCTACGTAATATTAGTAGCTATGCAAAATTTACGAAAAATTTAACATATTTACAGTGTGTCCACTCCAACATCATTCATTCATACAAATCTATCATTATTTTACTGATATATTTTTAACATAGTCTTTTCATCTTATCATAACGTTGTATAGTGGAGTTTGCACAAAAATATTTTAATATACTATGAATTTAATTTAAAATTTAAAATACACATACTTTTATAATAGTAACAAAAGACTGAGATTTCGACCTATACAGATAAACTACGTGTATCAAGATAATATATTATAAAAGGTGTACAAAACAATTTTTCTGAAATAATAATTTCTAATATTATAATTCTGACAAAGTTCTCATAAAATAGAGTAGGAGCTAACTAAGTGCACAAAATCAAAAATGTAGTAACCTCACTAAATCACAAAGTGTAATCAGAAACGTGACAACAACAACATGACAACCGTCCACGTTGTGGTGAAATACCACTTATCAGGTCCATATTTCTCTGAGCATATTTCAATCCGGCGTGTATAGTAAATACGTAGTAATCTTTAACTTGTTGTGTTTGTTTTGGAAACTTTCAGACATAGGCATTAACGTAGTATAAACTGTTATTGTATAAACGGGATATTTACGATAATATATGAACTGTATATTGTGTATCGGAGGTAAAGTGTAAAAATTGTCTTTGTGGGTACATCAGCCTTATCTATTTCAACCGTTAAGCAGCTTGCTTTGTAATTCATAATTAAGTAGGAAATAGACAGTGAAATTACAGGATAAAAGGCGTGATATCTAAGTCCTTTGTAATGGGCACGCATGGTTTGTCATATCGTAACATGATGTCCGTAGTAGTTAGGTTATTTGCAATCCTAATTAAGTACATACATACTATAAAAACATTTATCTCCCAATATTAATACCGTGTTATTATAATTTATATTTTTGTACACAGAAATCCACATTGGTGAATATCAAGATCAGTAACCCAAAGAAATGTCGTAAACACGAATCGCCGAACTGCCATCACCTCAGTCACTTATCGCGCAACGTGCTGCGCGCGCGGCGTGGTGTCGTCCGAATGCTCATTGTGGTCGTTCTTACATTCGCAATATGCAACTTGCCCTTCCACGCTAGAAAAATGTGGCAATACTGGTCCAGTGGCTACCAAGGCACCAGTGACTTCAGCACTCTGCTCACACCGCTTACCTTTCTTATAACGTATTTCAACTCTGGCATTAATCCTCTACTATACGCATTTTTGTCAAAAAACTTCAGAAAAGGCATGAAGGAGCTATTATGTTGTAAATATCATGGAAAAAGGAAAAGTGAGAATTTAATCTTACTTAATCCTGTTGGGGGTGGAGCACTGAGGCGTAGCTCCACTCGGTCAACTCGAGCCAACTGCAGCACAGTCACGATGGCACCAAATGGGGACTCATGAGATTTGCGTCGCCGGCGTTTCCTGTACAAAGTGGAGAATATGGATATTTCCTGATTAACGGAGAGCACCGATGAGGTCACCGACAGCAGCGGATTTTATACCGTCTCCACTATATCAAAACGTGATCTATATGATTAATATAGACCAAATTGATCTAAAGGACATTTTTCAGTGTTACCGTTTCATTAGAATTAATAATAGAAAATCTTTATTGGAATAAATTATCTCCTTAAATAGAAATTAGTGATCTCATGAGCTTAAAATACAATATTTTATTACTGTAAATGCATGCATATTTTAATATCATATCATAAGTGATTAATTAACTTTCAAAGTGTACAAAATTAAATATAGGAAGTTTAAGATATGTGTAAATAAATTAAATGTATATTGAAAGACTCGGATTAAGTATAAAATATTAAAACAGTTAGATCCCACCCATCTCATGTATTTTTTTTTTAAATCATGCCTTTTTAGAACGCTTTTAAATCCTTTATTATATTACAAAGTTATTTTACACTAGATAAATATGAAAACAAAAAGAGTTATACATGTGGTTATATTGTAGTGTACCTATATAATTAAATCGTATGAAATATATAATAATAGATAAAATAATTAATTAAAACATTAATTAAACAATTCTGATCAATATTTAAATATATTGATATTGAGATAATGGCTACATGAAGGACAAAAACAAACAAAGTCGCTGTCGCTGTCTGTCTGTCCCTATGTATGCTTAAATCTTTAAAACTACGCAACGGATTTTGAAGCGGTTTATTTTTAATAGATAGAGTAATTCAAGAGGAATGTTTATATGTAAAATACATGTTGATCCGTGCGAAGCCGGGGCGGGTAGCTAGCATAATAATATTAAAAATATTTTACCTATATCCTCATAGACATTTGAGAAAATAATATCAGCTATACCATTATACTTTAGCAAGGAATTGAATTGCCTACTCCCAGTTATCGGTCGATAGCATCGATCGGTTTACTTATCGAAGATATAGCACTCGATCGCTCGATCGCTAACTTACTACTGTGAAAAATGCTTCATATGCACTACACGTCAAAATATATTTTAGTTGCTTTGTGCAGGAAACAGTCTCATTCTCAGGTGAAATTATAGAACCTCGTATTATATAGGATATGTATAATGTGCCTATAAATCTATATCACCTAAAAAAATATGAGAAAGAAATATAAAGCCACATCCGTACGCACCCGTGTCGCGCATTTTTCTCACCCTCACGTACTTATAATACATACTCGCACTTATGTCATGACGTGCCTTTATACATCAAACACGTAGACTGTAGAGCATACGAATAAGTACAGGCAAATAAGTACGACAATAACCAAATATACACCTCTTGTTACTTTGAAATGATTTATTCAAGAAGCCAATGTTCGAAGTTCAATATGTTTATTTTTAGATCTTTCAAATGATTGTTACGTAATAAACAATTTATAGGCTAATTCAGAATATATAATTTAGAAGTATATACAAAAGTTAATCCTTTTTTATAACTTTTCTAATACTAAAGCTTTACAGCTTCAACATACAAATATGGGTAAGTACAGAGAGCTCTTCAAGTTCGCCAGAGATCTTACACCGAAGACGCGGCTGAAAGCTAAGACTAGAGGTTCCAATCTCGGCTAAGACTATCGTAATTCAATACTAGTAGTATAATGTAAATACATGTATTTACAGAATTTAATAAAAAACACATGTAAACTATCATTACATGATAGATATGATTCAATTAGTAATATGATATAGTATTTTAGAATAATAGTAATCACAATACGCTATTTTTATTGTCATTATATAGAAATTTTGTTCTTTCATTGTAAAAAAACTCATTGTATGATGAGTCATACAATGAGTTTTTTTACAATGACTTTATGAGTAAAGTTATGAAAAACAACTTCAGTAATTGAATAAGTAATATCAAAATATTATAGACATTTGTCTGTGCTTTTTAAGACAAGAAAAGTTTAAAAGTAAATTAGGCGACTTCGTAATTTAAGACTCCGAAGAATGTTGTGTAAGAAGGAAAAGAAACCTATATATTATGACAACCTCTAATAACTTAAAACTTTTATTCTGCATTAAATGCCCGGATAATTTAATGTAGACCAAGAAAAATACCAATGATTGATATTTTTATGTAATTGGTTTAACATATAAGTTGAGAGCCCTCCTTATTATAATTATTAACCGTAAATATCAAGACATTTATTAACCCTGACCGAAAGGTCGTATATTCGAATATAGCCAAACAAAAAACATCTTAGGTCGTTTACATTTCGCATCATGCAAACACCCATAAGAAACCATACATCCGCCGCACAGTAGCTTCTTACCCTACCGCGTTGGACTCAAATATTCTTATTTCAACGAAATGTGGACGTAGATAGCTATTGTTGCGTTTACCATAAAGTTGACAGTTGACAATGTTTTGAACTACTCTGTCTGGAATAACAATTGTGAAGGTGTGTATATAGATGTCTATATACCACATTATTAATAGAAACATTTTATATCTACATCATCATTGGTACTGAGGTAGCCGTGAAAAGATAAGATGATGTTTATTTGTCAACTCTTCTATTTAATTTGACCTTGAGACATAATCTGCAATACATCATTATTGGACTTTTGCGACTACACAAGTCCTTTTCAATATAAGTAAGAGTCTTATTCAGCATCTCCTTTTTTGTATTCCGATACAATAAACAATCTTCAACAAATCGTCCTTTACGAAGTTAAATTAAAAAAATATATTAATGGTCTAAAACTGATTACGATCTTCAGGGTTGTTACACCTATTTTAATAAGTTTCTGATGGATTTGACAATTTACTTCGTCCACTATTTATTTGTCAGTTGCAAGTAACCATTATTTTATCTTATACACTTTTTCAACAGTAAAAGGCACAATATACGTATAATACGAAAAGAATCTTAAGAAATTATTTTAAACATAAGCAACCTAATAATGTAACAAACCTCAAGTGCCGACTATACTTATAACGATTTCCCACAACCAAAGACAGGGAATTCTATATAAACATTTTATAAATCTTCTGTTGGTGTATATTTGTTTTGAAGCCTTACGAAGCCTCAACCAACAAACAATTTATCAACATTTCAAATGAAAGCATAATCAGTTAATTAATATACAAGACAATAAGTTCAAATAGGACACTAAGTAAACGTACAGACCAATGTTTATAATTAGCTCCTGAATGTTCAAATAAAACGTTTGTGAGAGGAAGTATTGTTAATAGCACCTATCACAAATAAACGACGATTTTATATAGTATCATAATACCTTATGACGTAAAAGATGAAATAAAATTTATATTAATGTTGTAAATAAGAAAGCATATGTTTTAAATGTTTTTTTTTTTTAAACAGACTCTTTTGCATAATCTGTCTTTCACCTTTTCACGACTAAACATTAGAAAGTCGTGACGATTATTAAGTTACGAGGTTATAGGCTTACTCTTTTGTGTAAAAAAAAATTATTATGTCGCAGGTAACCGCTAGTCCTCTATACTCCCATGTTTTCTATACAATATAAAGCTAGTAAGATCAATCTTCTGATCCATTAACAATATTCACTACCTTGGATACATTGGACACTGAACATTTACCTTCGAATTTCAAATTCACTTTTCTGTATTAGTACAATATCTTTTTGTTAAGAAGGGTCATGAAAAGCGTCTTCTATCCTCCTGGTAGACCTTTTAGTGAAGTAAATTTTGTAAACAGTTGTCTACATTAGTACATGTCTCATCAACTTCATTTAAACTCTAGTCCTGTAGAATAGCAACGTATGAGGTGTATCACGGCCATTACTTGATGTGATGACGACTGTAATACTGCCCGTGTACATGGAAAATAGTCAGGTAGAGAAACTAAAGCTTCATGTATTCTCTCTACAACTATGATTTCTCTATACTTACTAACTTGTTACAGTAACATGCACATATTCAAATCAAAATCGGTGGATATATCTCATTATTTAACTTTACCAGTTACCCGTATAGATAGGTTTTTGTTGCATAATTAATAAATATTGGAGTCATGTCATCAAAATTATGAAAACAAATAAAAAACATTTATTAATGTCCGCTTATGAATGTCGTTTGTATTAATATTTCTTTCCTTACCGCATGAGAATTAGAGGGTCATCCAAGCCATGGTCTTATTATTAATTACGAAACTGTTATACTTGTTCTTTGTACGTGAATGACTTTAGTTTATTCTGTAGTATGAAAATTGCACGATTTAGCGACGGCTTCCAGAGCACCGACAGATATCCAAGTTCGAAGCAACTGCTTGATCGCCTGGAGTTTGTGTAGTGCACATATTGTAAAGTGTGAACATGAAGTTGAAAAACAACTAATTAAACTCAACTCAAAATCAAACGTATTTCATGTCCGTAAATACTGCTAGTTATCTTCCTGTTTATACATATATCTAGTTAAAAGCAAATAATCAATCTCAATTGAAATTCAAAAGCATATCGTGTTTGTGATTGCTCTAAGTTATGTGTAAGTTATAGGTGTGTACCATTAGTCCAATATGATACATAATACTACAACGTACATACTTATAATTGAGTAGTTATATCCTGCGGTATTGACAACGTACTGTAAAACTAATGTTACTCGTTAATAAATTTAGCTATATAAATGAATTTCAAAAGTCGGTCTAACATATTTAATTTATTTATAATTACACATATAAATATATCTAAATATGCAATAAATAAATCTTTGCTGTTTATCTTTCCCGGTAGGTATATATAATGAATAATACTTTCTAAATACTCTAATAATACTTTTAAAATATATAATTTTTCAATTTCAAATATAAAATTTTACTTGTGAATTTTTTGTCGCAAAGTTATATATATGAATAAAATAATATTTTCCGTATATGGGGAAATTATGTCGTAATTTGTATCATCTACAGATTCTCAAGGTAATAATAATAATAATCATCATCATCACAGGACATCATTAATCATAATAATCACAGGACAATTCACACAGCGCCATCTTGACCCAAGTTAAGCCAGCTAAAGCTTGTGTTATGGGTACTAGACAACTGATAATTTTCGACTAGATAATTTTCGTAAATACATACATATTATACATAGAAAATACCCAGACTAATATAAACAATCATACCCATGAATACAAAAGTTTATGCTGTGCGAGGAATCGAACCCGCGACCATCGGACGTAAAGCGGTGTGGTAGTGCCAGTGCCCAATAATAGAGGAAAATGTTAGTAATGGGGACTACTAACTTCATTGCTAGCAATGTGGCATGTCCGGTGGACCTCTACGTGGCCTTCTCCGGAAACGTAGCTAATTTCTGATGAATTTAATACGCAGGGATAACTGATCTGACTGATTTTAGATACTCAATCGCCCTGCTAGCGTATACTGATATTGATAATAATCTCACTAAAAAATTAAAACAATTAACAATTAAACAATTGTTAAACAAAATAAAATAAGTTGAGAAATAATTTTAAGAATGGTTAGTATTTACATATTGTTTCAACATTCGCGGAATAATGTTACGTTTTTTTAATTATTTAAATATTATTTTAATTTATATCATCACTATGACCCGCATTAATCAATGCACGATAGATACTAGGAGATAAGGCGATTTCAGAGCTGCTTCCTCCAGCGTATACTTAGATAGAAGAATGAACTGCCTGCCGACGTTTTCTCAAGAGACTAGAGCATGGGGTTTTTCAAGAAGGGTATTAAGGTTTATAAATGGTCGGCAATGCACGTAACACCCCTGGTGTTTCAAGTAAGTTACGGTAACCGTTTACCATCACATGTACCGTATGCTTGTATGCCATCTACGTGGTATAAAAAAAATACTATTCATATATTACATTACAAAGTCATATGTATATAACACTATAAATGAAAATAAAAAGGTATAGAGTGTAGTAAAAATTGTGTTACTGAAATAAATAATTTTTAACTTTGAAGAATTTTTAAAGATCAACAGTCATGTTATAAGTATAATATGTAATATAAATAAACACACTATATATACACTATACACAATATACCTATTATTCCAGATGCAATAGTCAGAAATATTGTCAAATATTGACGACGTGGTGAACGACACTTGACATTTGACTTAGATGTGACGTTTCGCCAGGTACTCGTAAATATAAATCCAACGCCCAACAATCCAGTCTTAACTCATACCAACATATACGTTTAGTTGAACTACAGATAACATACTATTACAAAAACCTACACCGCTGTGTCTTGTGAACTTGGTGGAAGCCTACCACAGTCATTCGAATACATTTTTTGGGTTTTGTTATCGGTTATATATATCTTCACTGGTAAAAAATATAAATTTATACAAAGTATTACTTTTTTTAGTGTAAGCCAGATTTTAATGAATGTTTGATTGTAAATAACATTAATAATATTCAATTTATCTTGTTTAATAGAAGAAAGCCAGTATTGTTAAAGATGTTTCTACAAGATTTTTGTCAGGTAAGTTGCTAGTTAATTTTCCGTTCCAGGAAAAGTCTTATCTATCCGGACAAGTTTTCATTATATCTCAGTGAGGTAGCAAATGCCGTAAATGAAATTACATAACTTGGGTCTTTTTGACCACAATTATAGGAATGTACTTCTAACTTGTTTCTGGTTATAATTCGTTATGGATTAGGAAAACGAGAGGCCCTTAATCTTCTTTAATAGGCTTCTTTGCTAGCAATGTACCATGTCTCCACGTGGTTTTTCCTGGCAATTATCGTGATAAATTTCTCTTGAATTTACAACGACAGGCTAAATAACCTGACTTCATTCTCATCTTATAATCCTTCCGCGATGCCCTGCTAGCGTAAACTGTTAGCTGAGGTGGGAGCACCATTTCTTTGCCATTGATAAAAACCTTTATTTCTTTTATATGAGAATGGAATCCGGTACGTGGCACTGTTTTTCCGGGCAGTCGTCTCCGCAAGTAATCGTTTAACTTTATGACACTCTTCTTAAATCACGCTAACACTTTTTCCAGGTTGGAATAGCTTTTTTTAAATAAATAATTTAATAGTAATTCCTCCAATAAAACCATCTGCTGACGTAAATCATTAAAACCATCGAAGTTGGCACCACTTCGATGGTACACTAAGACTCCATTACAAAGGAATTGTAAAATACTTGAACAAACATATTTTATAGTTAACACGTAACATGTTTGTAGACCGCTTTGTTTTTAATAAATAATCGGTTTAACTGTAAAGCTTCATCAACTTAATAAACAATATTTTGCTACTGGTTCGTTAAGGAGATTAAAAACAATATTTATAAAAAGTTATCGGTGCTCCTATTTATCAATTAAATTATATATCTACAGAAATACTATAAAAATAATAAAAAGATATAGGTTTCAGATATTTATACTTTAGAATAGATACTTATGCTATTTTACATTACCTTTTTTGTATAAAAAAATAACTTTTAACGGCGACAATATTTTTGTGGTAACACGAGATATAGTTTCAAAAGCGATTTAGAGATTTTATCACGTCCCATTTATACACAATAGATAGATATAGATAATCAATTAAGATCTTCCTCCTATGATAGTAATTTAAAATGCCAGTGTTTTTGGTGTCGATTTAATCGAATTAAAATTTCAGTCACGATCTCATTACTCACAATTATATATGCCTTCATAAAAAATTCATGCGGAAAGTCCTTTCAGTTTATTGCCAATCACCCTAAAACTGGTAAAGACCTGAATGCAAAACATAGAGGAACCTAAAGCAAGTATTAGGGTTCACATCATTATCGAAGAAAAGACGAATAACTTAAGATTTTAAAAGAAGAAGGAGACGGTAGTTTCCTTATTACTCAATAGCATCAAATAAGTTGCTCATAATCTCCAGGCACGTGTGAGGGGAGGGAGTTTTGTAAGCCAAAGCATTCAGTAAAAGAGCGCAGTACGTGCCGGCTGTATTACATAAACAATAGAAGTTTTATTATATATATATATAGAATTATTAATATACATACATACATAATACAGGTCTGGACCTGGAATTGATTTTATTATACTAGGTGTATTTGGATGTTAGCGAGGAGGAAAATTATGGGGTGAGGAGGAGTCTCACAGTACCCATCCGTCCAACCCCTGAGATGTAGACGACAGACATACGGACCGATCTCCGTGAAGGATTTTCCCCACGTAAAAAAATAAATAAATAAGGTATATTTGGTCATGGGTCTGTTCTATACAGAACAGAAATTCTCTTTTCTATGACGTATCACTTACGTACTGATAATCACTTGATGCAGCTTATCATATGTGGCTAAAGTCATAGGATGGACGTTACATCGAGCTACAAATGTAAATATATTAGACACTTTCATAAGCTACAAAATTTTAATGAACCAACATTCGACAGTTCAAATGCCGAGACCCGCTCGCTTATTTGCCTTTACTCACAATTAGAGTACGACAATGCACATTTTGGTGTCCTTACAGTAAAGTTCATTTGGTGAGTAAAATGTGTCATTAGCTAGTCCATTTGGCCAGTTCAGAAATAGTTCATCTGTTATACAGATTGATATAATGGTATATGATAATAACAACTGATTCTCATATTTTATTTTCTAGACTATTTACTTTTATAATAGTATCATTCTAATTTTGTTAAAAATCTCTAAGTTTCATCAAATTAAATTGAAAAACATGTGGTTGTTCATATTAATAAATTTAAACTTGTTTAAGTTAAAAGCTTTAATGAGAATAAATAATTAATTCATGTATATTAATATAATAAAATAACAAAACTTTAAACAAATGAAACCACAAATTATTATTTTAATATTAAAGTTTTATATCACTGTAACTCTAATCAAAACCTCTTTCAGTTATAAGTACTAAAAGTATTTGGTCTGAAAATATAAGTTACGTTTCATAATGTACCTACCCAACATTCTTGTAGAAACAAAAGTTTCAAATTTATGATTACATCAAACTTTTTAATATACCTGCATATTTTTTATGAGAAAAAGTTTGATGGAGATTATATAACTTAGTTGCTGATGCGTATTAATAAAAACCAATTACTTGTACAAAATCAACGCACCCTAATTTGCACCGTATTACTTAATTTTGATTATTTCCTGGTGAATTCACCAAAATGAGCTAAGATGACTTCATAGTCGTCCTTTCATCCTTTATGGTCTAATAGTGTATGCTGATGGATACCACCGTCAGCATATACCATTATATCATCACCATTCCACGATCGACAAAAAACACAATATCGATATTTTAAGAAACATATAATATAATTTTAATTAAACTTAATAAACAAGGATACCCACTTGTTCACGAAACACTAGAAATTATACCTAATTAATTACATCTACCCACTGAACATAAAAATAATTGCCTAATCTTTTGAAATCATATATTCAGTTACTATGGTAACGATTTCTTTTTTCATTATTTCTTATTTGTTTCGGCCCACACGGATACGTTTTTATTTTTAACAAAAGAAAATTGTAGATCTTTGTTACTGATTACGTATATACCATTCTTATTCGTGCAAACAGCCCACTACTACCTATTTGATGATAACTCACCTCTATAATCGTTAATCTGTATCCTACTACAATAATACCTGTATGTTACACCACAAAATCACGTCAATGTAAAGCGATGTTTACACTAGTCGAAGTTTAGTATGATTATTCGCAGCCCGATGTGATACTTACTATATCATCGACTACGTAATTTTTCTATATATGCAACAAGGCTACTATTGCTAAATAATATATTTACCGCATTTAATTTCATAATCAACCATTATAATATATATTTAATATGTACCTATGTTAAATTAATTACTAAAAAATAATATATAAAAACACAAAATTATAATAATTACTTAATGTATTTCAGAAATGCTTATATCTTACTAATATTTTAAATGCGAAAATTTGTGAGTACAGATGGGTAGCTGGATGGATGGATGTTTGTTACTATTGCGAAAAACTACTCATCGAATTTTAATGATACCTTACAGTAATATAGCTTATACAGGAAATAACACACAGGCTACAAATTTCACATGAATGAGACCGCGGGCAAAGTTTATATGAAATTATATACTTATTGTAAGTGGTGTTGCTCTGAAAATAATTAATTTAATAAATAGAATTGTTCTAAATAACTATTAACATTAGATAACTCATCTCAAAAGAGAAACAACATTTTACGCTATTATTACACAAATTAAAAACAATTTTGCGCTACTCATAAACAACTTTTTTGATGTGGTTTTTTTATTTTCCATTAATAGTTCTCCTTATCTGTAAGTACTGCATGCCAAATCGCAAAATTATACAGCATATATACTTACTGTCTCCGCTTCCAGAAGCAGTCCAATTTAGCTGATAAACATCGTTATAGATTTGTGTACCTTTTATATACATATATGTGTTACCACACGTCTTTGTCACTCTAGAATTAATGATCCATACACTATGGTTGGATACCAGTCAAAAGTGAATCCGTAGGAATAATGAGACTGCGTATTTGGTGTATAACCAATTCTTTACCTTACCTTGCCAGTCTCCTTCCACACCATTCTCGCATTTCTCTTTCTTCGTTTACCTTCTTCGAATTCAAAAATGAATTCCATCCATAGATATTTCTAGAAAATGACGATTGACTTAAACAATACCATGAATATAAGAAAATATAATGTGACGACAGTACTGCCCATTTTGCACTGTGATTTCTAAAGATTACATAACAGTACACCTGCCTTACTATGTAATTTCATTGCAGTATGTCACCTATCGACCTGGAACACAGCTGGGAGATATGATGGCAGAAATAAGCAAAACAGAAATGAAAAACCAAAGGGAAACAATTTAGTTTTTTGTCACAATTATATTATTGTCAATTACAAACGTTTCTAGGTACAAATAAATTCTTATTGCGACCTAGTGTCTATATTATATAATATTATCTCATCTGCGCTTATAGTATCACTCACGACGTAAATATAGAATATTGCCAATTCCTTGGATTAAGGAAGTATTATGCCGCATATCATACTAGTTGTGGTACAGATGATTATAATCACTATAATAATTCATCAATAGTTTATTTTAGTCCTCATTTCAGAGTATATCTACAATTCACATATTCAATTATTGCTCATTACTGGACATAGACCTCTCTCAAGACACTACGTGTTTTTAGTTCATTGGTTCTACATAGTTATACCTTAAACAGTCATACGACAACATACGACCTTGTAATTAAGAGTAATATCTGGGAATGGTGGGGAACGCCCTAGATCGCTTCGCATATAAACAATTTCTTATGAGCAATTATTGTTCAGAAATGCCATCTTGGATGTAGCGAAAATGGGACTCAGTTCGAGCTGAATTTTTCCGCCAACTAACTTCGTCCCCACCGGTAATGCTAGATTCTAGAATCGTGTGTACTTAAATCGTAGCACCACCTAACTGGGCTAAATTAACTCCACCTAGGTTAAGTAAAAAAAAGGAAAACTTTGTTTTAAATTCATTAAGAATTTAATTGTGCTATCAATGTCTTAATCAGTCACGATCGCTATCCTCCAAAATTGAAATGCTGAACCATAACTAATCGTAAGATGTCAAGCAGAATTCTATGGAATTTCATTTTAATATTATTAATATTAAGGGGGTCTTCCTATGTGACGGCCTGTTTTTTAGGGATATTTTAGGATTTTTTTTCTACGACCAGTAAATATTTAGAGCTTCAAGTTTTTTATCATTTATTAACACATATTTGGACAGTATAAATATAAAATTTCAGCTAAAAATATTCAGTCAAACTAGAGTTACAGCGCTCTGAACACCCCCGCCTCTAAAAAAAGAGCTCCCACTTCCTCCACGATTCCGGCTGATCGGCTTATCTTAAAAAAAAAAAAAAAACGGCGTTTTAATTTGTAGGCTTAAAAGCACGGAATGACCTATAATCAAATGAATATAAAAAAAATTGGATTTTTGATAGACATTTGAAATAAAAGTTGCAAATTAGGCGTTTTTTTTTTTTGTTTTTTGCTATAAAAAAATCGAAGTTTTGAAAATTTTCGATTGATAATAGTTCATTCCATGCGTTTACATATATTGAGTGTGCCCTGTAAATTTCAAGTAATTCGGTCCAGCCGTTTCTGAGATACAATGGAGGAAAGTTTGAAAAACACAGTTTTGAGAAAAACGCGTTTAAAGTTTCAAGTCCATTAAAAACTATTAAAATATCAACTTACTCTCAATCGGCGATGCCTGGTCCATAGAGTATTCCTTCCTCTTCCTCGTGAAACTCTTTTAAAGCAGATTGTTCAGCTCTTGAGTCAATCCTGGCTTGTTTAACGACATCACTTACGCGCCGCTCAGAGCGTAAGATTCACTTTTCATCCCGTTTCTCAACATACGCTTGGGCTTCACGACCAACAGGGCATCCCATAATCGACATAACTTTTAAAATACCTTGAAAACCTTCATTAAAGATAATAACTGCTAAGTAGCTAGCAATTTCAACAACTTTGGGACCAGAATGAAGATGTTTAGGAGCGAAAGTCCAAATCAAAGAATTCAAAGATTCGTTATTGTTTTGTGTCTCTGCTCCTAAACAACGAATTAATAATTCGTCTTTCGATAAATCTTCGAAAACCGGTTTGATAGCTTCTTGGACTTGCGGAATTAGAGGTGGTTTATCGTGATGAAATTGGTCCAGTTCATTATTAGCTTCAGCCTTACGCCATTTACACCAACTGTCTTCGCCTTCTGGACAAAATTGATGCTGAGGGTTTTCATCAGAAGAACATTTGTGATAGTACGTTGCCCAAACTTCCTTTCTCATATCTTCAAGCGAATCTGGATGGCGTCGAATTGCTAATCCGTAGAATTTTGTAATTTCTTGGATAACTTTCTTGGATAGACTAAAATAACTTCGGTAAAATATTATAACAATAGAAATTTCTGTTTAAGTCTGTAGAAACGTGTCTAAACTTGTATAAACAAATATATTAATAAAAGGGAGGCCAGGTATAAAGCCGACGGTACACAATAGGCCCGGTCTCTAACTGCCAACTCACCGCTCCGAACCGCTCTTTCTTTTACCTGCTGTATCTTTAAAACGACTTCGAATTTTCTAAAATCGCTTTACTACCGTATTCTAGACATGTTAAGGGAGCAATTTATGAAAAAAAAAATCGATTTTTTCAACCCATCACATAGGAAGACCCCCTTAATGATGTACGTGTCAATGAATAATACTTGTTACAAAAAATATGTAATATTCGCTTATGTATGGTATAACTGTATATATATAGGATAAATTTAGAGATAAATTAATATAAAACTTATTAATAAGATATTTATTTTGGAGTCTAATTATGCACCAAAATCCTTTGAATATTGTCATGTTTGCTTGTCTGAAATGCGTGATTATCATGATACGATTTAACTTTATTTTTATTACTTAACTTAAAATTTTTCGGAATACCAAGTAATTCGATTAAATTTCTCAAATCAGGTAATTATTTTTCAACATCATATAATAGATAATTGTAGTTATTCGTCAATATGATATATTATATGACATTTAAAAGTTTAATCAATACTATGATTTTCACTATTTTTATATAACGTAATATTACGTAGATGGTTACATCATTTAATTTTACATTGTTCAGAGGAAAACGAAAATTCCCTAAATTCACGGAAATGTCGTAATCTAGTTACAGAAACCCCAGCCTTTAATTTCAAGCTACGATGTACCAATTTGTACCAAAAATCATTACAAAGTCCTTCTTTAAAATACTATAAACGCAATGTACCTATATACATTTGTATAGAAGATAAATACGTCGAGTGTAATAATGTGCTGGACGATTAGGTCGCGGACCATTTAGTAGACAAGTTTCGAAACCAAGTCTGAATTTCAAACGAGAAATAAAATTCTCTTCCAAAGTTGGTTCTAAATGAGAATTTATTTAACCATTTCACGTTTCTCGTGAGTTCTCGCGGCCTTGCCCTGCCTATAATAACTAAACCTACTGAGCACTTACTAAATATGGATGAAAGTCTTTTATTGCTAATTATGAAATATTGAAAATTTACTTTTATTTATTATATATATTATTATTATTAGTAATCTGATATTATAAGTATAAATATTTTTTAATGCGATCAAATAATTAAGCTAACAATTTATTTTATTGTTTTCGAATTTATTTTATTTTATTGGTATGAAAGTGGCACCAGTGTCAGAGAGGTTGAAGAGTAATCGTCTATCATGGTATGGACATGTAATGCGTAGGAATGAGGATAATATTTTAAGAAAGGTGTTACATATGAATGTGGATGTTATAAGGGCAGAGGAAGTCCGAAAAAGAGATGGATGGACTGTGTGAAAGATGATATGGTAAGAAATGAAGTAAATAACGCGATGACTGCGAACAGGGAGGAATGGAAGCGAAAAACATATTACGCCGACCCCAAATAATTGGGATAAGAAAGAAGCAGATGATGGTATAATATATCTGTTATACTTATCTATCTTACTATCTTCTTCTATTCTTAGCAAATTGTTAGCGAATGTAGTATATGATACGATATCAAGCCGGTCAATTATACGCATTGCTTAAATTGATAATTCTTATATTAAAAGTAGTAGGTAGGTACTAAAAGTTTTCATCAAAATCGGTTCAGAAATTTTTACTAGTAGATATAAAGTATAGCAGATATAAAAATTTTGTGTTCTGGGAAAAATCAGATAATTAGCGATAGGCATAAGAACACGAATATCATTTTAATATTAAGTAATGTGCTTTATCTTATGCATGGGTAATGTCTGTACCGCATATTTACAGATAATAAAAACATAAATATAAGAGTGTATGGACTCAATGCTATAATCAAAAAGCTTTTACTAACCTGCACAAACGCTCCCACTAGTTTTCAATACTGCACATAGAAGTCGTTTTCGTGGCTATTTGAATGAAGATTTATCCAAATAAAGCCCAAGTATCGCACAGTTCAATAGCAAACGATGCCCAATACAGAATCAATCGACTATTTAGTTAAGTAATTGGGCTCGCTCTCTCAATGTTGGAAAAGTGCTCACAAATATTTTTTTAAGTAAACTACTTGAGTAACCTGTAGGTTCAAATGTTTTTTTATATAAATATTGATTGATATTATTAAACAGGTTGATATCTGAACCTAATCCAATAAACTTTGCTCGTGACTT
Organism: Achroia grisella; assembly: GCF_030625045.1. Taxonomy (NCBI): domain Eukaryota; kingdom Metazoa; phylum Arthropoda; class Insecta; order Lepidoptera; family Pyralidae; genus Achroia; species Achroia grisella. The sequence continues at coordinate 374,555 of NW_026713061.1, forward strand.
CGTTCGTCTGTAATTTTATTCGCATACTCGTATATTAGGTAACGTACCTACTTTACCTAACATACGAGTACCTACAATAATAAAATCGCGAGGTACCTACAATAATAAAATCGCAAGGGTCGAAAAGCCTATACATTAAATTATATTCCAGAAAATTAACTAGGACTAAGAATAAATAAATTTATTACAAAATATTTTTTTTTAATTTGAAATTTGTAATAATAAACTTATAATAACATTATCTTAATAATAACATTATAGAACTCTGTGTAGTTCTTCGTAAAGACCAATGGTTACGCGAATATTTTGACGGCCTCGGCGGTCTAGTGGTTAAACGTGGCCTGATTTCCGATGTTCGCAGTATCAATTCCTTGCACGATGCAGACATTTGTATTCATGAGTAGGATTGTTTGTATTGGCATAGATGTTTTCTATATATAAGGGTTAGGGGACAGCTTGACTTGAAATAATACATTCAGACTATTATTATGAACTAAAAACCGATGCACATTCTTTCCAGTAAATTACAAGTTTTCCTTTCTTTTTATTTAAATGCATGTATGTCATAATATAAAAAAATATTATCATCATCATCATCATCGCAGCCTGGAAGATGTCCACTGCTGGACATAGGTCTCCCCCAAAGATCTCCACGACGATCGGTCCTGCGCTGTTCGCATCCAATGCCTTCCAGCGATCTTGACCAGATCGTCGGTCCACCTTGCTGGAGGCCTTCCCACGCTGCGTCTTCCGGTCCGTGGTCGCCACTCGAGGACTTTACTGCCGCAACGGCTATCTGTCCTACGAGCTATGTGCCCTGCCCATTGCCACTTCAAAGTCGTAATTCTTTGGGCTATGTCGGTCACTCTGGTTCTTCTGCGGATCTCCTCATTTCTGATTCGATCACGCAGAGTAACTCCGAAAAAATATTATACAGTGTATTAATATGAAATACTAAAAAAACAATGATGTACTTGTTCAAACGTGTATAAGGTCAACGCCATAAGCATATAAAAACTATCTACGGGAAACAGTCGCCTGTAAGGCTAGACTTACATTTATTGTATTGGTTCTCCTTCCGTGGCTATTCCTGATTGCTAGATTGGACACATTCATCATTGTAGCTCATATCGGATACAATACACATAATCATGATGGGCAGGAATTACTTATACCGTCTTAATAGAAATTGTCGATTACATATGTAAGAATACACAGTTGACTAATGACTACACAAATAAATATAATCAGTTGGATTAAGAAATGAACATTTTTGTATTATATTACAGTATATTCGTTTTATATGTACGTATAATATGGTTTGATATATATTTGATATGTTACTATTATTATTTATATTTTTTTCATTCCGTCCACCACCTTCTGTCTTTTCTGCCCTACCCAAATGTTGTCTGGAAGAGATTGCTATATTCTATTTTTGTATATTTTTAAAATGCAATAAAGAGTAAAAAATAAATTAAAATATAATCATACATACTAAAGAAAATAAAACAATTACTTTGCTTTAAAGTTTCGTACTCAAAAAGTAACAATGAAACTATTAATAACCATGTAATGTCTGCTTAGTTATGAATCAGATACAATATTCACAGAACGCATATTCATCGCATCTATTCCAACAAATACATTATAAAAATATCATAAAGAGAAAATATTTAAATTCACGTATTAAATTATTTTGTGCAATGTACTTATGTTCTAATGTGTGGTGTACATATCCCGCGTCGCGTAAAATTTCAAATATACTAGTTTAGACTGTGTAAATTGTTCAAGGTTAGATATTTTATAACATCATTTATGTTAGTTATAGTTTAAAAACGTGACTGGTATTAGTACGTGTATCAGAATCTGTGGAGCAAAACATGTAACGCGGTTTAACCTCTATTTTATGAAGTTGAGAAAAAAACTCTTAATTAGAGTCATAGTCACAATAAATAGATAGGTATAATTGTATACATTATATAAACGAGATATTTTCCATGAGAAGATTATATTATATTTTATTACTCAAGAGTTACTTAATAATATTATCATGGCAAAAATCTGTGTAAATGTACAATTGTGAACAACAGTGAAAAAAGTTTAAAACAGTGTATACAATAATTAGAATAAATAGTATATGGCAATACTTAGTTGTTCATGCACGGGAATTTTATTGAATATTATATATAGACATAGACACCCACATAAGTAAATAATGTAAATAAATTGGCTTTTTAAAAAAATATATGAAAATCAATTCAGTTTCTTGCAAGTTCTTCTCAATTGAATCTGTATTCTGGCCTCCAGTTCAATAATAAACAATGAAAAAAATATAATATAAAAAAATATACGTTCATAAGCGGCTAATGTCCTACATGAATAAATGATTTTTTAATTTGAATTTACATACACATGAAACTTCAGAGTCTAGAAACATGAAAGTTTGCAATAGGCTTCGCCACTAGTTCAGTGTATAGCTTAAGCTTAAGTTTGGAACTCAGACGAAGTATTTACATAAGAGGGGCATCAGTATGAAATTTAGATTATGCTGAATGTAATTTCAGTATTGATTGGATTCGACAGTTTATGTTTTGTACCATCTAAAACCGGTATTATTAGAAACAACATTTTGAATATTTAGATAACTTTTAAAAGAATTCTCCATTACCATCTTCCTACATTGTATTTTTATGTGCAGGTAACATTACTTATAAAGTAAAAAAAAAATATTATAATTATATAGGTTAATTAATAATGAAGAAATTTGCCAATATTCGATCTTTCAAATTCAAAATAGGTCTTATTTTGAAAACTGAAGAAATCACATAAAAAGTAAATACAAAAATCTTTAATATCGATCATAGAAACAATTTTGTATAGGTATAAGTGAAAAAGTATCTAATGGACTATTACCAACTTATTCCCAGGTGTAAGTACATATCAAACAAAAATATTAAAAAGAAACGTTATAGAAGGAATAACTATCGCCGTCCTTTAAAATTTTTTTAAGAAGGTAAAGTTTGAAAATGTCATAGACTTAAGTATCATGTAATTTTGCCGGCAAGCTGCTTGCTTTGTATGGTTCTCTGGAATGGTATTTATGTTTATATAGATTTATATATTATAGATTTTATTTATTTAGATTTAGAACAGTGAAATTTCAGGATAAGAGAATAGCAACGCTTCACTTAATAATGTGATGTTATTGTACATATAGGTGACAGTTACCATTAGGTAAGGTGGCGGATTATCAGCTTGTTTGCCACTCCAAATACATTAAAAATTCTAGAAAGTTAATATTTTCTTTTCTAATAATAAACTACACCCAACAGACTAAGGTTAACAGACTAAAATTGCTTTATACCTAGCCTATAATTAAATAGCAAAGAAGCATAGAAAGTTGGATTTCGATAGAATAGAAAGTTTCAAATCTGTATCTTGTTGACATAGAAACAAAGTTCTGATACCTTTTAGTTTCAGCTAGCGAAAAAATATTATAGCGGGAAAACGGAATCACTTCAAACCGGACGAGAATCTACGCTGGACGTTTTATTGTTTTTATACCAACGTTACGTTGATTCTATTTTGAACGGGTACACAAACAAAGAACCCCCATAGGAGTTCTGTTGATCGTAGGAATCAGAATCCAAGTGCAATTTGCCAAGACCCTCTGTGTAATACCGTAGTCACCATGATCCACTATATGTCCTATTGTACTGTATCAATAATACATACTTCGATAGTTCGTATGGTTTGCGGCAAGAATGTTAAGTGAAAGATTAATGAAATTATTCGAACGACTGATCTATCATGTTCATATAAATAGCGTGCTATTGCATGAGTTACGAATCGAATCGAATGAAGAATTGTGTGTATGGATAAAAATCGGTTCTTTCTTTCCTATCTACTTATAAATTCACAATACATCTGCAGTTCCTTTGAGACCACAGGTAATCTATAGCAACGTAAATCCTTATTATGTGAGCATGTTGATCGTTTATTCGATAAAAAAAAATACAAAGTGACATTCACACACAGACTGTTTAACGTTGTCTGTCTGATATTGGGGCAAACGGTCAAATTGTATCAATTTTAATCTTAAACTAAATCCTTCGGTCACAGTAAACATCCTAAACAAACCTAATCAGTTCACGAGACACTGGTGGAGCCGGCATCGTCCATTGCATACGGTCGAAAATGTTTGTGTAACTAACTACACGAAACGGTCTCGCAATTTCTGCGATAGAAATACATAGGTGTATTTGAAATTCCTAATATATCTACATTATAGAGACAGGCACAAAAACATTTTAGAGTTACTAGAAATGTTTACGAAATATCATCTTTTTTTTTGTTAACGTATTAAATCTTGCTACTTAATTGCTCTCCGCCTCCATTACATATTATCTCAGTCTCAATAATGTCAATATAATAATATATTTTGTGTGTTGATATTTGCAAAACAAATGTGGGCAGAAGGTTCCCTGGAGCGTTTAATGATCGTAATATATACTCGTATTTGTGTAAGTAAAAGTTACCATTCAAACAATTTATACTCAAAACTCACAGGTGGGTAAATATTTCACTAAATTAATACCCCCATTTGTAAGAATAAATATTACAATAATAATAATCTCAGGACAATTCACACAACGCCATCTAGACTAAAGTTAAGCTAGATAAAGTTTTTGTTATGGTTACTAGATAACTCATACAAATACATAGATTTTTGTGTTCGTAAATACATACATAATATAAATAGAAAATACCCAGACCGATACAAACAATCATACTCATGAATATAAATGTTTGTGCCGTGCTTGGAATCGAACCCGCGACCATCGGAAGTAAGGCGATGGATTGAAGTGAAAAATTATAGTTATTGTTGATGCAATTTTGTAGACCTAACAAATATTTAGATTGACAATAAGCCTATACAATAAGACTATTCTGTCAGCATCTGTTTATAATCTTGTAGATTCTAAAGCTCCACTGCATATTTAATATTGGAACTTTGGTTATTAAATTTATATCTGGCCATATAAAAGATATGAATTTTTATATTTATAAATGTAGTGTATTCGGTATATATATTACTTTTGTATTTACTATATTAGTTAACAGTGCTTATTAAACCCTACTTTTAAACCATCCTCATTTTTTTTTATTTCATAGCTTATTAAAGAAATATTAACTAAAGGAATATTGGTACATGATATGTAAGGTATATATGTATAAGTTTTGCAAACCGGGGTTATTTTCAAAACATGCCGAAGTTAGATTGCTAATTTTGTGACTGTCACTTCAATCGAATAGACAGACGGAAGCAGCGGCATGGTAACAAAATAAAACCAACGCCTACGTCACTGAGCAAATAATCACTGTTTTACCAACTTCTCTAGACATTTTCCCAAGTATTATTAGAATTTCAGTATTGCATATTTAATTTAAGCCAATTAAAATAATTACACATGGTAAACTAAACGTATATTAAAAAAATATTCGTTACTTTCGATAATATTTAATCACTGTTCAGTGAAAAGAAAACAGGGCCCACAGTTCTTCCCCGTATTGAATTTCTTAAATGTAATAATTTAAAATATTTTGCATGGAAAAACATTAGCTCTTATTTTCAATATAATCAGGAATTCACATAATTAATTAGAAATGTAGCCTTTTAATAATATAGTTTACTTTTTGATTTGTTAAAGTTAAACTAAAGTTATTAGCAACAATTAAAGAAATCAATACATTGCGGTATATGCCCCCTAAACCTATTAAACTCAAATTTATAGATATTTTTATTACAAAAATTTTATAGTAAATCAAAATAGATATAACCAAAGAATGTTGTTCAAAAAATTAATGTATCTACTCATAGTGAAATGGAAATTTGTATGCTACTATTCGTTTCTAAGATTTCATAGATTAAATATAGTACATCGCAACCCTAATAATATACCAGTGTCCTCTAGGCAGCCCAATATGAATGTTGATATGTATTTTATTATTAACATTTAGCAGTCTATAAATAGATAAGTACCAAGTATTCGTACGCTATTTGTCCGGAGACAAATTTGTCCGAGAATTTAATTACTTTTTTATGTATGTACATCATATAAACAATGTTTGCATAACTTGGTTTCATGTTTTCTTTCTAAATTAACTGTTAAGCAGACGCCAATTTAAAACAATCTAATAGTGTTTAATATATTATTTATACACACGATTTTATATATATCATCAATTTGTAATCTCTTTAGTATTTCGTACAATATTATATACACTTTATTGCACTATACACAAACAATATTACATTAAATAGTCATATACATATGTATAGTCAAGCTTAGTTGCAGTGCTAAAGGTAGTCTTATCGTAAATAATCTTGTCAGTTTAAAAGTAGAGTAGAGATAAAAATAAATAAAGAGAAACGTTGCGCATCATAACTTACAAATATGCGGACACTTTTGTATAAACTTAATTTATTTATTTTTATTTATATTAAAAACTTACAGTCATCACGAACAAAAAATTATCTGTATGTGATCAGATTAGTAGAAACGGCTAAAAGAGCTAGGATGTAATTGCTACTTAATTACTATATATGTAGAATGAATACTACATTCAAAGTTTGTAAAAAATGTTACCCTTATCAGTATAAAATAAAATAGGGGATGAAAGTTTGTATGGATATTCCTCATTTTTGAAACTAGAACTATGACACTTTTTTTTTTAATTAGATTATAAATTATTATTTATTTATTTGGTCTAGGTCACAATTCCATGCGAACTAAGTTGCGGGCACAGCTCGTTTATTATAACCAGACAAACCTCCCTGGTTTCTTCCACTGTCTCACAATTCATAGTACCTACTTTTAACATTTACATTCTGTTTTGCCAATTTGAATAAAATTAAATATGTACTCATATTAACCACATAGCATTTATTTTATCTTTCTTATTATTTTGCTACAGAGGATAGGTACTTACAATTTCATTCAATTTATTTTTTACTTCAACATCTTCACAAACGGCATCTTTCTCAGATCTCAAAACTCAGTTAAAATTAATACATCTTAAGAAATCCCCGGAAATTATTCTCCATGATTTCTGTTGTAAATGTAAAATTACTTTATAAAATTGAATATTGGCAGATATTCGTACACCGGTAGGTACTAATGGTGTTAATTGCTTTAAAATTTTGTAGGTATTCCTACAAGTTTTAGGTAAAACTAAAACTTGTATTCACATACTTGTTCTTATTTATAAATTTATAAATATATATTAAATTTTATTATGATACAACTCGAATATAGGTGTAGTCGGAGTGCTCTGAAAACATATAGATGTGTGATTGGTGAATATGTCTATAGATTTTTGGTTATTTCTTCGTCTCAGTCCGTTTGAAGATAAATTTCATAGAAGTTGCTCCGGAAACTGGAAAACGGTGATATGTTAAAGAATTATATAAAATATCTTTCGAAACTCGTGTGAAGTAAACAGCAGGGACAATTACTTAAATATGGAGACTGTCTCCTTAAAAGTTCAACTACACATTAATAAATAACAGTAGACGTACCACAGAAGCCATTTAATCCCAAACTAAGCAGAGCTTTAGGCATTATAAATTGTTCCCGAGATAAGGTACAAAAATGTTTGTTTATATATATAATGCTCGTGAACTCGTAATCCTACTTTTACTTACTTATTTTAATTTTAGTCGAATTATAATAAATTTCAGATAATTCTCACTTTTATTTGTTTATATTGGAAATTACTTCGCCTTAATGTAAAGCACATTTACTTTATGTTGCGGACTGAAAAAAATTATGTGGAGGATGAATTATACTTGTTAACAACAAAAATTGTGCTAGCAAGGAAGTATATCATAATATTAAAATAACCTAGTATTAATTATAAAAAAATACAGAAGAAACAATAAAGTACACGTTGTAAAAGGAAATATGTTTGACCTATATAATTGTTATATTAACAAACACAAAAAATTCAAATAAAAAAGACCGCACCAGTACGCAAATATGGAAGGCTGCATACTTACAATAAGCATTAAATGAAATAGAATTTTATTTTAATTAAATGATGATTTATTTATAATAATTTATTAATCTACTGTGTAGGATGATGTGAATTTTTAATCATTATAATTTTTTCATTTGAATCATTGTCCAAAATTTTTATTTTAATGTAGATACATATTAAAATTAATGATCTGTCTCACCAGCCTCCCTATTTTATCAACCCCTGTGATACAAAAATAATAAAATTGCTCTTTACAGAACAGAGGTAACATCGTAATTTAGCCATTATCTTTAATTTTCTTTGTGAAATCAGCAACGCGTGATTACGTGTGTGCGTACTTTTTTCGTTCTGAAAAATATCGTCAGTGAGTACGAAACTCTTTATGAGTCTATACAATTAATTAAATATAAGATAGAAGAATTTCCAAGATTACAATAAAAGATAGGTAATCTTGGAAAATGTATTGCAGAACTGAGAAATTGACTGAATTTCCTTCAAGGCGAACAACATTGATTAACTATTTACGTCGAAGTTTTGTATAAAATATTGTCTCTTGCGGTTTGGCTTGTAAGACTTCTTATCAGAATATATTTTTCATTTAAAATTATCTTGATTTTTCATCCCATAGAAATAAAGGGAAGTTCTTCTTTCGATGGTAGGTCTATCTGTTCTACATGTAAGTTATAATATTGCTGATGGATATCTTTTCTTGATTATATAATATTATAACTATTATTATGCACTATTTATAAATAGTTATAATTTTATATCTAATATATTCTATCTAACTATTTATAATCTTTTCACAAGTACATTAAACTGCCGAATAACTAATCCTTATGAAATTTGTTATATACATGTATATATATCACTAGAACGTACATAGGCTACCGTTTATATAAAAAATAGAAGACGTAGTCGCGAGTCACACTTAGTCCTATAGGTATATTCTCTAACTTTATAATCAATCAAAACAAATCAAAATATCTAAGAAGTATAACTTTTAAAAAAGTATTATTTAGAAAATATTAACAATAGAGAGCGAGGTGGTCTAATGGTTGACAACACCCATTTCCACGTTAAATGTTAGAGTCCAAATATCGTCGACATAAAAAAAATACTTTTATCCATAAATTTCTATTCCTGACTGACACTCTAGTAAAGAAAACACCGACAACAAACCTAATCTCAATCAGAAAGGCTGTAAGCTCACCACCACCACCACCACTACCACGTTTAATGCAAATACGCCCTATAAATTGGGCATGTCAAGTGTAGAGTTCTCCATGACAATCAATGGGTCAATTAACAAAGCTTCTGACTACCCCATCCCACAGAACAGTCGTGATTGTGTAAGTTTTTATTTTCATTTATATCAACAATGTGTAATCCAAGTAAAAGCTCCAATATAATGTTAGCTACGCAATTTTATGCTACGTCAACGAGCCCAGTAACATTTAGGTACACAGTATAAATGTTACATTAGATAAATAAAGTCCTGGTTACAGTTCTCAGTTAGGCACTATTCTAAATTAACTTTTGGCAATAACATAATACTGTACTGAGGTCTGCGTGTGCAACATCGTGCTCTCAGATGTATAAGATTTCATATTACACAAAATTTGCCAGTATAAACCAGGCAATAACAATAAACTTTGATATTACGTATATGCCTATATAACAAAAGTTCCTTTGTTACTGAAACAGAGGAGATTTACTCGACTCGTTAATTTGTTTTCTTTCATTACAACCATTTACGAGCTAATGTGTGTAAATAAGTATTTACAAGTATTTACTCCTTTGATATATGTATCAAAGGAGTAAATACTTGTAAATACTATATCATAATATCTTATGAGATACTAATTTCTACCAACATCATCCTCTACGTGATAGACATAGTGATTGACCGGAATAGAAAATAACGCATATCCCTTTCTATACGAAATACTATGTGTATGAGAAACTTAAAGAAACATTTTTGACCATCATGTGATCACCATTTACTCACTTTCGCTTTGTATCATTTTTAGTAAAAAATTTCATTTGATCAAATTTTAAAAGCTAAGGCTCATTCTACATGTTACGATTCATGACTGTTCGCGTTGGACGCGTATACCGACGATGAACAGTTGTTATATAGTCCCGTCATTATATTCTGAAACAAATTTTAGTAAATACATTGAAATAAATAATACAATAAGTGATTATATAAACGATGTTGCACTATAATTATTAGAAAACATAAATATTGACAATAATAAGTTGATATAATTTTCGTAAGGAACATATGATGGTTTTATAAATAGAAAAAAAAATTTTTTTACTAATAATAATCAATTTATAATATGTAACTTTAATTAAATTATATAAAGAATAATAATAAATTAATTCAAATATATATGTATGTGCATGTCTGTAAAGACTAAAAGTGCGAGCTACATTGTTATAAATAACCATAACATCTATTATGTATTACTTTTATAACAAATAAATTTCATTTCATTTCATTTCAAATAAAAAAATGACATTCATAGATATGAATTGAATTGATGAATTGATAATGACACTGCTAACTGCTATTGATTTGTTTCATATAGTTTTGATGGGGTTTCGAAGGAACAGTACAAAAGTGGTTTGAATTGAAATCTGACATCGAGATTACATTCCAGAATACCTGTAATAGTAGACCTGCAGGAATTCCATATTGCCCAACGACTCTCCGTGCACAGGACAGAACGCGTTATCGGATGGTATCGTGTGCATTGCGCCTTATTTGTGTAATTACGTGACACTTAATATAAAAAGTTTTGTATCCGAGACATTTTAAGTAAGTAAGTATATACATATATGTTCAACTATTTCAGCCGCAAAATAGCTTGTCGGTTGAAGGGTGACCTAAAGTAGTGAAATTGAAGTACACTTTAATTTCAGAGGTTCTATTAGTAGTCCTCCAATATGGAAATGTATCAGTAAGGCACCATGATAACGTGATGATCGTGGTACTGGCCTTGGTATACAGGTGTACATGGTATCAAGTCATCATGGACCGTAAGCTTGCTTGTCAAGTTATATGATGTTGTAGTTGCAAAAATAATAAGTTTGCAACTTTGTTGGACTAAATATTAACAAATAAAAAATTTAGAAACTTCATTTATGCGTTTTATGCGTTCTCTTTAACCCCCACACTCCTGATTATCTAAAAGACAGTTTCACATTTCTCAGTGAGAACAGTAGCTATCCGTCGCGTAATGTTAACAACCTCCTTCTCAGATATCCTTCTCATTCCACTTCCTTCTATTCTAAATCCTTTTCTGTCCAGGCTGTCAGGTTATGGAACGCACTCCCCCCTTGCATTCGGAGCATTCAGTCACTTGCTAGTTTCAAAGTCTCTGTCAAATCCCACTTTCTTTCCCTTTAAGTTCATATTGTCCTCTTTCACATAGTTCCCTTCATATTTTCTGAAGATATGTGCATTATTAAGTATATGTATGTTTACGTATGTTTATATTTTATTATATATATTAATAGATATATTTATGTACAAATGTATATTTATGTTCATTACGTGCACCACCTACTATTTTCTTATCTTAATGTTACTTTCTCTACTGGTAGTCTGGAAGAGATTGCTTAGCGATAAGACCGCCTTTTGTATCAGTTTATGTATTATATCATTTTGTGTGTTTTCTTTGTCTGGTGCAATAAAGAGTTTAAATAAAAAAAAATAAATTTAATTCAGTTTATCCAAAAAAGTTTTATGTGAAAATAACCAAACTAGCATCAAGACTCAATCACAGATATTGCATTTCCAAATACTTTTTTATTTATCTTTGTCCTCAAACATAAAGTTTTGTACGTAACTGTAATTTAAAAACTACGTTCTATTCTAACTAGGATTAGGCTCCGACGCAAGCACATACTTGTGACTCCAGTTTGTTGAAAATTAAATGAAAAAAGTTAGTGAGACCTGCACACTGCAATGGAAGTGTTTGCATATAACTTCTTGACCGCATTGAACGAACCCCTAAGTACTTCAAGTAGAAATTACATCCCTTCAGTGCACAGGCGAGGTTTTAGGAAAGCCTCCCATTCAAGTAAAGAAATGAAAGGACATAAATATTTAGGTAGAAAAATTAGGTAAACAAATTTGGGTTTATAAGAAATATCATAAATTACCGAGATTAGACATTGTACTAAATTGTAGCGTGGGTACTTCAGTCTCGCCTATTTCTGCTACTTGTATCAGGTTGTTTTGTAACCTAGTAATTTGTTGTAACTTTGGTTTGAAGAGTGAAATTTGACAGTGATACGGAGTGATTAGTCCTCAGATAGGTATGAAAATATAGTTATATCGGTCATGCATCACCAATGGTGCCGTATTTTATGTTCATGATGCTGTTCATGGATACAGACGACGGTAGCCACTTTCAATGAAGTGGGCCATCAGCTTCAGCACTTTTTTTGTATTGAATTATACAAAAGACGATAGAAATGTAAATGATACAATGTTTAAATTTTTTAAATACATATTTTTGCCATATTACACGCTTGATTTAAAAGATCCACACACAGTATATACTTACAGGTTAGGTCGGTTTAAGTTAGTAATTTTTGTTTTGTACGTCATTTTACTCAAATAAGTTTTAATGGAACTATATATTAAAATGTAACTGGTGTAAGCCCTAGAAGGCTAATTCAGAAACTTGTGAAATTTAAGTCAAACTTTGCAACGCCCACTTGTTTAATTGAAGAGCTTGGGGTTTTTGGAGTAGTAATTAGATTGAAAAGGATTTAGAACTAATTCTGACAAAATTTAAGATTTTTATGTAAAAAGATTAAAATAAGTACTTATTAAATATAGTAAGAGTCACAGTCGCAGACAGTGGTCAATTGAAAAGATATTAATACGTCTTGAACGGTATAATGTTTATCTCGGATCATTTATTAGACAAATAGTCCCACAATTTTGTCTAATTTCTTTTAAATTGAAATAAGATGTCTAATATACTTTCATTATTGTTAATATCATTCAGTTTTATCGGTAAACACCAATACATTTCAAGAGGGCTATATCCTTTCTGTCTAATATTGTATTTCGTTTCGTTAAAAGTAGTGATGCGGTCTGACCCTCTTGTATCCGTACTTTTGGCCTGAATCTGCAATCCGAATCAGGCGATTTTTATCAAGTTTATTTGAATAAAGATTATTCTGAATAAACATTTACTTCATGCCTCGTATTCTGGAGAACTAAAATTTCACATCTACCTAACCACAATTTTCATTTCTACATCAGACTCTTCAAACCGGAATATACCTAAGAAAGCCACTTACGAACATAAACTGATAAATAATTAGTTAACATAATTATACAATAATATTATAATTCTAAATAGTTATATACTCAATGTAACAATGTAAGTAGTACAAAAAAGTACTCAAATCTAGAGGTGTTGGTTTTTAGCATTTGCTCAGATACTTTGGGCCTCTTTAGAGCATTGTGTTCCTTGCTTTGGGGCCATGGAGCTCAAAAACCAGTGTTTTGACGACAATTGTCACATGCCTACCAAGGTTACTGGTGACCCGAAAGCTGGTAGATACTTTGCCCAAAAAAGTATAGCAATTTTAGACAGGGGACACTGCAGCGATGTGTCGCATTGAAATATCTTACAATTTAAACTATTTCATTAAAATGATAAACTGATTGCAAAATCTACAATAGCTCCGTTTTGCAATATAAATGAGCACAAAATTTTTCATAACTACATAAAATCCGAAGTGATTTAATAATAATCTGCACGTACATTGCTCGTCCAACTTCGTTAAGTGACGTTTTTTAGTCAAGTAAAAAAGTTTATGACTCCAGTAGGTAAAACAGAATATTAAAAAATCTCAAACAAATGATTTATGAACGATTATGCAAAAATATTATGAGCAATCGTTCTTTAAAAATACGCTTGCCTTTGCTGAAGAAAATTGTATGTTAACGTCTTTGTAGTGTATATACAAAGAATAAACACAGTACCTATATTAATGCCCTACGATTTTGCACTGTCCTAGTACCTAAAGAAATAGGAATTAGTATATTAGTTTGATCTGTTCGACTAATATCCCGTGAGTCTGTCTATTATTATGTACGTAAACAGATTTAACCTGAATAAGTCACTGAATATCAACACATTCATTAAACTATTATGAATAGAAACTTGAAATATTCTATAAACATAAAGATTTTTTGTAGGATTTCCTTAATTTTTTGGCGGAATGGGAGATACAGGAAATGCCCATGCATTTCCCTGTAGCCACATTGAATAGTTAATAAATATTAGAAAAGATAATACTATTCTTTATTTTCGTAACAAAATGTTCGTACGTTTTATTGATTCAGTTTCATAAAATTATATTATGATAATAATGTATTCTATGATAGTTTAAACTTTTAAAATTTCCTTCTATTAAAATATTTTAGAAATCAAAATACTTAATAACCTCAAAAATTGTTGTCATAGATAAATGTCAAATTTTTTTGCAAGTTCGGTTTTCCAGAGAATCTTCTAAAAAGATCCTAACAATGCAATTACCTCCAAATTCTACGAAATCCCGAAACAAAGCAGCGTTTAAAAAGGCTGTTTTTCATATAGTCTCGCATCATTTTTTTATAATCAAGATAATCAATTGCCTCTCTGAGATTTCATCAGCTATATTAGGTATGAAAAATTCCGTTATATTGCTAAAAACAATTATATTATTCGATGATATATTTGAACTTCTTTCAACCAATACAAAAAAAAGTGGCTGTTCATTGTTTTAACAATTTGGACCCATTCAGAAGATTATTTTGAAAAGATTATTTATGAGAAACTTTTATGAGTTTAAGTTTTATCTCTTAACAATTGAAGTAGAATGTTGTAAAAAAAATATTGTACATATTTTTTAATCTGTTTTCAGAACAAAACAAAAATGACGAATCATATGGTGTATTGTGATAACTGGATGAATATTTTTTATGTTAATGGAATGTATGTTGACGTCGAAGGAATTGGATACGGCAGAAGCAGATGATGACTATGTCATTCCCGAGGATAACATGTATCCATTGATATAATTTCTGCCTTATATCCTTCAACCGAAACACAGCTTATAAAGCGAGCTGTTCGGTGACTGAAATAGGTGAGATTGAACCTCAGTCCACACAAGTACCACGCATATGAATTTTTGCAAAAATTACCTTAGTAAACATGTTGACATTGTTAGATAGTTATATACTTTCTAATAAAAGTGTATGAAACTTGAGAGTAACATTATAGCCACTATGTTTACGTTATTATATAAAAACTTATGGGTTAAGGATAATAAAGTACTATAAACATAACCCGTGTAACAGTTCAAAGCTTCCTTTATCCTTTTATACCTTTTTTTCGAAAGTGGTCGCATAGCATTACTATAAATATTAAAGGAGAATAATTTTACGAAATAGAACGACTCTGCGATGGTTTAGACAAGCTGGCTATTTCACCTGAATACTAAATTTGGTAGGTAGTTCAACATTCAAAAGAATCCTTACATTGTTTTACCTACATATATAGGTAAAAATTTATTAATTAATCATTGATTTGTATCCGGTGTTCAATAATTTTGTAGACATTAATCACTCAATTTATGAATATCAAAAGATACGAGCACACAGATTTCATGAATTCACCGGCTCAACAAATATCACAAAATAAATACAGTTACTTTTACGTTTTAATTAATTGAAACTTGTTAAGAAATTTACTACTTTCTATTTTAGTTGTATTTAATAAAATTACTTTATTTGTTGAGGAATATATAATAAATATATTGACACGTTTTTCTCATTCGCTATTTTGCTGGTAAGAAAGAAACAGATTACTGTGGTAATTAAGTAAAAAGGTAATTACAGCAGTAATCTCTGCCTTAATTGCGGTATTCAATTACGACTGTACCAATAAATTCCTTACGATAAATCCACGTTGATTTTAAGATTACTTATTTTACGAGTTAATTTATTTATTTTACATTAGATAATAATATAAATGCGAAAGTGAATTTGCTTGATATAATTTTGCGCCTTAACAGCTTATTCAATAATTTGGATATAAACATAAGAGGCACGACAAATAGCAAATGGTACAGAGTTACGTTGTTACGTTGTTACGATGTTAATATACTATAATAGAAATGGATACACTATATTAATTACGTATTATTTCATATCAATAGAGTCCGATTGAACATTAAAGTGTGTTTACACACAATCACATTGTGAAAACGTCACGCAATTTATGCTTAACGACTACTAACTAGCCTTGTTTCAATATGTAGAAATAAGTAAACTATTATTTGTATACTTCTAACTAATACTTGAACTGAAAAACAAAATAATTTGATAGATCTATATGAATGAAGTTACTTTGATTTTGAGCATAGATCACGTGGCCAGATTTTACAACGCAACTTATTTTATCTGCAACGTGTGTGAAGACCTTTTTGATGGTGTAACTCTATTGATAAAGTCATAAAAAAGTTCGAACATAATAACAGGATCTTGAGTTAAAATGTTCTATCAGGTAGACCCCTCCTAAAGTAAGAAATAATTTCATGGGTATATAGGATAAGATTATTATTATTCTATACCATAATTTTAAAAGCAGTTTGTAGAAAACAAATAATCCGCTTGGGGAAGTTAAGTAAAGCAGACCCCTTAACGTTGAATAATTAAAATCCATTTAAATACCAGGAAAATTATGAACTAAATGTAAGTACATATAAACATTAACATATTAGCAACAATATTAAACAGAATTATTAATTAATACAAGTGGTCACTATAATAAGTGGTGTGTAACTATTATAGAATTAACTTACCAACTTTTTGAAAAATTAATAATAATTTATAAGCAAAAGACATAAAAATTCGTATTCTTGGAAAAATTTAATGGGATGTCTATTCCATGCCAGAAAATTTTAATTTTGATATTAAGGAATTTCTTTGCTGGATAAATTGAACTAATTTAGAGTAGACAGTTATTATTTCTATTTCAAGTTGCCACGATGTCTCACTGCTTGGTTCCAAAACCTCATATTTTTCAAAACGAAGTATTTATTATACGACGGTTTCGGTGATCTAGCGGTTTAGCACACCGCTCCACTTCCGATGATAGCAGATCCAATTCCTTGCACAGTATGATTATTTGTGTCGATCTGGAAGTTCTGATGTATGTATTTACAAAAAAATATATTTATTGAAGTATTTGTGTCCGTTGTCCTGTACCCATGATTTTGCTTAGCTAGGGGCTAGATGGCATTGTGTAAATTTTAGTATGTGATTATTGTTATTAAATACAATGTGTACTAGGTGTAAATATTATGTAATAGTTAAACAAATCTCCTTAATAATGTGAATTTAAAAGTAGCAAACTTAGGTACCTACATATATATTATAAATAACTTAGATTACGTTGTAATCTTTATTTTATTATAATAAGAAATAATGTCTAATATAGATATACATCAGGTATAATGTATATCATTTGGACGACCTCGGTGGTCTAGCGGTCTAGCACACCGCTTTACGACCGATAATCGCGGGTTCGATTTCTCGCACAGCACAAACATTTGTATTCATGAGTATGATTGTTTGTATCGGTCTGGATGTTTTCTATGTATAATATGTATGTATTTACAAAAAAATATCTATGTATTTGTATCAGTTATCTAGTACCCATAACACAAGCTTTAGTTAGCTTAACTTGGGTCTGGATGGCGCCGTGTGAATTGTCCTGAGATTATTATTATTATTATAATAAACTTTACTTTATTTATTTATATTTATAGTATAGTCCATATGAAAATATAAGATATATAATTGTCAATAATTAAGATACCAATCTAATAATTCCTAATAAAAATTTAACATCCTGAGATGATGATATAACTCTTTACATCTTTTATAAGGGAAAATATGCGTAACTTAGCATTTTTAAGTTTTACTTATCTTATGGGATACTTTATTTGTCGGTTCAATGATGTTTGTACGACACTCTATACACTAATGCAGTTATGAATTTCTAGAAGAGCTCGTTAAGGCACATTAATTTGTCTAAGGAAGGAAGGAGAGTGCGCTGGCATTAAAATATTAAACGAACATTACCTCCCGTTGTTTCATTAATCCCAAGATATGAGAAATATCCTTTGCCCACCGGAACGACCGGTTCGTTAGACCTTCTCTTAATTACTCAGATTAAATTCTAGCACCTAACGTATAATCAACACATTTTTTTATATTAAATCAATGTTATATATATTGTACTGAAGAGAAAATTACCTTTTTAAATTATGTATACATATGTGTATATGTTATGTAAATAGGTAATTTTCATATTTTTAACTCGTAACGAATGTATGTTTGTACATACCATACTACTACAAGAGTACAAGATAACCATAATTTTTCAGTTACAGCGACGAATTTCTTAGTATTCCATTGTTTCACCTTGCGGATGCCGGGTCCATCGTGTGGCATAGAGGGAAACTCCGAACAGTTCCCGGGACATCTGACCCAGTTTAAGTCCTTTGTCGATGTACATCAACACTCACTTATTTTTGTTAGTTGTAGTTTAGAACTTAACTTAATATGCTATCGTCGTCGATCTCATATTGTATAATTTTTACTTATACTTTATTTTACGGATAAAGGCTATAACAGAATAGCAGAGAGGGTGGACTCACTGCCCTCACTGAGTTATATATGAGACCTTTTTGTCTCATTCATTAGTTTTAAATTATATTATTGTATGGACAATAGTTGTATTATGTGAAAAGTTTTTGTTTGAGACAAATAAAGATTATTATTATTATTTGCTCTTATTTTTCTCCCTGCCCAGCTAAATCTAGTAGGATACTGCTAATACTTCTTTAGATACACGTTCTAGAACTGAAATAATCAGTTCTAGATGGGCCTAGATCCTTTAGAAGATTGTAGAAAGAGTTGGCTCGTATATATCTCGTTCCCACTTCAAATAAATAAACCATATAAAAATATTTTGTTAATTTATTTATTAGTCCGCAATATTTAATTGTTTTATATTCAATGGTTTTTTAGGTATGTTTTCTTTCAATGGTGTACCATTGAAAGAAAACAGATGTTATGTTAGAGCTCACTGTAAGTGAGCTCTAACAATATTACACACATATCTCATAAGTTGTTAAGTTATTTCTGAGACCTTTCTATCTCATTCTTATTATTAGATATTTAAAAACATTATCTAAATCGACTTTCGTTTCTGTTTTCATAACTTTTTCATTACCTTTTTTTTTTATAACACGGGACAAACGAGCATACGGCTCACCTGATGGTAAGTGATTACCGCCGCCCATGAGCACCCGCAACACCAGGGGAATTGCAAGTACGTTGACGGCCTTTTAAAAGCTCTTTTCTTGAAGGTTTCAATATCGTATCGGTTTGGAAATACCATTGCTGGAAGGTGATTCCATAATGTGGTTGTGCGAGGCAAAAAGTTTCTAGAAAACCGCACTGTGGAAGACCGCCATTCATCCAGATGATCAGGATGGTATTTCAGTTTCTGGCGGGTGGTACGGTGGTGAAACTCAGCAGCTGGTATTAATCCGAACAATTCCTCAGAACACTCCCTGTGATATATGCGGTAGAAAATGCACAGAGATGCAATATCACGCCGCAAAGCCAATGGGTCGAGTCTGTCACATAGACAATGATTCTGGCTGCTCGGTTCTGAATGCGGTCAAATGGAAGTAGCTGGTATTGTGGTGCTCCCGCCCAGAGGTGAGAACAGTATTCCATGTGCGGCCGGATCTGCGCCTTGTATAATTGCAAGCGATGGGCCGCCGTGAAATACCGTCTCACTCTACTGAGCACACCAAGCTTTTTAGAGGCTATTTTAGCCTTGTCCTCCAAATGACCGCAAAACTTAGCGTCACTGGATATATCAAGGCCAAGGACCTCGAGATTTTGGCTACACATCAAGGAGAGTGTCTTGAAACTGAGGAGATACGATAAATGGATTCTTTTTAGCGGTAAACACGCAAACTTGTGTCTTCTTGGGGTTGAATTGAACACAATTTTCCTGACCCCAAACGGAAACTTGATGGAGTGAAGTTTCGATTTCGGACACAAGTTTGTTCCGGTACTCTATAACTTTTGCCTGCGACATATTAGCATGGCCGCTGTACAAGGCATCTCCGGTTCTGTCATCTGCATAGCAATGAATGTTGTTGATTTGTAACATGTCATTGATATGCAGAAGGAACAGAGTCGGAGACAGCACACAGCCTTGTGGAACACCAGCATTCACAGAGTGTGGGTCGGAGCAAGCACCATTGACAACGACCTTGATGCTCCGATCAGCGAGAAAGCTGGCCCATTTGCATAACTTCGCAGGCAACCCGAAGGATGGTAGCTTTAAAAGAAGAGCTTTGTGCTAAACCCGATCAAAGACCTTTGCAATATCCAGACTAACAGATAGGGCCTCCCCCTTACTCTCAATAGCCTCTGCCCATCGATGTGTTAAATACACTAGACGATCACCAGCTGAGCGACCCTGGCGAAAGCCATATTGACGATCAGAAATCAACTGGTTCACTTCTAGGTATCGTAGGAGTTGACGGTTGACAATCGACTCCATTGTTTTTGAGAATAAGGAGGTGATGGCTATGGGTCTATAGTTAGCTGAATCTGAGCGATCTCCCTTCTTAGGGATCGGATGAACCAAAGCCGTCTTCCAAAGTTTCGGGACTACATCTGTGGAGTAGCAGTACCGGAAAAGACGCGTTAGTACCGGAGCCAACTCAGGTGCACACAGGTGGTCCTGAGCACAATAGCAGGAATACCGTCAGGCCCACTCGACTTGTGGATATCAAGGGAGAAAAGAAACTTACGTACCAGCTTTTGGGTAAATTTTACCTCTGGCATAAAAGTCTCCCACCGCGAGATGACCGGCTGTGATTGCTCCCTATCGTCCAGTGTCGAGTTGGATGCAAAAAGAGACCCAAGGAGATCGGCCTTCTCTTTAGTATGTTGGGCCATCGAGTTATCCTCTCTGCGCAGTGGTGGAAAAGATGGCTGACAGAAATTTCCCTGAGCAGCTTTGGCAAGAGACCAAAAAGCCCGGGATCCAGATGGAAGACTGTTTAGTCTCTTACCAATTCTACTGATGTGCTCCGTCGTTGCTGTGGCAATAAATCTTTTGAAGGACCTGGAAGCGGAGTTATACTTCCTTTTATGGGCACTGGTATCTGGGTCACACGACTTCACAGCTGCAATCCAGGCACGGAAGCATTCCTGCTTATGGCGAGACGCCGATCTACAGGATCCGCCATACCAGGACTGAGATCTACCACCGACAGGTACCTCGGAATTTGGAATAAACATCTCCATTCCCTGAAGTACTACATCGGTGACAGATTCAGCTATTACATCAGGATCGTCCAGTGCGAAGCAAACTCGCCCCCATGGGTAAGATCAAAAAACTTCGCATCTCATCCCAATCTGCCGACTTAAAATGCCAAACACGACGTCGACCAGTAGATCGCGGCAAAGAAGGACACGTGAGAGGCACTTCGCTCCGTATCAGACAATGATCAGAGGATCCCAGTAGGGCTTCCACAGAGATCTGATATCCGTCCGGATGAGAAGTCAGCAGAAGGTCCAACAGTGAAGGTATATGATCAACAACATCAGGTATTCGCGTAGGCGAGGATACCAGTTGCGTCAAACCCTTATGCCAAAGCAAAGCCATGAACAGATCTCCCCGCATAGTCGGTGGTACGTGAACCGAGCCATTCAGCGTGATGGGCGTTAAAGTCACCAAGAATCACGACCTCAGCGCAGGGAATCTGTTGGAGCAAAAAATCTGTAGCCATTTGGACGTGTTCAATGAGTCGGTCAGTTTCAGTGTTACCGCTATGGGACCTGTATAAGCATGCATAGATGCGGGGGTGGTCATCGCAATCTACACGCAACCATAAAATGGACAGGTCAGTACCTTCAAGTGTACCAAGACGGCGACAGCAAATATCCTCTCTGACATGGTGTTCCAATCTATATCCAGGGTAGGTCAGGTACGAAATTTCGTCGGGACAGGATATTTGCGTCTCCGTAAGGAAGAGCAAAGCCGGCCTCGCCGTCTCTAGGTGGTGGTGGACGGCGTTGAGATTGGAATGAATTCCCCTGATGTTGCAAAAACTGACTCTGAGCAAGGGAAATGCCGATGGAGATTTGCTCGGTTTCCTGTTGGCCAAATTGAGCGGAGTATTGCCCACCCCAGAATACGCAGGGCAGCCTGAGTGTGATATCTCAGGGGTGGATTCTCCAGTAACACGGTTACTGGTACCACCCTGGGGTAAAAATCTCTTATATTCCGCTGCCATGGTATGTAAGAAAGGGGTGGGTAGGGGAAGGAAGTAGGAAAGGGATAGGGGGAGGGGGAGGGGCATCCGGAACCTACAGCTCACCATGCGAAACGCGATAACGCTTAACGCCGGTTTTCTGCCGAGGTGTGGTATTTCCCGGTTCGAGCGGCCCAATCGAGCTGAACAACCACGTGTGATCGTACAGCTTGCTCTACCACTTATATAATAAGCCTAACATAACCTTTTACCTAACATAACGCTTTATAAGGAAAAAGAATAATTTATTTTCATTGATATGAATCTAGACTTTTTATACAGTTACTCGTATGTTCTGTTCTCGCATTAACTGTTGATTGGTCAATTCGTGCCTGGTCTATGTAATGGTAATTTTAATTTACACCTCGACAACGGAGAAAGCATCTCTCTGAATCGTAACCCTGCTTGAGTGCTTTGTGGTTCCAAAAGAGCAATTCAAATTAGTATTTATTTTCAACCCATCTAGGATTACAGTGGAGGGGTTATATTTATCATGGAATTCACACATTTTTTTATGTATATGGTACACGACATATGTCAATTTTATAACAATTCTATTGGTCGTTTATTTGTCTCAAACTCACTACTTACTTCTGTAATTTTAAACGACCTGTTGAAGCAAATAAATATTTTCTTTTCTTTTTTTGTCTTGCTTACATAACCACCCATTAGTTAAATAAATAAAAATACAAGAAGAATATAGTTATATAAAATGTACAACGTAGTATGTATAACATACTAAACTCGATCTAAAATACTAAAAAATAACGACCAGAATCTGTGAGAGTTTTATATGAACTATTTTTTTATTTAAGTTTTGTCGCCACCAACGCACCATCAATCTTAATTAAATTAATTATTTTTTTAAATGTTGAAAATGAATATAATTTAATCATTTATGACTGTGATGTATGTGGATCGGGTGACCTTTGATTAATAATCATCAATCATTAGAATCTCTTATTTTAAATGGAGAATTATTTATTAAATAAATAATATTATTTACTTTCTAAAAGATAGTCCACAGGTAGCGAGGTAATTTTCTTGAAATGACAGAAGGATTTTACTTTACTTACTCAAAGGCCGTAAGGTAAACAAAATATCTACAACATTCAATTTGCAATCATTTTGGATCACGTAGACGTAGAAGTAGATAGCTAAGCATTCAACATAGTTTTTTTTTACTTTTGTTCAATAAAAATATTTTAAACAAAGAGAAAACAAATTAATAAAATAAAGCTGCTTATTTATGTTATTAATAACTCGACCGCTATATGACTTCATACGAATGTGTGTTTATTTGTTACCATTTCAAAACTAAATGTATATACGAATCGTAATGAAATTTGACATGAAGATAGATTGTGTCCTAGGTTCGAGTCTGTGTCCATCCTCAGATATGAAAATGACACTGTATTATTTTATATAAAATATAAAAGTCGATTATTCATATCCAAACGAACAGACGAAGCCGCGGCGGACTGCTAATTAAATGTAAATTAATAACTCGAGTTCAACATCCTTCGCTAGAAATCACAGGGCTTATATCTTTGTAGACTTTTAGTTGTAGACTGAATAATGCACATTTTAACTAGCAGATTTTATTTCTTTACACCCAATTATATTAATATTTAAGGTGATATTTTAAAGAAAACTATTTCTAATAATTTTGTATGTACGTTAAACAACATGAAAAATGTAATACATTTCATTGACTCCTGATTGATTGAAGTGGGTACTTATAATGTACCTGTACTACTTAGGTAAGTAAGTAGCTTCTTTATGACAAATATACTTTCTAGATTGCAATGTATCTCCGAACTATAACTTGTTTCAGTTACTGTTTAATTACAATAATAATTTATTCATTTATTTTATCCACTTATTAAGTTTAATTAATTTTTTTTTCCCATAAAATATTCATATAAAGAACTATGAGACTATGTATATGTAGTTAGGCCTTCACGAGTATAAGCTAAAACCTAATTACTCCCTCAGAGACAGATTTTTAAATCCTAGTCATAGCTAAGGAAAATTTTACAAGAACAAAGGACTTAACTATTATATTTGTTTTATTTCATTTTTTAAATAATTTAGATTTTCGTACAATAACGAGAAATATTGAGTATCTATTAATTCAAGGGCTTTTTTAATGGAAGAATATGTCATGGTGCCTGTGCCGTATACATTCGTGAGATAACTTTGGACTGGACTGGCTTTTTCATCATGTATGTATATTTATTAAAGTCCTACAAAAAAATAAGGATATAAAGTGCCTACCATTTATGTTACAACAGTGGTACTGGTGTCTGGAACTGTGGATAAGTAGATTTGCTATAATGTTTAAGTAGGCGTTACATCTAAATTCAAATATAATGAATAAATGTATATTTTACCTAATGCATAAGCATTAGCAAATTTTATACACGTGTATCTAAAATCATATTCTAGATTTGCACATAAGAATTCATACCATATCCGCAAGATATTGGATACTAGAAGAGAATAACATTTATGGCTAATTAACATAATAATTGTCCGCCTCCGTTGCGTCGCGCCGGAATAATAATTGATTAGTTTTCTAAAACACGGAAAGGGAGGACAATTTATAATTTAAAGGAGAAGATCTATGAAATTTAAAATATAAAGACAAGCAATTAAATAACAACAGACGCTTATATTTAAATAGAGCGAAAATACGACTAAATGTAGTCCCGGGCAAATTAATTACAACGTGGAATTGTATCCATCGTGCGGCGGCGGCTGTGGTGGGTCGTTCAAATATCGTTAAGTCAGTTTGTAACAAGATATATTTCCAAATGTATTGTGATGCAAAACAAAACTGTTTAATGAAATTTAGTACCCTTTTTATTAGATCGATCTAACACACCGGTAACTTACATCCTGATCGCGATTTTGAAATAAGCTCACCTCAATACAAATTATTACTCTCAATATTTTTTGTGTGTCTAAACTACCCGAAGTATTCTAGTTTAATCAGAAACTATATTATTTACGTTTAAAATGATAAGGCAAAAAAATATTTACACAAATATAATAAAAAATTGCATGAAAATAAGAATTTCAAGAAATTATGTATTCAAACAATTATACATAAGCACTGTACCTAATATATACCTTATTATATAATGTTACGTATTAATATGCTATATACCAACGTACGAGTATAAGTTGAACAGTTAATGGAATTATCGCTGTTCAATAACATGATATATTATGATACATCTGCGACAGCCACCGACAGCCTATAAAAATATATTTTATCACCAATTTACGCCTGCTGGGAACTACAATGGAATTCACCAGGAAGTACGTCGATTATTGAAGGTAATATATCAATAAATTTCAGTTACTATGCAATAACATAGGTAGTATCATACCTTACCAACCCACCAATGTCTCTTGTGACTAGTTTCAATATTGCAAATGCCACACTATAAAGTATGATAAATACATAAATATAAAGGAACTCATATCGTGTCGATTCTGATATTCACTCACCTGATTCATCAGAATTGACAACGATATCGCATAATAATAAAATATACTTTTAAGGTACAAGCAATGTTCTTTCTTAGTCAGGTATAAAACTAAATAGACTAGGGTAATACATGAATTGCAACAAAAACAAGAAGACTAAAAAGAAATGTAGACAGAAGAAAAGTTATGATTATACTATACTACGAGATGGATAAGAAAGTTATTAATATACCGTATTTATGGTGAGATCTAGGGTAAGACTACACAGTCAATATTACTGAGAACTTAGATGTTTAAATTATATGAATGCAAATACAAATATAGAAAGAAAATAATGTGTAACTTATTTGTAAATTTGTTTATTGAGGATCAGAATAAAACCTTTTTATTTTATTAAATAAAATACCTGCGATAACCTCTACAATGGCTATAAAAACTGTAACGCAGCTGTTATAGTACAATATGTTATTGAAGTTGGCTATTATATATGCATAAAACGATGTTTAAAAAAAGTTTCTTAACAAAACGTGTTTCTTAATTTAAAACTTTTTACACGTGTATGCAAAATGTACCTCCTTAAAGGAATGTACCTACCGGTAATGAACATTTCTTCAAGATTTCTATGTTACCATAACTTAGAAGTAAGGCACGCAAGTTCTGAAGAGCAACTTTATAATTATATAAAGTTCGTAGATAGATATTAACAACTTTATTATATTTTAAGAAACTTAAAATATGGAAATGTCGATAAGCAAGTATCTACAGAGGGAGTTACTGCCAATTTATCCCCGTTTTCTCCGTCAAATTTATTTTTACTATCGTTTTTACCGTCGTAAATTTTTATACAAGGGTTTGAAAGGTGAGTTTATGTACATTATAAGGATGTAATATATGGATAGATATATCTGTATGGGACGTGTTTTTTAGTTATACTTTCCGCAAAAAAATACACTATAATACTAATTTTTTTATCTATAACACTAAATATACAACTGACAATAAACACACAGCGGCCCTTACATATGTAAAAAAACAACGCTACTAACGGGTCATTATTCAGCTTTAAAAGCAAAAACATTTATATAAAAATATTTTAAATTTACGTCAAAATACAAAAAGTAGCATTTTTTCACAGGTTTTCTTCAGATACACTGGGACTATGAATATCATATCAAAGAGAACATAATTTTCTTATAGCACACTTAGCCAAACCTAGAGAGACATCAAAATCTCTGTACATCATTACTATTAAATATCTTACTTATTTTATTATTATTAAATATACATTTACAAGTTGCATTCAAATATCAGTTCTACAATCATATCTATGTATACATGTGATATTTAAGAGAAGAAAATGAAGTACTCCGTATTTTACAATTGGTAGACATTCCGTCTTTAACAAAGTTTCAAATTTCATTAAGATAAATTATAATAGGTCCGGGAGCAAATGGTAGAGTTCGGCTAGGAATTGGTCTAAGTAATAAAAGTTATAAAAGGTTACAACCTCCTGTTAGATCGCTGAAACAAAACATATATATCTAATACAAGCATATATAATACAAACTAATATGACATGCAAGTTTACAAACAAATATTAGAGAGGTAATAAATAAATTTAACAAATTTTTTAAAACTTCTATTACTCACGACTTTCTTCGCATAGATTTTAGTACAGTATACTGAAATACTAATCTAATACTAATACAATTGAACCAGAACTCAGATTATAATAGTCCGATAATAACAGTGTAACAGGACAACAAAAAACAGGGATAACAGCACTAAGGGGAGTGCTGTTATTCCTGTTTTTGTAGCCATTACAATTTTAATATCACTAGCTAACGGTGCCAATTCTTCGTCAGTTAGATTATAATACTATAATAATATTATATACTATTTCTCATCCTACATAAATAACTGCAATAAAAAAACAAAAAAAATAACTCAGGTAAGTTAGGTAACAAGTTAGTATTGAAAATAGTCGACTCAAAACTTTTTATCCAAATCCGTCGTCGGTAAATCCTGTCGCATGGAAATCCGTATTTAATTGGACTATACTTTCATAAACTTTGTTCTTATAATGGACTGAAAGAGATAATCATATCGATCAGTGTTAGAAATTAATACATAATTTATATATAGTATTATAAAAATGTTAATGGATTTCAATTCAAAACTCTACTCTATAGTCAGAAAATGCGGATTACAGGTAGTATTTGATATAGAAAATGACGTATAGATTAGGTTTTTTCGTCATCTACCTTTTATATAAAATAGGCGGACGATATCTGAATGAAAATAAAGAAACACACATAAGTGTATTTTACATAATGAATTAAAAATAACAGGTATGAAAAAAAAAAAAAAGAGATTAAAAGGATTCCTCAATGTAACAAGATTTCAACCCGCATCGCTCAGTTATACGCTCAAATGTCCTTGTGACAGTCTTTTCATTAAGTATCTAGAAAGGAATACTATTGTTTTACATCTAACGATTTAATTATACAGATAAATTAAATCGCAGAGCTGTAAGAAGCCAATTTCTTCCATCTCTGCGATTTATACCGGGATATGTTTTTTATAATACTATTATGTTTTACAATAAATAAACTAACCGTGGACAATTCACATAATACCATATAGTAACTAACAGAAATACTTAAATACCTGTTTTTTTTTATGAATGACCAATACAAACAATCGTACTTATAAATACATTATGTGTGGAATTGAATCCGCGACCGCGATACGTTAGGTGATGTGCTAAACCGATTGATCGCCGAGGTGGTCAAACGAAACAAAATAAAAGTACTTACAACATATTTCACGGCTCGTATTTGGTTTTATATTGGCTTCTAATCATGAACTATCTCTACCATTAAACTTCTAACAGAGCTGGGGAAGCAACGATCGCGTTGTTTATGGCGCCTTATCCAATAATTTATTCCCATTTTCTTAGTTGGAAAGTTACTGAGATCCTTACAAATGGAAGATATATGACACCTGGTTAATTTAAGTACCTGCTACGTCTTAACAGTAACATTGTTTTATCGATATAAGCTCTTTGCAGTGAATATACGAAAGTGAATGTAAAATTCATATATACTGTTATAATTAATTTGATGAACAGTTTCAATTAGGCACCTACAATTTTATAAATTAATTCATTAATCAAGTAATAGATGCCGCATATTTATTATTGTACTTTGTTCACTATTATTTTACGACAATCTACAATTGTACACGGGTATATTTATATGGTGTCATGGCACCACTAGTAATTAATAAGGTCCTATAATATTACATTCAGAGCAAAACAGTATTCTTTGTTAATAAAAAAAAACACAAATTATTAGTGCTAGAAACATTATATCATTGTTACCTACTTTATTGTTCTTCTTAATTAACTGCGAAAATACAGGTCTACAAATTACTGGAACATTGCTCCCGTGTTCTTTTAGATAGATGCCAACAAAACAGGAATATACTTTTTTATTTTTCATGACCAAAAATATAAAGGCATTTTATAAACATGGTTTTGTAAATGATGCAATAATTCTTTGGGTGGGAAAGTCGTGTCGCAAAAACAGAGGGATGGCGAGTACGTGCGGATGTGATAACATCTTTAAATGGCGAGGTGAAAAAAGGCTCCGCTGCTACTGCAGTAATCACGTCTCACTTAACTGAAGTGTAAATGTATACACATGGAAAATACAGAATATATTTAAATTAATGCTATATAATTGGATATTTATTTATTTAACAGCTTGTTACTTAATCACATTAAACACTTAGCCAGTAGGTATGCTAACAAACGTATGGTATAGTTTACAATCATTCAATCAAAATGTACTCACATAGGTCTTCATACTATACGGCTGGGACTAGATGCTGGAAAATAGTGCGTATATATATATATATATATATATATATATATATATATATATATATATATATATATATATATATATATACGCACTATTTTATATAGGTGTATAAAATTTATGTCATTGGCATCCAGTAAGGAAATATTTACACAATTGCACCTCAATAAATTCTCGCGAGAGGACCACATGTGTCAAAATTATAGAGACTTGTCTTGACTGAGTAATCTATGACACACTCTAAAAACCTGGAAGCAATAAACTTGAATAAATATTAGAATTAATAGTCAGTGAATAACTGACATTATAATAACATTTTTTATAAGTATTTTTTTTAAGTTATGTATAAAAGTTAAAACTGATTAGAGAACTAAAATAAAACTATTAAAAATAAAGAAAGTTTTATTATTTACATAATATAAAACAAAGTCGCCACCCCTATCTGTACGCTTAGATCTTTTAAATTACGCAACAGATTTTAATGCATTTTTCAGTGAATGAAATGGATGGTTTTTATTTATAACACATGCATATCTATAATATAGAAAAACCGAAATACACAATGAATCGCATATCACCCGGGTTACTAGTAAAACAATATAAAAACTTTAAAAAATTTGAGTCGCGCAACGAATATACAGTATTTTCTAATTCAGTCAGGTAGGTATATATAAGATGATGTTTATCTATATTATGTAAAGTTGTAGCAGCACTGCTATAAATCTATCCGGTATTAAACCGAATCCTGCTAGGATTTAATTTTAGTCCAAGTACTAAAGTAACAGTAAATAACTGGATTCCTAGAAGTATCAAGATGGTGGTGGAGCAGGAATTAGGTAGATAAGTAGTACTTAATTTATACAGTAAAATTATTTGTACATTTTTTATGTTACAAAGTCTTCTTTTTATATTACGTATATTAAATATTTGTAAATAAAAAATGACAAATCTTTTGTAATCTACCTTGAGAAAAATTCATTCGTAGATGTTGGCACATTTCCAAGGAATATATTTTAAATACGGTCCCGTACTAAAAATAATAATAACAAGTAATTGTTACTTCATGGTTTAAATAATACTATAAAAAGTATTTTAAACACTTACCATATTGATGAATTTGATAGCCTAGATGGACAAGCGGCCAAACAAACCGCCTTATTTCCTATTGACGAAGGTTTATTATTAAGAAATTTTATGCATAAAATTTAAAAGGGCGGGCTGTATGCAATATACAATATATTATTATATTATCATATATTATATTATCATAATTTTAGGTTACATCTAAATAATTTTGGAGTAAAAAAGCCGACACCGTTCGCCAGTATCTTGCACTAAAAGAAAGTAGATAAGTATATTATCTAATAAATTAAATAAATTGGCAAGTATACAGTACAATAATATACAGCCCTTACTTCCTTAAACTATTAATTTTATTGATTCCTATAATAAAATCATAGTCTACCAATTGGTCAACAAACACGCCTAGACGGAGCAATGGGATGTGCAGAATGATTGATGATGATTATTTTCCCAGTTGCCATACACTCAGTTGGGACTTGTCATTCAGGCCTAACGTTGATGTGTATTTTTAACCCCCGATACAAAAAGAGGGATTTTTATTTGAAAGCTGACATACACGAGATGGTTCTTAGCAACAACTTATGAAGATATGTACAGGCGTTTCAAGGTCATTGGCTCTTTTTTTACCTGGGGTTGGAATCTAAAACGCACGTCCCTAATTGCTTTTAATATTTAATTTCACATATAACTTACTTGTCTGCCTAGGTATATTTCGACTTTCAATCAAGTAATCCAGAATCGTCTATTATATAGTTTATAACTGACTTAGTTTGCTGATTTCGACCATTAGAACATTTTGCGTTTCAAAATTATTTCATCTAAGTAAAATTTCTAAAACCTACGCCTCAAACGCAATCGATCATCACCAAACTTAATACATAATTGCTTTGTCAATTTATATCATGTTTCTACAAGCACAAAATTGTCACATTGAAAATCTTTTCGGAAAGTCAGTTGAAAAATATAAATAAAATATGGCAACCCTGCGGTTAGGTAGGTAGGTATTTCCTACGACTTCAAAGGCGATAAAATACGGTTTTTACTCTACTGCGTAGAGGTGGATAATATCATGTATAAATAAAAAAAGTAAGCAGTTCTAAGTAGGAGGAAGCTGTTAATTTCTGCAATCAAATTTCTACAACAGAATGGGGATGTATAAATACAATGCAATGAATATAAAAAAAATGTAGACACAATCACTTTAGTAAAAGAACTCGAGAAACGAAATACCCCGCTTAACGAATCAACAATACAATGCTGTTAAAATAAGAGATACAGTAAAATTGTGACCGACCGGCATTTTTAATGTGTTTTAGTTGATAACCGCGTGCGTTGCGCGACACTCGTGCTACGAGCTGAGCACGATCAGACTCTGTGCATTATATCTACGCGCTCTCAAAGCCCCGCACACGGAAAAATACAGTGTTTACCAACAAACAACAACAAGAAACAATTTAGAACAAGTTTTCTCAAATTGTGTGCATCAAATCAACAGGGATAATCAAGTATAGAGCAATTTCGCAAACTTAGATACAAGAATTGGCGATTTCATTCGATTCAAGGTATATCAAATAGGTTGCCTATTTTAAATTTTCATATATTGATTATGTATTCGTAACAGCGTTCTGTTACGAATAGCAGATAGCAATGCACTCGTTAGTGCATTGCTCAGAAATATGGACTTTTGTTATAAATATAGATATTGACATATACCCAGTGTTACCGGCATGACCAAAACTTAGGTAATATAAGAAACTATATCACATAGTACCTACCTAATTGAAATATCTGATTAGGTATAATATAAAAACAAGACGAACCACCTTTTAATAGGTACAAACATAAAATAAATATACAATATTATTTTGTTTCGCAAGGAAAACTATTGCAAATCGTGGCAAAATTTATGTGGTATGATCACGGTAGATGCCTATCAATCGCCTATGAATTTTAATAGTGTCTTAAGAGGCCGCTCCATTTAAAAGCAAAACTCTTCTTTTTAAAATCAAGATTAATAATATTTAATTTTATTGTTATATTTGTAAAAAATATATAGTGACACCATGAGCTGTAAACTTTATGTAAATCTCGGGGAACCAGGGGACTTAATCAAATTGAACATTTTCTCGTATATGAAGGCATTTCCAGAGGTTGGTAAATATTGTACTTATATGTCACCTGTCACCAAGTTTACCATTTTCCTACATCGTCTCTGGCTTATAGAAACCACACTATCTACGTGTGGAGGGGGTGGGTTCTGTGTTTTCATAGTGAGTAGGTACATTAATTATTCTTAATTTGATTCATAAAATAGCAAACATCTATTTTTCAAGCCGGCTAGGAAAGTTTCAAAATCAATCAAAGCACTACGAAGCATTTATATCAACTTATAGACTGAAATTATTAAAAATAAAAATACAATCACAATCTACTCAAAGAGCCTTTTTATACGACAACCCACAAGAATGAGTAAGAACAACAAAAAGACTTTTTCCCTTCCTTTATATGTACCTACTAAAATGCCCTCATGTTTCATTTTTATCGTTCATTACTCTTTCCATCATCGGGCCACGATATCTCCTTTGTGATACTGATATCTTATATATAAAATTCTCGTGTCACAGTTTTCGTTCCCATACTCCTCCGAAACGGCTTGACCTATTCTCATGAAATTTTGTGAGCGTATTGAGTAGGTCTGAGAATCAGCCAACATCTATTTTTCATCCCCCTAAATGTAATTTAGAATTTTAAATAGAATTTAGGGGTAGACCACCCCTAAATTATTTTTTTTATTTTGCCGGGACAGCTAGTATAATATAAAAACGTTACAGAAATTGGAATATACGATAGTCATAAAATACAATGAATCAATCTGGTCTGTTACCTAGCTTTATATCTTTGAAATATCTTTTAAGTATTTATTACTATGCAGTAGTCAATGGGCATTCATTCAGCATTACACTACGTACATAATGTACGTAGTGTAATGCTGTATCTAAATGATATGGACTGAATATCGAATATAATGATTTAATTAACCCGTTAAAAACTAATTTTACCACAAAAGTATCTATCTCTTTTTATTTTAATTGTCAACATATCAAGTTAAGTGATAACTTCGTAAAATCTACGCTTATTTCTATATATTTTATTTATTCGGATATCTATCTATTACGTATATTATTATAGTATTTTCCTACCTAAATTTGTCATGCTAGACGTCTTTTTTAGGACAATAAAATAATAAAATATGTTTTCATACCTTCACTGGTATTATAATAAATTGTTTCTAATATCTTTAACAAAAAGATTTTACCATTATAACAATAGATTCCACTCAAATGAAAAGCAGCTAATTTGATCCATTATTAACAAAGTTGCATGAGTAATTTCCATTCATGGAATTAAATTGTCATATTGCTCACAGCAATAACTTAAGCTAAGTTATTAATCTGAGATGTACATACCTATTATATAGTATTATAATAGTGGCATTTTTATATAAGTTGGTACTTACTTCTAATGTAAATGGATCAAAAATGAATCTGTTTTTTATTTCAAAGCAACATTATATAAAATTATAGCCATTTAATCTTCATGCTTGACAAATACAATAATCAGCCATGATTTCTATTTTTTATAAAAAGATTTAAAATAAAAATAATGTTTCATTTTATTGAGTATATTGTATATATTGAGCCGGCAAAACACACTTTTGTTTTGCCGGCTCAAAAACAAAAGTCTTAAGCTAGCCATTATGGTTAGCTCAAGACTTTTATTTTTGAGCCAGCTGTATATAAAGGAATTATTACATATATAAAGGTGTAATTGTATGTGATTTTTATTAAATAAATAAACGAATTAACTGTCCATTAAAAGATGCTAATTTAAAAAAATATATCTTCTACCCAGATGACTTCCGCAGGATGTTTATTTGATTATATTGTCATAGTAAATTACACATATCTGAATGAATTGTAAAAACCATCCCCATAAACACTATATATACCAAATACTACAAATGATTTAATTCATAATTTTAGTAAAAGTAAACATCATGATCAAAATTATAACTAGGGGTACTAGGTTAGGTACCCACACCTCACTTAGAAAAACTGACTAGAAATTACTTGGATATTTAACATAATATCTTTTAAACATGGCTTTCGGAGTATGAAAGTGTGTTGATAAAAAAAAACATCATCTTTCGGCATTAACAATATTTAAAATCGTAGTGATTGACCATTCACTTGGAAATGAGTAAGTACTTAATAAAACAACACTCCGAGCACTAATATAGATCTGAAAGTGAGTTTGTAGTATGTTATTAAGTATTTCCTAGTCGTAACAACATACGTATACCTAGAACTAGTGTCTTTTGTGTGCTCATCGACAATTTTAATGAACCATCTATAACTACTCACATCATGTATGGTACGATATGATTTATAGTCGCACTTTTATACAGAGACTGTTTTACCTTCTAGTATCGATTCGATATAGTGTACTAGTGATACAGGTCTTCGAGTATCATTACATAGGTACTGCCGCATCGTGTGTAAATCATTATTACACTCGAGATGTCTTCATTAGGGAGTACAAATGGTGACCGAAATTAATAATCGCTATTTACACGTAATTTTTGCAAATAGGATTAAATTAGGATTAACAGCATGACGCTAAAAGTAAATATTTAACTAAACAACGAACGGAGCACACAGTTAAGACGGTATGTACACTGCACCGACCTATAGACTAAAATATTACAGATTAAATTAAAATGTTTACAGAGTAACTAAAATTAGAACAGCAATAATGCTTTTACAAATAAACTTAATATAAGCATTGTTTATTAATAATATTTCTCTAATAATACTACAGCCACATTCGTAATTCAGAAAGGGTACGTCAGTTCTCAATCGTTTAAAATTCAACAGTTAATAAAATTAATTAGGTAACTTAATTTTACGAAAAGAATGTAAGAATCTCGTTTTGTATGCAAGATCTTAGGGAGAAGCTGAATTGAGTTTAATTAAACACAATTTTTTAAAGTAATATTGAACACATTTAGAGAAAGAATTTTTTTTTTAAAAAGTAGGTCTTGTCTTTGTATTAAATAAAAGAAGGAAAGGAGCAATATTTTCACAATTTTTTTTCTAGTTCTCCTTCCAGGCTTCTCATCAGTATACATTTAACGTCTAATTTTTTTACACCTTGAGTTACGTTACTACAGTTTTAGTAAACAATACAACAAACATACAAATTTATCCTTTTTACAGTATTTGTGTAGAAATTTGCATCAGAATAAAATAATACCCCATTAAAACAGGTGACCCTCCGA
Source organism: Achroia grisella (assembly GCF_030625045.1). Taxonomy (NCBI): domain Eukaryota; kingdom Metazoa; phylum Arthropoda; class Insecta; order Lepidoptera; family Pyralidae; genus Achroia; species Achroia grisella. Next base: position 410,858 of record NW_026713061.1, read on the forward strand.
TGATAATTTGTTTCGTATTTCAATACTTGAACAATAAATACTTACTGTTACTTTATGGAAATATATTTCTATTGTAATAATATTCCTTTATAAAACGGCGCCCAGCTTTGAAAATATAAATAAAAGAAAAGCAACATTTAAAGAATACATACTCAACAATACAATAAAGTACAGGTATGCTTACATGGTTTCTAAAATACATGCATTATAAGACTTTATTCTTTGAATTTGGTTTTCTATTAAATAAGTTAAATGCTCTGAGCATTGTGTGTGACACAAAGTAACAAAATAGTCAGTCCATTATAATAAATAATCAATTCAATTCATTCGTCGTTTCGTCGCGTCGTTTATAAAATCATCACCGATTTTATAATGACTTTAATAAAGTTTTTTTGTGGAATCGATAGAATTCAAACTTCCAGTACAGATTCAGTAATTATCCATATAATTTATGTTTTTTTTATATAGTAAAATCTTAAATAATTATTATTCTTAATTACTACTGTCTATCTATTTAACAATAGGTATTGTTTTTTTTTACGAGATAATATTATCAGGTATTCGTATGTTATTTATAAACGAATCAACAACCAACAAACAAGATTTAAGTTTTAGGTACCTTGTTAAATTGCGTTGTAAATATTTGTAACCAAACAAAAAGTAATGATATCAAATTTAATGTTGATAGAAGCTTTAAACATCCACAATTTTCTCCAAAATATACAGATGTTATACTTCTATAAAAAGATAAATATATAACAAATCCTTTTTTTCGAATTATTGTGTAAAAGTCAGTTAAAGTAGAACATACTCTTCGTTTCTCACTAGGATTTTTTCTTTAGTACTTACTTCTAAAAGTCTTGCAATTCACTCAGTTGATTAAATATCATTGTATCAACTTGCTTCAAATCCTTAACATAAGTAAAGAAAGTTAACACTATTCTCCATGGGCGACCTTTAATAATCTTTACTAAAAATATTGCTATAAAAACAAAATCTCTGGTAAAAGATTTTAATTCGGCAATATGTTCTGTATTATTTACGGATGCTAAAGAAATATTTATGGGAGTCCGCCATGATAATTAGAATTTCAAATATTTTCGACATTGAAATGCGAATGCGGGTCAGACGAGGGTTCATTAGATCAGATAATATTTTTTCCCTGCCAAAATTTCCCATCATGTTAATCTTTATAGTTTACTAGTTGTATCCCACGGCACTATCCACCAGGAATACAACGTACCTGCATACCTACTCTTATTTAGATGAAAGAATTTATTTATTATAAAAACATACTATATATCAAATTTAATAATAATAATATTAAAATAAATATTATCATGTAATACCAAGTCACTTGTATGACTGTCTGTATGAATACCTACATAAAACTGTAAAGCTTCAATAAAAACCACGTCATTTAATGTTAACACTCATGTTATTCTCACATTATATGGCCAGAGCCTCAAAATATATAATAAAACATCAAGTGAGTGTGTGTGAATCACTCGAGCCTTATTTAAAGGTAGGCGATCTCTACATGGATAAACAATAGATCTACGAGTATGTTGCTCTTTATACTATATCCACGTGCTCGTTTAATGACTTAGACTTTATTAATTATTATGAACAACCGCTTCAATGAGGAAACGAAATTAGTAGATATCTACAAATTAGAGAGTAATAAATTTATTTCTACACGAAAGTAGATTTGTTTACCGATTGTGGCGGATTGTTGATGAGTATGGAAATATGTTTTGATAGTGAAACTGTATAACAATGTAATATACAATAATGTGACATAATCCTTATGATTTCATCTTTCGCGGTATTTGTTTCGGCTTCATCCGAAAGTTTTATACCTATATACCTAAAGTTATAAAAATGTAAGTACAAAATGGAACATAAATTAAAAAAATAATGTGATATAAATCTAATGTTATCCTTTTTTAACTAAATCCAAAACGTGTCTTAATAGCTTTCTCCGACGTGATGGCTGACGACAAGAATCGGCTCTATTCAATCCTTCTTTATCTGCGTATATACCTTCTCGGCTTTGCAAATAGGCAAGAAAGAATTTTTGTGTCTGTCATTTACTAGTTCAAATAATTCACCAATACTTGTCTAATACAATCTTATTTTTAGAAATAATAGTGAAGGATCTCAGTAAGTGTAAATAGACGGTGTAAAATAGAGTATATGAGTCGAATGAAGAAGTAATGCTGATTAACATTAGGAAATGATACCGCATCAATTATCATCTCATTTACTTGTCAAAATAAATGGGGAAGCGGGTATTATTTGAACTTTGTACATTTATTCTTGCCAATTAGATTGACAATATTACAATGCAAACTGATAAGATGCTGAGGTCTAGCAAAATATTATATAAACATAAAAACATAATTCATAATTATGTATTTTATAGAGATAAGTTATGTTTTTATACCTACACGTCTATGCAGGCCTAAGTATACCATTGAATAAATATCCCTACGTATAAAAACTGTTAAGCATATCGTCTCAAATAAAGAGTATGAATATGAAATTTTGTAATTAGTTATTACCATTAATTCCATTAAAAATCTGATATCAAGTGTAACTAAATATAGGAGCAGTACGTGATTCTTTAGATAGAAAAAGTATCAAGTCTATACTCATAATATTGGTGATATAATAACAGGAATAAATATAAACCATTGAATGCTTGTTTCATTCAGATCTCTGACTTTACATCCCGGGACTACAGTCGTAAACAGAATCAACATTGACTTACCCAGATTTCGCGATACAAACATCTTTTCTCTCATTCGTCTCTCGGAATTATTTAGTCTGTTATCAGTATTTTCCATCTCCAGAGAGTTATACAATGATTAAATTGACAGGGTGTAAACGATTCACGTCGCCACTTTTTTAATTTCACAAAAATATCATATAACCACCATATACCATATAATAATAATATATATATAACACTAAACAAAGTAAAGCCGGCATTGAAATAGTGATTTCATGAATCGATTTCAGGTTACTGGGCGTAAGTTTCCTGAAATTTGTGCGTTTCCACACGATTAACTTTATTTCAGACAGATTGTTACTTGGGTAGCAAATGGTTAGTTTATACGTTTGTATACATAAAACTTACAACATATAGAGATTAGTTTTCTGTAGTAACTAACTACAGTAATGTATGTTAGTTCCTGAACTGACAATCCAGTATTCAGTTATCGCTTGAAAATTCTTATTTGCGTTTAACTTTTTGAATTTATCGTATTTATTATAATAAAAGTTTCAATTTATAGGAGCATGTTTGTGCAAACATAGTAATATTGATGGTAATAAATATCTATCAATAAAGATCTAGTAAACGAGAATTGACGCCGTAGAATCTGTGATGGAATCGTTTCTTTATTATTTTTAATTTATGATGATAGAATGTGTAATTCTACATATATACTTGGTGCATTCGATTAATCATATACTCGTAATCAATTATCAACTTTTATTTTAGTATATTATTATAGTAGCGTTGATGTTCGTAGATCAAGTTACAGGAAAATTTCAATGATAATTCTTCCAATCCATTTCATTCTATAACTTTTTAATTTAAATATATGTATTACTCACAGTTGTAATATAAGAAATACCAACTTCAATACAATAAAATTCATGTGTATCTGACACTGTGAACTGTATTTACCATCAAGAAGATTCATCAAATTTGGTGCAGTAAAATTAAGACACATATATATATACACGAACAAAATATATCAAATTAAAGGCTAATTAATTTCTTAATAAAATTAATTTCTTTGTGTATAGTGAAAGTATCTAATAAAATAATGTTTGGGAATCATTTGCAATTCAAATATTTTGTATATTATTTTAATTACTCTTAGAAAATATTTAGTTACTACGTATGGATACTACAACTGTATTATAATAATTTATTTCACAGTTATATAGTACATCTTCTTGTTACTTTTTTTTTCGAATTTTTATTAAATATATGGTTGTTGTCTTTTAGCACATAAATAGGGAGGATAGTAATTGGTATGGAGAAAGACAAACAATATTTTTCATTCAGAATTATTCAATGTATTGCGTTCACAGGAACCATATCACTTGTAATATATACTGGTATCTGTCGTATTATACTTAGTTCTAATGTTTAAATTGTTCTTCAACCACCGGCGTATCTCCAACTAAAAGCTTTTGTTATTTAAATAATATTTCCATCATTTTTACATTTCAAAATACTTAGGCTGTTGATAGCTACTACTCTAAATGTACCTCCATTTTCAGAGAATAAGATGAAATCCACCTGAAGTGTTTACCAAACCCTATGATGCTGAATGTAAAAGGAATCTTTTTCGGAGGGTATTATGGTCAAGGTATTAGATAGGTCGGTGAGTAAATAATGTAACTCAGGTTCGATAGAGAACATACGGCAATTTTAAATCATTTATGTTTATTAAACCAGCGGAAATATATAATACTTTGAACGGAGTACTCGTATATAGGCATATACTGTATCTTCATGCTTTGAACAGTTTTTAATAAGAGTAAGATCTCAATCCGATACTTTTGTCTATGTGCCTGTGTTTCTGTTTATTACGTATAATATAGTCGTACCTCTGACTGTGTGTCTGGTGTAATAAACAGATAACAAAGTGAATAAATAAAATTTGTCTATGCTGATTTGAAAGTCAAGAAATAACCAAATAAATTACTTCTATTATAGCCACTGTCTACCTCTGTTTATACTAATATTATAAAGAGAAAAGATATGATTGTGAATGTGAAAAAAGATGCGATTTGCATTGAATAGGTTCCGATACTACTGAATATTAACAAAAACGTTATATATGTGTATGAATTTTCGATAATATAATTCAACATGTGAAATAAATCCTTATATCGCGTTCGCTGCGGAAATTATCGACAATAGAGCAAAGTAATGTACTACAGTTCTATACAGGATATCTATATCAAAGGATGTATGTTTGTGTGTTATGCTTTTTGAAGTGAGAAGTCGGGGTAGTAGTCAATATACGCAGACAGTATATTGTACTGCGTATATTTCATTCGTAAAAAGTGGAAGATAGTTACGATTCCCAATTCCTTTGTATATGAATGAAAATAACAATCGGTAGAAATACGGTTTCGGCAAGCAATGCAATGTGTCTCTATTGATAGCATGCATAGTTATATAAATATAATAAAACATGAGCATATACGAAATACCTTGTATGTATATCACGTAAATATTTCATAGAGAGATGTGTAATACTGTAAAACAAACCAAAAAATGTGTTGGTACGACTGACGATCAATAGTCTAAAAATTAACCGTTCAAAAAATAAGTCCCTTACTAAAAATGGTATAAAACCGTATGTCATATTAATAGCATATTATTATATTGGGTTTTCAACTGTAATATGTACCAGAAATGTAACAGAAAATAAATTGGGAACACGATTATCAGGTACCCGCCACACAGGCTTGAATCTCACAAAATGAACAAATAGTTTTTATCTTAAAAGAGCTAATCTATGTATTTATAGATAAAATATTGTATCAAATAGTTTGAAAATAAAATATGTCGTCAGAATTGGAAATCATAATTGGTTTAAGTTGTACAAATGTATATGCACCGCATTGTCTATAACTGTACGTATATATACATAGTTGTAAAGCTTTACTACTTACTATTTAATATTTTATTTTAGTCGGAAAAAAAAGGATCATTGCCTTTTTAAATACTAAGTAAACATAAACAATGCTCCTCTTTGCCAATTATATTTATTACTTAAAAATTCAGACTTTCTTGTTTAATAAACTTTGAGCATAAACATGTTTCTTCAAATTCAAATAAATTTTATATGTTTATGAATAATACCTATTAACGAGAAATTTCTAGTGATTAGTTTGTTATTTCCAAAATAATTACAAAATGTTCACATTCACTAAGATTGTCTTCACTGTTTGTAATTTTCTAATATCTGGAAGATATTAATACTAGACGGAAATGATAAGGGTTACTTTATTTACCTTTTTGGTTCAGAATCCTTAATATATTCAATGACAAAGTGTTTATATTTACTTTACTTTTCCCAACTCACTACTAAATTGTAACGACGTCCTGAAATCCTATCAACTTACGAAAAAATTTTTAGTCCAACATTGTGTGTATACAGGCCCCTATCTTGCACACTTTATATATTTTCTCCGGAGTTGGGTCGCTAGCAGGCATTATTTAAATACCTATTAAGTGGAATATCAAGTCCCTAACTCATTTTTTATACAATTATAGTACTGCTGTTTACTGCTAGAATAAAACGTTTACACTTAAGTGCTTATATTATGTTTGTTTGAATAAATATTATTAGGTATATTTCTATTTCTAGCTATAAGTAGATTTACAAGTGATAGAGTCTGTCATTGCACCGATTGATGGCACCTTTATATAATTGAATGGTTTAATGTTAACAATAAGTCTATTAATAATGGTAATTTACAAGCATGAATATGTACTATTCAAACAAAAACTACAATTACAAGTACATTTATTATAATTATTAGATTGATAATAGAATTCGCATACAAAACACTTATTCTCAGTTATCAATAGCATAGTTTGTTTTTAATGTGCGAAGAAACTTAAAATGTCAAAAAAAAAAATACTATTATAATCTATTATAATAATATATATAATAAATATAATATTATAATAATAATAGGTGACCTATAACAATAATCCTACCTAATATTATAAAATATTGAAGTTCAGTTTCTATTATATGAATTTAAAATGCACGTGTAGGTTTGTGAATACAGCTTGGTATATGCATGGAAGAACATAGGTTACCTTTTATATCGATCAAATATATATTTGAATTACCTGGAAGAATTCATGTGTAAAACTACTATTGGACATGCCTACACATAATTAAAGAATGTTATAAAATCTCACAGTTCTGTGCCATAACACGTAGGTTCTTACGTTTAATGTTACGTAATCGAATACTCAATCATTACCACATAAAATCTTTAAAGAGGTTTTTCTATAATTAACTCCGTAGATGGAGAGTATAGTACCTACGATCTACGATTAACTCGATTCATTAACGACTGATTAAGTCAGATTAAAACCAGACATATGTCTGATAAAAATATTGCATACTGTAAATAAAGTGAGTAGTACTTCATTTAGTGGATATTCATCCTTTTTTTGTAATGAATACTGATTAATTCATAAAGAAGGAAAAAACTGTGTGGCTGGCAATTCTATTTTTATATCTCTTAGTTCTTCCTTGAAAAGGCATGGATAATACACATCGTTAGCAAAGTTTTCTCGCAAAGGTACCGAAAAATATTACAAAGTTTTTTCTAATAATAATGTTCCTAGTGATTATGAAAGATAGTATAGTATTTTAGAATTGATCAATATAAAATTATTTCCTATTCACGACAGTATCTCTTTTTGATCTCCAGGTCAATGAGCACAGATGATAAATAGACAAAAAATGTTTTGACGATTTTTTAAATTCTTTGGTACATAATAATAATCAAGAAATTTATCGTATTATGTGGATTCATATGAAATAATATTATCCGTGTAGAAAGTTGGTGAAGGTATCAGACTACACGACATCACACCTTTATAGGTTTACATAAGAAGCGACTACGAGAACAAAAGGAAACATCATAACAAGAAAAACTGAGCTCAAATAACTATCCTAAACCAGTGTATAGGTTAATACCCTCCTCTTATCAGCAGGGACCCGTGCCCAACAGTAAGACATTAATGAGTTGATAAGGCATAATCGTGTCATTCGAAACGTACATGCATATTCGTGCATTGTCCTTGTAATTAAGTAAAAGGTACAATGGTTTTTGTATATGTGTCAAGTGATAGATAGCACAAGCCCGGTTCCGTAGGCAACTATCGGGGCGCAGATATGATGCGTCAGTTTCCGTTTATGAGCACCAACTCCTGCGCACTGCGTAAACAATTATCACATTAAACGAAGAACAAAGAAACCTATGTAGTTGTATGGTGATAATTTTAGAAATAATATTCCAAACCTTGGTACACAGCGGTAATTGCAAGCAACAGAGTATTCTTTCAAAACCATCCTAATTTTTAACGGCGCAGTTAAACGCGATATAATAATATTACGAGCGAAGTTTAAATCGAGATTCGGCTGTTTTCAAGCATACGTGATTTTCAGCCACTTAAACATTTTGAAACTGAAAGCGGGTAAGTTATTCGCGATGTGTTAGTACTCATAGGATATTAGGACTAAAACTTTAATTAAACGTGAAGTTTCGTCATAATGTAATAGACAGGTAATATCGTACGACGTCTTCGTGTGTCTAAACAAACAAAACAAGAGTTAAAAAAAGGTTTCGTTAAGCCTTTTTATGTTGTTGTTTGTCCAATAACAACCAGAAAACATAACCTTTTCGCATACTAATCAGGCCCTCTGCCCTTTAGGTACTTATTTAATTGATACACCAACAAATCTTAGTAGGAGCACAATCAGTTCATCATTATAATTTTACCTGCCTACACATTTACAGTAATTATACGAAAAATATTGAAAGGCAGCCTTAGGTCAATTCTAATAAAAATTAAAATAACATCGCCTGACTTTTCAGAAATTAATAATCCCAATAGAAAAATCCAATAACTTTTTTATTTAAAAAATATATTAATAATTTTTATGATTACCGTCACTTAATTGCGGCTTCGTACGACTAATGATTTATATTAACCGTCTAAAAATAACCCCAACTCAAAGGGTTCATTTTAAATTAATAACTTACTACAACTAAATACAGTGTTCATATATTTCACACTATAACTACAAACTATAATATATACTCGTACGTATAATGACATTGAATGGAATGTAGACACTACAAAATTTTGAAATGAAATGGTTTTTTTTTTCGGAGTACTCTAATGGCCATCCAAAAAGGTTACCTTTACAGCTTCACTAGACGATAGAGGGTGAGTGTAGATGGCACTCCAAAGCCAAGGAAGAACTTATAGAGTGACTGAAGGCCAACTCCCGCCTGACGAGTAAGACTTTAGTCTAAGAACACCGTTAGGGTTTCGAACATCGACACAGGCCGTCATAATTTCGACCCTCAATTGAATGGGTCGATCGGAGGAGAAACAAATAATATCACGATCTCATAAAAAAATGAAAACATACTATAACATACATAATAAAACATACTACAGGACATACCTACGAATTAAGCTAAATAAAATATGGTATTTAAGGCATCTAGTCGTTTAGGTACATCTGTAGATCTGTGGCGTCTCCTCATAACTCACAACCAATTCCCTAGAGAACCATTCCTACTATTCCAGTCTCTGGATAGCTCATGCCTATATTTTAAAATTTAGTATCGTAGATAGATAAAGATAAGAGTCTCAGTGGTAAGTAGAAGTAATACTGTAATGCTGTTCTAATTCCATTGGATAAAATTTTTTTTTTAGAAATCTACGAAATCACGTAAACTCCAATACACGTGCGTAATACGCCATTTTTGGTACCTAGTATTTTATTGAATTCAGTTGTGCCATTTGCACAAATAATTCGAGTACTATTTATATTTCATAGCGTATAATAATAATAATTCAATCAGCGTAATGTAGGCTCACGTTACGCCTAGGTAAAGTCATATAAATATTCATGATACATTTCTTTTTGTTAAAACATAAAAAAGAACCAAACCAACACAAACCATCGTGTTCATGAAATGTTTACGTCGTGCGAGCAATCGAATTCGTAACCATACTACTACCGTACTATGGCGGTGCTAAATCGAGACCAACAAACACCAACATATAAGTTAGATTGAATTCTAAAAATATTTAATATTTACAAAATCTTTTATACACATAGGTTTAATTCAAACAATTTTTTTTTTAATTTAACTCTACATATGAAGCCTAGCACGTTAATTAGAATAATAAACTGAAAAGAAATATAATACCTCTCAAAAATATTTCTCATTCAAATGCATTTTAAATTCAGGATTATCTACTATTGATTTCACATTAATTATTATGATGTACCTCTAAGAAGAATTCTTGAGATTGAAATTACTAAACAACTGTCTTTCAAGCATATTCGTTTAGGCAAGAACAAATGTGAAAGTTAAGAATACAACAACTGTAATTAATTAATCTATAACTTGACGTCACCTTTTTATTAAATTAAGTTTAACTTCGATGTATGTTTTAGCCTACTCTTACTGACACGTCTAACCCTAATCAAATTTAAACTTCAGCCAACAAAAGCAAGTTAAATAACTAAATCCCAACTCGTGACTATAACCAGACCTGAATGCTGACTTACCTATAATTTGACATAATAACAGTGGACATTGTGTCCATTAAATAGGGTGGTGTAGTAATATTAATATATAAACACGGTTATTTTCCCCTGTCGGGTAATTTTTGAGATTACATAATCTGTGAATAAATTTTTACCTAGGGTATTGCAAACAATAAAATTAAATAATTCTTTTTTAAATCAAATGAAATTAAAAATCATTTATTCATATAGGACATTTTAACCGGTTACGAACGCATTTTCCGCCTACCGTCCAAATCTGTATACAGATTCAATTGATAAGACCTGGCACAATACTCAATTGAATTTATTATTTTAAAGATATTTAAAAAAAATACATTGTGGACTAATTTAGGCGCCCATGTATAACACTAAATGAAAATCCCGTGCATGAACCACTATTGCCATGCACACTCGTCATTCAAGTAATCGTTTAGTGAGTTTTGAAGTACGAATGCTAGATGGAGAACATTTTCTCTTTTTAAAGCAGGATAAAAATATACACTGTCAGTAGGTATTATATATCGTATTTATAGTATTATTAGTATTACAAAGATTGAGTTTTGTTTGCTATAAAATCAAATATTAATGAATATGCCGCTGGCGTTAGACATCGACATCATCAATGAGAACGATTTTTTTTTTACTGAATATTAATTACTATTTACAACATTTACGTTCCCTTCACTTAAAGTCAAAATAGACAAATACTGCATGGCCTATTCATGTTTAGATTTTAATTATTATTTACCTAAAGTATGTAATATTATGTTATCTGTACAACACTATATGTAATTCATCGACACTTCGATTTTGATTATCAAATATAGGAATCATCTTCAACAAAACGTTAGTTACTCATTGATAGTTGTGGTCAGAAGTGTCATTATCTGTGTGAATCGTAATAGCATATAAATAATAATAAATCATTTTACGACATCAATCTTAACCCATATACACGTACATAGAAACAAAATAATAAATATAAAATAAACATAGAAATAATTGAAATTAAGAATGATATAGTCTCACATAATATAAACCAAACAAAAGAGAAAAGATTCATTGTGAAGCTTCTCCTCTTTGAAGTCGGTTGTAAACTTTACCACTTAGTTTGTAATATAAAGCACATTATTATTGTGGTTTTCTAGTCTGTCAAAGTATTGCTTTTACAAAGTTTGAATTATATTCAATATCTAATATTATCACTGGTGTATTGAACTTGTTCGTATTATTATTAATATATTTCACTTCAATTACTTTTCAATTTTACTGTTGAATGACTCTACAATTCTAACCTATGTTCACAGAAATAGCACGTATATACTCGTATATTCTGTAATGATTGCTGTCATTTTATTTGATTCGTGATTACACGGGTGACAAAGGTAAGGGTCTAGGTATATAATTTAGCATTAAGTGCATATTCTTATGACTATTTACATATAACAATATGCCAATTATTTGTTTGTGTTACCACATGCAACTATGGTTCTGTAATTTTCCATTTTACTATACATATAATACTGACTGTATAGGTGTGAAGGTAAGGTATAACTTTACACAGAATTGCAAAAAAAATTTACCAAGGTCAACTTTGCGAGAACTTGTGTAAAAATATAATTAAAACCACAAGGAGAGGAAATAGTAATAATAAGAGAACCTGACTAACTCATTACAATGGATGAAACCTACCTACAACTAAACTAGAAACTTCGAAACAAAATTTAGTTAGATTTATTTTCTAACGCAAGAATCCACTAAAAAAGGGACTCCTGAATTAAATAAACTAAATTTCTTATTGGCAAACAACAAGTTATGCCGGTTCAAAATATGTTTAAATTTTAAACAATCGTAAATACGACTTATGTATATTCCTAGCTCACGTAGTGTGAAATAACCATAAATTACAAACAATCTTAACTGCGACTTATATTCCGACATCTTGATTTATATACACTACTATACAACATAGTATAAAACACCGGAGGCTATGTAAATTACTAGTTATGTCCTACTGTCACATCTGATGTTTATATTAAAATTCCTAGTTTTCTGATTTACCGCAGCGCGTCATTGCCCGACCGCTCATATTTTTCGTATAGAGATCATTTAAACTTTTTTTCTTCGATACCTGAGGATCGTCAGATAATGTTTAAAATAAAGTTCACTATCAAGACTTGAAGAATTTCTTAGAGATTGCATTTATAATCTGTTACATTTTAATATTATGATACTTGTATATATATTTGTAATCGCTACTCATTAATACAGTAATGAAGAACTATAAGAATAAATCTTCATTATTCATATAACAGAACCGCACAAATCTGTGTCGCTTTGCATAAACGCAGTATATACAATGTACTTTGGGAGAGCTTACTCCTGCAGAAACAAGATATTTATTCTCGGATGGTACTGTATGTCGCATCAATTCTACTGACTTTTATGATATGCCCGGCCCTATTTGGCTAATATTATAAGTTGGTCATACTACTATCTCACAACGTTATATGTGTAAAATGTGTTGCAGATGACAGCGAATCTGTTTTATGAAGCTTATAAATACAGGTGGCCAAGGCCATACCTTATAGCTGTCTGTGGAAGCATATGTTCAACAACAAACAATATATGTCTGATATGATAATGTCATCATCATAAATAGCTTTCTATGTCATTTAGCCTGAGTTCCTGAAGTTGAGTTGGGCAAACTATTTTAGGAGATAAACTTGATAGATAAATTCTAAGTAAAGTAAAAATATTACGAAACCTAATTACTATAATAATAAATAATTAAAGACAATTGTAGATTACAATGCCCCTTGCTGTAATTAACCAATCAAAAATTTATTATCATTTAGAATAAGTTATCCTTATATAAGGGTTTTGACGTTGGTATCTAATTTTGTTATAATTTAGTTAGTTAATATCCCGCAATGTGGTAAAAAAGGCAAAATTAGGAAGAATTACATCACTCTCAGACGTATTTCGATTTGCATTTTATTTCTAGTCACAGGTACTCGCGGCAGTAGTAAATTATTATCAGGTTAGCTGTATGTTTGTCTCTTGATTGTAAGAATATGACGCGCTATCGATTTCTTAATAGGTACTTGTAATCACAACTTTATTATTACCTAATGAAATACATTAACTTCTTAATGATCATGATCGTTGTGGCCGAGTATTGAACACACCGTAGCAAATGACATCAATTTATTAGACACCAGCTTTGGTGTATTAAACAATACAATTCGGTCCGGTTCAACTAGCCAACGTGTTTCACCTGCGACACGATTGCGACATTTCTGTGGATGCAAGATCAGTGACCCCGGACGACATGTCCCGATACGAATACTATGCGGCGATGAAACGCAGGTCTAGCAACAGCAACAGTCACAGCGACAACGAAATGCATAATATGCATATTATTCGTCTGTACAGAAACCAGGTACCCTTTTATATCTAAAGCCATGTTCTTTTTTAATGGAATGGTGCATCCGTTTGCGCTAACGATTTACGATGGCGGTACACCAGTAGAGGATGAGAGCATGAATATGAGGTCAGGTGTAAAGACAGGTTTGCATTTCGCATTTACATAGCGTGACCATTTGTTTTACTTGTCAAAGTAGGACCCTTAAATTATAATTTAGAAACTGGAATAATTTATACTTATAAAGTTGTATTTTTAAATCGTTTACTGTTGTGTCGTTGTTGTTTTTTTACTTAAACAGACACCCTGTTTATAAAAGTAGGATTTTTGGTCTGACTGGAAACAATGCGACATTCTGAAAACGAGACATATATGGTCACGTTGGACATACATAAATGCATCCAAAAGTTTATTACGTGCGATTATTATCAATACCTACGAGTTTATCTAAGTATAAATTAGATTTGAGCGCAAACATACTCCAAAGCTCATTTGAAATTAGAACTCACATCAATTACCCAATTATATTCAAGCCTTAAATATCAAGCTTAAAACCAATATAATACTTGTACAAATTAAACTGAATATTTACCTTCTCTGCGATGTAATTTTCCGCGATGTTCCAAGAAGCGCGTGAACTTCATGTTTTGAAATATTAACAGAAATTAACTAAACAAAATAAAATTTTAGAAATTATAACTTAGGTCTGAATTAAAATTATCATCATCATAAACTTTTATTCAATACATAACTCTATGTGCTTAATTCTGTATAAAGTTTTAACATTCTTTCTATTGTTCTCTTAATACACTAGGTTCATTTAGCTTAACATTGCTTTAAAAATATATGATATATACCTACAAATGTAAACATACTTTTGCATTATTTTAAAATAAAATTGATTCGATATAATTATCAGTTTCATATATTCAGTGTAAATAATAATAAATTGAATCTAAAGACATTACCAAATAAAGAATGAATGAAGAAAACATCTTCGTTGACAGCCTCGGTGGTCTAGTGGTGTAGCATACCGCTTTACTATCCGATGGTCGCGACTTTGATTCCTCGCACGGTCCACACATTTTTATCAATGAGTATGATTTTTTGTATCGGTCTGGGTGTTAAAAAAAGTACGTTATTATTTAATTTACTCATATTTAGTTAGTGTGCAATCCAAGATGATTATATGCTCATCAGTAATAATCAGAATATAGCACACTGCAAGAAGAAACAATAGTTCTTACAATAAGTAGATACCAACATACAAAAAAGATGACAGTAAATGAGAACAACACAATATAGTAATAATATGTAATACAATTCTTCTATTCATTGAAATGTTAAACATTCATTTGTTTGGGTAGTCATTCATTTAGTAGGGTTCCGTATACTAAAAGGTAAAAAGAACTCATTTGATCCTATTGAGTTCTCAATCTGTCACATAGTTACATTTATATAACTGTTTATGCACCATTTGAAAATCTGTAAAGAAGCTTTTTTTATAAATTTCAATTATCTTTTTTCTAGTAGTCCTATTTTCTCCTACATGAGCTTTTCAACACTAATGACAAGAGATGAGGACAGAATGCCTACAACCTTTCTAGAAGTCTAAAAAAGTCTCTTTGTCAAGAAACATCCATACCCAACTGTGCAACAATAAAGGATTGCTATCATAAAAAATGGACTATATTATTGTATTATTGTGTTGTATTAAAAAATACAGCAACTAATAATTATTTTAACGGCCAAACCCTTGGCTGGTTGCTCCAATTCGCGCTTGACCCGTTTTTTCTTCGCCAAATGCCTTCCAAAAACAAGGTGATAGAGATAACATCTGCCCGATGCTACATACCTACCGTGCGCTTGCGCCACGTCCATTTATATCTTAAATGGTTTCCTTCTCCTCTTTTGTTATGTAGATGCCAGTCTTTATAATCTTATGTATATTGTTCCACGGCAGACATGATAAATGGTTTACCGGGACCATGTGACTTTAAAGATGTTTGAAACAATCGTTTTCTACTAAATATAGCTAAAAGCCAGAAGAAACGTTGACATGGACGTTAATTAACTAATAGAAACCTTAATGATAAATAAATTGAGATTAAGGTCTATTGAACCCACATAAATCTCTATTGGAAGAATTTTATTATAACATTCTCCAGATATTGTCTACTTTTATTTTACCAGGCTAAGCCTATCTATATTTTACATAATTCAATTTTCATCGAGCCCTAGGGAATTGTCAATTGTCACACCTTCATAGAATAATTTTTCTGTTTAAGGATTAAATTAATCGCAATCAGAATTGATTGACGTGACTGAAAATATTTTGGCAAAAAAGGCAAAGTTAAATTCATAACGCCACTCACCTCAATTTAGGGACTGACTACAAAAATTATTAATATTACAAATATCTATTAACAACTTAATACGGTTCTCATACCAACGTTTATTTTTGAAATTGTTTTTTGTTTGTTTATTTTCTAGAAAGTATTATACATGATACTTTCTAGAATATAAACAAACAAAAAACAATTTGAAAAATAAACGATGCAGATATCTCGTGCCAATATTCTCCCTCTCTCTAAATAATCCATCGTAAAAAAATCTTTTTCTAAATATTCCATCTAGAATTACAATTGCGCACTACGTAATAAATACGATAAATTGTTTCCTAAATTAACATGTTCACACGTAGTACGCACTCTATGGTATAAATAGTGTACAACCGGAAATATACAAATGTTTGTCAACCAACCTAATTTCTATTATGTACTAGTGGTACTCTTCACTTCATGCTTGTGTACATTTGTAGATCTCCATATATCGATTGTAATTAACGATAACCTTAAATAAGACATATATTAATAATTTGATTAATAAATTAATATGGAGTGGCGTATTGCAAAATTATAACAGAAATAATTAGCAATCTAAGAAAGATAGCGGTTCAATTGGGAGATATTTTCCACAGTTTTCTTTAGCATAAGCATGTTAACACATATTGAATAATATTCTGAGAATTTATGAGAAATTATGTCCTACTTCTCCAGCCGTTTCTACAAAGCTTAACACACATATAGATAAACAGTCATATTTCGCCTCGTCATAATTTTACTATTTTATTATATGTAAAGATAAAGATTAAGCATTGCGTAGATTTCTATTTTGTTATTAGAAACACACCTACGCTATTCCCATTAGTGAGGCGGCAGTCTTATCACTCGCCCATAGGTAGGTAAGTACCTAAGTTATATTCGTGTAACGGGGCAGAGCCCTTGGCCCATTAACAACTCATTGAACAGCATTCCAAACTATAGGTCATAGAGAATATTATAATATATTGTCAAGAAGGTATGTAGCTATATTGAATTCCACAAACTCTAGCGTCGTAACAAAAGTTATTATTGGACCAATACGGAAGTAAACACAATCACTTCCAAAAAGAATCATGAACATTCATTTAGCAAAATAACTTTTGACGTGAATTGTACAGTAATTAAATTATGTTCTTGAATAGTGTATGATTTAAACCGAGTTACTACGATATTGATTAAATTTTATAGAATATTATAAAAAGTGAAATACCATCCCCCGCATGCCATCTCTTCGATGCAATTACAGTTAGACCCAATTTGTTTCTGTCAAAAATTACCCTGCAGTGTTTCTAATAAGAAAATCTTTGATATAAATATTTTACATTCGAAATTTCGACTAAAACAGTAACACGAAGCTATTATAAGTGTCATAAGAAAAGGGTTCCGCTGTTATCAAAATACATAGGTATTTATTTATACATATTAATATACAGTAAAAATAAAAAGTATATAAATCATTTAAAAAGGAGATAATAATATATTCGTTCTATAGGTAAATATACAATAGTCAGATTGATTGTTAGTAAGTAAAAAGCTATTATAGAATATAATATTATACAGTATAACTGTTATACTATTAATGAATCTATGTATTATTATTATGTTATACCATAACATAATATGGAATTGAATGTATTATTTTCTAATAATTGAATATTAATATCGTAAAAACTTATTCCAAGTTATGACTTTGAAACCAAAAACCAAATTGATGGCCTTGATATCTATATTATTGGTTTAGATACTAATATTCAATTACTCAAATAATATAATTCCTTTAAATTTACGATGCCATATTAATTTATTATGGGTAAGTACCTATAATATCTAAAAAAATACTATATCGTTGTATAAAACATTATATAAAAAGAAAAGTATACAAACCCTGTTTACATTATTTACTTATACTGAATCCATGGAATACGCAACGGGCTCGCACTTTACCGGTTGTATTTATGCCGCAGTTGATCCCTAGAGAAAAGTATCGCTGCAGAATACTTCACCTTTATACAGTATCTTTTTACACTAAACCCTATTTATAACCCTGTACCCGTCGACACAGTGCAACCTTGTGTAAATATTTATAATATCAGCTAGATACATAAATCACAATATCCTAGACTGCTTTACAAGATGAGAAGCAACAGTATTCGAAAACATACTGTTTGCGCTGAAAATATGTAAAGTCTGAAAAGATAATCCATAAAATCTGCATCTATTGATGGTATTCAACGTCAATACGTTGATATATTTTTTATTTCTTCCAAGAATCGGAGAGCAAGCGGTTCGTTTCATACTATTGTATAGCTATATTTTTTAATCAACATAATAAAGGAGATATTTTTAATCTGGCTACATTTGCATTGATTAAAAGGCATGTTATTTAGTAGGTACATATTAGTACAAATGCGAAAACTAATAAGGTACTTTTTTTATACTTTACTTCTAATAAGTAATATTTGTTTAGTTTATTATATTAGGTATCTAATGTCTTAATTAATCTAAAAAAACATATATGATAATGCATACGAAATAGTGGAATGTACCTGACACAGGCATTGCTATGCTTATATAATTTAAAATTATTTAAAAGAGCAACACGCAAGTTTCTTGCTCGTTCTTCTTGTGATGAGACAGCTTTCCGAATGAGCGGTAGATTAAAAAAATGTAATGACTATTCAAAAGTGCTTCAATGTAAGTTTATTTATATAAATGATTTTCTATTCTATTCTATCCTATTCCAATACTGTGTTATTGTAAGCGAATTGTTTTTTAAAGAAATAATCATTTTACATTTTTATTAGTTTGGTAGGTAGTCTTCACTGCAAAGTTGAAAGTATACTAGTTCATTACGCTAGATATATGCTTATACTAGACTGAATTAAACTTTTTTTAAATTTCATTTCAAAAGGTATTATATCAACTCTATCATATCCTAAACTAATTTCACAGAAGAAATATAACAACGTCTATGTGTAGTATTTCGGAAACAATTCATTATTAAATCCTTTCCATTTCACAGCTTATTAACTTTTACATTATTATTGCGTTATCGTGTGATATCGTCGGACCGTATCTTTGATAACATGCCTGCTGTAAGTGCCCATTATGTGAACAAGCCGCTGCTGGAAAAATTTATTGGCGAAGTCTGCCTACACAAATGGGATTACCTACATACATTGCTGTTGAAATATAATCTGTACAGACAAAAACATAATTTTATATACAGCATAATATTAAAATTTTAATATGTACATATATATATTTATTAGGCTCAAACCGTTGTTTACAACAATCCATACGGCTATGCGTTACTAATTTTGCTAGTGATAACAGTAGCAAAATCATTTCACACTTTTACGGCGTCATCTACTGGGCTGTTAGAAATCACAATGATGACGACGAACAAGAATTTCTATAACTAATTTACTTTTTTCAGTATATTATTATTTTAATTTAGATAAGTACCTTATGTAAAGCTAGGAGATGCAACAAATTAATATAATAGCTAATGGGGTAGCTACCTTGATGTAAATTTATATCATAACGAAATAAAATTACTGTCAAATCATTCTACTTGAGAGGACGTTGATAAATTTTATTTGAAACTGTACAAATTATAAAGTAACAATGTTTTTTATGTCTCCTTTAATGGATTACTGATTGCATTAAGTATTTAATTTAACAGTTATTATAATCTTACTAATAGTTCCTTAACGCCGAATCACGGCTGATGCTGAACGGATTTTAATGAAATGAGATCACCATGTTAACATCTACCTTATCTGTAATATAGTATATCTCTATTTATTTTATTTTACGCGGATAAACCCGCGTGTTAGTAGCTAGTGTTGAATAAAATATGTACTTTATTTATAGCGTTCAATAAAGTACTATTTAAACAATCCTGATTTTATTAAATATAAGAAGATAAGTAGGTATATAAGTATTTGTACATTTGATGTTCCCTAAGAAACTTCGCAAATAAAATAATAAATTGTTTCCGATTCCTATGACGAATTTGTACCGGGTATTTGAATAATATATTATACAATATACATATATATATGGTTATTACATACATTTTTCTAATATAATGATAACATAATGCACTACTCTATTACCTACTTCTAAAACTCATACTTCGTAATACGTAAGAGAGACGCAAAGGAATAAAATAATAATTGTTGTGGAGAAGTTGCATTATACGCATTAACCTCGTCTTCATTTTCTTTTTGTACAGATAGCGATCAGTTACATTTTTATATACACTGTATAGATTTCTCGGTCGTGATCATAATACCATTATCGTCATTAAGTTGAGGATTGGATTTGCATATTTTAAACTCAATTGTTTCGTCTGTAATTACCCACAGTCATAACTTTTCTTTATTTGATAGAATTCTTTATGCACAGTAATAATTATTAGCTTCTGACAACATATGGATTATTGTACCAATAATTCCAATTGCAAAAATTAAGGACTAGCATAATTTTATACTGATTTACAGAACGCGATGGAAAAATAAACAAAAATAATTATTATTTGGGAATTACCTCTAATGAAACGTAAATGCATTTGCACTAACCGGGTATCGTTTACCAAAGCGATATCCTTATACTTAATTAAGTATTCCAGGAGCGAAGCAGACTCACCAATAACATTGAGAAGTGGAATTAACATTAGGAACGCGAGCGGCTGTCACGGTCGTGCCTGAGCGGGCCGATTGCTCCATCGATCCTATGCAGCATAGTTAATGCGTACATTTATTTCTTGACTTCCCATTGCACTTATTTCCTAACGTAGTTATCTCTTTTTAAAGGAATTTTATTCTAAAATATTACTTGTCTCTCATAAAAATTTAAGTAGGTATATGAGTACCAAATTTTTATACCCTTTACTACCATGTACAGGCATGTTTGGCCTCTAGGCAACGCAATTCTCGAGATCCCTCCCTATTTAAAAGAGGTCGTTCAATATTAATTGGAAATGACGGAATATAGAATATTTTTACAGGGTTTTTCAGCCGTTTAAACATTATCAGGCAAGTTTAAGTTGATGCGAGTGAAAGTAAAAAGTTTTAACCATCCATATCCTACTATTTAATACTATACGATTATGTTGTATTTATTATAAAATCTTAAACAATATGCAATATTTCGTCTTCATACAGTCCACGTCCAGAATAAAATACAATAATACTATAGCTGCTGTCATTGAGGACACAAATTTTATATATGCAATTGTTCCCTCTATGGAACATTTTCAATTTCTTTTCTTTTGACGGGCCGATGACGGGCAGACTAAGAGAGGCCCCGGGCAGTTACCCACCTACCTACCTAATGTATAATCCAGCCCTGTATACCTACATGATTAATCGTAAGAGTAGCCAATGATACTATTCCTGAAATTAAACTAATTTTCAAAACAGAAAACAGTGAAAATATGGAATTGTTTCCAATAAAACCTTAATATAAATATCGTGGTCACATATCCCATGTAGTATAAAAATTTCAAAACTCATTAACTAATTTTCCTCTTTGTTTCTTGCTAAAGCTGGTTCAGCTTCACAAATATTCTACAAACCATCACCAAAAGTATACACCTACCTCTATTATTCTACACTGACTAAGGTTTCCAATAAAAGTACTCAATACCACTTAAAAATACTTAAACAACGATATTAACTTCACAGTAGCGCAATTAACAAAACACTATTCTCTCATTCTCAATCTCAAATTTAATACATCTTGTATCATTGATTCCTGACTATTGACAGCTAGATTTTTACAAATGTAACCCACGACCATCGGAAAATGTAATGCAATGTAGGTACTACACCATCGAGGTATGATACCAACAGTATGATAAATTTTATGTAACAAAGGGCCATTCTATGTTGATAAGGCATGTGGAAATTATCTTTTACCTTAACACAAGCTGTGTTAATAACAAAAGGATGAAATAAAAATACTCAAAATGTAAAGATAAACGGTGTACTAAAACCCTTTACTATCTGCGGAAAGACTAAAAAGTGTCCGGAACTGACTTGTATATATCGCACAGTACAATAATGGATTAACTCAAAAAATACAAACAGTGGAAAGTACACCCTAATGTTAAAAACATTATGGTGTATTTTCCACTGTTTGTCTGTTTCCACTGGTTCCACTTTAAGGTCTGATTTAAATAATTTGCAGTATGATACGGTCGTGTTAAGAAATACATCATACAGACTATGTGTAATTATAACGACTTTCTCTAGGAATCTTGTAATAGTAATGGATCTATCGTAAAGATAGACTCACAGAATAGACTCTTTTCTTTTCTGTCTTACTTTTATGTATTGTATTTTGATCTACCTATACTTATTTTACATGTATGTAAATAAAGTAAATACAGGAAACTTAGACAGACACTTCTTCAGTTTATTAAAATTTTTACTGAAAATATAACCTTCCTTATTTTTTTAATAGGCACTATCCTCTGGGATAATTACTTTGTTAACTTTTACGCCTAAAACTATAATTATATTACGTCTGTATATCCTGCTTTTATGGTTAACCCCAAAGGGAAAATTGGAACGATTTAAAAAGGTCTGTGCGTAGTTGCCTTATCCGGAAATCGTTTCAGGTAGAACCTTGAAATTTCACATAGTGTCACTTATGGTTATTTTATTGAAGCTCGTGACGCACGTGATCTGTTAAACATCTATAAAATTACAGTTAATCACCTGTAGAAATCTTTAATTGATGTGTTTAATTTGTTAAAACTGGAACGATAGAACGATTAGCTCTGTCTATTAATAATAATTAGTTGTTTCCAGAAATCAGGTAAGTAGTCCACTTCAGGCTCAGACAGAAAGGAAGTCTTTAATTAATTCTTTTGACGTTACTGTTTTTAATCTAAATTTAACTTAATGACATCTTCTTTATGGTATTTAATTTACAATCAGTTACACTATACTCATTAATAGGTAAGTTCAATATCTATGTAGTTAGTTTACAATATACATACATACGTAGTAGTTAGAAAAATATCTTATTTTTTACTTAAATAATAATTTTATGATCCTAAAATAAATTTTAAATAGATATCAGAACACAAAATTTAATGCTATTACCTATTTTTTTGGAAAATATATGTATATTATATCATATGGCCGGCTTTTCTATTTGTCCGGCTTTGTATCGAGAATGAATGAATTTAATATTTGCTCGGTGCTTCTACAAAACGTGCGTTGCATGAAGAAGTGACCTATTTTATTTTATCAATAAAAATTACAGAGCTTTTATTACTGCATTATTAATACATCAAATTTTAGGATAAAAATAAGATATCGCATAAAATTGTAGCTAGTTAACCCTCCGCAGTGTAAAAATACAAGTTTTGTCACTTATTTAATTTCTTGTTATCTTGTGAATATACCGGTAGACTACCCGGACTTGAACCGAAAAGTTATGAGTTAAACATTAACCGACACAAAAAACTTTGTGTATCAATATATATCTTTCGAACTGACTATCCGAGGAGAGAATGACGCGTGTTTAAATGCCACGTATGATTTAAATATGTATACCGAGCGAAATGTGAGCATTTGCAGTGTTGCATCGTAGGCAGAACTAAAAAAAGAGCACCAAAATCAGTCCACGTCCACATCAAGAATATAACCAAATTTATAACCTCATATTTAAATTTGTTGAAAACTTCTAATAACCAAGAGTAAATACGTAGTTAATCTTATCCAGAGAATACCGAAAAGAATAAATAGCACTTGTAATAAACAGTTTAAAAGAGCGTTTTAGTGCTGTTCTGATTTAGTTGTTTATCTATCGTATCTGTATCCGTTTGTATGGCGTGATATATTTAATTATTTTATATCAATATGTACCTCACTGTTCTTATTTGTATCAGTTATATGTTTTAAATATTGCTTGCTGAAGGCGTCTTGGTATACTGGTCAAGAAATTAATACGAAAGATTGAGGTAGGGTCACCCCCTTTCACGTTGGATTCAAATATACGTGGGTATGTGAAGTTATCACTAAGAATTGACAATTCCACTGACTTCTCAAACTGTGGTTGTAACAGATATGAAAGTATATCTGTTACACTAACTATGCCAGCGGTTTCATGCGCGTGAAATTTATGGCCTATATGTTATTCTGATCTATAAGCTATATTAAAATTTCATCAAAATCCGTTCAGTAGTTTTTGCGTGAAAAAGTAACAAATATCCATCAATACTCACAAACTTTCGAGTTTATAATAGATATATTAATAAGATTTACAATTTGCCTTTTTTTCAGATAGGGCCGCTCACAGACATAAAATGGCAACTGGGAGGAACAAAATCACAAGAGGGCAACAACATCGCGATACACGTCACACCACCAGAGGGCGAGGAAGATGACGAACTTGTACCACCACTGCGTGCGCGCAGAAAACTCAGCACCCCTCTCACCGCATTTCAGGGCTCAAGCGAGGGACTTATTAACATATCACGTATGAGAATAAGATTTCTTAATTTCTTGCGACAGTAATAGCTTAAGCTTAATTACATAAATAAACCCCCTACTAGTTATTGTAGTGATGCATGTGTTCAAAATTAACACTTTGCCGGCACAAATTTTTACAATATCGTGTCCTCCATATTTACGTCAAGATTTGTGCTAATTTGTGTCGATAGATTTAATTCTATATCTGACGCAAAGAGTACAGACGTTAATATACAGAGATGGCTTTAGTCGGTGGATGTAGAAATGTATTGTCTTAAAAGCTGAAAAACAGGGTTTGCCTACTAATATACTAAATACATTATCTGTCTATATTCGATTTAAAAATAATAAAAAAAAATCAATCGTATTCTTATAAGTAAAATGGTATCAACAACTTGAACTCATAAAAAAAGAACATTTTACTCTTAAGTATCGACTAATTTTAAGCCCAAATAAGCATAAATATGGAGTTCTGTTTCCACCTGCATCACAACACTACTTGATACCATAGAAGGACAGTATGCTTTAATATTTTTTTTTACGCATTTATTCATAAGATTCATTATATTGAATATAAATACAAGAACAAAATTACTTTTAATAGGTATAAGATATATTAACTTTCCGTACCTAATATAATATTTATAAACATTATACGCATATCATATATAACGTAATTAATTATGCTATTTTATCTACAAAAATGGATATATGTAGTAAATATAAACTCGTGTTCTAACAACATATTGTACCTAGTTATTCTAACTATTAGGGGTCACACATTGAATAATTGTCCATTTAGAGACAGTTTTTAAAACAGTTATTAACCTTCAAATAACTTTGTTGGTAGTTGGTAGGAATTGGATTACGAAGCCATTTAAAAAAATATACTCATATATTTAGCTAGTATTCTATGTAGATACGGTCTTTTCATATATAAAAAATATTGTATTGTTTTCATATATAATAAAACTTAAGCTGTCAAAAAATATTTGATTTTATCAAACATTTTATATTTTTTTGCCCTACCCTATTCTAGACATTACTAGATTTACTGGTAAATTCACCAATATAGCCGGCTTGAATTCGAGAATTATCTCTGAGGTTTGATCTAGCATCAGCAAACATACTAAACTTCATTTAAATCCGTCCTCAGCCATAAATCAGTGTGACAAACTTCCAAATACGAGTATCTGTACAAAGTTTCAGATTTAAATAGCTTTACAAAGTTTCACATTTGTATTATTACTAGAATTTCGACTACTGAGATTTGCATGGGGACCTGTATATTATTATCCTGCCGTCAAACAGTTTGTGGTTCTTTGAAGGGAAAGACATAATTACAGAGTACTTGAACATGACACTATAAACCTC
Organism: Achroia grisella; assembly: GCF_030625045.1. Taxonomy (NCBI): domain Eukaryota; kingdom Metazoa; phylum Arthropoda; class Insecta; order Lepidoptera; family Pyralidae; genus Achroia; species Achroia grisella. The sequence continues at coordinate 436,926 of NW_026713061.1, forward strand.
AGAAATGCACTGTACCACGGGCTTCACTAACGAGTTGCAATACTATAGGTACTTGTTCCTCTGCTCATATGCGGCGGTTGCCAGTTTTTTCATTCTTCAATAGTCAATATATTTTGCGACATCTTTTGTCATAGTGTAATAACCACTACGTGTATAGTCACGTGCAATTATGTACCTTTACATATTTATATTACATAGTTAAAAAGTCTTTGGTGTTGTCAGTAATGGTAGATACTTTGACAAAGTAATATCACATAATATTCTAATAGGAAACAATTTATGTCTATTATGAGTTACAGTCACGCCTAACTATTAGAATACTGTACAATGTATGTAACTTGAGTGACTTTGTTTGTATTACAATTCTTTTGTTAGTCTTCATGCTCATATCTGTAGTATTTTTGGTCCTGTGCACATGCATGACTATAATCCGTCCAATAATATAAACGGCACCAAAGTACGAACTTTACGTAACACTTGCCTGGCCTTAAAACTGTAAATTGAAATAAAAATGCATCCTAAGACTTATAAACAAATATACCATTTAAATTGAAAAATAATCTTTACAAATTTTATAATTGCAAAAGTCAGTGTGTCTGTCTCTGTGTATATCCGTCTATATGTATGTTTTCATAACTAAACGGATGAACTCATCTTAAGGTTTCCCGTGAAGATAGATGATCGATAGACACTTGTTTTGTGTTAAAAACGTGAACACTTACTATATTAATAAACTACAATGCCTTCTTAGATACACGTACTTCTCAATCCCGATCCCTGTCGCCCCTGGACCGTACGAAGCGTCGATTCAGCACCATGGTGTCGAGCGCAGCAGCGGCGGCGGTATCTCGGAGACTCTCCGCAACTATAGGATGGTGCCTTGCAACCCCCACGCAAGTGAAGCCACAGATCGTGAGGCAGGGTCGCGCGTTATGTCTCCAATACATAAAAACGCAAATCCGAAGATCTTCGCTTTGTCAAAAAAAGGTAAAGTTATATAGTTCATTACGCAACTTATACAAGTACTAAATATTTTTTTTTACCATAAACTATCTCACTCTGCAGCTAGGCTAGTTACTTCTGTTGAGAAGATTTGGCAAAACACTTATTCTTTGATAATATTAATCTTTAAGTAGTTACCTACCAATTTACATGCGGCTAAATTTTATGTATTTTACCAACTTTCGTAAAATGGAGTAAAAAAGTGGCATTAAAATATATGCAATGTCAAAACTCATGTATATTACTATTGTTTTCACTTCATTAAATGGAGTATTACGAAAGTTGCGGCCACTGAAAGTTTTGCTACTATTTTGGATTAATTAACGAGTTTTCTCGTGCTCACAGCGAGGCCTTCATTAATTCCCTTATGCTTTATTACCTGGTGCTCTTTATTAGCAAATAGTATATGCATACTGTCACGACTACATCCCAGATGGGATATACAGAGGTATTGACAACAGTTGAGGTGAACACTTGATATGCGCACATTTTGCTCGAAAAAATAGTATTTAGTATATACTGATATTATAAATGAGAAAATATGTCTGTCTATTTATGTAAAGGATAAGCAAGGATTAAAGATTTTTCACGACTGAATGAAATTAGTTTAAAAATGTTTAGTATTAAAAGAGGCGAAGTCCGTTACAGCTAGTAAACATAAAATAAATAGAATATTTTTTTATATTTTCTAATAAATTTTAGCACTTAGGTACAACAATTCTATGCATTGTAACGTCTGTATTATCTGACGTTAATCATAACATTATTGTTATTCAACAAAACTACTACTTCAATTTTTTAATAAGAATATTCTTAAACAATCAGTATTAAAAGTGAATATTGTGGTAAAAATCTTTATATATTAAAAATCAAAATTAATAATATGCTAACTCTTTTGCTCTATATATTATCATCCTCTGGTTGCAGTTTATTACAATGTTGTATTGCTAAAAATAAAGCATATATATATAATAAAATACATACTTAGTTTTATTCAATCACACCAACATGCCGTCTACCTACTAAACTACAGCCGTGCTTACATTAGAAGAACTCAGTTTCTCTAGAAATATCGGCTAATATATACTTTCAGACTATCAGACTTACTATCTCAATATAATATATTCAATACAAACTACTTGAGTATATATATAAATACCTTAACACAAATCTTATGCATTGATGAATAAACGCTAGTATGTTTATTTTCCAGAAAATAGTGATGAAACGATTACAACGGATGCTTGAGACGGAATGCGGTGAAGAAGCACTGAGTAATTCTGAATCGGGCGTACTGTCAGCACTAAGAGCGCTGTGTGCAGCTCTAGAAAGAAAGCGACCCGACGTGTTCCGCCATGTAGCGAGACAAGCCACTCGAGCGCCGTCAGCGATGCTGCGATCCGACACTGCATTAGCGGAGTTGGCACTAGCACTAGCGAGGCGAATCACCAGGGAGAACATCACGTGGTCTAAGGTAGGTAACTAACTTCCGAATTAAATCCAATTATACTGAAAACACTTCCAATATCTACTTAGCGAAACGTTGTACAAAGTTATCGCCGTGGGTACTTCTGATTCACTATTACTATCGTCCGCTTGCTTTGTAACATATGTTTCTATTTAATAGTGAAATATAGCAGTGAAATTATGGGATACGGATATATGACACTTTAAATTTGTTCCGGAATAGCATTGCAAAGATCTACCACAGAGGGCAGGTGCTGTTCAAATATACGGTTACAACTTACCATCAGGTGATTCGTCAGTTGTTTTCAATGCTATTGCAATGATTACATTTAAAAAAATCTAAATTTAAAAAAAATACACCTAATTTTATATCTCAACGAACTAGCTGTATACAAATTACAAATAGCTTTCGCACTTCAGAGTTTTTCCACCTAATATATTGTACAAATTTCGAAGTTTTACTCACATAAGTACCTAAGTAAAGCTAAAACTTATAAAACTTGAGTTTAATGTGCAATAGTCCGATAATATTATTAATATAGTTTGTAGGCTCTTAACACGAATAATTTAATGGTAAACAAAATAAAGTTAAAACGCCACAAACTACATCAATAAGTAACGAAACCCACTACCTATTAGTTTAAGTAAACCACATTACATTAGTTAAAACTACATCTAAATCGGTTAAGCCATTTCTTAGATTAGCACGCACAAACGCACAAACAAACAGACAAAAATTCTAAAAATCATAAATATATATGTATATATACCAAAAGCGAAAATTTAAAAGTAAATTATGATAACATTTGCTATAATTGGTTCTAAATCATGATATGTACTTATACAGATATATCTACTGATCTAATCTGGAATGTAATCGATATCGAAACAAGCCATTTTTGTACTATTATTTTGAAACATAAGACTAAACTACGAAATTAATACATTGCTATTGCAATTAAAGAATATAAAATATAATGCATTCCAATGGCATTGGATCGCAACTAATCTTTAGAATAGACCTGTTAAATAAAAAATAAACATATGTATTAAACATATTTAAGATAGCAGCTGTGTATTGCGTGTGCGGAGCATTGGCCCGTGAAGCAGCAGAGGCTGTAGATGAAGAACCAGCTCTCGAGTTGGTGGCAGCGCCGGCGGCCGCCATTGCGGACCTCTTGCACGAGGAGACGGGCTCCTGGATAGCTGCTCATGGTGGATGGGTAATAGACCACAAAATAACCTCAAAATTTACATTTAATCGTACAGTAAAAGAACGTTCCTTTGTAACCTACTAGAATGTCAAGTCTGAATTAGATAATATATCGGTTAACGAACATATAATGTTTTTTTATGAGTGGTAATATATAATACTTCTCTCACGGTCTAGTCATCTACCATTTTATTTGGGATCCACTCTCCTTGATCAGGCCTATTATGTCTTACATAATCTGACGATGAGGGACATAGGTAATATTCTTCTATTCTAGAAGATATTTCATCCTTAAATATAATCAGTAATCGACACTTTTAATCTGTATTCTAGAAATGGACACTGAATATTTTTTATTTTATATTTGTTCATTTTAGGGCTTTGACTAGATTTAAACAATAATCAATATACTACATACTTTCTATATTTTAAAAATATTATCTCTCAACAAAGGTTAAAAATGTAATTAAGTCGACGCGTTCAATTTATTGAAGTGAACATGTATTATATATATATATAAACCTTCCTCTAGAATCACTCTATCTATTAAAAAGAACCGCCTCAAAGTTTTAAAGATTTAAGCATACATAGGGACAGACAGCGACAGCGACTTTGTTTTATACTATGTAATAATGATGATTCTACTTACTATACATAATATATAGGTATATGGTATATCATTTGTATATACATATGTATGTAACAATTTATTTTACAGAACGGGTTGATCGAACGATTACGTGCCAGTGAGCGTGACCAGCGGTCTGAGAAAAATTTACAAGTGATGGTGTCATTTTTTGTCATAGCATGTTTTGTACTCCTGTTTCTGAGATGGGCTCTACATTTACATCCTGCTTACTATGATAATGTATGACATAGCTGCACCTACTTTTCTTACTGCAGAATGTTAACCAATTTGATTGACAGTCTATAACTAATGAAGGTCAGTCAGTAGATAACTAATTTAATAAAAGAGAACTAAAACTGTAATTAGTATCATATATATAGCTGAAGATGTGATGAAAAACTATGTTATTTTTTCAATTATATTACTTAATTTATTATATTTATTGTCTTTACCTAAACTACTGGAGTAATTTGAAAGTTATCAGAAAATGTAGAAATATTATTTCACCCGTAGGCAATATACTAGTTCCTAAAATGTCACAATATATAATCGAATATATATACCAACAAGACATACAATATTTCTTTATATATAATTTCAGTTTATTATTTAGCTACCCAATACAAATTAGACTACATTATTATTATTAGGTATTATATACAGCCGACATGGACATTTGTTACACCACCTTTATTGCAACAGATGGTAATAACTTTATGTTTGGATTAACCAAATATGAATTATATACAATTTAAAGTTCCCGCCATGTTCTCACATACCACAGGTATGCGAGAACATGGCGGGAATTTATGAAATATTAAAGTGGAAGCCATCCAAATTAATCGCCAAAAGTTGAGGATATTAGCGTAAAATTACCATACTGGCTAAACGAATTCATATATGCTTTTAGTTATATATTTTTCAATTTATTGCTCTGGTATGGCTTATTTTATTCTGATTGTTGGAATTGTGATATACACAGAGATTTTCATATTCTTAAAACCAATGCCACGTCAAATTATTGTATCTACCTACTATAATTCTAATAAGTATTAATTGTAAAGTAATTACATTATTAGGTAATTGAAAAATCATATTATAAAGATTTTTTTGTGACTGATCCTTCTTGTTGTAACAAGTACAATAGGAAATAATATTATGTTCATAATAAATAAGCTATATAGGTATTCATGTAACTTATAGTTATTAAACGTTGTTTAATTTAATCTACCTGTATGATTTAACCTAATAAACTAGTTTATCTACTCTTCCTGAGAGAGTCGTCTGGGCTGACATATACCTACAGGTCGAGGTGTTGAACATGGTCAAGGGCAATAAAAAAATGTTGGTTATATTTTTAAGTGTGTTTCCAGTGATGGAAAATCCTATAACCATGCTGAATTCAAATATAACAAGCAAAATGTGGGCTATTCAAGCGCTGTGTTCATCACGACGTCATTAGTTTGTAACAATGCCTCTGACTTCCCCAGCTAGGTTAATAGTTGTTCAAATGTAGGTATTACGAGTAACTACATTTTCTTAGTAAACCTACCTTATTACTTTCATTTTAAAATTGTCGTGTTTTTGTAAAAAAAAATTGAAATGAAAATTGTCACATGTTTTGGCTATTAAAGTTTATTCAAATTATTAATTTGTTTTCTTTGCCACTCTCTCTCTCTCTCTCAAGATCATATATAAAATTTAATATAACTCGTAAATTTAAAGAATAATGGGACCTTGCACTACGTGCATGTTATTTATTTATTTTATTTTATTTATACTCTTTATTGCACCAATTACAGAACAAAAACAAAAAAAAAAAAAACAATTAAAATGGAAAATATACACTGATACAAAAGGCGGTCTTATCGCTAAGCAATCTCTTCCAGACTACCTTTAGGTGGATAGAGAAATAAAAATAAGAACAGGGTAGGTGGCGCACGTAATAAACAAAAATAAATATATATGACTCAAATATACATAAATATAAACATACACACACATTAATACATATATACATACACATACATATACTTAATAGTGCACATACATTTGGAAAGAATGAAGGAAGATTAATTATGAGAATAATAAGAAATTAATTAAAGGGATATAAAATGGGATTTGACAGAGGCTTTAAAGCTGGCAAGCGATTGAATGCTCCGAATGCTAGAGGGCAGTGAGTTCCACAACCTAACGGCCTGGACAGAAAAGGATTTAGAATAGAAGGAAGTGGAATGAGAGGGAAATCTTAGACGGAGATAGTTAACATTACGCGAGGAGGGGCTGTTGTTCTCACTGAGAAATGTGAAACAGTCTTTTAGGTAATAAGGAGTAACTGGGTTAAAAAGAATGCTGTAAAGGAGTGATAGGATGTGTAAGTTGCGACGAAGACGGATAGGGAGCCACTTGAGTTGAGTACGATACTGGGAGATGTGATCATATTTGCGCAGACCAAATATGAAGCGAATACATAAATTTTGAAGTCGCTCAAGTTTATTTAATTGCTCTTCAGTGAGATCCAAGTAGCAGCAGTCAGCATAATCGAGGATAGGAAGGAGTAAGGAATGAGCAAGTGCAATTTTGGTATCAAAAGGGAGAAAGTTACGCAACCTGTTCAAGCCACCAGCAGCTGCAAACATTTTCCTACTAACCTCAGAGACTTGATGAGACCAAGACAACGTACGATCAAATACAATGCCAAGATTTTTAACAGATTTCCTATATTCAATTAGAACCCCGTCGAAGACTACAGGCGGAAGGTCATTCCAAGAAATTTGAGAAATATATCTGGGGCTACCTATAATAATGGCTTGTGTCTTCGAAGGGTTCACAACAAGGCCGTATGACTCACTCCAAACAGATAAACGCATAAGATCGTCATTGATAGTGGATATGGCTTGAGTTATATCTACCAGACCAGCCTGAGTATAGATTTGGAGATGGTCTGCATAGAGATGGTAGGAAGACTGAAGTTTTGAAGTGATTGAGCTAATAAACAATGCAAATAAAAGAGGAGATAAGACACCACCCTGAGGTACGCCAGCTGACGTAAGGCACCACGAAGACAGAGCGTCATCGATGCGAATACGCTGCCGACGCCCCAACAGGTAACTACGAAACCAGTCAATAGCCGGGGGAGATATGTTGAGAGAGGATAATAGGCCTAATAAGATGTCAAAATCCACAGTATTAAATGCGTTACTGAAATCAAGTAAAGTGAGAACAGTAAGCTGGGAGTTCTCCATACCAAGACGAATATCGTCAGTTATTTTCACAAGAGCAGTCGTATTGTGAAACCAGATTGTAGAGGATTTAGGAGATTATGTCTGGTTAGGAATGAATTAAGCCTTAGTTGAACCAAACGTTCTAAGGCTTTGGATAGGAAAGGGAGTATGGAAATAGGACGATAATCGGCGAATGAGGTAGGAATATTTTTTTTGGGAAGAGGAATAATGAAAGCATCTTTCCAATTGGAGGGAAAGACGCCAGAGGACAAAGACTTATTGAAGAGTAAAGTAATGGAGGGCAAAAGGATATCAAGAATAGGCAAGATCATATTACGACTAACGCTGTCGGTACCTACAGCATTTGAAGAAATTGAAAGCAAACTCTTCTCAACATCTTAATCGGTCAATTGATCAAAGAAAAAAGGAGAGCAGTCAGGGGTGGATAAGAAGGAAAGATTACGTAGTGTATTAGATTTTACAGTAATATCTATAGCAGGAGAAGAACAGAAATGTTGGTTGAGACATTCGATATCCATAGTAACAGGGTTATCATTACTTTTTTCCCAACCCCTAGTGACTTGAGAAATTTCCAGACTTTAGCTGGATCACCGTTTTCAACGGATTTGTGAATGTGGCGTCTTTGTGCTTCTCTACACATCCTATTACAGAGATTCCTGGCGCTGATATAATCATTCCGACATCTGTCAGGGTCTGACCTAAATTTGGACTTAGCTTTATTCTTTTTCAGTATCATAGTCTTGATCTCATCTGTAAGCCAGGGTGCAGGCAAATGCTTAACCCTGACAGGGCGGACAGGAGCATGTTTATTGTAAAGATCTGTAATTAATTTATTAAATCGTTCAACTTGATCGTTTACGTCAGATAGAGTACCAATAGTAGACCAACTACATTCTGAGGCGTCTTTGCGCAAACAGTCCATATCGATAGCACCAAATTTGCGCTGCATAAGGATTTTACGTTTAATTTTAGGAGGACGAATTTTATAGGAGAGGTAAATAAGGTTATGGAAGGAAAAACCATCAGCAGGCAGCTGACCAAAATTAGCGACAAGGTCAGGAGATGAGACAAGGATTAAATCGAGTAAGGAAGGATTGCAGCTAGGAAAGAAATGGGTAGCATTTAGAGGTAGGATATGCAGGTTGCAGGCGTTGACTACAGATTGAAGACGATTTGCCCGAGAGTCATTTTTTAAAAGGCAGGTGTTAAAGTCACCCATAATAATGGTACGACTATAGGAAGGAAGGAGGTTCTCTAGGAGTTGCTCAAATAAGGAAAAATAGTCAACCGTAGGTGACGGGCTATAGAACACTCCTAGAAGAACTTTAGTATGGGAGAGTGTGACTTCTATAAAAAGATGCTCAGGTTCATGGGAAGGATTAGTGCTGAAAGAGGAATTAATCAAAACGAAAGGGATATCGGAACGCAGGTATATGGCAACACCACCGCCACCTCTGCCAGTGCGATCACAGCGAACAAGATGGAAACCAGGTAAAGAGTAGGAAATTGAAGGAAGACACGGCTTTAGCCATGTCTCGGAAATGAAGATAGCGTGAAGATTATTTACGTTAAATGTTGAAAGCATTTCAGGAAAGTGTGCAGGAATACTTTGCGCGTTAATGTGAACGGCATTAAAGTTTCTAGGTACTTCAGAAAAGGTATTATTTAAAATTTCATCAAAGGGAAGAGACGCGCTGTGAAAGCTGTCATCGCTGGTATGATCCTAAATAGAATTAAACGTGTCATCACCATCACTATCAATATACATGTGTGCACAAAAATATAAATACAAAATACAATATATATAAAAAGAAAAACAATAATATACAAACAAAAATTAAACTAATATTCTTCTCTGAGCGTCTACCTGCTAGTAGTTGGAATTTGATAATAAATATATATATGTACATATGAAAAGAGAAATTACATCATAATAATACCAAAAATAACAATAACTTAAAGATTAAATTTAGGTGGCAATATTAAAAACTATGGCTGTATCAATATAATGCCAAATGGGCTAAGTTGGCTATTTTAGTCTAATCTACCATAAATAATTATTTCAATATAACAACTGTCAACGTCAGTGCTGTCAAAGTCATAACTGTCAGAAATGCCGAATCTCAACCAAGTGATTGTTTTTAATGTGGGTTGATAATAGAAAAAGTAAAAATTTTGAAAACGTCACAAGATACAAAGAAAATTAAAAAATACATTAGTTAAATTTATCTACCCACTGAATTTGGTAAAATATAGAACAAACCCTACGTAACTAATACCGCCACCACGACCACTACAACAGTCTCTCTCTCTCTCTCAAAATGCGCTTAGATCGCGTTACAGCTGCCGTATATATAAGCTGGGAAGTTTAGCGTCGTATTATCACACACAACACTCTGAGACAAATTAATGAGCCGGTTTAGGTCGGCACCTGAACTGACTTGATGTTTTTTACCGTCAGTTCCGATGATCAGCACAGCTCCATTTTGTGTCCAGCATGTTAGTAACCATGTAGCCAATGTACCATGTTAGTCGAGCTTCATACCATTTTAGCAAATTCCTGGTAAATTCGTCGAAGTGGGTTAACTGATCTGACTTCTCGCTCATCTTCCTTTATGGTCCGTCCACCACGCCACTGTTGGCCATTAAAAAATAATTAAAAACTGTCCTATACTATCATCCTTTACGGCTGTGGACATGGCATTATCGCCTAATAAAAAACTACTTATAATAGTAGATACGAGGTATATTTCGAACTCATATTCATAATGTAAAAAGAAGGTATAATGTTTACAAGAGTCAAAAATTAAAATAAATAAGTTGAATAAAAGAGAGACATATATAATTAATATTACAACACGTGTTATAACTATTTGATGATCCACCAAATGGTAAACGGTAACCTTCGTCAATAAAGCTATTTACGTCGGTAACATGAACAGCTTTACGAACATTACATTACGATGTTGTAATTAATCGTGATTCATGCACAGCCACCTCAGAGTAAATCCAGTGCTTCTTAACATGTAATTGTACTTCTAATCTCATCCTACAACTGAAACACAGCTTACAAACTACTTAGAGGCTGAAATTGATGAGACTGAGATAACCACGCCGACGACTTTTCATGAAGTCTATCTTGGTCAAATATATTCAAATCGAGCCTTATTAGACCAAGGATATAGGCGTGACATGTGATGAAAATAATATAAATCACTATCAATTCTAAACTGTATTCCATGATTCATTACCAATAGATAGTAGGAATGTCCCTTGCCTCCTATTAGTATATCGTTCAAACCAAGTCAAATGTTTAATAGTGAAGAAGAATCTTATTTACAAATAGTTAACACGAAAATGCCCTTTGTTGACAATGTGTCTTCCTACATGTAATTTATACCTTATCTTCAAATGTTAATTTGCACATTTCATTCATTTCAAAAGACAAATAAAATTTAAATTCTTACTAATAGACTTAAAGGTGATCTTTAAAGAGACCATCCCTTTAAACAATTCTTCCCTTTCGCACAGCAGCACAATTAGTTTCGTAAACTGAAACTAAGATGGCGCTATAATATTATAACGTAAACAAAAAAAATTAATCTAGCAGTCTCATCTAGATTTTTCTTTTATTCCACAAAAAAAAGAATGTTGTAGGATAGTCCAGAATGAAATATGAAAGAACTCCACGCGTAGTAAACAAATCGGTAAAAACTCGGTCAGCAAGTAATCACCACGTAAGTTCAACAGACATAAATATTACTAGCAATACCACAAATTACTAACAAACTCCTTTGCCCGAGTCCAGTAGTTTACGTACTAACCAGTTTCAATCCCAACAGGCAACCGTTCTAGTGATATAACTTGAATTCAATTACGTTAGACAATTATTTTGTTAGTCTAACATATTCCTAAATTGTAAAGTCAAGTTAACATGAATATCAACTAGCAAGTACTTACTGGCAACATTTTATGTTCTTAATTTTAAAATACAAATTAGAAACTTGTCACTTGTCTATGATTTAATAAAAGTAAGGAAATGGAAAATAATCAAATAATTTAAATGTACTTTAAGTAATTACTGAAGTACATATGAGTGAATATTTAAAGAGGAAATAATTATATCATTCGTGAGTTAATAATTTCATATGAAACGTGTGACAATGGTAAAATAATAAATGCGAGCTCAAAATAAGAGTGAAAGAGATGTCCTATTCTTCTGATTGTTCATTGAATGTATTATTTGTCACTGTCACATCACTGCATATTTCTCTTTAATCTTGTCCTCTTTTATAATTAAGTACCTATGGATAATCAATTTCTTTTTACTGCAAAAAATAGTTTATATTAATATATATACATATTAATAAATCAGTCGTATATTTTTTGCACTAATAATGCATAAAGTGCTACCATTAGCAAGCTACATTTCAATGATCTAGGTGTATGATTTGTATCTGTTTACGAGTCAAACGACGTTAGCTTTACATTTTAACAAATAGTTGATATTTTCAGATGTAAAGAGAGTAACGATGAAGTATTTCTGTGACGAAGCACATGAACAGTGAAGAGATTTTTATATGAATTTAGTGTTTTGTTGGTGTGTGAATTTTAACCCATAAAAATGAAGAGTGCATTGCCAAAAGATAAACCTGGCAAAATGAGAATCAGAGCTTTTCCTGTAAGTAATAAAAGCTCTCTATTTTTACATACAATATAAAATTCAAACCTAATTCATAGCTTTTTTCATGTGTTATTGAAGCACTGGTCAGTGTATATTGCATGTTGTATTTTTTTTTTAATAATTGTATCATTTAATAATATAAACTGCATTGCAATTGCATTATGGATATGCTAAATGTATATTATGATGTTGTCACTCTCTCATAATGCATGATGCATGTGAAACTTTGAGTCATAATACAAATTATAGGTGTTTTGCTTTGATGTATAATAATTCGTGCAAATATTACAGTACAATGTTTTATGGATAGCTCAAAATTAATAAAAAATGTTATATAATTGCGATTAATCCCCACATGTTATATTAGCTCTTTAAGTATTACTATGCCCTATGCATGCATGTATGTATGTATGTAAATTGTATGATCAGTGTGTATTCTGTCATGCATAAAAATCACAATATGATAAAAAAATTGTAAATAGTTGCCTTTCATCATATCTGTAATAGTGAGAATGTACAAAATCTTGATCTATTTATAAATAAATAAATATATGGCAACTATTTTCCAACAAAATTTTAAAATTGGAAAAAGTTACTTCACATATATTTGTGTTCAATATGTCATTTAAACATAATTATATTTTGACAAGTGTGAAAACCAATCAAAAGTTGAAATATTATTATTTTCATATTGTTATTATTTAATATTTTGTTACTTCTGTTTTAAATTTTATCAATGTCTATATAATTTACAAAAGTGTTAAAAATAGACAAAATGACAAGAAAATTTCAAGTGTGGAACTATTCTGAACCATATTATCAAATGTATCCTGATAAATGGGTTGGTATATAATTGATGTAACAGTGGCAAGAGGCATACTAATACTCTATTACAGATTTGTCATAACCACTTAAGTATATTAGATAAAACAGTTATTCATGCATTGTAACATACAATGAGGTAATGTACTAAATAACAGCAAGTCTATTAAATATATATTAATTAAGGATATATATATGTATATATATACAATGAATAAATATATATATAATACATCTGTAAATATAATGAATTTATGAAAATATTAATATAGTTTCATGAATATTTGAAAATTATATATTTATTTAATAATAATCATCATCATTATCTTTATTTTTCTCTAATAATAGTCTGATACAGTTTCTGGTTATAATAGAATTAAGAATGCCTTATTCAAGCCATGTTTACAACTTACTTGGTGAAGAGATCCACTCTCAGCTATCCTGTTATAGCTTTTATCAGTAAATTATTACAATAAAAATCAAGCTTATGGATGAGGAAGTTACATATCAAAAATAATTGTCGGGCCCTGACATACAGTACCTTGTGAATGAATGGAATGTCACTATTTCTTTGGAATATCATACAATAATTATCCACTTTTAAAACATTAAATAACTAAATTTTCTACAATATATGCCACCATACAATTTAATTACAATAAATAAGTTTTTTCTCGACCCTTAAGGTCCTTACAAGTGACCATTCTTCAATATCAAATCATTATATTAAAATTGCAGTATTTCAATATAAAATCATGATCTCATTCTTAATCTGTAACTCCTCTATCTGTGTGTAAGGTGAACCACCCTTCAAGATGCTGTGGGTTTTATTATTAGCATTTCATAGGTTACAATCACATTAAACATCCTTAGAGATCTATAAAGTAATTACTAATATTTGGAGTGCTATTTACTTCTTTCTACTTAACTGTTCATTATAATGTGGTTGATACCTTAAAAGCATTTACATACATTTATTTAGTGTATATTAAACATACCACTCACTCTACCACCACCACAACTGTTCTGTCAAGAGTGTATTGAAAAAGAAGAATATATAAACATACTGTGTATCATTTAAATTTTTTATACTAATCTAATTTGCAGATGACTATGGATGAAAAGTATGTGGAGAGTATATGGAGTTTACTAAAAAATGCAATACAAGAAATTCAAAAGAAAAATAATTCAGGTTTATCTTTTGAAGAACTCTATCGTAATGCCTATACTATGGTCCTCCATAAGCATGGGGAAAGGCTATATACTGGACTGAAGGAAGTTGTAACTAATCATCTTGAAACCAAGGTATATTTTTATACAATTATTTTATACATATAATTAGTAAAAATCACGGGATCTTACCTATGCGGGCAGACATATGCGTCTACCTTCACACATCTTCGTTTGTTGCTACTACTGGAAATATAAATATACTATATATCTGCCCATAAAAAGATTTCATTTTCCATCTACCCGCTGCTCTTCAGTTTACCCGTGATCATGGTGGTTGAAACACTACCGAAATATTGGGAACACAGCAAATAAATATAAAACGTGGTAAGATCCCGTGATTTTTACTAATTATACGTATAAATAATGACCGCGTCAAGTTTAAAACAGTATATAAATGATTTTATACTTCCAAATAAGCTCTAATTTTGATAATTCTTTTTGCAATTGTCATATTGATTTGAAACTAATGCTAATCAAGTGTATTTATGTTTATTTATAGTGTTCAATTGGAGGATTTATTTACATTGTATATATTTTTATTATTTTAGGTCAGGAAAGATGTGATACATTCATTAAACAATGGTTTTCTTCAAACATTGAACAACGCCTGGACTGACCACCAAACTAGCATGGTCATGATCCGTGATATACTTATGTATATGGACAGGGTATATGTACAGCAAAATGAAGTGGACAATGTGTACAATCTAGGACTAATCATTTTTAGAGATCAGGTAATGAAACTACTATCATATATAAGTTATTTTAAACAATATTCAAATTATTATTTATATACCTTTTCTATTATTAATATCCCATATCACCCAGATATTAAAACATTTATTTAAGATCGAAAAGATTTTTTATTAATTTATTGTAAAAAAACTGTCAGGATACATCCAATAATTTTAGTGAAGTAGATGTTGTAACAAGTCCTCTGTTTCGGTACCACAGTCTCACCTACATCAGCTGCCAAACAGCTCTGTTTGTAAGCTCTGTTTGAAAGTAAGCTAAGGCAGCCAATATATAGAAAGAATTGACAATGCATTAGTAAAATCACGGGTGTCACATAACATGATTCTGTGGTGCTGTTCATATATATATATCACATAATGTTCAATAGGGCGTCAGCTTATTTTATCACATACTGTCAGATATGGCGTCAGTTTGTTTGCCATTCCAATTATATAAAAGCATATTTGCCAGGTCGTCCGTTACGGGTCGATTCGTGACCACTTACGTCAGACTCTCCTGGAAATGGTGGCGCGTGAACGTCGGGGGGAAGTTGTTGACCGGTTGGCGATACGCAACGCCTGCCAGATGCTTATGGTGCTCGGCATTAATTCCCGGGCTGTGTATGAAGAAGATTTTGAAACGCCATTTCTACACCAATCTGCTGAGTTTTATAGGGTGAGTTAGACTTTTGTAATTCACTGTTGATTATGAAAGAAATTCTAAAATTAACAAAAGGACATGGGACAGTCAGTCATCATTATTTAAAAATGTATTTATAATAATACTAAATTTCTCTGTACATTATGTATCAAAAAAAAAGTAATACTTATGTGGTGCCTCTATTTTTAATTGTCTAATTGTAAAGAAATGAAAAAAAAAGCATATTATAATCGGAAAGAGTAATAGAAGAATGGTGGTTATTCTTAAGTACATTTCTTAGTCCATTCATGTCATTTTTCTTAATCAGTAAGCTTTGAACAGAGCCATATCAAAAAGTATAATATAAACAATTTCATTACTAGTATTTAGGTACAAAATAGTTTTAAGATATTGTATATTGGGATTTATCAGGAAGTTTTATTCTTTTTAAGTAATCAATAGGCATTTTATGTTGATATTTTTAAATTCATACTTTATTTTTTAAAGTAGGATAAAATTTGTCTGGTTGTAGATGGAATCTCAAAAGTTCTTGGCAGAGAACAGCGCGGCAGTGTACATCGCGCGCGTGGAAGCCCGTATCAGTGAAGAGGCAGAGCGCGCCCGCCACTATTTGGATGAGACTACTGAGCCACGGGTAGTTGCCGTGCTGGAACATGAACTCATCGAGCAGCACATGAAGACCATTGTAGAGGTAAACATATTTATATATTTCAGAAGGCAGGAACAATACATCCATAAAAGTGTTAGTCATTTTTCCGTCCTGTAAATTTAATATCAGAATTTAATTACATATACGAAAATTGATAATGGGCTATGTAGATCTTCAATACCGAGCAGCTGAATGAATAAGTGTATTTGAGTAATCATCCCTTGACCAAAAGGTTTTATATTAAGTAATTATTTTATTTACAGGTAGCATTTACCTAGTTACTGTTGTTATTAGTAACTATTGTAATATGACCATTTAAAGTTGTTTTATATTAAGTAATTATTTTATTTACAGGTAGCATTTACCTAGTTACTGTTGTTATTAGTAACTATTGTAATATCAAAGCATACAATCCTACTTACATTTTCAGTGACTGAAACTGTCGGTATATCAATAAAAATTAGTTACCATAAGGTACTTAAGGTGAGTTAAAAATATATTGATTACTATGGTCGCGTCCGCAGATGGAGAACTCTGGCGTAGTGCATATGCTTATGCATACCCGCACCGGCGAGCTGGCGTGCGTGTACAAGCTGCTGTCGCGCGTTCCCGACGGACTGCGTACTGTCGCTGATGCAGTCTCGGCACACCTCCGCGAACAGGGGCGCGCGCTCGTCACCGACAATCACAACAACACCAACGCCATCACTTTCGTGCAGGTACGATGTAAAACACGAATCGTTACACCTGCAACTACAATAGTGAGCACGAACGCACTTCTATGCTAATATAATATATATATAATAATATTATAAAGCTGAAGAGTTTGTTTGTTTATTTGAACGCGCTAATCTCAAGAACTATGGATTCAAAAACAAAATTATTTTTGTATTGGATAGTCCATTTGTCAAGTAAGGCTTTAAGCTATATAACATTACGTTACGACGAGTAGGAGCGGAGCTGCAATGAAAAATATTGCAAAAGGTGGGGAAATGGAAACGCAAACGAAGTTGCGCGGGTCAGCTGGACTCGAATAACCACAACAACACTGTCACTTCTGTGTCTGCACTCACTCACATTCATTCTCACACTCAGAAGACCGTTACTATCAGCTCTAACATATACACATACATATATATGTCCTCGTCTACATATCTACGTGTACAACCATGCACAAGTAACTTTGCAATTCCTAATTGATCTTCACTTTATTAATTTGTACTTTTTTGTTACAGAATTTACTTGATCTCAAAGCAAGATTTGATCACTTTTTGCAGAATTCATTCAATAATGATAAGATATTTAAACATATGATTGCTTCTGACTTTGAATATTTTCTTAATTTAAATAATAAATCCCCTGAGTTCTTGTCGCTATTCATCGACGGTAAACTGAAAAAAGGAGAAAAAGGCGTACGTATAAATATTTATTAGTATTGGTAACATTATTTACTAAATATGAACACAGTAATATACATATTGTAATAGATTCCTTAGGGCATAACATAGTAGCAACACCAGTGATGCTATTATCAGTATTATATTATTTAATTATTATTGAACTTAAAAAAAATAATGCTTCTCTATATCATCCTTAATTATAAAAATTTAGCAACTTGCTCCCAATGGGTGTACTGTATATGATAGCGTTTGTGTATGTATCCATATTATTATTTAAAAAAAGATAAATATTTTTATTTTATACTTGTCATCTACTATTGTTTCATACCTGTTCCAGATGAGTGAACAAGAAATTGAGGCAGTTCTTGACAAAACAATGGTGCTTTTCCGTTTTCTTCAAGAAAAAGATGTATTTGAACGATATTACAAACAACACTTAGCCAAGCGACTGTTGCTCAATAAATCTGTGTCTGATGATAGCGAGAAGAATATGATCTCCAAACTGAAGGTATGTAGCATTTTATGTCGAGACAAACTTCTTAGGATTCTATTGATTCACCAGGCAGTACCCAGGATTTAAGACCCGAGCGAAAGTTTAAGAGGCAAGTGCCAGTCGGCGTGCTTAGTAAGCTTAGTGCCAGTAGGTGGCGGACATACAGCAACACTTGCACTTACTGTTTTTCTGTGTTTCTGTCTCTCTCTCTCTCCAACGAGTTAGACTTTGTACAGAGTTGTCTGCGCGACCTCTGTCTGACCTGTTCCAGCTGTAAAGCAGCTGACTTTGTAAGCTGTGTTTGAGATAAGGAAGTGAAATGAAGGCATGGAGGCATCACAACTTAGTTTGACACATAACTCATGTCACAGGCGTCACATGCTAATGTGGCCGTGGCGAGACAGTTACCAATTACAATGAAGTGTGCCGTCAACTTCGTTACCATTCCAGTTGCATTAAAAACAATTTTTTATTTTGTACAAAAAAAGGAATGATGAAAATCCCTATACTAATTAACAAGAATAAAATGAAAACCAACCTAAAAAACTTAATAAATACCATCCAAAACAATAACTTGGCTGCATCCGAAGCTAGCTCTGCGAATATTTCATGGAATAGAGCTTGGATGATGATATATTCTATTTTACATGCATTACTAACACATACCAAAAAAATACACTTTGTAATTAATTATAATTCATAGTATTATGATTGATTCTTGCCTTTCCCAGAAAGAAGGTATGTTAAGAGATGTGGAACCACGAGACTTTCACTGTATGATTGGTGATGTCTCTCAGATTGAGAATTCAGTCAGTTATTTATGATGTGTCTTCCTTGCCCTCGCCCTACCCACATTCTGCAAAATTCTTTACCATTACCCATAAACAATAACTTGTGAGTGTTTCGAACTTTTTATACAAGTTCATTGTAAGTTCTATTATACAAAATCATGCTTAAAGTCCTTTGCATTTAGTTTATTCTTTGCTATGTTCCTTTTATTTCATTTCTTGCAACAACTAAATATAATATTGTTAAAAGGTGTAGAGTTTTTAATTAACAGGTTCTTGAACAAGTAAAGAATTTTGCAGAAAAGACTTTAAGCAGGATTTCTTAAAACTGTATGGCATAGTTATATGGTGTAATAGTTTGGTAGTGTCAAATGTCTCCTACTGAAAAGCAAGAGTGTTATCTGTTTTGTCACATTAGGTACTGCGCCTATTTTTAAAGTAACGTGGGATTTTAGCCTTAAGTCAGGGCATTTTATTATCCTAGTTTTACCCCCGGTACAGTGTGGATTATGCGTCGTTTAGTCGTAATTGTTTAGAAGCCTACTTAATAATATTGATAATGAGTAAGCAAGAAAAGATTTTTGAACAGGAGTGTGAACCTTCTAGCATCAAAATGGCCCTAGGTTTAGTTTGTTTTTAAAATAACAATTTAATCCGGCATTTAAATATTTCCGTAGACTTTATGATAGTACCAATCCTCATAAGATATACAAAATCATCCAACTGTCTATAATTAATAATGAAAATTAGGCTGTGTAATAATAATAATTTAAATTTCCAGACTGAGTGCGGTAGCCAGTTCACATCCAAACTTGAAGGCATGTTCAAGGACATGACAGTTTCCAATACCATCATGGAAGAATTTAAAGAGCATGTGCTGTCAACCGGGGTGAGATATGAACAAAATAATTAAATATACTCAACATTTTTTAAGTGAATAGAATGACCTAATAAATATTTGCCTATATTCTTTTCACCTCCAAATACTGTATGTGTGCCCAATGACGGCGGCCTTAAACTTGGTGATAAAAAACAATACATACTTTAACATTTGTAATATTAGAATAGACAAAAGATACGTTTTTACTGTATATGATATTAATAATATAGAAGATTATTGTCAACCTGACAAGACAGACAAGTTTTCTGATCATGTCCCAACATTCCATAATATCGGTCCTGCCTAAAACAAACCTTTGGATATATGGTTGTTTATATTGCTTTAAGTCATGAGGTCTTAATTTAATTAGACAAGCTTATTCTTAGGGAGACAATACAACAAATAATTAAAAATCCGATTTGTCAGCAGACCAATCTTCATGGGGTAGATCTGTCCGTGCGAGTACTCACTACTGGACTGTGGCCGACACAGAGCGTCACGCCCAAGTGTAATATACCCATCGCACCTAGAAATGCTTTCGATGTCTTTAGAAGGTACGTACAGAATATTTATATGATCTTTATCAGAGCGAAACTATTGAAAATCATATTTATGATAGTATTTTATCACATATAAAATTAAAGAACGCAGACTACAGAGTTATAGCATCTTAGGAATAGTGAAATATGAGAAGACCTGATCATCTCCAATAAGAGTTCCTGATATTTCGGCAGTATTTCAACCGCCACAATCGCGGTTATACTGTAGAGCAGGAGGTAGATGGTAAATAAAATCTTTATCATTTTATATATGTTTTTAAAACTTTTGTTACAATTTTTTTTTTATTTGGATCTCCAAGTATATAAGGGTGGTACTTGTTAAGCGAGTGTTAGGTTAGGTTACATTTGAGTGTATACTGCATGGTTTATTACTATAATCAATGTTCATATACTACTTACTTAATACATACATCCTTACAATGGCACTTACATAAATACTTAAGCAAGTCGGTTTCCCTGTTCGGCGGGCAGCTTCTACCTGGCGAAACACTCGGGGCGGCAGCTGTCGCTGCAGCCGCAGCTGGGCAACGTGGACCTGCACGCGACGTTCCGCGGGGCGGCGGCGGCGGGCGGAGGCCCGGCCTCCCCGCCGCGCTCGCCGCGCGACCAGCACGAGGCGCCGCCTGCCGCGCCCGCTCCCGCTCCCGCCCCGCGACGACACATCATACAGGTCTCGCCCTTCCAGATGTGCGTGCTGCTGCTCTTCAACAAGCGCGAGAGGCTCACTTACGAGGTACGCCCATAATATTTTTGTTTATTTTGTACGAAGCTATGGAATTTGTTGGGATGACTAGTAAGCGATGCTCGTGTCAGGTACATCCCGTTCTTCCATATATGTGGTGTAAGTGTTTTTTACATACATGCATAATTTTAAAGAAATACAAATTTAGATTAGATTTTAATGAATCTGTTATGTTGTTAAATAGAAATGCAATACGCTGCACAAATATTTAGACCCCAATAAACGTGACAAAATATTAGACCCCAGTAATTGCTCCTAAACAAGTGGTGTATTTAAAGATATGCTGTATAATCTTAATAGAAAACTGTAATAGGAATATTATTTTATATACTATGAGTATGTTTGTTTGTGTTATGATATCCTCACAATTACAGGAAATACTCAACGAGACTGATATTCCGGAGAAGGACCTCGTCCGCGCACTACAGTCGTTAGCGATGGGAAAACCAACACAAAGAGTACTCATTAAACATCCCAAGACTAAGGAAATAGAACCATCTCATCAATTCTACGTTAACGATGCCTTCACGTCTAAACTGTACAGGTATAGCATTATAATATGAATAATTATCATAAATATAGTAATTGTTTGTTTTGGTATATGCACGATTCAATGTCATAAAGCATGAAAAGTAAAACTAATTGAAAAATTAATAAATGTATTTTAAATTAAATGTTATGAGTACATATATGAATGAAGATAGTTGACAAAAACTAATAATTTCCCATCATCATTCATTTTTGTTGTTCAAATATTCAAAATAGTCTAAATTCATTATATATGTAAATAATATATACGTTTTTAATTAATTTATTTTATTTTACTGTATATGTAATATATCAAATATTTTATTTTATTATTTCGTTCCAATATATATTATTATTATGTGTATGATCTAGAGTGAAGATCCAAACAGTAGCAGCTAAGGGCGAATCAGAGCCCGAACGACGAGAGACACGCAACAAAGTGGACGAGGATCGTAAACATGAAATCGAAGCGGCCATCGTGCGCATAATGAAAGCCAGAAAGAAAATGGCGGTAAGTTTTGTACATTCTTATCGACATTATTATATATGTGCAAGTTATTGTTTCTTTAGTTATCTCTCAGACTTGTTAAGACGACATAAATTTAGTAAATCTATAGTATTTGAGATAAAGTAAAACATAGTTAATTTATTACCACCATTTAATTATAACATACACATTTAAATTGTTACCATAGAGTCACCTACTTCAGTCGTTGTAATCTGTGTTTCGCTTGAAGGGTGAGGCAGTGCCACTGTATATGAGGCCCGACATCTTGGTGTGTCAATGATGCTGTTCATGTATATAGCTGACGGTTACCACTTACCACCAAGAGGGCCGACAGTTTGTCGACCATTCCAATTACAGAAAAAAATCCTATTTCACAATAAATACTAGGGAGGTAAGGTTTGACAAGATTTTTAATTAAATCACATTAGCAAATTATTATATAATGAATTCTTTTAGCACACGTTGTTGGTGGCGGAAGTGACAGAACAGCTCCGCGCACGGTTCCTGCCATCTCCAGTAGTTATCAAGAAACGCATCGAGGGACTCATCGAGCGCGAGTATCTCGCGCGTACGCCGGATGATCGCAAAGTTTACACTTACGTCGCATAGGTTCGTAGCGAGAATACAGAGATAAATGCTATGTCCACACCTAACGAGACTTACTTGGTATAATGACTCGTATTAAATTAGGCAATTAATACTTCACTCCATGGAATCTCATTTGTGATTGATTAAATTACTTGTACAATAATTATCAAAAATTGTCACAGTTAACGCCCAGCGACTATGGACCGCATTTCTTCCGTCTGTTACTTTAGTTCTTAGAATTGAGTATGTATAGTCCTGCACTTCATTATTGTGTAAATTACACGAATTTATAAAGGTGCTTAAGTCGGTGCAGTCAACAATTATAATAAGAGACACACTGCACAGACAAAATATGCATACTCGTTTTGAAATGAACTCTATTATTAATAAACTAATGATAAGATTTCAAAGTAGTAATTAGTCTTGAACCTGTTAAAATAACTATGCAGATAAAAATCACCGAGCAGTGCAAACTTTTTTTTCTTCTTACATTTTCCATATCACAGAGAACCTAGTGCGATATAATGTGCGGTGTAATGATGTTTAACCCCTATCTTATTTCGAATAAATTTAGACCCTAGCCTCTCGTAAACATTACTGGACAAAGTAATAGGTTTGTACAGAATTTAAAAAAACAATCCATATAGTGTGATCGTATTTGTGTGTTCTTTAACCCTATCGACATAAGTGCTAGCACTTAATATCTCTAATAACATATATATAATGTTATGATTATTGGAATTAGGGTCTGAAACACACCTTTAATTTTATTGAATTAGATTGCAAAATAAAACTATGTCTAAAATGTATAAACTATTAAGTAATATCTTTAAAATAACATTACATAAATTAAATCGAATATTATAGAATTTTATAATTATTTAAATATACTTATTTGTTTAAATTTAAATAGGCACATTATGCGGACTCCCTTCGCAGCGTATCAGTGTCAGTAGTAATTATGGCCAAAATCTATTTTGAGATTATCTGAAATGTTAAACCTATGGGACTCCCGGTTCATGCATCTGATTCGTTGGGTCGATTTTTGTCACTCGATACTGGTATGTAATGTTTCGTAAGTAGTAGATAAAGTATAAACAACTTTAAAAGGGGATACAATATATTCATAAGTAATAGTACTAAGAAACTATAATAGATCAACCGGGTTCGTTTTTTCTAATACACTAAAATAACAGCTAGTATTTGCCTTAATTTATCGTTATTATTAAATGGAAAGGGTTACATTCCTGTTAGATGCTTACTTCGATATACTTTTTCGTAATATTTTTAAAACACGTTTTTATTTAACCGGCCCCAGCACGTAGCACTCGATTCTTAGCAAGTTCCCTTAAAAATAAATAATATCTATCAATATCCTGACTCTTTGTAAGTCTTTATACAGTGTGGGTCTCGTGAGGTGTAATAAACATAGCTATATGTACTTCCTGTACATCAGGTTCAGTAGACGTCTATAAAATGTATGTTATGAATGGAGAAGTATAAAATAGGATTAATCAAAAATAAAAATTGATTTTGTTAATGTAAAAATATTGTAAATAGCGGTAACTTTAGTTCCGAATTGCGTACGGCAGCTATTATGTTGGTGTTTCTCATTTACTGAATCAGCTATATTAAAAACTTCTTTTCTAACCTAGATCTTTCAATTTATACTTTGTTACCCGTTGTTGACGTATTTTTACAAAGACTTCTAACCACTTCTAACACATGGGTACAATGGCAGTATCCTAAAATGAGTTTTATTTTCAGGCCATGAATCTCAAGCCCTTGAAAGGTGGATGCCAAGTTAGAAGTGATAGAAGTAACAAAAGTATTTAAATTATTTCAAAATAAAATTAATAGTTATATCACAAGTTATTTTATTTGATAAGTTGTAAATAGCAGTACAAAGTAAACAACAAGGTACGGTACGTGATAACCATTGATTGAAGATCCATTGGAAGGAAAAGGGAAAAAGAAATCGTCTGGCAAGTGAATATTCAATTGTGGCCCCGCTGCATATTCATATGCACTCGGCTTTGTTTGGTCTATGAATATTGTGTCCACAGTTAATACTGTAGAAATGTCTGTGATTTCAACGTTCATACTTATATTTCTAATATTTGTGTCCAGTTTAGCAGTTAATAATTTTGCACCATCCTTTTCGCTGATGTCGGCATAAGATAATATTAATGAAATCCCAGTTATTATATTGTAACAATTTAGTTTTGAGTTTTGTGTATCATAATCACCATAAACAATATTTTTATCAGGAATGTTTTTTTGCAATGGAATCCATTCGTCGTCTTTAACGTTAAGTGAATTTCCATAGGGGGATATAACAATATTATGTTGCAATCCTAACAATTCATGTATACTATCTTGAAGTGTTTTACAAGTCTCTCTATCACTGTAAGCAGTAACGTTAACAGCATGTTGATAACGACATTTCATTCTTTTGTTAAACTGGAAAGTTACTAAATTATTAGTAACATTTGAGAATATACATTTTCCATTTTTATTTGTAGGATAGGATAGGTAAATCTTGTTTGTTGATGTGTTATTAAAAAAATTATAACTGTGATTACTTTCTGTCAATGATATTAATATAGGTAGACCACTCACATAACCAGGATTTCCACTTACTTTAATGATCTTATCTATCGTTTCATTGGTGATTACAAATCTTATGTCAATTTTTTGTTGTAAAAATGGTATGGCTGTCGATATTTCCTGTATATACAGTTTTATGGTTGCATTAATTATCTTTGATTCATAATAATAAAAAATATAATCAAACTGAAATGCAATGTTCTTGCAGTAACTGTCAGAACATAATGGCTCATGTAAAGTTTTGTTATAAGGTACACACTGCATATCGTTACACGCAATAATAGTCCAATTAACACAATGAAGATTTGTACAATTCTGAAAAAAATACAAATCACATTATGGAAGAAGTACTACACAATAGTATTACAGAAAAAAAAATCACTTCACATAATAATTTCAATAAGAAGCATCTCTCACTCTCATACATAACAATCTAGCTTCAGTCACTCTAAGTCTTACTTACAATAATTATTCAATGATATTCCTTATCTAAATCTATTTATATAATTACCATATTGAGAGTTATCGACGAATTTTTTACAACACTAATGAGGCTCACGTCTTCTGAAGCCTTCAGAATATGAAACATTTCGAGATCCTTTAAATTAACTTTACAAGTTACTGTTTCGTCAATTAAAAATTTTATAGGTCTTCTACCCGTACAATAATTGTTCACAATAGGCCATGGTAAATCTGAAATAAATGTTTATTGAATAATCTAGTCTTTTTCGAGATACAATCAAAAGTACTGTTTTAATGGTGATGCATTCGTATTTAAAAAGCTAGGATTTTTTTTATAGAATAGATACTGTGGATAAGTGTTTAGGCCTGGGTCCCACTATCGTCCTACTGGACCAGTGTCAACTATAGAAGAGAATTTAACCTATTTGTACTAGTGTTTGCTTAGTCTCTAATTGAAAGTAATTTTTTGTTATTACTAAAATAGCGTCATACAGGCTGTATTATATAGCCTAGGGTCTATCTCTGATACCTCATAAGTTTCAAATGGTTGTTAACTTGACTGAGCTATTGTTATACCTTCATGTTTTCAAGCACTTTGTATTTGAAGTAAAGGAAATTAACAGTGTAAGCAGTAATATTAAGCAATAATAGTGATTTACCCATGTATCTTATATTTCCATTTTTGAGAACCCACAATGGATCTCCATAATAATAAGGCTGCATTTTAAACACGTTCACATGTCTATGTTTAATATCCATGTGCCATTTGTAAGATCTATCAATTGCAGTGGCATCATACTGAAAAATACAAACAAGACCCTGAGTTTTTTTCTTACAAAATCAAATCTGCATCTAACATTACAATTGATTCCAGATATTTTAAAAGAACCAAGAATAATGATTCTATAAAAAACTTGTTCATTAGATGTTTAATCGCAATTGAAAGAATTATAAAGTATACAATTAAATGACATTCTTAAATTAGCTATTGATCTTATTAAGCATGCATGTTTTCTGTACATGCAAAATTAAACATCAAATTATATACCCAAGATGAAATAGAAATCATATTTCAAAGCGTTAAAAACCAATACATCATATACCTAC
Organism: Achroia grisella; assembly: GCF_030625045.1. Taxonomy (NCBI): domain Eukaryota; kingdom Metazoa; phylum Arthropoda; class Insecta; order Lepidoptera; family Pyralidae; genus Achroia; species Achroia grisella. The sequence continues at coordinate 463,930 of NW_026713061.1, forward strand.
ACACCAATTACACCATAGATACAAGTTGACGTCAATATGATATACACTTTCTTATCAAATCTGATTTGTGAAGTTTGCATATAATCAAATGGACAGACAAAAGTATTGCCTTATATGTATATATAGATGTTTATCTAATTTCTTTTATAAAAGTACAATAAATTCTGTTTACTAACTTACCGTTTGTATTTTGATGTTCCGTTTAACGGGTAAATTGCTTTTGACAACACAAAATAAATTTGCAACTGTATTACTTCTAGATAGTGCATACATGTTTGTGGTATCAGGATAGCAAGAGTATCCACTTTGTTCAGTATTTCTGTTTATGTTTTCGTTACAAATAACAAACATCTTTATATCACTATCTGAACAATCGCTATCACAGCAACAATTAATATCACACACTTTGTACTGAAAAACAATTTAAGGGTATACTAATACGTAGGTGCCTTGACTTGTTTTTTTATTGGATGATATGGTGGCATGCGATGTCGAAGCACCAGTGGAGAATGTTAGAACGTGCATAAAGTCAAATCAATTACCTACCACGACAGTTTCCTGAGGAAGGAGGAGGTAGGTCAACCTGACAGTAAGTAATAATTGGGACATTAGGTACCCAGTAATAATTACCTTCCCTCCAAAATGAATATGAATATCGAAATAAAATAAAACTAACATGTACGTACAGATTGAAAGGCTGAAAAGGCTCTGAATAAACAAACTACTATTATACTTTATGGTGTAGTCTGAGACATCATTAATTGTCGACGTTGAGGTAAACTTAACACTTAACATTCCCAAATTTCGCTGGCTATATTTAAACCAACGTGGCAGGCCTCAAACATACCGCCGTTTCTTAAATGAGTTGATTAGTTATCAAAATTTCCATCGGAAACTCGGTAAGAAATATAAATTAACACAAAGTTATTTGATATCGACCAGATTTGAACTTACGGTCGAGTAAACCATTATATCACGACGACCTTCAACACTATGGAACTTCCCTTAAATTATTATTGATTAAGGTGAAGGCGCCGCAGTATACTCGTAAATATGGCGGCGCATAATTTTAATCGTTTAATTATTAAGCTTTTATTCTTATATGAAAGTATCTGAACACTCGCGCCTGGGGATTAGTTGTAAAATTGAGATCATTGAGAATTTACTCAATTAGCCGAATTTCTTAAAGAGAGTTAAGTAGTTTCGGAGTTCATTTCGGGCAGAAATCGTGGGTACAGATTTGTATATATAGGTACATATGTACATATAAAGACAACAATTATTACAAATTATCAGAGGTTGATATTTACCATTAAGTTACATCTGCATTCCATATCAATATTTCTCTTTGGTAGCTTTGGTATCGTTGTAATATTTTTTTCATAAATTAATGTTGTCTCGGTTTCATTTGCAATTTCTGTAGTGGAGTAAACTACATCTGTATTGGTCACATTATCCTCGTATAGTTCATCCGCCACTGTAGTTGAATAATCTGTGCTAGTTTCTAATGGCACTTCTGCCAATGTTGAATTATTGATTGGCGAAGAATTAGCTCTCTTTAGAGTTGCAGGGTAATAAAAGGCATGACGCTTTTGAACAAAATTTTTAAACATAACTTTATTTAAGTGTTTCTTGTGACTAGTAATATTGAGATCAAATATGTTTTTTAAATCTTCATCTAGCTGCATATTGTTCTCATCAATATAATCCATAAAACTAAATTGAATTAATATAGATAATACTGTAATACCAAGGTACGCCATTATCTTCATTTTTTTTTATTTCACTTATATTCTACACCAAACTGAGTGAAATTTCTTAAGATTAATTCAATTTGCAATTTTACTGATCCTTTTGATTTAGTTTTTAATTTAAACCTAAAAATCAATATTTTAATAAATATATTTATTGAAACATTTATTGTTTATCTATATTACTATTACTTCAACATTGTATTACTAAAAATCTTTATTATAAATTCTAAAGTTTATATTTAGTATAACTAGGTATGGGTAAATTTAATTACTGTTGTAGTACTAATAATATAATCACCTGTCTGTTCCTAAATTAATTATATCCTTTTGTAAAAGTTGATGTGATCCACCAAGAAAATATTGACGAATCCTCTCTGTCAATGTGGTACCCACAGGCTCCCAACAAGGTACTTGTAATGTATGATGTCCAGGTGCAACTGGCAGGCTACAGCAACTGTAACCCACTACCCACGAACGGCCAAGCAAGTCCAAACAACTCACCTGCACTATTAGTTTAGGCCATCCTAGAAGTTAGACAGCAGCATACAATAAAAAATCTGTCACTTGTTTTAATAATTTTAAAGGTAATTTAAAATATGTCTTTTGTTTTTTATTAGTACCAATTCATTAGTCAGATTCTTTCGGTTTCAAATTTAAAATACAAATAGTAATTAATATGTTTTACATTTTATGTTTGTACTGGTGCATTTAGTTATGGATGACATCCTCAACTTGAGAACATTTCAAAGGTCACTTTATATTAATACTACATGTAAATGATTGAGCTGCCTATTTTCTGAATACTATTGCTAACTTTTCTCTTACCCTGAATCCCTTTTGTAATATAATGGATGTCAATTGGATGAGCCCAAATATTTGACTTATTATGATCAGGATCTGCTGAGGTAGTCTGTCCCTCTGGACATCCAGATATAATTGTCCAGTTAGGACCTGAAATATTTATTATAAAAAAGATAATCATTAAATACTATATTGCAACTTCAGATGAATTTGTATACAATATAAATGTGTATATATAATGTTTTATTGCGCCAACATTGATCAAGAGCGTGTAAAAAAAGGGGCTACTTAACTCATTACCGAGGTTTGATAGATTATTATTGAAAGCCAAAGGTAAACAAACCGGTCTGAAACGTATAGCGACACAAGAGTGAAGTGGATTCTTCAAAATTGGACGCACACTGCAATTGTCCCAATATATGCAGTTCTGCCATCAGTTGTCGTCGTATAATAACAATACGAAACTATATGTTACTTTTAAATTATTTAGAAATATTAAGATTATAAATTATATTGTATTGTTGTACTTCGCTTGTTACCATGACAACTGACAACGGTGACATTTGCCTAATTTTTTGTTTGTAGTTCGCAAACGAACTAGTTCGCTAATCTGCCGCTCTTTAGTTCTTTTTATAAAATGTAGATGTCTTGTTAAAATAAAACAGCTCACATTTGCAGGCTAAAATATAAAACAAAAATACTTATTGTAGTTTTATGTTAATGTAATGTAAACTTATTGTAGTTCGTAAGTGTGATCCTTCGTCCTTTATTTCCTATGATAAAATACAACTCTATTATTAAGAGGCCTATTACAAAATCATGCCGCTCAACTTTAGGTTTAATCGCATGGATTTACGCACACACACAGTAATACACGCACACAGACGCAAATAAACGTGTAGCGCAATCGGTGTGGATTTAGTATGAACCATTTTGATCCTTGTAATATTTTAATTAATAATGTGATATGTTTTTACTTAACTGAGTAACTAACGTACTTATTGGATTTTTTTAAATAACGTGATTTATCTTAATTATCAAAGTGCTAATAATAACCATATTTTTTTATTATATTATTCCTAGAGGGTTGATGTCAGGATGCTGGCCGATTGTACAACTAAAAGCCAAAACCTTAAGTAATATGAGTAACAAATAATTGGGATAAGGATTTGGCAGGAAGATGAAATTACTATAACACAAATTTACTAATTAATTACTCTTATATATTAATTCAATTTATTTATTAATAAGTACAATATAATTTATTATAAGAGTCGGATACATTATTGCCATATTCACTTGTTCTAAATATTAAACTTAGGCAAAAAATTATTTTATTTATATATAATAGTTGCGTTTTCATAGCTTTGTTTCGATTTAAAGGTCCCATCCTTATATGTATATTAGGTGTGTCCGCGACTTCGTCAGCGTGGTATAATGAAATTGACCAAATAAAGGAAATTTATTTTGATTATAACGCAAAAAAGTTTCATTGTTTCACTTAAACAATGACGATACTTTTATACAATTTTTCATCTCCGCTTTCAATCCCTTACAACCCTTTTTTCGCACTATGAAATAGTCTATGACCTTTCTCAGGGTATACTATTTATCTATATAGACTATCTGTGTATATATATGGCAGTGAATTTACAGGGTACAGGGGAATAACACCCGAGTTCTCAGGAATGGCAACGCATGGGGGGATCATGGGGAAACAATATGCGGATATGAACATGTCAGGTACTGCTCATGTCTATAGGCGACGGTTACCCCTTTCCATCAGGAGAGCCGTCAGCTTGTTTGTTGTTCTAAGTTGTATAAAAAGAGCTTCAACTGCTATCATTACTGTTCCTGCATCATTGACGTCGCCGCATGATATTGGCTGATATTGCAGCTTCACGTTCTTGGTTGGCCGATTCTTGATTCTTGACAAATAATTACGAGCTAATATCAAATTTTTTTATAAATTATTACAAGACGCCTCATTGATTATATGTAATGAAATCACCATGAGCTATAGAGGTTTTGGACAGAACCTTAAAATACCTTAGAAACACCTCTGCTCTCATTGGCGGGATTACTTTTATAGTTTTTACTGGAGATTTCTGAAAGACTCTCTGTGTCATTATGGACTTTAAATTAAAGTTTGAAACTACTGACAAATATGAGAGCTCATTTTTATGGAAGCACAGATAGTGATTTCCTACACTAACTGCTCAAACTTGAGGAAGGAATTTCTCAAAAGCATGATCCAATCATGAAATTTAAGCCCGCTGAACATGTGCAATGGCGTCCCATTGGATATATTGCTTACTAAAGAATTGAAAGACAATTTAATTGTAGACCATTAAAACCGGTACGTTACCTGGGCAACCAGCTCAAGAATACCGATGATTCCAACTGATCTGCCAATACCATTTTAACGGCTTCAATTTCCGGTTAAAATATCTTCTACACATGTAATAGATCTATGTATGTTTTGATCTTAAAAAACTACGCAGATTTTGATTCTTTGTTATTTAACAGACAGAATAGATAGACTCAAGAGGAAGGTTTATATATAACGTCCCAATAGTGTACACGGATCTTTAAACGCGCGATAACCTATATATTCCATGTTCACGCGAGCGAAGCCGCGAGCTGCAAGCTAGTCTCTAAATAAAAACATTCATAAAGTTGTAGACTTTTCACCCAAATACATATTATTTGACATAACTGTACAGTAATGAAAGTCCAACGAGTATAATAACACAATGGCTGCAATTTAGAAATATCTGTATTGTGTAAAATGAAATAAAGTAAATTGGATAAAATATCTCTAAACATTAGGGAATATAATTTATATATAATTTGGTAATTTATTTACAATCCACATTGCATACTAGATAATATAACACAAGACAAATGTACGTAAAAATAATAATGGTATTTTTATAAACAATAACCCTATTTTAATTTAGAAAAATCTACAAAATAAACATAAAGTAAAATTCGTTTACATTTTCTTACATTTTTCTCTCAGTTAAGCGTTCTTTTTAAAAATACTAAAATGTTTTTTTTTAATATTAACAATTAATTGCCATTAGTGTGACGAAATACCACGCTCTTGTGCTATTCATACTGCAGCGGAGTAGGTAGGTTTTATTTGTAGCATAACTGTACTTTTGTCTTGGTATGCTAAAATAAATATTATATATATATAACAACTTTAAATTAATATTCGTAGAAATAAGTATGTATTAGCAAAATTAATTAAATATTGCTTAAATTATCAAACTTGTTTAGTCGCACTATACTAATGTTCACTGACAAATGTTTACGAATGTCTTATCGTAGCGGTGTCGTAAAAAATAGCATAGATCCTACTTCGACGAGCGCTAGCGCAGCACTGAGAATTTACTTTTGGCGCAACGGAATTTATACAACTTTAAATTATTATCATTGTTTATATTTTTCTTAGAAACTTATATATTTTTTTTATATTTCTAATTTACAAGTATATTAACTTTATTATTATGTTTTTTTTATGCAAAAATTTCGTTGTATTTATGAGAAAATTAGAAATGATTATGGCAAAGTTTTGTTGAAATTTCAGGTTTCATTATGATCAATTTTTTAGATATTTAAGTTGAAAATGAAAAAAAGGACGATGCTGTCTCAATTTATGAAGTAATTATCAAGTTTTAGTACAGATATCATATCAATTTATGTTTGTTTATTAATGAACAACGACCTCAAACTTCTGTCTCTTAACGTTTTTGAATAAACTATTTTAGAAATGATATCAAAGATGTTGTTTTTAAGATTAGATATCTATCTATATAATTCAGGAATCAAAATGTATATCCGACTCTTAATTTCTTAGAACCAGAACCCCAAAGATCCCGCTTTTACGTCAAAAAATGTGAAAGGCCTCTTAAAAATAGTTACTCGGAAAAATTTAGGGATTACTATTCTTGAGGCTTATAGAAATATAAAAATATTTGCGACATAAAAAAAAACGCCACTTATAGAGTCTCGAGTTTCTCTGCATTGAATTGGGAGCAAACGAACTAATTCGTATCATAAATTGCCTGATTTCAGGCGCGAACTATTATTAGCGAGACAAAATAGAGAACTATGAGATTAACCAGCGACTCCCTTCTCGGACTTGAGACGAATAGAGAACTAATTCGCAATATAGTATTGCGGAATATTATAATCAGGATTAAACTAACTGCACTGTGATTATATGGAAGTTACATACTTTTTTCCATTTGGCTTAGAAGATTTCTTTTGCCATCGAACGCTCGTTTTTGTTTACTAATAAGATAATGTCCACATATAGATGTTTTATTTATTGTCGTTTGATTTGTTAACAACGAATACCAAATAATAGGATTCCATAACCACATCAAAACGAACTGGCGGGCACTAGTCCTAAATATAGTGGGTTCGCGTTTGCTACCCGCGGTCCATATACTTCATGTAAGATAAATAACAGTATTATTAGCGATTATATTTTTATTTGTTTATTCATACAATAACAATAAAATAGGCAGCAAAAATGTTAGACATTTTTTGCACACAAATTTGTAAATATCCTATATAAAATTAAAAAATGAATTGGTTCATTTAGATAGCTACAAGCAGTGAATATTGTCATCACATTTATGTATTAATGATTACATCATTTCAATAATTTATAAGTAGGGTTGCCACCCTGGAAAGAGGCGACACAGGTTAGCTGGATCAGTTGCTGTATGTATCAAGCGAGCCACTTGGCCTGGCACCGAGACTCCACCGGCGATGCCTCCCTCGGTCCCGCTAAGCTTGCTGTTCACTGCTAATAACGCTCGCTCAGCCAAATGATGCCTATCTGAACCAGCCATATCTTGAAACAAAAATGTCAGGAAAATTTATTGAATATTTTAGACTCTTTCAATGAGTAAAATTTTCAACTATGCTTGTGTATAATGATTATTGTACATCCTTTTTTATTCATTATAAGTTGTCTTGTCTTTCCACTATACCCAATGGCCAGTTCATACACAAAATGGTGTCATTTCTACCGACTTACCTTGTCTGATTTTTAACATGTGATACTACTACTACCCATGACCCATGGCTCATGCGTTGCCATTCCAAACGACTGAGACGTGATACCTCTTATCCTATAATTTCACTGTCTAATTACAACTAAACCAAGCTTGCTTTGCAAGGTAGCTAGCGGCTAAAATAGGTCTGAGGTTTCACGCAGACGACATTTCATTCTACCTATCTTCTTAAATTCATACTCCAAATAATTAGTAATCCTTCTCATAAGAATGTGAAGTCAAATTGAATTGTCTTTGTTATCATTACATGAATTTCTATTATTAAGATTTTACTTGTTATTCACTAAATCTAAACTTGAAGGTTAAAGCTAAGAAAATATATGAGAGTATGGGTTATATGTAATGGAAGGTGGAAGGTGCTGCAAATCGCAACGCAACTCGTTTTTAGAGAGATTAACGAATAGCTTCAAGATTATTATGGAAAATAATCAATAAGTGCGAAATGAAGCAAGTATTTAACCACTTAAATCACTTACAGACGGCAGCGTTTCCTGCGGCAGATTGGACATTTTGCCTAGATGTCAACGAGTATAATGGATCACATAACAACACTTCCAGTATTGTCAATAAGGTCTCCTGATTATCTCTGAGCAGCTGCATTGTTTTTTCGCAGCATCTAGAAAATAAAAATTAATGTAATAACAGAAAACGTGCGTACTAAAACAACAACACATTTATATTACTTCATAGGATTTTTTTGCCGTTTGTAATATTCTGCGAGATAACTCGCAGAAGGTGGTGGCGGTCCACCTAACCCCTGAGATGGACGAGTCTCCATGGGGGATTTTCCCCACGTAAAAAAAGAGGGGATAGTCTACCGCCGTCTCACGGATAATTTTTTAGTTTAATATCGATATTTCTTTTACCGTAGAAACTTTATATTGCTGAATTACTGCAACTTAATTCAGCATCTGGCAACAAATTATAATCACTATGCTCCCATCACATATAACCGTTACGGTGCAATTACCTTCTAAATATTCCCTCAACGCCGCTACAGCCAAATCCAGCGATAATGTCTTGTGTCAAACGAAACGGTACTGTTTCTGGGGTTCTTAAAATTTTACCCTGGTCAAAAGCATAACCTGTAATAAATAACATGTTTGTATCGCAATATCATATTAGTCTGTCACCTAATCACATGAGATATCTTTTTTAATAAGGTGGTGTGGGTAAAAATTTAAATATGCTGAAGCCAAAAAACTACAATTGCTCATACTACATGGAGATATTACAGAACTGAGTTATTTCATTCATAGTTCATTCATTCATAATTTAAGAGCTACGCTCTTGTCGGTGGAGCTCTTGCCACTTTCCGCGATCTTCCATCATGCTCTTTAATTCTTGATACGACACGACTCATTCATAGTACGATCATAAAATTATTGCAATTTGTAATTATTTAATTTGACAATAGACTACGATAATCTGCAAAAAAATACTCAAATATGTATAGTTCACAATACATATTGAGTAAACAATAATCTGTAAAAAAAAGATATAAATATTCAAATAATATTTATGTCTTTTTTTACAGATTATTGTAGGCGTATTTTACCCTTACCAAAGTCTATGTGTATCACTTCCGCGCTTTTTTTATCAATTAAAATATTCTGTACATGTCTGTCACCCAATCCCAATATGTAACCCACCATAGAAGACGCAGCGACACTGGAAGAAGAATAATTATATACAAATAGATGTTTAGAATTTCGAATTACTAACCGTTTTCGATTATAAATTTGTTTTATCTTACCTTTTCGTGTATAATGAACGCCGCTCATACCACGTAACCGGATCTAAATAGTGTTCCGTAAAAAAGTAATGGAACACCGGCTTAAATTCTTTTAAGATTCCTAGGAAAACTCTCAATTTTATGTCATTACTTCTTCCCTCTTCATGACATTTTGCAAATTTTTGCCGAGCAACGTTTCCTGTTATATCCTGAAAACATCCCATAACTCTAGTAGATATTGTTATATTGCGGCATAATCAAAGTATAACTATTTATATCTAAATCAAAATAAATAGAAATCTAAACATTACTACTCTACTTAAGTCACTTTTGGATATAAGATCATTAATACTTCATTTGTAATGCTGGATGATATTATGCAAAATACTACACTAAAATTCAATGCATCACGCAAGGAATAAAACGGTGCCAATTTGGTGTGTACTTATACATTTCTTAACGTTAGCTCCTTTTATAACAATAATAAAATAATTGTTTTACCTGAGGTCTGTAACGTACATGGGCTCCATTACTTCCAGTCAAATAGGTACCGATGGGAATCGTGCCCTCGCACCACTCCAATACTCCAGATCGTCGAGACATTGGTACAACCTGTAGTAATAACTAGTTGATGAAAAAGTACTCAAATACGGTCCTTGTTATTTATGCATGACGATCCCTATCGAGATCGCGGTTTCTGCCGTCAGAGGGGTAACGTCCACTAGGGTGTTTTTTTTATGAATGATAATGGAATGGTGCAGCTGCCTGCACTAAACGGCTTACGCTGGCGGGGCACCAGGGGAGGAAAATAAGATTAAGTAATTTTTTAATTTATTTATAAGTATAGTTTTTAATGTACATATATATGTAATATACAATTTATTTTTACAATTATCGCCAAACTGCTTTGCATTTTGTTGGCGAATAAAAACACTCATTTTTATTATATTATATTATTATGAGGTTAGGTTAGTTAGCCCATCGTGACAAATTCACCAAGAATTTATCACGATGGTTTCCAGGGGGAACCGCGTGGAGGTCAACCTGACATGGTACATTGCTAGCAATAGGATTATTAGTCCACATTACTAACAATCCCCTTTCCCCCTCGTCCGCTAGGGTGAGGACCGTGTAGTATGCAGAGACGAGAATGCATAATAGAAAATAGACCTTGATCGTTCGTCACATTGTAACATTACGCGCGCAACTATGGTTGAATACAATTTAAAAATATTTCAAATATAATAAAAACAATATTTATTTTATAATTAGAAATACGGAATTTTCCTACGGAAAACCTACAAAATATATTATAATTTTTCTTAAGAGGCCTTTCACATTTTTCGGCCTAAAAGCAGGGTCTTTGGGGTTCTGGTTCTAAGAAATTAAGAGTCGGATATACATTTTGATTCCTGAATTATATAGATAGATATCTGATCTTAAAAACAACATCTTTGAAATGTTAATTTTCTCTTTGTTAGTCTTCCTAATTTCTAAAATAGTTTATTCAAAAACGCTAAGAGACAGAAGTTTGGGGTCGTCGTTCATTAATAAACAAACATAAATTGATATGATATCTTTACTAAAACTTGATAATTACTTTATAAATTGAGACAGCATCGTCCTTTTTTCATTTTTTCAACTTAAATATCTAAAAAATTAATCATAATTAAACCCGAAATTTCAACAAAACTTTGCCATAATCATTTCTAATTTTCTCATAAATACAACGAAATTTTTGCATAAAAAAAACATAATAATAAAGTTAATATACTTGTAAATTAGAAATATAAAAAAAAAATATAAGTTTCTAAGAAAAAAATAAACAATAATAATAATTTAAAGTTGTATAAATTCCGTTGCGCCAAAAGTAAATTCTCAGTGCTGCGCTAGCACTCGTCGAGGTATTATCTATGCTATTTTTTACGACACCGCTACAATAAGACATTCGTAAACATTTGTCAGAGAACATTAGTATAGTGCGACTAAGCAATTTTGATAATTTAAGTAATATTTAATTAATTTTGCTAATACATACTTATTTCTACGAATATTAATTTAAAGTTGTTGTTAAATATATATATATAATATTTATTTTAGCATGCCAGAGACAAAAGTACAGTTATGCTACAAATAAAACCTACCTACCCTGCTGGACTACGAAAAGCACAAGAGCATAGTATTTCGTCACACTAATGGCAATTAATTGTTAAAATTAAAAAAGAGAACATTTTAGTATTTTTAAAAATAACGCTTATCTGAGAGGAAAATGTAAACCAATTTTACTTTATGTTTATTTTGTAGTTTTTTTCTAAATTAAAATAGGGTTATTGTTTATAAAAATACCATTATTATTTTTACGTACATTTGTCTTGTGTTATATTATCTAGTATGCAATGTGGTTTGTAAATAAATTACTAAATTATATATAAATTATATTCCTTAATGTTTAGAGATATTTTATCCAATTTACTTTATTTTATTTTACACAATACAGATATTTCTAAATTGCAGCCATTCTGTTATTATACTCGTTGGATTTTCATTACTGTACAGTTATGTCAAATAATTATGCGTGTTTGGGTGAAAAGTCAACAACATTATAAATGTTTTTATTTAGAGACTAGCTTTTAGCTCGCGGCTTCGCCCGCGTGTATATGGGATATATAGGTTATCGCGCGTTTAAAGATCCGTGTACAGTATTGGGACGTTATATATAAACCTTCCTCTTGAGTCTATCTATTCTGTCTATTAAATAACAACGAATCAAAATCTGCGTAGTTTTTTAAGATCAAAACATACATAGATCTATTACATGTGTAGAAGATATTTTAACCGGAAATTGAAGCCGTTAAAATGGTATTGGCAGATCAGTTGGAATCATCGGTATTCTTGGTATATAAGCTGGTTGCCCAGCTAACGTGCCGGTTATAATGGTCTACAATTAAATTGTCTTTCAATTCTTTAGTAAGCAACATATCCAATGGGACACCATTGCACATGTTCGGCGGGCATAAATTCCATGACTAGATCATGCTTTTGAGAAATTCTTTCCTCAAGTTTGAGCATTTAGTGTGGGAAATCACTATCTGTGCTTCCATAAAAATGAGCTCTCAAATTTGTCAGTAGTTTTAAACTTTCAATTAAAGTCCATAAGGGAGACGATGTTAATGACACAGAGAGTCTTTCAGAAATCTCCAGCAAAAGTATAAAAGTAATCCCGCCAATGAGAGCAGAGGTGTTTTTAAGGTTCTGTCCAAAATCTCTATAGCTCATGATGATTTCATTACATATAATCAATGAGGCGTCTTGTAATAATTTATAAAAAGGTTTGATATTAACAAGTAATTATTTATCAAGAATCAAGAATCGGCCAACCAAGAACGAGAAGCAGCAATATCAGCCAATATCATGCGGCGACGTCAATGATGCAGGAACAGCAATGATAGCAGTTGAAGCTTTTTTTTACAACTTAGAATGGCAAACAAGCTGACGGCTCTCCGACGACGGAAAGGGGTAACCGTCGCCTATATACATGAGCAGTACCTGACATGTTCATATCAGCATATTGTATCCCTCATGCGTTGCCATTCCTGAAAACTCGGGTGTTATTTCCTGTACCCTGTAAATTCACTACCATATATATACACAGGAAGTCTATATAGATAGATATACATATACACAGATAGTATACCCTGAGAAAGGTCATAGACTACTTTATAGTGCGAAAAAAAGTATTGTAAGGGATTAAAAGCGGAGATGAAAGGTTGTATAAAAGTATCGTCATAATTTAAGTGAAACAATGAAACTTTTTTAGGTTATAATCTAAATATATTTCCTTTATTACTCACCGCTTACTCACCGCGTTACAGAAACATGAAACAGCATATAAATGCAAATAATATAAAATTTGGATTCCCTAGGACATCACCAAAACAGTTAACGTTAAATGCTGTTAGACAAATTGACATGAATGCAACAAATATAAGTCTACCTGTAATTACTAGCTCGCCTGATAATACCAAAATGCATGACGTCGAGGGCAAGGAATACAACATGTCTTCAACAAACAAAAGCAGTTCAAAGAAACATACAACTATAGCTACTATTGATACTCAGGAATCAACATTTTCGAAGCATAAAGTACTATTGTTTGCGGATGAAAAAGGCAAGAGAATAAGGACGACCTTGCAAAAGCTGTTGGGTGATAGATATATAGTAACATCAATCATAAAGCCTTATGCTCCAATGGATCAAATCCTAAATTCTTGCAAAATTCTCTGCACAGATTTAACTAAATCAGATTTTGTGATCGTATTAGGTGGTTCAAATGACTCTAATCCGACGAAAACCCATTCATATATGTATTATTATCTTGATCAATTAAGGAGTACAAATGTATTATTGTGCAATGTTCCGTATAACAGATCTTTGAATGTCCATAAACTCAACGCCCTTATAAATCTGACATGTTCACATTTTGACAATGCTATTTTCATGAATGTATGTGCAAATGAAGATACAAACTATTTTTGTAACAATTTATATATATGTAGATCATTACTAAGACAGATATTGAGCATCAGTTATAAAAAGAATTATAATGACTATATTAAATCTCAAAATTTTTTAAAATGTACATTAACTTCTGTAGATGTTGGCACTCAAACTAACATAAGTGATATTGTAACAGATAACTCTGATGTAGCTAAGAGTACAGTGGAAAATAGTACACAAATAGTGGATGACCAAGACAATGATAGTCGTTTACTTCGCAAATAAAATTTTGGATAATGTTATATGTAAAACTAAAGTTGAATGTGAAAGTAAATACGATAGAACTGAATTAAATATATTTCATCAAAATGTATGTGGAATAAGCAATAAAATACTTGATTTACAGATATATCTAGAGTCGTTGTATAGAAGCATTCATTATGTGTGTATCACTGAACATTTTCTAACTGGCACTTCGTTGCCCGTATTTAACTTTTATAATTATAAAACAGCATCTTCTAATTTTCGTATAAATAAAAAAAGAGGTGGATCCCTATTATTATCTCTAAAAGATAGGAATGTAGAAGAATTAACAATTTGTCAGCCTATGAACAAGGAGGAATATATTGAAGTTTGTGGTGTAAGAGATATAGAAACAAACTTGTGTATTTTATGCATGTATCGTAGCCCAAATGAAAAAAATTATGAATGTTTTTTAGAAAAATTAGAAAAGTTATTAGAATATTTTTTTAATAAAAACTGTGTTCTGTGTGGCGATTTCAATGTAAATATGCTGGAAAATAATAGAAATAAATCACAATTTATAAATTTGCTACACTGTTATGGTTACAGAAGTCTTATTGCTGAAGAAACTTTCATACGTAGTGATTCACATTCCTGTATTGATAACATATTGACAAATGTAAATGAAAATATGATTAAAAAAACCGATGTAGATCATAACGGCCTTTCTGATGGGCATGCTGGTTTATTCTGCTTCCTCCAACTAAAAAAATAGGACCTAACAATAAAAATAGGGAACAAGTTTTGATAAGACATCAAAGAAATTTTTCAAAAAAAAATAAACAAAAATTTACTGAAACCGTTAATGGGATAAATTGGTTAGAAATGGGAATAAATAATTTTATAGCTAAATTTGTAGATATATTTAAAAATTGTTTTAAAAAAAATCATATAAGAATTAAACCATCAAATGACACAGCATCTAAATGGATCACAAAGGGAATAAAAGTATCTAGTATGATGAAGCGATTTCTAATTGACGTTAACATATCAAATAATGATCCAAGTTATTTGATCTATCGTAATAATTATATGAGACTATATAGAAAGGTTATAAGGTACGCCAAGAAAACATCAATACAGAAAGATATAAAAAAAGCTAAAAATAATACTAAGGGCATTTGGAAAGTAGTAAATGACAAGAGAAATAAAACTAAAAATTTAAGTGTATGTAACAATTTTAAACTTAAAGTAAATAATAAAATTCTAATTAATCCAACTGACATTGTGAAACAGTTTTCAATAAAATTTGACCAAAGTAATGACATACCAATTAGTGATAACGAGAACGCCTTAAAATATCTTCATGAAAATGTTATTAGAGTAGAAAATAACATTAAATGGGAAATTATTATGCCGGATGAAGTTTTGAAAGTAATAAGGAGTTTGAATCCTAAAAAATCGTGCGGATATGATGAAATGCCTACATTAATACTTCAATATAATAAAGAAATAGCACTGCCTTTAGCATACTTTTTTAATATGTGTCTAGAGGAAGGTGTTTTTCCTGATCAGTTGAAAATATCCAAAGTAATACCAGTACATAAAAAGAATTCAAAATTAGATCCGAATAACTATCGACCTATTTCTTTGCCACTATTGTTATCTAAAATTTTTGAAAAATTAATTAAAGAGCGACTATTGCAACATTTGATGAACAACAATATTATAAATAAGAGACAATTTGGATACCAAAGAAATATAGGAACGACTAATGCAATTAGTATACTGCTAGACGACATATTAAGTAAATTAAATGTAAAGAAAAAAGTCATAGGCCTCTTTCTGGATCTAACTTCGGCCTTTGATACTGTCGATCATGATCTCCTGTTAAGAAAATTAGAATTTTATGGCATAAGAGGACAAGAGTTAAAATTATTTAGGTCTTATCTGCAAAATCGACGACAATATGTAGAAATTAAGAATGTTGAAAATAATTGCGAAGTTACTTATTCATCTAAAATGACAACAGTAAAACGAGGCGTGCCACAAGGTTCAATTCTGGGACCTATTTTATTTGTTTTATTTATTAATGACTTAGCAGATTTCATCACACATTCTACTAATGATGCTAGTGTAGTTATGTTCGCGGATGACACAAATGCTATCGTTTCTGCTGAAAGTTTACATGAACTGACTGAGAAGACGAATCACTTACTTTCCATTTTCGATACTTGGTTTTCTGCGAATAATTTAATACTTAACATAGACAAAACACATGCATTATTATTCAAAAGTACAGCGAAAGTTAAGGACACTATAGATATTGTTCTAAATGGTAGAAGAATTGATCTGGCTGAATCGGTCAGATTTTTGGGAGTTGAATTGGATGAATATTTGAACTGGAAACGTGAACTTAACTCAATAGAAAATAGTATCAGTTCTGCATGCTATGCACTTAGAAGTCTCAGAGATGACCTTACTGTTGATCAGTTGAAGACTGTTTATTATGCTCTAGTGGAATCAAAACTTAGATATAGTATAAAGTTCTGGGGCAATAGTTATAAATACAATATAAATAAGGCGTTTATATTACAAAAAAGAGCTATTAGGACTATTGTCCGTATACCACAAGTGCAATCCTGTAAGCAATATTTTAAAGAATACAGAATTTTGACTGTACCATGCTTATACATATTGGTGCTATTAACAGATTTTGTAAAAAGTATTGTTGGTAGTGAGACCAGGGAGAATCGAGACATAAGGGAAAGTACTCGCAGAATGGATTACCCTAACATTATAAAACCAACCCTTAATATTGTGAAGCATGGTGAGGGTTTCCAAGCAGTAAGGCTTTACAACTCTTTGCCCAATAGTTTAAAGAAAATACATAATTGGAAGCTTTTTAGGAGAAGGTTGCGTTGTTTTCTGTTGGAGCAATCATTTTACAGTGTTGATGAATTTCTTAGCAGCAAAAATTGTATAATTTCAAACACAATATAAATTGTTACTGAATAAATAAATATCAAAAATATCAAATATTTGGTCAATTTCATTATACCACGCTGACGAAGTCGCGGACACACCTAATATACATATAAGGATGGGACCTTTAAATCAAAACAAAGCCTTGAAAACACAACTATTATATATAAATAAAATAATTATTTGCTAAGTATAATATTTAGAACAAGTGAATATGGCAATAATGTATCCGACTCTTATAATAAATTCTATTGTATCTATTAATAAATAAACTGAATTAATATGTAAGAAGAATTAATTAATAAATTTATGTTATAGTAATTTCATCTTCCTGTCCTTATCCCAATTATTTGTTACTCATATTACTTAAGGTTTTGGCTTTTAGTTGTACAATCGGCCAGCATCCTGACATCAACCCTCTAGCAATAATATAATAAAAAAATATGGTCATAATAATGACCATACTTTTTGCACTTTGATAATTAAGATAAATCACGTTATTTAAAAAAATCCAATAAGTAGTTTATGTTACTCAGTTAAGTAGAAACATATCACATTATTAATAAAAATATTACAAGGATCAAAATGGTTCATACTAAATCCACACCGATTGCGCTCAAAATAATTTCATAAATAATTAGAAATTTATTTTATTTGCGTCTGTGTGCGTGTATTACTGCGTGTGTGCGTAAATCCATGCGATTAAACCTAAAGTTGAGCGACATCATTTTGTAATAGGCCTCTTAATAACATTACTGATGTTTAAAAATACAAATTTGGTTGTATGCTCTCTATTTTCAGGGGAATATTTTCGTCTTTGATTCTGTTCTGCTCTTTTTCTTTATTTATATCGACGGTGTTACAGTACATCTATTTCAAACTAAGAAATTTGCTCCAAAGGAATAAAAGACATCCATTAAAATTGACCATTGGGCTTTTTAGGATTAAAGGTGATGGTGTACATACCTTATAAGTGCGAATGGTCAATTTGTTTCTGCTAGTTATTGCATTTTTTTCTAATAAAGTATTAACAATATTGAACACTTGTTGCATTACAGCGTCTTGTCTTAGGTCGTCTTTACCCTGAAAGTTAAATTGTTATAATAAGGCAAAATAAAAGTCCATATTCCCCTATCCTCATAAAAATAATTTACATAAAATATAGGTGTTAAAAATATAAATTTCCTTTCAAAACATTTACCTTTATTAGTAGAATTTTTAGGCTTCCGTCAGAACTTCGGCAACTTATTTTTTTAGGAAAATTTATGCCGCCCACTAACTCGAAATTTTTATCAAATGATGCTAAAGCTGTAAAATAAAATGTAACAAGACAATGAATTATATTCTAACTTTAATAAATATTACACATCTGACCGGCATACCAGTTTTTATTTTTACATATTAGCTGATTCGCATGATCTAATCTGATGATGTCCTGAATGTCAAACAAGTATCAAACGAGATAAGTTATAATAGTTGTCAATTTTTATGACATTTTCATTTTCCTGTGCAATATTTTTAATTTTCATTGTTAAAGAATCTTAAACAAAGTATTACGAAACAATAAAATAGAGATAAATGCAATTGGTACAGTCGTTCTCTAAATATGGAAACAAAGGCCAAAATTAATATATATATATATATATATATAGAGATCACAAACACAAACGTTTATACTTACTGGGTAAATTATTGTAATTGCAATCATTTCTAATTGGTATTGAAACCGTAGGTATAATTATGGCATCCAACCGACCCAGGCTAGTAATATTTTCAGCTGACGGTACTATTTGTTTCGGTTCTTTCGACTTCACTTTGTAATTAGCAAAACTAATCATAGCTAAAAATATAATAGTTAAATCAGAAATGTTATGCAGTGTTAATTCTAAAGAATATATATCTTCCCTTACCTATTCTTTAGTTTCTTTCTCAAAGTCAATACACACAAAACTAAATAACTTTTTCAAAGAAAAGGTGATTACTGTCTGTTCGTCTGTTTGTGTTTAGGTTTCAGGTAATGATGGGCAGAATAATTGATTTATGATTTTTTTACAGAATATCTAAGTACAAAATACAAACGGCACAGTCACATGATAGAAGTCAATGTGCAAAAAATATGTTCACATTCTAACTTATTTCAGGAATTTGATGACACCATTTATACACTAGCGAACACAGTGCATAGATATAAAGAAGAAATTCTCTAAATTATATAAAAAGCATATAGGAATCTGTTTGTTGGTTCGAAATAACGCAGTGAATGTGACTGACAGGTATAGCTACTTTGACTATACCATTCATCATAGTTTTAGTATGAAAAGTAACTGACCCTCAGACATTCTCTCCATCTGCGATACAATAGTAGACAGCCGGTCACTTTCATTCGCTACTTCCCTCACTAGATTCTCAGCGGCCATCACGCGAGGCTCTTTGGAGCGGCTGTACTGTGTTCGGTTGCTTGCACCGATGCTAAAGTTCAATATGTATTGGTCTTTATCAGAATTTTTTAAACTAAACAAAATTGGAAGCGTATGATGCGGATGTTCCAATGCGCATCTCTCTGCAACAAATACAATAGAATACTAATAAAATAGCAATAGATTGAATATTTTCTTCGTTGCGGATATGACATATGACTTTCGTTTGTTGTGGTGTAATTCAGATGTTGTATTCCATTGAAATATCATTCCGATATCTGCAATTAATGTATATATATGTAATATCTCAAATCCTCTCCCCTCAAAAATCTCCCGACGAAGATCTGTCGTAACGCGTCTGCACTAAAATCGGGCTATCGGTTAAGAAGCAATAGCTCCTTAACGAATAGCCCGATTTCAATACGGTTTTTTTTTATTTAAATTGTTATGTGATAGTGATAGATTTTAGCTATAATCAATTGATGTACATATGGGTACCTCATATAATTTTCAGTGTATAATTATTTCTCTAATAAATATTTCTCAATATATAGTTAATTATGGTAAACTGGCAATTTGTAAAACCGAAAATAATATCTGCAAACCATCAATCTGTTATATGTATAGGTTCTTTCAGGGATAATACATCGGTGCTAATGACATGTAGGTACTTATTTTGATGTTATACCTATTTGTAGAACCTTCGATATCTACAAGCTACGCCTTCACTGCTAGTTTTTTTGTATTTATGTAAGTTGTTATTCAGTTGAAATTAAGCTGCGAAATTACAGGGTAGGTATTTGGACATAACATCTATGTTCTCCAGAATGATAACGTATGAGGGATATAGCGGGCACGACATGATGACGTAGTGTTTGTAATGCTGTTTAATAATATATGTGTATGTATGTACGTTGGATAGCGTCGTGGTTGGATGGATCGTCAGCTTATTTACCATTTCAGTTAATAATAGTAGGTAGTAACTTTTGACAATATGGATGAGGGAGGGTAACGGTGATGATGATGAGATCAATAATGACTGTTGACGATAGTGACGGTGGTATTTATTTATGACCACCATAAAATTCATCATTGCCAGCATTCTCAACATTATCATCATTGTTCATTATGATGATTGAGATCAAATTAATTAATTGATTAAAAAAGTAGCAAGCATTAGGTAGGTACTAAGTCCTTATATGACTTAAATACAAAGTTTTGGGATGCTGTGTTATACTACAGTCTCTAGATTTTATATCTTATTAGTATTCCATGACCAAAGTCTATAGACAGAGAAATATTATGTATAGAGAGAAATATAGATTAACACAAAGTTTTTTGATGTAAATGGGAATTATTATACACATTGCATTAATAAATATATATGATTACCATCTAATACAAAATCATTATGTAGTAAATTATTCTTGACATTTTAAATCGAATGAGGTGAAACTAACATTGCATGAACACAACACTTGAAGAACATAAAATTTTTATATCAGGTAATAAAAAACTTTTAAATAATTTATTAATCACAGAATAAACAATTGTTAATAATTTACAATAATATTTCTTTCACTGCTTGTCTGTTATGCCACTAAAACTTCAAACACTTCTATTATTTTTATATTATATTCCAAATAAATCAATATCAAGACAATTATTTCTTCAAAATAATTTCATAAATAATTTCTGGTACACAAAATATTCCTGGACTTGTTGATGAAGCAATATAATAACAATCATGTGCTTAAATCATAAACTTATTTGCAGTCGGTTACACATAACATAATTACTTGGAATTTCTTCTCATCACTAGTCCATTGCTTTCTTACTTATTTAATTATATTATTAATTGCGTTGTGATTAATAATTTACAGATTTTTCTTCTGCTTTTTTCTCTTATTTTTACTTGCATTATTATTTTATACAGGAAAATGTTCAAATATATATATATATATTTCTTATTCTTTTGAACTCCTGTTCTTTACAGTAAAAATGTTCTTTATCTTCATCTGAATGACTAGGAGATTTAGAATATCATCTCTTATTTGTTTAAACTTTGCTCAGTATTAAGTTGGTGATGTCAGGAAAATCTGAAAACAATATCAAGTATGTTACATTTTCATGAAATTACATGAATGAATTTACATGAAAGTAACTAAACTGTAACCTTATTAGCACAATAAATATATTATTCATACATCATACTCATTCAGTTCTAATAAAATATAAAAATAATACTACTGTTTAGTACTTTATTTTAATTCATAATTTTCAGTATTTTCTCAATCAATCAAAAATTATAAAATCAATGTTAGTTTTTTGAACTTACATTCATAACAATAATAAAAACTTAATAATACCACATTAAAGCGGTCACCAAGTACCTATGTTTATTATATTTTAATATGAAAGATACATACGCATACATATGCAAGTTTTTAACAACTTATAGTTATACCTGGTATGAGATAAACCTCAAAGACACGATAGTTTACTAAATATTTGTAGTAACATCCTTAGACACACTTAAATTATTGAGTTTGGCAAAAAAATAAGAAGTGCAATGAACTCTGAACAGGAAAAGTTGAATTGAAGTACCTACTTAACTTAAATGATGAAAAAAGAGAAAAAATCCAATGCTAATGAAAATATGTTTTAAGCATTTGACGTAAAGTCGATTATCCTATTCTTTTATTCCTATATTTTATATTTTTAACCTTTCATTTATGTTGCCAGTACTCGTTGTCATTTCGATATAATAAAAAAATATTGACCAACCTTCGATTTTAAATTGATATTTTTATTTGTGATCTAATAATATAAATTATGAATAACCTACCCTCGAATGGAGATATTAAAAAACTAATGATCATAAATAGTAGGTATATCAAAGTATTATGAATTATTACCGTTTCAAAATCTTGTACAAATTAGTAAGGTTGAAAATATCCTTCTACAAAGGCAAAATTCGAGTATTTGTAAAGTTTCTTATAAGTATTTGTAAAAATTCGAGGATCCTCATATTTAGCTATCAATGCCAGTAATTTAGATAAAATATAACACTTGTTTATTGAAGTTTCATGAAGGTATAGCTGACCTTATATACTCTATACCACATTCAATTCTCATTCATTAAATTACAATAAGTAGGTATTTATTTTTTTAATAGAAGAACAATATCACTAATGTCATTAATTGCCATAATTACCAGGGTGACCGCGTGGAGGTTGATATAATAGAGTGCACTTGTATCGGATCAATCTAATTATTTCCCTCTTCCAAGTTTCGAAGTTATGAGCGGACAGATAAATATATAGTACTTGCATACCTGTCAAATTCTCTCTATTTTGCCGTCGTCGAGTAAAAATTATGCATTGCAATTCGTTCCACAAATAAGAGTATAATACAAAATGATGAAATTTTACTGTTTGCAAAGACTGATTAAAAGCACCATCCTGTTGTCGATGATTCGAAAATATCGATAAATCTATGCATTTATTTTTAACATGACAACACTTTCTAAATAAGTATTGATGGAATAATATTGTTTTCTTGTTCAGCTGTTTTATATTTACTTAAACTTTTTTTATGTTTAATTTATCATAATAATATAGTAAGTACTTATTATTTGAAAACATAAAATAAACATTTAAAATACGGTGATACAAATGAAAACAGCGCCATCTATGAGAGTATTTTGGAAGTAATAAGCCCCAATTAGCAATGGAAATCAAATACAGGGCAACAACAAAATGAGTAAATATATGAAAATTACTTTTTGAAACGCATTATTTCATTTTAACATTATATATGACTTTTTAAAAATAGATTTAACCTTTTTGAAAACATAGTTTTGGGTTTTAAACGATTGCAAAACAATGTTGATTCCATTCGATACCAATGACGCCATCTAAATCCGTTTTTCGAACTAAAAATGGCTTCTATTCCATTGTTCTCCACTGGTATTATTATAAATAGTAATCAATTCCAACGCTTGAGTGAGATACTAGGAGCGTAATATGATTATATTCGTGATTTTCCTGATGCTCTATACGAAGGTTATCCCTTATTATCTGATGAGCTTGTTTACCATATCCACTTACATAGGAAAAAGTGAACTTATAATATTTAATCCGAATTTTTCTATATAGTAAAAAAGGTCGTGAACATTGAATCTTCTTCTATTAAACTACAGAAGGTGTTTATTAATAGTTAATTTCAAGTCGGATTCTTACAAGCAGATTATAGTTTATTACTTTGTAACGAAACAAAGACCATACTTATTATTTTTCGTAAGTTTTCAGCAAACGCAGTATTTTCATTGCTAAGACGAGGGGCTAATTGCGGCAGAACGGTAATAAACTTGCGAGAAGGTATTCTATCTAATAAATCTTGAAACTTGTGCTCGCCCTCTAATAGCACCAAACTGGGATTATCAAACCATAAAGATATCACTCTGAACACAGACAATATGTTTTCTTCACATTGTTGCAAAGATAGTAAATAATGTCTGAAAGAAAAAAACACTATTAAACTTTATTATTAGAATTTAGTTATTAACTACTTTTTTAAATACCTATATTTATTCATCTGTATTTTGTTATTATCTTCACGACTTCGGCAAATTTTCTAATGTCAGCATGTTTATTTTATGATAGCGATTTCGTTTTCCTTGAAATCCATGATTGAATAAACAAATCTATTCTATTCTATTCTAAATAAAAAGTAATAAATTACAAAAATTAAAATTAAAAACTAATTTCTGATTAAATCAAATATAATAAATTATCTCTACCTCATTGCAGAATTTAAAAAATTTTCTTTTTCAGTTTTGGTACAAGTGATTTCGGCTTCCTCCAGATGCATAAATTTTCTGTTTGTACTTACTGCTATTCTGTCCTCACTGGAAGCAAATAATAAACAAAGTACGTAATATTGTAAAATCATTGTCTTGAACATACTGCCACGACATTTATCCCAGTAGTCAAAGTATTGTCAATTGTCGACGTCATTGAACGCAACATTGGACATATCCAGATTTAGCTCCGTATATTTGAATTCAACATGGCAGGGGGAAACTAATGTCGTCACTCGGAATTATTTTTTATTGATTTCTTCCACTGAAGTTTTTTAGAAACATAACTTCCCACACAAAATTTTAGGGCGTATATCGGGGTAGTAAACGACTAGATCGCAACTCTCTTGAAATGAATATAGTAATAGATTTTTTATTACGTTGCATGTATGAATGTATTGAATGTAGCAATTTTTATTATTTTACAAACTCTAAAATTGTGTGACCAGTATAATTGGTAACTGCTTACTTACTCAGTTAAAACATTTTGTACAACTTGAGATGAATTCACAGTGTCCTTCATTTTATTTAAACATTCTACTTTGTTTTGGAATATTGAAGAATTCATATAGGACACCACCTAAAATGATAAAATATAAAAAATAGTCATATTTAATCATCGCAATCATTCATCTGCACATATATTATAAACATAATAAAACCTATTAAAGAAATCACTAAAATCTAAAGTGAACTAGGTAGGGCAACCCAATGGTTGCCAGGTCGGGCCTAGTTTACTTTAGAATCTACGCCATGTTCTGGACGTCCACAACATCCCGTTTATAGATGGAAAGTTACAGGATGAGCGGTAAGCGGACAAGTGCGCTCAAACTTCGGCTCACAAATTTATACATATTATACATGACTCAGAAATTTATCGAAATGTGAAGTAGAAATAGAGTGGCATTAAGAAAGAAAGAAAGAAAAAATTATTATCGACCATTATGCATTTATAAATGTGATTGAAGTAGTAATATGTGATTCAAGTATAATAATGTTATGTTTGTAAATTATATTTAACATTATACTAACCTTCTTGTATTCAACATCACTGAATTTTGCAATATCATTATACAGTTTCAACCTGGTTTTTGTATCGTCCGTGGTATTCAAAATGTCGAGGCTTCTTTTTAAATATTTGTCTATAATATCCCGAGGACTATCACATTTCGACTCGGCCATCCATAAGCCATATTGTCTAGTAAAAATAATGAATAATTATACTTTTTATAGTACAACAGCTTTGAGTTCTGAGATAAAAACATGTCTCATTTGGAAATGCTATAATAAAATACTCTGTATTGATAGTATAATGCTCGCCATCAATGTATATGTATATAAATTACACTAGAACATCCTTAAAACTACTATATTTACTAAATAAAATATAAATTTAAAAATAAAGTGAAATGACATGGAACACGCACAATCACGTGTGAAATAGTGAACACAAATAATAGTTAAATACAATTACGATTTCGCTCGCTAGCTTTTCCGCGCTAAATCGCGAACGCTCCTGTTTGCGCGTGAAAAGGCAGCTATTAACCGAGACAAATTAACAATAATCAAAATAGAGCAAGAGCCCACGACTGCCAGACATACGTCATTTTAATCAACGTGAAAGTTCTTGTATGTGTGTCCCCAACACAGGTAAGAACGATCCCCAAATATGAAACCTGGATCGTGGTTCCTTTGGCAGGTACCAGGTAACAAAGGTGTAAAAAAAATCATACCAAATTCGTTATTTTAAGATGCTCCATTTTTTCACATATTGCTCGTAACAGTATTATAACTTGCTCTGCTCATTGCCAGACCCTTAGTGTGGTTCCAACCCCCCGCCGGACCCCCCTAAACTATACTATTTTATAAATAAACTTACGTCATTTTAATAAAGCTGAACCTTATATATTATTGAGAGAACTATTAAACTGAGTTTCCTAAATTGCCAGACAGTTTTCTTGGTTCCTTATCCTACCAGACTCATTGAAACCGTATATTGGGTAACAACGGTGTATACAATTTCATATCAAATTCGTTATTTTAAGATGCTCCATTTTTTCACATATTGCTCGTAACAGTATTATAACTTGCTCTGCTCATTGCCAGACCCTTAGTGTGGTTCCAACCCCCCGCCGGACCCCCTAAACTATACTATTTTATAAATAAACTTACGTCATTTTAATAAAGCTGAAATTTATATATATATTATTGAGAGTTCTCTCAAACTGAGTTTCCTAAATTGCCAGACAGTTTTCTTGGTTCCTTATAATACCAGACTCATTGAAACCGTATATTGGGTAACAACGGTGTATACAATTTCATATCAAATTCGTTATTTTAAGATGCTCCATTTTTTCACATATTGCTCGTAACAGTATTATAACTTGCTCTGCTCATTGCCAGACCCTTAGTGTGGTTCCAACCCCCCGCCGGACCCCCCTAAACTATACTATTTTGTAAATAAACTTACGTCATTTTAATAAAGCTGAAATTTATATATATTATTGAGAGTTCTCTCAAACTGAGTTTCCTAAATTGCCAGACAGTTTTCTTGGTTCCTTATTCCACCAGAATCATTGAAACCGTATATTGGATAACAACGGTGTATACAATTTCATGTCAAATTCATTATTTTAAGATGCTCCATTTTTTCACATATTGTTCGTAGCATTATTATAACTTGCGCTGCTCATTGCCAGACACGTAGTGTGGTTCCAACCCCCGCCGGACCCCAAACTGAGTTTCCTAAATTGCCAGACAGTTTTCTTGGTTCCTTATCATACCAGACTCATTGAAACCGTATATTGGGTAACAACGGTGTATACAATTTCATATCAAATTCGTTATTTTAAGATGCTCCATTTTTTCACATATTGCTCGTAACAGTATTATAACTTGCTCTGCTCATTGCCAGACCCTTAGTGTGGTTCCAACCCCCCCGCCGGACCCCCCTAAACTATACTATTTTATAAATAAACTTACGTCATTTTAATAAAGCTGAAATTTATATATATTATTGAGAGTTCTCTCAAACTGAGTTTCCTAAATTGCCAGACAGTTTTCTTGGTTCCTTATAATACCAGACTCATTGAAACCGTATATTGGGTAACAACGGTGTATACAATTTCATATCAAATTCGTTATTTTAAGATGCTCCATTTTTTCACATATTGCTCGTAACAGTATTATAACTTGCTCTGCTCATTGCCAGACCCTTAGTGTGGTTCCAACCCCCGCCGGACCCCCTAAACTATACTATTTTGTAAATAAACTTACGTCATTTTAATAAAGCTGAAATTTATATATATTATTGAGAGTTCTCTCAAACTGAGTTTTCTAAATTGCCAGACAGTTTTCTTGGTTCCTTATTCCACCAGAATCATTGAAACCGTATATTGGATAACAACGGTGTATACAATTTCATGTCAAATTCATTATTTTAAGATGCTCCATTTTTTCACATATTGTTCGTAGCATTATTATAACTTGCGCTGCTCATTGCCAGACACGTAGTGTGGTTCCAACCCCCGCCGGACCCCAAACTGAGTTTCCTAAATTGCCAGACAGTTTTCTTGGTTCCTTATCATACCAGACTCATTGAAACCGTATATTGGGTAACAACGGTGTATACAATTTCATATCAAATTCGTTATTTTAAGATGCTCCATTTTTTCACATATTGCTCGTAACAGTATTATAACTTGCTCTGCTCATTGCCAGACCCTTAGTGTGGTTCCAACCCCCCGCCGGACCCCCCTAAACTATCCTATTTTATAAATAAACTTACGTCATTTTAATAAAGCTGAACCTTATATATTATTGAGAGAACTATTAAACTGAGTTTCCTAAATTGCCAGACAGTTTTCTTGGTTCCTTATCCTACCAAACTCATTGAAACCGTATATTGGGTAACAACGGTGTATACAATTTCATATCAAATTCGTTATTTTAAGATGCTCCATTTTTTCACATATTGCTCGTAACAGTATTATAACTTGCTCTGCTCGTTGCCAGACCCTTAGTGTGGTTCCAACCCCCGCCCGACCCCCCCCCCCAAACTATACTATTTTATAAATAAATTTACGTTATTTTAATAAAGCTGTAATTTATATATATTATTGAGAGTTCTCTCAAACTGAGTTTCCTAAATTGCCAGACAGTTTTCTTGGTTCCTTATCCTACCAGACTCATTGAAACCGTATATTGGGTAACAACGGTGTATACAATTTCATATCAAATTCGTTATTTTAAGATGCTCCATATTTTCACATATTGCTCGTAACAGTATTATAACTTGCTCTGCTCATTGCCAGACCCTTAGTGTGGTTCCAACCCCCGCCGGACCCCCTAAACTATACTATTTTATAAATAAACTTACGTCATTTTAATAAAGCTGAAATTTATATATATTATTGAGAGTTCTCTCAAGACTAAATTGCCAGACAGTTTTCTTGGTTCTTTATCCTACCAGACTCATTGAAACCGTATATTGGGTAACAACGGTGTATACAATTTCATATCAAATTCGTTATTTTAAGATGCTCCATTTTTTCACATATTGCTCGTAACAGTATTATAACTTGCTCTGCTCGTTGCCAGACCCTTAGTGTGGTTCCAACCCCCCTAAACTATACTATTTTGTAAATAAACTTACGTCATTTTAATAAAGCTGAACCTTATATATATTATTGAGAGAACTATTAAACTGAGTTTCCTAAATTGCCAGACAATTTTCTTGGTTCCTTATCCTACCAGACTCATTGAAACCGTATATTGGGTAACAACGGTGTATACAATTTCATACCGAATTCGTTATTTTAAGATGCTCCATTTTTTCACATATTGCTCGTAACAGTATTATAACTTGCTCTGCTCATTGCCAGACCCTTAGTGTGGTTCCAACCCCCCGCCGGAAAACTGTCTGGCAATTTAGGAAACTCAGTTTAATAGTTCTCTCAATAACATATATGAAGTTCAGCTTTATTAAAATAACGTAAATTTATTTATAAAATAGTATAGTTTGGGGGGGTCCGGCGGGGGTTGGAACCACACTAAGGGTCTGGCAACGAGCAGAGCAAGTTATAATACTGTTACGAGCAATATGTGAAAAAATGGAGCATCTTAAAATAACGAATTTGATATGAAATTGTATACACCGTTGTTACCCAATATACGGTTTCAATGACTCTGGTAGGATAAGGAACCAAGAAAACTGTCTGGCAATTTAGGAAACTCAGTTTGAGAGAACTCTCAATAATATATATAAATTACAGCTTTATTAAAATAACGTAAATTTATTTATAAAATAGTATAGTTTGGGGGGTCCGGCGGGGGTTGGAACCACACTAAGGGTCTGGCAACGAGCAGAGCAAGTTATAATACTGTTACGAGCAATATGTGAAAAAATGGAGCATCTTAAAATAACGAATTTGATATGAAATTGTATACACCGTTGTTACCCAATATACGGTTTCAATGAGTTTGGTAGGATAAGGAACCAAGAAAACTGTCTGGCAATTTAGGAAACTTAGTTTAATAGTTCTCTCAATAATATATATAAAGTTCAGCTTTATTAAAATGACGTAAGTTTATTTATAAAATAGTATAGTTTAGGGGGGTCCGGCGGGGGGTTGGAACCACACTAAGGGTCTGGCAATGAGCAGAGCAAGTTATAATACTGTTACGAGCAATATGTGAAAAAATGGAGCATCTTAAAATAACGAATTTGATATGAAATTGTATACACCGTTGTTACCCAATATACGGTTTCAATGAGTCTGGTATGATAAGGAACCAAGAAAACTGTCTGGCAATTTAGGAAACTCAGTTTGGGGTCCGGCGGGGGTTGGAACCACACTACGTGTCTGGCAATGAGCAGCGCAAGTTATAATAATGCTACGAACAATATGTGAAAAAATGGAGCATCCTAAAATAATGAATTTGACATGAAATTGTATACACCGTTGTTATCCAATATACGGTTTCAATGATTCTGGTGGAATAAGGAACCAAGAAAACTGTCTGGCAATTTAGGAAACTCAGTTTGAGAGAACTCTCAATAATATATATAAATTTCAGCTTTATTAAAATGACGTAAGTTTATTTACAAAATAGTATAGTTTAGGGGGTCCGGCGGGGGTTGGAACCACACTAAGGGTCTGGCAACGAGCAGAGCAAGTTATAATACAGTTACGAGCAATATGTGAAAAAATGGAGCATCTTAAAATAACGAATTTGATATGAAATTGTATACACCGTTGTTACCCAATATACGGTTTCAATGAGTTTGGTAGGATAAGGAACCAAGAAAACTGTCTGGCAATTTAGGAAACTCAGTTTAATAGTTCTCTCAATAATATATATAAGGTTCAGCTTTATTAAAATGACGTAAGTTTATTTATAAAATAG
This sequence comes from Achroia grisella, assembly GCF_030625045.1. Classification (NCBI taxonomy): domain Eukaryota; kingdom Metazoa; phylum Arthropoda; class Insecta; order Lepidoptera; family Pyralidae; genus Achroia; species Achroia grisella. The sequence goes on from NW_026713061.1 coordinate 494,733, forward strand.
TATAGTTTAGGGGGTCCGGCGGGGGTTGGAACCACACTAAGGGTCTGGCAATGAGCAGAGCAAGTTATAATACTGTTACGAGCAATATGTGAAAAAATGGAGCATCTTAAAATAACGAATTTGATATGAAATTGTATACACCGTTGTTACCCAATATACGGTTTCAATGAGTCTGGTATGATAAGGAACCAAGAAAACTGTCTGGCAATTTAGGAAACTCAGTTTGAGAGAACTCTCAATAATATATATAAATTTCAGCTTTATTAAAATGACGTAAGTTTATTTCTAAAATAGTATAGTTTAGGGGGGTCCGGCGGGGGGTTGGAACCACACTACGTGTCTGGCAATGAGCAGCGCAAGTTATAATAATGCTACGAACAATATGTGAAAAAATGGAGCATCTTAAAATAATGAATTTGACATGAAATTGTATACACCGTTGTTATCCAATATACGGTTTCAATGATTCTGGTGGAATAAGGAACCAAGAAAACTGTCTGGCAATTTAGGAAACTCAGTTTGAGAGAACTCTCAATAATATATATAAATTTCAGCTTTATTAAAATGACGTAAGTTTATTTACAAAATAGTATAGTTTAGGGGGTCCGGCGGGGGTTGGGACCACACTAAGGGTCTGGCAATGAGCAGGGCAAGTTATAATACTGTTACGAGCAATATGTGAAAAAATGGAGCATCTTAAAATAACGAATTTGATATGAAATTGTATACACCGTTGTTACCCAATATACGGTTTCAATGAGTCTGGTATTATAAGGAACCAAGAAAACTGTCTGGCAATGTAGGAAACTCAGTTTGAGAGAACTCTCAATAATATATATAAATTTCAGCTTTATTAAAATGACGTAAGTTTATTTCTAAAATAGTATAGTTTAGGGGGTCCGGCGGGGGGTTGGAACCACACTACGTGTCTGGCAATGAGCAGCGCAAGTTATAATAATGCTACGAACAATATGTGAAAAAATGGAGCATCTTAAAATAATGAATTTGACATGAAATTGTATACACCGTTGTTATCCAATATACGGTTTCAATGATTCTGGTGGAATAAAGAACCAAGAAAACTGTCTGGCAATTTAGGAAACTCAGTTTGAGAGAACTCTCAATAATATATATAAATTTCAGCTTTATTAAAATGACGTAAGTTTATTTATAAAATAGTATAGTTTAGGGGGGTCCGGCGGGGGGTTGGAACCACACTAAGGGTCTGGCAATGAGCAGAGCAAGTTATAATACTGTTACGAGCAATATGTGAAAAAATGGAGCATCTTAAAATAACGAATTTGATATGAAATTGTATACACCGTTGTTACCCAATATACGGTTTCAATAAGTCTGGTAGGATAAGGAACCAAGAAAACTGTCTGGCAATTTAGGAAACTCATTTTGAGAGAACTCTCAATAATATATATAAATTTCAGCTTTATTAAAATGACGTAAGTTTATTTCTAAAATAGTATAGTTTAGGGGGGTCCGGCGGGGGGTTGGAACCACACTACGTGTCTGGCAATGAGCAGCGCAAGTTATAATAGTGCTACGAACAATATATGAAAATATGGAGTTTCTTAAAATAACGAATTTGGTATGATTTTTTTTACACCTTTGTTACCTGGTACCTGCCAAAGGAACCACGATCCAGGTTTCATATTTGGGGATCGTTCTTACCTGTGTTGGGGACACACATACAAGAACTTTCACGTTTATTAAAATGACGTATGTCTGGCAGTCGTGGGCTCTTGGGCTAAAACGATTATTTTTAATTTATGCTAAAATATAATACACACCTCAAAGATATTGCTGAAGGTTGGTCATTGCAGACCACTTCACGTAATAACGAGAGGGCGATATCATTATGCCCTTTAGACCAGGAAATTTGGCTCTCCAATAGCATTACTTGTTCAGACGACTCCAACTTTTTCACTGTTGCTAAAAGTCGCTGCGCCATTTGCACCCGTTTATTTTCCAAACTCAGCTCTGAAAGTTTTCAAGTAGTTTGTATTCATTTGTAATATGAACCACTAATTATATTTCAAACAAAATATAATATAAAATTTACTGCACACAATTTACATTATTTAAACATAATAAAAAATTGAATTTAAATATTATATGAATAATGAGGATTCAATAAAATATAAAAATATTATTTACATTTGTGCATGTCTTGGTAACTAAATTTATCATTTACTTCACATTATGTGAAGGATAAATAAATAACACAATGTAATGTCAATTTGTATTTAATGAATTTAGTGAAGTAAAAAATTTTATTCAGTTTTTTATTTACAAAGCCATTTAGCAAGCGGCTTTGTAAATAAGTGTATACAATTTCATGGCTTTACAAAATATAAGCACTACATATTACAAAATGGAGGAATAAAGCACATATTCATTAATTACTAGGTACTCTTATTATAATTATTCAATTTACAAAAAAAGTATCTAAAACAAGTAAAGCAAAAGAAATAAATTACTCACCAACATACTCTAATTGTAAAGACATAATATCTTTCACAACTCTGTCATGTGTCTTTGCTGCATTTTCCAGCATCAGATTTCGTTGACATATAAGATCTTCTAAATGCTTAAAATCGTGAAATGCTGGCAATTTCTCAACTTGCCATTTGCTAAGTAACGATTCTATTGGAAGTTCGTATGTTCTTACGGCGAAATAATCTTCAATATCACAAAACAAATGGATCTTTGCTAATACTTTATACACATTTTGACAGTTTTCCATGTTAAGGTCCTGACACAGTTTAGATACAGCCAACTTAGCTCTATTCAAAGGCAGAAGGAGCCGGTTATCCAACCTTGGTGTTACTTGTAAGGTCAGGCAATCTTTGAGACAAGCATATCGAAACGCTTTTATGATAGAATTAGGGTTGTAATTACTTTCTTCAATTTTTTCTTGCATGTGTCGAATATCCACAACATTACTCCAATCACCTAAAACAAATGTTCACAAGAATACAGTGGTACTAGCACAACTCTATTTGCGAGAAATATTTCCATTAATTGGATAATAATAAAAATTGTTTCCACTTACCAAGTGCACTGAGACATTCATAATTTAAATCGTTTAGTTCTTCAGATTCCGGCAGAGATTTAATGTGCTGTAGAGCTATATGGTACATCCCCGACCTTTGAAGTGATCTCAAAATACCGCAATGTAATTCCATATTATTGTTATCTCCTCCGGAAAGCGCGATGTCGTGCAGTAATAACGCATCCGTGTACTGGCCAGAATATATAAGGTGTTTCCGTCTCTCATCTTCGATTGTCAAGTGGGCGGTGCCGCAGCCATCAATGGCATCCATTTCACCGATAGAAACATAACACTGCAATAGTTAATACACACAATGATAATAATCTTTCTATATTGCGAAGAAATCAATACAAGAATATTTTATAAATATATATGTGCAAACAAAAGACGGTCAAATTGGTTATATCTCTTAGAGGCGACCGAGATACTTTTTGTTGACTTGGAGTTTAATTACCACAGGATTCAATTCTGTTCTCATTTAGTAAAAACTGAAAAATGGGACCGCGAAAGCAGAAGTTAATCGAATTTTATACTCTGCTATAGAATCGAGTACCCAATATGTTTACTAACCTTTCTCAATATACGTTGAATGTCCTTGCCTCCATCCAAAACAGTAGTAGCTTCAGGCGACGATGGTGGAATTTTATTATTCTGATACATCGCCCAAAGCTCGCTGTAATAAATGGCTACAAAGTTTTGGTCGATAACAGTCGCCGCCCATGCCACTTTGTCATATTCAAGATTTAGAGTATTTAATGTTTCGGCCGAATAACTTAATCTGTAATAAAAATGTTACACTTCATTTATAAATGTACAAAAGAAAAGGCGATTTTTACTTCTGAATATAAGTCGACTACCTCATGATTGCAAAAATATTCATAAAATAGCATTCAGCTCTAGCGAATTTTAAATAATTAGAATAATCTGTCATTTCTTTGTTGAATATAGCGATAGAGAATGCAACATCACTTACCTTGTTGAATAAAATTTACTTTGCAATCGAACAAAGTTGACAATACCCAACATGTATTGAATGACCATTTTGTGATCGCGGTCGAGACTATTTGATACTGCATTATGTACAATACTGTCGCCACTATTTTCAACTTTAAAAGCAAAAGTCTTATCCCATACATTATTAAAAAATATATTAATTTGACTAGAAATCACATTAATATGATTTTTTTTAGAACAAAAGAGCACCAATCCAATTAAAGACGGCAAAATTCTTTCGCACACACTAGGCTAAAAAATAAGAAAATGGTATCATTATAAGAGTATACATGGAGTATGAAAGATATAATAATTAAAAGAACAAATACAATCGAACCTTGGGCGTACAGATTTACTGAGCTGGCATTTCAGTCCTAAATTAGGACTCCTAATATAGGAAAAATTCTTTCTAATTTTTCCTGTTTGTTAGTACGATTACTTACTAAATTAAAACATGTAGTTACAATACCTTTAGAAGGCACACACTATGTAAATCGTTGAGGTAATTGTCTGTAGACGACAAAATGGCCAAGTTAGCGGTTGTAACGCGAGTTAGCCACTGTTCATGTTTTTCATTTTCATTGGGCACCCAAAAAGAGTTTTTTTCAGAGAGCGACATAAATAACCCTTCATTTATTTTGAAAACAGCTACTTTTTTTGTATCTGTATACTCAAACGGCTTTAATATATGTTTCGTTACTTCTTGAATATCTAAAATTAATACATTGTTATCAATTTATTATAAAAATAATTGTTTATTTTAATAATTATTGTGTTGCATTATTTAGTAGCATTAGCGCATTGCCGAATACTGGATTTGATAACTAGGTCTAGGCAGGATGAGCAGTCATTCGGATTTTAGAAACCGTACTTAAATAATTTATTATGACATGTTATAACATAACATAAAGTGACATGCATTAATATCGAATAATAATTACGAAAACAGACTTTTATAAAAAAATTTAGTACTTCCTGTTAATTACCTGTATGTTCAAACGCGCTACAACCATCCTGAAATTTCAATAAACTATTCAAAGTTTTAGCAGCTTTATTAGTGACAGTAGGATTTTCATCAAACATAATATCTGATACAGACATCATCGCCGTGCTTGCAAAATACTCTTGCGGCTGAATATTTACTATGCGCGTGGTTTTGTTCGTTGGCACTGTCACCAATGTTTTTAAGTCGTAATTTCCTATCTCTGATAGGCAAGCAATTGCTTCAATGATCGTCTGTAAAAAAATAATAAAATTAATGATATTGTATATAATATAATTTACACTTCATTTGATTTTGTACTATGCAATCCGAAATAGTAGAAAATCAAACTTTCTGTTGAGGTAGTTGAAGTTGCATAGATGTAAATGCATGATTTAATTCATATAAACAGTCACAATATACCTAAGAAATCAATAGTTAATTACCCGAGTTGCCTACTATTATAATAAGATAATTAATCCGAGAATCTGAGAAATTAATAAATACAGAATAAGACGCTTGACATCTTAGTCCTCTGGAAGGCAATATAGGTACGAGTTGTATCGAGCATGTCACATGATTTTCGTAGTGCTGGTCGAGTATGTAGTGTAGTAGCCGATTCAGTTTGCGTTTAAATTTTATAAAAAATAATTTTCATAGAGAATAACACAAAATACGTTTTTTAATTGCATTCTTTTTAATTTGTTTTTACTGGTTGGGTAATGATAAAATTGCGTAGTATATACAATATATAAATTACAAACCTTTGTGTCCGTTGCGTGCTTTAGAATATTACTGAGATCATTTATAATCTGGTGAATTAAACTTGTTTCACAGTTTTCCGAAAACCCCTTTGCATCCAAACCAATACAAAGGTCATTCACATACTGTCTATTATATTTCAAAAATTTTGACATTTTTACCAGAGTTTCATGACTGAAACATTAACATTATTGAAATACTATACACAGAATCCTTACTTGTAATAAAAATTAGCTACCCATTGTGGCTTCCCACATATCAAAAATAATCGATAACATATGACAGCTAAAAGAATTTTATATTTAATTATAAATCTGTCAATATATACATTTTGTACCATATAACCCATTTTTTTGTTTACATTTTCCTACATACAAAACATGAGAAACATGTAATTAAAAGACTATATGTATATACAAACAATGTTTATACATATTTCCAACAAAATTAGAATGAGCCAAATAGGTGCAACCATTCCAAACTGATAATACATACGTTCGGATATTAATTTCTATTTATATAGATGTGAATGTATGTTCGTAACCATGCCAGGAGGCAAGACTGCTAATTATCATTAATTTTGGAATACACGGCATAACATTTCCTTTATGTATGATTTTTATTCCGCTTAAAATGTCTCCATCATAAGAACAATCAACAAATGTTATTAAATAAACATAACAACAAAATATTACATGAACTTAAAAATAAATGTTACCTTGGACATTTTAATCCCAACTTATGCATTTTCAGCTTTTCCAAAAATTCAGTACTCGTAGAGCATTTACCATTCTCGATAATGCCTTGAGACATTGAGTGAATGTAATCAACAACATCATCACTTTCATTCAAATATTCCTTGACATCTATTATCAAGTAATTTAATAACTGACTACAATCTTCTTCGTAACCGTCTTCTTTTTTTATGACTAAAATTACTAATAAATGCGATATAGTTGTACGCAAGTCGTTTACTTTCTCCGGCAAATATTTATTTAATACAATCTTTAAAGATGTAGCAAATATTTTTATTTCCATTTTGTCCTTTGACTTTTTTATCGCCTGACCAAGACTGTTGCAAATAAAGTTACATATAAATGCGTCAGATTTATGATCCAATGGAATAAATAACACAAACGTCAGGAATGAATTTAGTAATAATAACTTATATGCAAACACATTTTCCATTAATATATTCTCCCATAGTTTGAATAATGTCTTGAATATGGCTACAGGTTGGTTATCACACATATATTTTAAAATATTTTCATCCGTTAATTCCTGAAACGACACAATGAAATTTACTAGTCTGAAAAAAGTCGTCTGCGTGGGTAGTTCAATCTTACCTATTTCAGCCACCAAACAGCTTGCTTTGTACACTTTGTTTCGGTTGTTAGACGCAAATTAGGCAGTGAAATTACAGTTTATCCTGTATTCATATCTGAATCCTCTAGAATGGCAACTGATAAGTGATGTCACATGATAACGTGATGTCTGTAGATGACTGTAGTAAAAAAACAAATTTGGAAGAGCCCACGCAGACAAAAGTACAAGTTCGAAGAAAATTTACCTCTGCAGAAATAATTACAATAATAAAATATCTTACCCCAAAATACTTAAGTATGGCAGAGAAAATTGTTTTCGGGTAGTAATATGTCTCAGTATGCTGGGCAACTTTCACTCCAAAGACTTCTTCTGTATCTATATTATCACTCAAATGACTCACTGCTAGCAACAATAACTCAGCTATATTTTCCACAAACAAATTACTCCATTTATCATTATCGAGAATGTTTCGGGTGGATTGAAATAATTTATGGGTGCTTGCCATTAATGACGGATATTGAGTCAAATTTCGCGACTTCATGATATCCAATCCATATTTATTAGCAACGATATATGGAAGACATAACACTATAATATTACAAAAGCAATCCTGAAAACAATAATTTCCAAATTATAATATTTAAATATTACAATCCGTTGCCACAGAAATTTGTGTCACATAAATGTGTTTACAAGTCCGCCGATGTGCTATATGCAAATTGCAAACGTATAAATTTACTCAAATACTTTGTATTTTACATTTAAGAGCAATGATATAAAGTCGCCTGTACCTAATCAGACAAATAATAAAATAAACCAGAAATACCTAAGATATAAAACACATTTATTAGAAATATAAATACCTCAACAATTTCCTCTTCTGATATTTTATATTTACTGTTGATATCTTTTATAACATTACTCGAATGAATATTGCCACCGTTGTGCCACAAAATTTCGGCTGCCACAACCCACTTCATATGTGTTGTTAGAAATGCATCGATGTTATCCACCCCGAACAGAAAAATAGGCAAGTCGTTTAGAGTATATTGTTTGTGAAACCAAAAATTTAATATCCATAGTACATTGTTGTTCAAATATACATCTATAGTGCTATTAGCAATTGTACGAGTTATTATATTTAGTACTTTTTTAACTAAATTTACGTCCAGTGACTTTTCTTTTTGAGTCTGCAATGCTAGCGTCACTATTTTCCGCATTAGTGAGCTATTGGTTTGTGCTATTGCCAGAAAACTGTGCAACACAGTTGAAGTGCGATTCGTTGATTCATCGTTTATGATTAATTCTCTTCTGGATTGATTATGTGATACCTGCGAATTAAAGTTATTATGAGCGTGATAAAAACCTTCTGTAAAATATTTGTTATAATATTAATCCTTTTCTACAATGTCAGTAAAAATAATATTCAGAAGCATTCCATATACTTACTGCCATATTAGTAACAATAGTAATTACAAACACATTTAAACGTTTGTTGCTGGCGACCACATTAAGAAAAGGATACTCAAAAGTATATCTACAATTATGTAATTATATTACTTAATCTTATGACGATAACATAACATATAGACATTCAATCTACTCACGACTTTTAAACAGTATATGGTATAACTTTCATAGAATCAATATATATTAGGATATTCGTTTATACAATATTACTAATGTATTTATGGCCATAATACTACCTACTTATTACAAGATTTAATCATTTTTACCCAATAAAATACCCAACTACCCATTAAACACAATTAAATTACTAGCGAACCGATTTACATGTACTCAATATATTCGTATATCAATCCTCAAATGATCTGAATTCTTGTTGAATTTAATGATTACGATTACTTATGAATGCATTATTATTGAAGTTATAATCAACCGCTTTTCAATGAAATTTCTACATGAAATCGATATAAACTGAATTTAGTATGGTTATAATTTAAATTTGTACATACATTGATCGTAAATATATCTCCTAGTCCAGATAAGTATGAGTCGACGTCAAAATTAGATAGATCAGCAATCAACAATTTCAATAAATATACACACTGCAATCGAATACAGTGGATATCTTCTTTTGTTCTATTAATTAAAGCATTTTTGAACGCCTCCACGTCGTATTTAGGATTTAAATCATGTTTAAGGCTCAGTGCCACAATTTTTGCTGCACATTTATAAATTAGACCGGCCACATGTGGAGGATAATACAATTTGTTACATCTATCCAAATAACTCTTGACCATAATGAAACAATTATGTTTCATAGTATTGTCATTACACCAAATACGATCAAGCATACTGAATAATATTTTGACCAACCCAAAAGTTGCTTTGGGATCTCTATACAAATCTCTACACATGAATTTCATGAGATTAAAAATGGAATCTGAAAAAATACAACAAAAACAAAATGTTGTGTATGTATATTGCGATTATCGCAATATACATACACAATTAAATTTACTGAAGTTACATCTGTACTGCAGCAACGCAGTAGTTATATTACATATAGATAATACTGTCACTTTTAAGTTCCTTTAAAATTCATAAGCCTCATCCATCGATGGACACCAGTAGTACATATAGTCATGTACATATTCATTATATCCCAGGCATTGTAGTGTGATAGAAACACTTTAGCATTTTTACCGTAAATGAAATCAGTTTGGGAGTTTTTAATAAAAAAATAAAATTTCCATTACAAACTGTCTTCTTGTTTTAACGACCATTATGAAATTTCTATCATCGTATACTGGTGCACTACCAGCTTAAACAATATGAACAAAAAACATACATGGAAGGTACAAAATATTATCATAAAACAACATAGATTTTATAAATTATTAAATAAATCCAGCATTACCTATTGGAATGTCTTCTACTTTGGAATCATTTAATAATTCGATACACTGAAATGCGCATTCAACATCCAAATAGCAAGAAAAGTTATACAAACTCGGTTCTAATACTGCTTCTAATAATTCCTGTGTATAATTTTCTTGTTTACGACAATAGGCCGCCATCAGAAGAATGCAGTTCCGTTTCACACCAGCTAAAGTAGTTTCTTGTTCGTCTTTCTCAGATTGTTCATAGTCATCATCCGTTGCGCTATCTTTGTTCAAGATTTCAAGAATGCCATGAAAGAAATCTGAATCTATCCTTTGTCGTATTTCAGTACAAAGCAACGAATCATATTCGCACATTATCAGTTCTTGTACATATTTTAGAACCTTATTTTTATGTATATTTAGGATATTGTCATTTTTTAAACTATGAATTAATGTAACATACATTAGCTTTAGGGATTCTTTTAATTGACTATATATCTGAATGTCGACTATTTCAGTAGGGTTTGAAACATCATGCCGCAACATGATATCAAGATAAGCCAAAACAAGTCTAACAAGTTTGACATATTCTAAAAGTTCAATGTCATTCTCTTTTATTTTAGAGAGATTAGAGAACATTTTTTGTTCTAAATGTTTACATATTTCATTATTTATTTCCCTATTATTCTCAATATCTGCAGCCACATCTTTATCACTAGGTAACGATTCACATATTTCGAGATTCAATTCAAATTCACTGAATAATATACACTTTTCAGTAGATCCAAATAATGTATGATATAAATTATCGCAAACTGAAGACCTCGGATGAGTTTTTCGTACAAATACATTTTCATTTGCAGTAAGTCTCCACAGCAATTCTTGCAAACAAGTAACATCGACTGAGGTAGTTGGACCCTCCATTAGCCACGTCAGACATGTAACTCGGGTGTCTAATTGACTACATTTACTGAAGAATTGCTGGAATATATTATTCAATGTGCGCACACTGTGGTCATTGACGGGCATGCCTTTTTCAATATACAATTTAATTAAAGGCTGAACATTTTGATATGTTATATTTGTGGACACCAATAACAGTTGCATGATTGTGTGTAACATTTTTTGAGTAGCTATTGCCGTTGTTGAATGTCTGAAATGAAAGGTTTTTAAATGTTTTACAATGAATATGAGTACAGCAAACTGTCTTTTGGTAGAAATTGTAAGCTTATGGTGAAGTTGTAAGCTTCAAAAATAATAATCGGATAGTATTTCCTATGTTAATAAGCACAACATACCTTACACATGTTTTCCATAATAAGTTAAAGTGTTCGTCTTTATTCGAATCCGAGCGATCATTCATAATTTTTATTATTGAGCAACATAGCGCTTCAAATATGTCGCAATCGAAACCGTGAACGCCGTTTGATATAGAACTCTCCACAATGTAAAGCAACGACAAGTAATCAGTTGTGGATATTGTGTCACCATATCTTTCAATAAAATTATGTATAACACCTAACCTAAACATTAAAATAATATTAAATAACAGATATACCTTCTAGTAATACTAATAACCCTATATAATTTACACAGCGTCATCTAGCCCCGAACTAAGCAGTGCAGTGTATGTATAGTACTGTAGTGTTATGGGTCCTAGCAACTGACATATATATATATAGATACATTTTTTTATAAATACATACATACATAATATACTTAGAAAATACCCAGATCGACATAAAAAATATTATCATTAATACAAATAAAAATGTTTGCATCGTGCAAGGAATTAAACTCGCGACCAACTGAAGTAAAACGGTCTTCAATAATAAAAAAAGCAATGGTATCAAATTATAATGCAAGAACTACGTACCATGGAATACTATTCTGTTGAAATTCTGTTATAAGATCGTTGAATGTTTTATTCTTATTAACAGTAATTCTTGGTCTTTTTGGTGTATTTTCCGATATCGACTCTTCAGTCAAAGGCGAATTAAAAATCTGTATTAAAAGAAAACATTAATATATCTCTTTATTTAATTTATTTAATAAAAAAATAGATGCTAAAATATTAACAATAACATTAACTAACCTGATAATATACTGTCGCGGAGAGAGAAAAAAATTGAATAGACTGTTTAATATGTATATCAATTTGTTTCCGAAGTTTTTGTAAAAAGTTAACTTCGAGACATACTATTTCCAAAATACTATCCAACTGTTTATTCCAGGTTTGCCAATCATGAGCTAAACTACCCTCATTTTTTTGTAAAGTTCCCTTTGGATGATGGAGAATTATTATTAACTCCAATAACTCAAAAAAGGAAGCCTGAAATATAAATATTATATGGAAGTATATCTATCATATATAAAGTATGGACACATTTATATCCTGAATAATAATTATTGCAATTTTAGATAAACATAGCCTGTCGATATTATGGTCATTGTCTATCTGAAATACTTTTTAAATGGTAAAGGATTTTTTCCATATATCAATAATGTAGTGAGGGGCCGTTCAAGTATTACGTAAGCACTATAGGGGGGGGGGGGGGTCTTTTCTTTGCTTATTTTGGATGACATATTATGATGATTACGTCATCGGTCGTAATTTAATTTTTACACGAATGGCAATCACACTAAAAAAACAATACATTAATTGAGATGAGTAAGCATGGGGGGAGGGGGTAAGAGCTTTGCTTACTTTTGCTGACAAGGGGGATGGGGGGTAAATAATTGTGATAAATCTGCTTACGTAATACTTGAACAGCCCCTGATTCCGGTTGTAGTTATATTATTGTTACATTATATGTTCAGACATACACATAGACTAGAGAGTCGGTATTTCATCACTGATCAATGGGTATTTGCCGCAAGTACTTATGACGTAATGGTATGTTGTAAGAGTTTGGAAATTGCGGCAAGTGCCAAGCAGGCGGCAAGTGCCAAGCAGGCGGTAACTCTAGCCGTGTGATTGATTTCAACCATAGTTGTAAAAAATACTAATTAATATAATATTTTTTTTATTAGATGTACACTGTAAAACTTATATTCTTACCTTCTTCTTTTGATCAAAGCTTTGATCATAAAAATTTAATAATGAGCTCAAGACGTTTTCTGTAAACTCGCATAACTCCAAACGGCTTTCAGCTGCTAGCTGTAAATAATATCAACTAAATAAGTAGGAACAATACACGGTAAACATCGGTGTTCAACAACCGCTCGGGGTGCAAAGTATTTTTTACTTATAGTAAAGTACTATTAGTTCACTTTGTTATGCTACCCATGATATACCATGTGACTACTTGGCGTTCAGTAAAAGTGTATATTCCTTAAATAAAGTAGATAAAATAAATCATATGAGGTCAAACAAAATTTGCAACCAATCCTAATTGATATTGATTTTGTATGAAAATATCCCTATACATTAATAGTGATCAAATTCCGACCGTTATTGAATTTACACCCGGATTGCAACACATGTTTTGGTCTAGTCGACGTGGTAAGAAAAGTTGTGGAGTGTATACAAAGTTAATTCCTATATATTACACCAACATACCGTTTTCACCAGTATAATCATAATTTCAATCATAACTTCTTGTGTTTTCTTGTCATTCACAATTTTGAAAAAACACGTCTTTATTTTTGATAAACTATCCCTAATTGGTATTACAAGCTGACAGTAGTCTCGTCCGGACTTTAGAATATGCCAAACTACCCTCAATTTTGTAAAATCATCCATCGTTGAATAATTCGACCGGCACATAGTAATTGTAACTTCAAGTAGATCTGAAAAGAAATAGAATTTGTGATAAATGATCAATCATTCCTGGGACGATGATAATCCTCATCCGTTTGCCAGGTCTTTAAATCAAATGTAATCAAAATATCTTTATTCATGTAGGTCTAATAACAGACACTTAAAATAATTGAAATCTAACAAATAATAAATAAATAAATAGCTTCAAGCTAACTAATCAAGAGCAGACAAGAATCAGATTGTATACATTATTATAACAATACATATTAAACCTAAGTTTAGGATAAATACAGTGACCACCAGGGTATGCTATTAAAATAATATCACTAAAACTATGTAGCATCTGACTGATGCAAATCTTTCAGTTTAGCATTAAACCTGGCAAATACTCAGATCATCATTATCGACAACCTTAGTTGTATTGCCCAAATCAATTAAAGTACCCTTCTGCAAATAGTGTTAGACAAAGTACGTATTCAGTATAGTACATATATGTAGTATGTATATACTTTGACATGACATTGGGTTGGTCAGTTCAGATGACTAAAGTTAGCTGAAATATTTTCATAGCACTGGCTCACTCAGATGTTTGGATAATTTTCTTGCCCATAAACGCCAAAATTTTGCTTGCACACCTCTTACATCTTCCTGCCTTCGATTATTCCGACACCTGCTACCCAGACCTCACGGAAGTTCAATTAAACAAATATGAGCAACTACAAAATGACTATTAGGTTTATATTTGGACTACGCAAAATAACCATGTTTCTCAAAATCCTTCACAGCTCAAGTGACTGTATATACAGATTTGCTATGCTGGCATAACCACTCTTTTTTTACTTTATTTACGTTTCTTTCTTTCCCTTTCTCCTCTATCCAAAGGTTATCTGGGTGAAATCGCTTAAGCTAGAAGACTACCTTTTGTACCTTTATCCTTACTAGTCCTTACTATATAATAATAATATCATAAATGCGAAAGTAACTGTCTGTATGTCTCACATTCATGACAAAACTTCTGAACCATTCTGAAATTAAATTTGCAACACAGTCGAAACTTGAAACTGGAAGCTTGAAACTTATTTTTAGGCTACTGATTGAATATAAATAAAAAAATGGCATGTAAGGGGTTGCAAGGAGAATTGACAGGTGTATGTAGGTATTGTCGTTTTTAAAGCTAGAATATTGAAGCTTATTTTTTAGGCTGTTGAATAAATATAATATTATAATAATAATAATAAAGAAAAAGGGTTGTATGGGACTGAAAGGAGAGATATAACTTATATCTATGTTTCCATAGAACCTTATATCATATAAGGTTCTATGGAAACATAAAAAATAGTTTTCATTATTTTGTCAAGGTCACTATTTTGTACAGGTGAAGTCGCAAATACTCTATAAATTGTGTTTGTTTTATTTTTTTAGGTGCAATAAACAGTAACATATTAATAAAATGAAATTTCTCAGCAGTCTTACCCTGAATAGATAAGTCCCTAAGAGCAGCATCATACTCAGCAGAGCACAGCACACATTAGGATATATTAAATAATATAAAATTTACCTTCCCAATTGCTTGCAGTAATGAATCCCAAATAATATTCATGTGGCAATACATATTTATACAGCATACTTAAATATGCATCTCCAATAGCTCTTGTTAAGCGATTATCTTTTAAAATATTTAAAGATGCTGATATAATATTGTCACAATTTATATATGCTTTACCTGTAAGGAAATTTTGTTGTGGATTAATAACAAACACAATACATATTTTAAAACCTTAAGACACTACTTAGATATATTTATTTAACTACCCTTTGTTAAATGACTTAAATCATTCTAGAATGTCATAATTGATAATCTTAACTATACAAGCATGGATAAGTAACTAAAACAAAAATAAAAAAAATATATCAGGCATGAAAATAAAATGAATACTTTTATTATTTTTTTTTGGGACAGACATTTATACATGGTCAAATAATGACAACATAAGTGTACAAAAGTATGTTTTAATGTGTCATAAAGACAGTTCTATTATATCTTCAAAAAAGGTATAGTAACTATCATAGAAATACAAGCAACTAATTAGAACTAGCAAATATTCTAGTGTTACCTTTATTAGCACCAGAAATACACAAGTGTAGTAAACTTGTACATAAAGGTCCTGTAACATTGTTGTATGTTTTGGATGTTTCAAAATTTTCAGTTTCCTAAAAAATATGTATTAAGTTTCATAATGCAATTTAGACATATTATCAAATACATATTATAGAAAACAGACTACTCTCACTACCTTAAGTATGTAGTCATTAATGTCCCTGAAAAGATTATTCCATGTAAACCCATGTTTCTTTAGGGTATTTTTTGTCAGTAATGCTCCCAAAGCATTTCTTGAAAGAAAATCTTTTAAAGATTCTGCACTCCTTTTTCGGTCTGTAGCTCGAGAAGCAGTGAGCCCAAAACACAGTTCTTGCACAGTATTTTCTAAATCCATGTTTATTCAAATAAACATACTCAGATATTATACCTCATAAAAGTTCATATACTTTTTTCAAAATTAGCATGTTATGTTCACTACCAGGCTCGGACCTAAAATGTTATGGTAATGAAATTATTTCTCATACTAATTAATGAATAATAAAGTCTTTCAAAGATATTCTCTTATCATATTGACAATGACAATATTCTGAATGTTGGACTTCTAAAACTAAAGGACTAATGTTTGTACCTACTAATATTACTTATTCAAATCTAAAATATACAGATTATTGAGTAGTATATTTGGAAAGTAATTGGCAAATTAATGTACCAGGTTATACCATGTAATCATTAGTTAACAATTTAATATTAAATAAATAATGTATCAGTATAAATTGCACTAACCAATGCACCCTGTTACGCTGATCTGCGCGAGGTCCTCCAAGATATCATCTTGGTTAATTAGTTTGTAAATTCGTCGCAGTTTGTCGGTATTAGGATACTCTTCTTGGAAGTTCTCTAATTAAAAGGCGGGAATGTGATTAGAGTACCCCATTACGTTGACGTTAAAACAACATTAAACAAAACCCTACAAAAACTGACAGCTGACTGATATGCAACATGCTTAAATAAAGAGATTTTGGGATCTATTAATGTGTATTAGGTGTTCCGATATCATATCACGCACTGGAACAAGAAATTATATTTTTAGACGTAAATATACATTGTTTACATTGCAGATATTGTGTAATTCATTTAATACATACCACATCTAATATATAAAATTACTAGTCGCCCCGGCTTCGCACGGGTGTACATATTATATATATATACCCTTCCTCTAGAATCACGCCATCTATTTAAAAAAAACGCTTCAAAATCCGTTGCGTAGTTTTAAAGATTTAAGCATACATAGGGACAGACAGCGACAGCGACTTTGTTGTATGCTATGTAATGATGATTATTACATTATGTACCTATTATTCACTTTTCTGTTCAAGAAGTTTGTTTTTATTTCGTTTCAGCGGGTAGGTAGTCAGACGAGTTCTTTAGCAATATTGAAAGCCATATACAGAATTTTATTTAATACATATTTCATTAAATTTTATATTAGGAATAACTAATTTATAAAATAAACGAAGAAGACCGTTCCTAGTATATTATTGTACATTCCGATCCATTCCAACCTATATAACGCTTGCGAACAATCAAACATATTTTTATAAATCTATGAATAACACAGAGTACTGAGTACCAACAGAATTAGGATTAAAATAGCACTGAACTTTAATATAGCTGTCACTGTTATAACTTAGGAAGTAGAAGAACCTAATATGTTAGAAAGATGCTTTAGTGCTTTAGGAATTTTTCTGATATTCTACTGTCTACGACTCTACATGACAAATGACAATGAGTGTCAAACAAAAGTCAAAACTAATGAGGCTACAGTAGTAGACACTGGCCTAACCATTGATTTATCCTAGCAATTGAATGAAACTGAAATTGATTTTAAAATATGGTATGACACAGAAATTTAATTATGTAACGCTTTCAATATTATTATTCAATTGTTATTCATTGCAACTTAACTCATAACATAGTATTTTCAATAGACAATAACAATCTTGGTCTAACGATTGGCTCCATTGTACTGGACACATAAGGCTGTTCTATACTATGATCAATTTGAAGATCTAAAGAACAATATGGCTATAGTTATTGTTTTAGGATCCGAATATGATCTTCAGGCTCAAAAATTACTTTATTTTCTGTCCTCAGTCTTAGGTAGTTTCACTTCGTTCCAAGTGAATATTAAAAATATTTATTGCTCGAAATTAAAAATATATAGGTACTTAAATAAAATATAATTTGATGACATGTACTGACAGATATTTTTCTGTTACTATCAGTTTATACTGTTATACAATCATTTCTTAATAAAAAAATCGCTACTATTAATTTTTACATACATTACGTTTTTTAAAACTCAATCTATTTATAAATCTAAATAAAAGTTAATGTCGTTACCGTGGCATATTCCGTTAGAAGCTTTATCGAACGCAACAAAAAAATATGTTCCAGCTCAAGTATCTTTGCTAAAGCATTACTGCAAGCTAAATATTCACGAAAACCCCTGTGAAGAATTGCAAACAGGTCTTATGTGTGATATTGGGGTCCACAATCGAGAACCAGCTACAATACAACGGCTAATAGCATCCGGTATGACTGTAGCTAGACTTAATATACGAGATTTGGAGCCTGATGCTTGTGCCCAGTTAATTCAAAGCATAAGACAAGCCGTATATAATTACAGTGCAGAATTAGAATATGTTTATCCCTTGGCTCTTATAGTAGATGTTAGAGGTTCAGATATTATAACAGGTAATTTGAAGGGTGGCCCCCGATCTAACATAGAGCTTATTCAAGATAGAACAATTAGACTAACTACTGATGCAAGTTGGCGTGAAAGCGGCACTCCTGATTGTCTGTATGTTGGATACGATCACCTTACTGATTTGAAACCGGGTGATATAGTGTACATTGACAGCATATCTCCAGGAAAAATCAAATTAGTTGTTTTGGAAGCTGGAGATGATTCAATTGAATGTTCAGTAGTAGTTGGTGGTATAATTGGTGCAAAAATGACTGTACGAATTTCTCAAGTTCCACGTAAAATAGAAAATATACACAGAGGGCATGACGATAGCTTAGAATCATTTTCATGTAATGACACAACACAACCTTTTGAACACATGGAAGATCAGATAGCTTGGGCTATTGCGTCTGATGTAGATGGTTTATTAGTACCTAATGCTGAAACTACTTATGATATTCGTCAAGTAAGAGATATTTTATCTGAAAAAGGTAAACATATCCTTGTTTTTGCGTGTATTGACTCAGTATTAGGATTTGACAATATCGATGGTATTTTATCTGAAGCAGATGGTATTTATTTAGATCGGTGTATATTGAGTACCGATTTACCAGTAGAAAAAATAATTATTGCTCAAAAAATTATCATTGCTAAATGTAATGAAATAGGAAAACCTTGTCTTTGTAAAGCAGTCATAAATGAACAGATACCTGCGCTATGCGTAACTGACATAGCTAATTTAGTTTTGGATGGTGCAGATGTGCTCTCCTTGGAAATTCATTATGATTCTCCTTTAAAAAAAATTGCTCCTTCCTATGATACAATACGCATGGCTGAGCATTGTTTAGCTGCTGCTGCAGTAATTTGTAGGCACGCAGAACGAATCGTCTGGCAACCAAAAACTTACGGTAATGTCGAACTGATGCAAAGTCCTCTCGAAGAACCTACAAAAGCCGTATGTGTTAGTGCAGTGGAGCTTGCAATGCGTTCAAGAGCAGTTGTAATTATTTGTTTAACTAATTCTGGTCGTACAGCAAAAATTCTAGCACATGCAAAACCTACATGTCCCATCGTAGCTGTAACACGCACTTGTCATACAGCAAGGCAATTGCGTTTTTGGAAAGGAGTTCGCGCATTGCACTATTTTGAGGTGGCTAGAGGTAGTTGGATTTCTGAAATCAACTTTCGGATACATGCTGCCCTTGACTATTGCAAAGCAAAACGTATTATACGAGCTGGCGACGCATATGTAACAGTCACGGGATCGCGTCGGGGTGTAGGTTATTGTGATTCAGTTCGACTTTTGTACGCGAGTGCTCGTGATACAGTTCTGATAGAATAATACTATTTACTTCAAATCTTTTTTCCTTTTCTTTTAATTTTTTGTTCTATCGCATTTAATCTATATTAATTTTGGATACGCGAATATAGTGCCATAATAAAAATTACTTAAGTACGTGTATATCACGTACTTAAGTAATTTTAATTTTTCCTTATTTAAATCTGTTGTATGGTTGTAGGATAGAAAATTTTAAAGTATAATAGGTCCTTGAATAAAATGCAACCTATATTCAAATTAAAATAGTTATGTATGTTCGTAACAATGTCTTTTAATTTTAGGTAATGATTTTTTTAAATTAATGACTTTAACCCGAGATTTTCCTATATTAACAACCAAATAACGAATAAAAATATGGGTAAAGACGGAATTAGTGCCTATTAACTATTGATCGGCACTAATCGGCACGCTGATCCTTGGACCTTTGTAGAAGATTATTAAATAATTTCTTATTAAATAATATAAAAAACTAATTAATTTTTTTGCTATGATAATGTACATTAATCAATAACTAGCTAATCCCCAGTTATGTATCCGTAGGAATTAGAATACATTAGAACTTTTTGTGTTTAAATTGATTAGTAAAAGGAAATACACAAAACATTTTTAAACTTATCATAATACATTTACGAAAAGCCCACCCATATTCTACTTAAGCCGTCATTACAATTGACGTGCACAAACGCGACAAACATACAATATCAGTTTCAATTTTAGTTTTGAATTCTATTATATATTGATAGTAATCCCCCAATCATATTTTTTCTCCTATAACCGTCTCTATGTACCGACAACGATATTTTTATTACATGTATATTTATTTTTGTTATATATATAGGTAGAAAAAGAAAAACCAAACCTGGATCCTTACATTGCTTAATAGTTTGTTGACTCATTATTTAATAAGATATTTTGCTGATTGCAGGCTAAATATCTTATATATTTTCTGATTAAAATGCGAAATATTTAGATTTTTCTAGGTGGTAACACTGACGGAAAGATTTTTAATTGGATAACTATATAAAAATAATGTCTCCAATCCATTCAACGATTTGAAAATGATTGTATTATTAAATAGAGTAATTTGAAGTTATTTAAATTAAAATCACTTTTGATATGTATAATTTTAAATGTAATCATTGATACCAAATTATTCTCTTTCGATCATTGCAAAATATATTTTTACTTCTTTACATATTTTTCTAAACAGGCAGCCCTGCTTAAAAAAAAAGAGTGAACTGCGAGCGAGCTTGCTTGACTGCGTGTCACGTTTGTTCTAAATAAAAAAATGAAATGCTTTAGTTTTTATTTCGATAAATTCTCAAGTGAATTATAATTGCAAAAAAGTGTAATGAGAACTTAAAGTGTAATTAGCTGTGTTACATTTTTACAAACAACGTTTACGTCTATTTTTAAAAACAATATTTTCATGTACCTGCCATAGATATCTACCTATTGTGCGACCGTGAAGGTTGAGAATGTTACGTCATTTTGGTTTTAGTGAGTGATATGAACTTATTTATTTTGATTTCAAGAAGAGAAGTGTTTTTAACCAGAAGACCCTCCGATGTTGTGATTAGTTTGAGTAAGTGTTAAATGTAATGAATGATTAGAAGCACTGATATACCGGCTGCGACAAGATGCCGCCATGTTATTTAGTTTTCCTGTCAACCAGTGATCGCGGTTACCCCTGATACACTCGGTTTTTATCTCCAAAGGAAACTGTAAGTGAACTTTTGTCTTAGTACGCAATTTCGTTAATACCTTTTTTCTTCTCAGTACTTACAGGTATTGATTGTTGTTATGAACGTTTAAACTAAATTTATTGTTTACCGTGGTTTATTGACTGTCAATGTAATGACGTCATAGTGTCTGTAAAAAAAAATATTGTGCCTATTCCGAAATAACGTGTTTATCATTGGTTAGTGTGCTGTGATCGTTTATTGCCTTATTTGAAAGTGAAAATTTTTCATTTTAAGTTTTAACCTATCTTTACTGGCATCATTGGCTAGGTTATTTTTTGTAATCAAAACCAATTTATATAAAAAAAACAAATGTAGATGTTTTGATTTGATAGTTCTGCAACGATTGAAGTGGTGATCATTCTGATATTAGAAACATTTTTGATTAGTATATAAATTTATAATAACTACACAGTGCTTGATAAAACAAAACAAACATCCATACTACATAACACCTAATATACATTTTTATTTGTATATGTACATATCAAATAAAATGTATCCATTTATTGAAATATAGACTAGTGAAAATCCAGACCAATAGAAATATCTGAAATCTGCTGTGTTAAAATCCTCAATTATTAGAAGGTGAGCAGGTGTGAGAAACTATACCAGCAAGGTCATTGTTACATAATTGTACCATTGAATTTTCCAAGAAAATGTTGCTTGATGTGGATTTATATTAATTTACTTTTACTTAAAGTTATTAATTACAATTATTTGTATATTTTATTAATTATTAAGATATTATTCAAAGTGCAGATCAAGGGATGCAAAGTTTGTGGTCGCAACCTAGACTTAACACACTTACATTCCTCTCCTCTTTTTGGTTTAGTTTTTGGTTTAAAAATATACTTTGACCAATTTTTACTTATTGTAACATAACTGAAAAAAAATATCATAGAATAAATTGATATAACAGCTGTAAATATAGACTTAGAGTACAATTACATAGACTTTTATATAAGGAGGTTATTAATTTTATAAATATTAAAATAAAATACTTATATTATTATTTTTTTGTTATATACTAATACTTTATTCCCAAATGATTCTTCATTATTATTAATATTATTAATTATGTCCAGTTAGATTGTCTGAAACACCATGATTGTTTTTTCCTTTTCTTATCAGCTATCTGTTTACCTTTTAATCAATAATTTAATGTGATATTATTTGATTTAAATCTTCCCTTTGCAAGTGATGAGAAAGGTCCAATGGAACATTAATGCAAAATATTCAACTAGTATCTAGATGGTCTATTGGCACTGACTTTTGAAAGAGAAGTCTATCCACTAGTTACCATACCTCTTGTTGGATACCATATCTCTTGGGTCAAGAAAATATTAAATACTCCAATTATGTGTATAATTAATTTCTACAGGTTATTCTTTATGTTGTAATAATGAAATATTAATTATATTTCATTATTATTTGACCTGTGTTTCCTAACTTTTTTAGTACCATGAGCCTTCTAAAATTCTAATTATTTAATTTACCTCCCCTAATAATGTAATTGTGTTCCCATGGGGGATGGGCCCTACTTTTAATGTATGCATTTATTTTATGTTTTATTTGTATAAATTTATCATCTGCTACCTGGCCCATGCAATTTATGTCTGTCACATTTTCCCTATTTATGCAATATTTCATGTGCTAATAACTCTAACAATTTTCAAAATCAGTCCAGCACTAGTATTGTGCTGATAGACAATCAGTAAAAATATTTCATAAGTATTTATAGGAATTTTAAAGAGAGAGAGAGAAAGCAGATTTTGAGGTAACTGCAGAACCATTGCACAGATTTGGGAAAATCTTTCACTGCTTTATAAAGCTGTTGCATCAAGAGCCTCAACTAATTCTTTCCAGTGTCCAGTTTCTGTTTATAATGGGCTGTTCTTTCACAGCAAAGGGCTGGCTGTGGTCACCCTCTTTTTCTTTGTATTGTATCCCTTGGATACTGTTCAGTTATATTTATACTCCATTTCTCAGGTTTGCTTAGGAATGCTAGTCCAGCATGCTAGACCATCTCCATTTTTATTTTTGTTCTTATATTGCCAGTTCTGTATTTGTCTTTTACTTATCCCCAACATATTTCTCTCCATGGCTCCTTGTTAAGTCCTACATTTCACATAAATATGTCATACACATGGTTTTGAAACGAAAGTATTAATCTTTATTTGTTGCCATATGTATATTCCTGTTATTCATGATCTTTCTTAGAGACCAGTAAGTCTTACATCCACTCTCTGTTTGTTTGTTTCTTTATATATCTGATCAAGATACCTCTTGTCCCCGAAAAAATACTCCTTCACATACTCCAAACACCCACCATTTCATACCTATCTCTAACTCCACTGAGTTCGTTAGGATCTTAGTTTTTGCAGCATTCATTCAAGAATGCTGAATTACATTTAAGTTAGTTTATTATTTTTTGTGAGGCAATAGAGAAATACACATAAGTACATCCAGTGAAATACCTACTCAACTACTTTTGACAATTATTTGTGTCTGGTCACACTGGATGATTAGGCACCAGTAGAGGATGAGGATGATGTATAGAAAAGTTAGATTATTATAACAAATTTACCAGGAATTAATCATGGCTTCTAGGCCATTATGTGTCAGTCATTAATAGCAAGTGGGCCCTGTGAGAAGTATCTTACTATTTATCACTATTACTGTTCCTTTTATTGCTTATTAGAAATAGGTCATGCAGTTGTTCCTAAAAGAAATTTATAATAAAATTAAATTCTATACAAAAGAAATATCTTTTTCTCTTTTAGGAAGAAATCTGGATTGGGTTCAAAGTGTATATTATTTCCAAAATACACTTTGGAAACAATGTTTTGTCATATCTGTGAATGTGAATTTTCACATATTTAATGGTCTTTTCTTATTTAATGGTTTTCTGAATGATATGGCACTAAAATTGCCACATCATATAGATTACAATATTAGACAATAAATGTTTTCTAATATTGTAATCTAGATTAGATTGGTGTTTTTTTGTAAATTGTAATTTAGATGTTCTGAAGCTGAGAAATTAGTTCTATTCCTTTATTATTTCATCTTCACAATTCATTTTACAATTTAACTGTTGTTATTAGTTTATGTATTTCTATGTCAAGTCATGTCTTTTTGCTAGTATTCTGTCTTGGAACTCGGAATGGCTTATTTTGCAAATAGCACTTCAAGACCATGTAAGTACTGTTTTTATATGGATGATGGTAGAATGCCATTGTGCTTGCCACAATTTTATCAATCACCTCATATCTCATGTAGTTTATTTCATGACATTCATTACTGACTCCATAATCGCCACCTTGCCCACACAAAGGCTGTTGAATGTGAAGGGAGGAGAGGATGGAGTGAATTCACTATGAGGTGAACTGCTCACGCTAAGGCTCATGACTCATGCTCAGATTAATTTACCCGACTTTATCCTCATCAATTCTCCATGTTCTCCCAGCCAACCCGTTTATATTGTTAGTACAGTTATGTCCAATTCATATTCACTCATTAATAATCTAGTTACATTTGAAACTACTTGACATTAATATCTGTGTATTTAGGTTAAAAAAAATGATTAAAATGGCTTAAGAATGCCTTACTGTGAATCAGCCAATACCCACGACTTCATCTCCATAAACTACCAGATTCTTTTTAAAATTAAATTATAGCCTATGTCAATCATCACAGGCTATAATTTAATTAAAAAAAGAATCAGAATTTAATTAAAAAAGGAACTCATCCCACAATTCGTCTTTATGCCAAATTTGTGGTTAGTAATAAAATGGTAACAACAGATGGACAGACACACATTCACATTCATAATAGTAATCTAAATATAGGTTTAGCTGTAGTAATGTAAGGTTCATGAATGATAATAATATCAGGTAGAATAAAAATTTATAATGTTGAAAGTAGATATCATTATGGTTTTACAAAATAGGATTAAGAGATATATTTTGATATTGATTTATTTATTTAATGAAACTAATGTGCCATATTATAAATACATTAATCATTTATATGGTTACTGTGTCACTGTCAGAAAAAATAGAAATTGCTTAGTATTGATGGCAATTGTTGTTTGACTGCATATAGTACCTTTACTTTGTAAAGCAAATATGCTCTATTATCTGTACACAGAAAATAAGTCATCCAGTATACTTGTAATACATTTAGTGCAATGTCAACAGCCTGTAGTTATGAACACAAATAATATAACCCTGTAATAATAATATATAATAATTATAACTCTGGGCAATTCATATAGTACCATCTAGTCCCAAGCTGAGCACAGTTTGTGTTATGGGTACTATAGTATATTTTTAATCTCATAGAATAAATTGACAGGCATAAAACCTCTTGAATCACTCTATCTATTATAAAAACCGAATCAAAATATGTTGCGTAGTTGTAAAGATTTAAGCATACATAAGTACATACAGCAACTTTGTTTTATACTATGTAATAATGATAATAATTATAATTGTTTATTTTAGATGATTAGTTGTAAAGTTAAAGGTTTCTAGGAAGTGTCTGCAACAAATATAATTTAAATAAACAACACAAAAATAGATTTTTATGGGGTTCCTACATTTAGGAATTTTTTAGGTATTAAATTACAAACCAACAATTTTTTTCTATCAAATAGTTATGTATCTTCAATAGGTATGTTTTATTAATATATTTCATAAAACATACCTCTTTACACCGACGAGTCATTTATTTTATAAAAGAGGATAGTCTCAGTGACATATGTAAGTATATTATAATTAAAAATACTATTTTTATACAATAACTCTATATTTATGAATATCTATACTTTATTCATTATGCATTAATACATTTTAAAGAAACACATTGTTTCTGATTAAGCAAAAAAAGAAATTGGTAATTAGTATTAATTTCCGATAGTACCACAACACTATTTAAAAATTGCAAAAAGCTGGCAACATAGTATATAAAATTTTACCTTTTCTTAATTTAACAAAAAGATTTTTTCATTCCATTATATCAGAATTGTTTAATATGAAAATTAAAAAATAATTGGATGATCATTATTATTCTTCTTTATTTTCATCAATTTCATGTTCTTAGTCTCCAACTGATTGCAGGATAGACACAGAAAAATAATATTTTTTTCATCAATTTAAGGCGTGCTATTATCATCATAAACCTATTGCAGTTCTAAGCTTGCAATAGGCCACTCACAAAGCACGTTATTAGGCACAATATTCAGCTCTACTCTTACCGTTGTTATTCGTGACCTCACGATGGTCATCGCTCCACCGTCCAGGCGTCCTACAGTACGTTTGCTGTATCGCAGTCTTCACTCTAGAATTGTCATCGATTCATGCTTGTTCGTACTCATTCGTACAAAATTTCACTCTCTTATATCGAAGTAAATCGCCTATTTGTGCCTCCAACAGCTTCCTAAACAGATGAGACACGAACTTTGTATAAAGCCTACCTCCCTGCGTCTTTGAGAAAAAAGATAATCTACGTCTATCCTAGTTAAACACTCAATCTTCCACCAATCTACCAAATTTTATTAATATGCGTTCAATAATTGTTTATTAGGTTTCAAAAGTAACAGACTGAGAGAAAGATACACTTTATCATTTATAATACTAGTACCGATAAGGAGATCTGTATATATTTATCTGGAAAAGTTAAGTCCCTTGCTCGTGCAAACGGCAGGTATTCTGTAGAGAGGGTTGTTAATAATGGGGACTAGTGGTGTCATTGTTAGGAATGCCGTGTCATGTTGACTTAGACGTAGTCCCCACTGGAAACGTAGTCAATTCCTTTCAATTCCTTCTGAAGTCGTTGTTCATTCCACCTGAATTCGTCATCATAGGCTAACTGACCTGACTTTATCCTCATACTACCCATCTGTCACTGTTGTCCCGCCAGTGTATATTTTAAGGGGATTCCATGATCATCCATAAAAAAAGGCAGATATTTTATGATATAAATGTATTTTATTCACGAGAAGATTTTTCTTCGTTTTCTTCGTTTCGAATTCGGTAGAAAATACCCGCACTCTTCAACCTTATTATTTGATTTTTGTAGTAACATTTCATATGTTTCATATTAATCAAATTTTATTTTGTTTCAGGTGGATTTTCTCCTGGTGATTGTAACTGAATTGTAATAGCCACGGAGCGTTTGAATCCGGCGCTCACTGGCGCCATTCGCATCAATGAATCATTTATGCCAGCGCTGGCCATTGAAGATGCAAGGTAAAATTCCCATATTTCCCATATGTGTATTGTATAATAAATTTAAATATTCCTTGCTAATTATCTGTGTCTGCGAATTCGCATGCGTGAGTTTCCATACACACATTGCGTACATTGTCTTATATTTTTTTCTTATTATTTTTAGTTAGGAATTTCGGGGATTACATACACACAAAAAATATTTTAATATTTGTAACATATTAATGTTTTATTTGTACAATAATAGAGTAGGTAATGTTGGCCAGTTTTCATTATAAGAGGTTCACCGAATAAATTGTGATTTTAACTAATTAATATTTTAAAAAAAAGTTTATTATTAATAAATACAACATAATTATATAAAATATTGTAGATCATTGTGTTCTATTAGCTCTATTAAGAAGCGCCTTAAAACCTCTGGGTTCACTCTGAGGCTGCTCTATTTTAATACTCCACCTTTTAATTTTTTTTCTTCTGCTGTGTGTATGTATATATATTATTATTATTTTATTAAATAAGTAGGTATATTCTTACTATTTGTACTATATTTTTGTATGTATATTTGCATATAAATGTGTATATATTACAATGTTATAATGTAATATATATTATTATACCTATTTTCACAACTCCACAAATCCTCTCAGTTATTTAAGGGTTGACTGGAAGAAATGTCACTTTGTCCACTATTAGGCACATTAATTTACTAAGTTCATTAAGTCCCTTTATACAAAATTTAAACCAACAAATATAACAATTTAAAGCATCAAACATCAGCTATCTACCGTATATGTATTTGATGATTATGAAAAAATATTTATCAAGTACATATACAGTAGAGAAATGTTATAATTAATATTATGACATGCCATTGTAATACAATTTTTGAATAAAAAAATCTGTTGTTTAGTACTGAATGAAGTACCTACTAAATACATAAGAAAATATATTCTTCTGCTCTATTCTGTTTTGTATATAATATTAATATTATAACACCAATGTGAACTGATCCATTAATTCCGTTTTCAGATTGAATAAAAAAAAACAGCTACGTCTTGTGCAACTTTGTCAGACTGTTTTGTCTAGTAGAGAGTTTAACCGCGCGGTTAGTTTTCGTGATGTTTGTAACATACGTATTGTATTATTGTCAAAAAGGTCTAGTTTAGTACCTAGTTCTGTCTAAACAGAAAAAACTGTATAAAAATTTTGTCTTGTTTACCCCAATCTAAATTTTAATTGAAATCCAATATACGTTTTGTGTCGTACTATTCCACATTCATGAGACTTCAAGCATACATACGAGTACATAATATAGCAAAACTGGGAAGTGGCAATAGTAATTGAAAACGTAGTAAACTGGAATAAATAACAATAATCATGGAGAATTCACAAATCGTTATCTAGTCCCAAGCTAAGCACAGCTCGTGTTATGGGTACTATACTAGACAACTGATACAAATACTTCTATATATTTTTTGTAAATACATATATAATATACTAGCTTTTGCCCGCGGCTTCGCTCGCGATAATTTATCCCCTTAGGGGTGGAATTTATCAAAATGCTCTCTTAGGGGATACCTACGTCATAGTAGCTTTATGCCTGCAGTCTCAGCCCGATCGGTTTAAAATTGACAAAGTTTCATACACACTTCCATTCCCTATTTTATCCCCTTGGGGGAGGAATTAATAAAATTACTTTCTTAGAGGATGCCTACGTCATAACATCTACCTGCATCTACTCCAAGGGGATAAAATAGGGCCCTTGGGGGAGGAATTAATCAAATTCCTTTCTTAGAGGATGCCTACGTCATAACATCTACCTGCATGCCAAATTTCAGCCCGATCCGTCCAGTGGTTTGGGCTGTGCGTTGATAGATCACTACGTCAGTCACCTTTGAGTTATATATATATTTAGATGTACATAGAAAGTATCCAGATCATTACAAATAGTCATACTCGTGAATTCAAACGTTTGTACTTTGCGAGAAATTGAACCCGCGACCATTTGAAGTAAAGCGGTGTGGTAAACTGTTAGACCATCAAGGCTGTCCATTAAATGATTGCAAATCTCACATAGATTGGTCTCATTTGATTTGTCTTGATCATTACATTTCTTATGACGTATTAATTAGGGTATGATCATATTATAGATAGGAGTTGATATATATACAGGCTGGTTTTGAAACAATTATTTCTAATGGAATTATTATTATAATTTGTATATCAATTGCAAAACCGCAGCGGAGTTGATTCTACTGCAAATCATAATAATTTTGGGTAATTATATTTACTCGGTTTTTGTTTTGAATGCATACGGTGTTTTATAATTCAGAAATAACCTCCAGTAGACAACTGGCAGTGGCGGCTTTAGGCTCTAGAATGCTTATACATGTTTGGCGTTATAAAAAAATCTAATACAAAACCTCATAGTGTATATCATCGTGATTGTGAGTAGGTACTGTAACTGATATAAAATTCTAATATTATGTGTGTGATATTTCTTAAGTTCTTGTAATAGTAAATTTGAAGCAAATCCCTTCATATGACTACATTTATGAGTGAGGCAAACAACTTACGGTTTGAACAAATCATATTGATTACTTTGTTAGTTCAATAATGTTGTATCTTATTACCGCAAGTAGTTAGTATATGAATACAATCGAAATATCACATTGGGTCGGTTATCATGGCGACGTTCCGACGGCGGCGGCAGCGGCAGGCGGTCTCCATGACGACACAGGAGGCTACGCGTGCCACTGGTTCGAAGTACGGGTGCGATCAATCCCGAGCGGAGGAAACCCGCCGCCGCCACCGCCGACGCCGTTGCTACCAACGTCCTCTTCGCCGCGCACTCATCTTGCGCAGTTTACCTATACATACATACTTCTACATACACTTAAGAAATCCCCGGAAGGATAATTATTACCTCGTAATAAATGTGGATAATTGTAAATATAAAAATCAGACCTATTATTTTTTATTATTACAATTTTACTAACTTAGTATACAACTACGGCTCCTTCTCTCTTTCTTAGAGCAGGTTATTAGTATACTATTACCACGTTGGCTAAATGGCTTAGTGATTGTTTTTATTTTGCACTATTATTTGTCTAGTCGTCTTCTGTGAACTTTGTAAAATGTACTTATATTTGGTTATGACACGCAATGAACTTGCTTACCTTTTTTCTCTATTGTAATTCATTTGAGTATCACAAACAGCTGAAAATAAGCTCTAAAATTAGCAATTTTCCTTATTCTGTAATATAAGTACTGGTCTGCTAGACTAGCAAAATAAATAATATTCATATGCAATTACCTGAGTAAAATTAGTGAGAGAATGTTGATTCATTTCTTATTTTCATCGTACTATGTAGTAGCGATGCTATTGAATAGCTTATTTGACATATCAAGGGTTCTAAGTTATACTTAATATTGACATCCCTATTGTATCTACTCTCTAACGTAAAACATAGTAGGTGAATTACTCGCCCGATGATTAGATGCTGCGTAGTTGCGCATGGTGCCACATAATTTGGCAGAAGTTGTGTAGGAACATTGCTAATATAAGTAAGTTTGTGTTGTATGTACCCAAAATTTCACAAATATTATATTTTTAAGGCTTTGTGTCGTCGCTGGTAGCACACAAGACAATTTTTAAATGTATGCAATGTGTGAAAAAATTACAATACTATTGGAAATAGTGCCTGAATCAGGTATTGGTTCAGTAGAAATGTAGGAGAGTAAATCCTCTACATATCTGCTCGTACTTAAATGTTCCTTTCCAATATTCACTGTAGTCTACCTTAAGATACCTATTCTACACAGGGGCTTTGTATTAAAAATCTGTGGAAACCGTATTTTTACGGTCTTTCCGAGTTATAATGCAAATAGATTATACCAGCTTATTGTTCAGCAGGCGTTTTATCGTCATGATTAACGATAGTGTTTCAAACAGGTGGCATATAGCCATGAAAGTTCAAATTAATATGATCTTCATCATAATTTTGGAAATCACATTCACTTCGTGTAACGACGTTTGGTCGATGCTATTTGTTTTAATGGCATTATGGAACTCTGTATATCTCTTACATTTCTATTTGAATCTCACGTACAGATAATAGAATTTCATATCATTTTTGGTTTGAATACTATCCGATCACTCGTAAAGGTCGCCACTGCAAGAACACAAATGGATCGCTTCAGTTCCTGTTCAGAATTTTCACCTTCTTGTCTAATGAAGTCACTACAATCATATTCCCCCAAGTAGTGTCTCGAGTAGCTCTTCTCTTCATATGCTGTTATTTGTTTTAACACGTCTCTTATATCCAAGCTTCAACCTATGTCCTTTTCTTTTTCTGATGTATATAATGATTTAACGTACCATGTTCAAATGTTATCCGACTTCGTATTAATTATTGACTAATTATTTCTTTAAAATTTAAAAGATTAACTGGTGGTTGCCAAGGTACAAGTTAATTTTATGGAATTTTCTAAAAGACTGGCCTAAACAAAATTGATTTAATTAATTAATTTGTTATGGTGAAATTATTTTATTCCAGTAATAATCTATCGAAATGTAGTTTACTTGTGGCACTGACTGAGACAGGTTAAATTATATTTTGTGCTTGTCTTTTATTTATGTTTGTTACTGTACAGTGTGAAATGGAGAAGTATAGCTATAATTTCAAATAGAAATATTAACAAAATAAAAGGAACTACTTGTAAAAATAAGTATTTAATATCCACTTAACAGTAAAGTCATTTTATTTGTAATTGCAATTTTGCCGTTAGTATATTTACTTTTATTCTTACAGTCAAATATAACGTATGAAATGTATAGTCATATGTATAAGTCTGAGTAAAGGTTGTATTAGTAATGCCTGAATATTAAATTACATCTCGTGATACTTCTGTGCAGTGCGTTAACTCAGTAAGTGTATAGTAAGATATGCTTGCAATCCCGTCATGAAATATTAGAAATTATACAAACGAATTAACCATTTTAGTTGTTACAAAATTCAGTAATTGGTTAGTTATTCTGAACATTTTTTTAATAAATGTCTACTAATTAGTACGTTAGGTTAGTTTGAGATACCGAT
Source organism: Achroia grisella (assembly GCF_030625045.1). Classification (NCBI taxonomy): domain Eukaryota; kingdom Metazoa; phylum Arthropoda; class Insecta; order Lepidoptera; family Pyralidae; genus Achroia; species Achroia grisella. Next base: position 527,744 of record NW_026713061.1, read on the forward strand.
AAAGGAATTCTATTGGTTTTTTTTATAATACCTGACTAGCAAAAATTTGATTTGATAAACAATCCTATGATAGTAACTTAGTAAGTTTAAAAATGATATCGGTGGGGTTTATAAATATTATTCAAATAACCGCATCTAACTGCTTATTAGTTTTGTAAATTCGTGTAGATCCACGTGGAGGCAAATAATGTAACTCTGTATAGCATAAGCAATATTTCAGCGGGAAGAAACATGACCTTGACCCCAGAGCATAGGCCTAACCTGCCCCAAAAGCGCTCAGTGAAAAGTTAGCGGTCGATATAGGAGACGAACGAGTTCGCGCAAGCGCTGGGTTTGGTACTAGCCTAATCGATCCACCCACCCACGTGACGCAACGCATTTGCGGGGATTCTTTGCTGAGAACTAAGCATAGTGCTTAATTTACACCTGTCCTTACATTAAATTAATTGTTAGTGCTATATTCACACTATGTCTGCGCTTATGTCTGTAACAACCATTAAAAATATTGTATTAGATGGATAAATTTTACTGACAGTTGTTTTTTGCGTTAAATATATTTTAAGTTCGTTTCTGCCTTTTCTATTATACTACGTAGGTTTTTCATTATTGCGTCTGCAGAAATAAATGATACACTAAAATTCGCTTCCTGTCATGTTATAAACCGAAATGTGGAAATATCAACTGTTGTGTTGTCGTTTACAGAATCGTTCATCACGATGTCGACAATTTCTCTGGCTACCCCATTTAACAAATAACATTTGATAACAATGTCGAGACAAACTTACATAATTTTTGCAAATTGTAGTCTTAAAATATTATCTTAAATATATATAGCTAGTAAACACTGCGGTAGATGTTTACAGAAATCATATTAAGTATAAGAGTTTTTAGCATTTTTGTTTATTTCTATGACTACCTCGATTCTGTAGTAATAGAGGTAGTGTGTCAGTTCACGATAACTATTTATTACCTTCCAATGACCGCGTGGTCGATCCCCGCACAATATAAACATTAAATTTATTTTATCTATTATTATAACAAAAATAACTTATGTCCACTAGATATTTAGTAATCACGGTAAAAGCTTTGCTTACTGTATTGTGTACTCGGACCCGAAATAAAATGAAAAGGTAGAAAAACGGATCTTAGATACCGTTAAAGTAACAAATCTATATTATGAGTCTATTTATGAAAAACTATCACACTAAAATGTAATGTCTTCGTTGATTTCTTAACGGATTTTGATAATTTGCACTATTGTAAATTTTACCACGATACAAGGACGTACTTATTGGGTATACAAAATCTTAGATATAATTAGTTTTAGGTTAATAATCTGGTGAATTTCTAACTACTATGTTCTAGGCAAAGAATATTCTTATTAAACATTCTAAAATATGAAATTAAATCCATACTGATATTATCACATGAATATGAAGTGTGTGCATCGATTTGTTACCTTTCACGATTAAACGGCTGAACGGATCATAATGAAATTTATACGTGTATAATACTACTTTATTTGACAGATTTTATTTACGCAATTGCCAATGCCAAATAACCATCAAGAAAAAGCCAAATACTAACCTTGCAAAAGCTCGTCCTGTCTTAGCTCGGGTAGTAATTCGTACTAGTAGCATAGACTTGGTTGATTCCCACGTATTGACTCGAACAGTTCAATTTCATAAATAGTGTAAATATGGTATAATTGTAATCAATCACAATCACCGTACCGTAATTGTTTTGTTAGTATATTAATATATTTTTTTACTATTATTTTTATTTTGTTTTATTCCAAGTTGGCTATAAATATCATAATAATATATAAAAAAAACGTATACTCTCTAGATTAATGATATATTTTTACACATAAAAATTAAATTAAAGTAAATTATGTTCTGTATACTACTTAAATACAGATTTGGTTGAGAAAAATAACCGAAAAATCTTTATTTTTAACCCAAAACATATCTACACTGATTAACATTTTATTTTATTTAAATCTAGTCCCTAGCTAAGCAATGCTTGTGTTTTGGGTAGCTACTAGACAACGAACAGATATACTTAGATATATTTTTTTGTAAATATATATCCACGACCATCAGAAGTAAAGCAGTGTCCTATATTGCTAGACTGCCGAGGCTGTCATGACTATACAATATAGGACGTGATAGGTGACCGTTCTTGTGACTAGTCGGTATATGTACAAATTAATTTACCTTGCCTTGGTTGCTACCTACTGCAGTAGTCAGTTGTCAGAAGAGTTTTCAATAGCCAATGATGTAATAGCATTTCATATTAATGAATATAAAAGGAAAATATAAAGTATTTTGAAATGTTCACTAAATTATATCAACTTAATGAACGAATGAAACAAATTTAATGTGTATGTACAGAGTACAGATACATACATATTATTATGCTTATTTGATTGAGATAACATGATGTATACAACATATTAGCGAGCTCGGGCCTCACAGTCCCCAACCAATATATTACGCCATTTATATTCTCATTAGTTGTTTCATTTGATCAAATTACTTATGCTCCCTTGAGGTAGCGGCTCATCATTTCTTGTCAACATCATATTAGTAGAGTTTCATTTAAACTTAACAGAGCGTAAGATTGTTGAATGAGCAAAGAGATTACCTTCCCATCCAAAATATTAAGTCTGTCATTAATGATGTATCAAAATGGACCGCCCAATTAAATAATTTTGACTATTTCTTGTACCCCGAAATTAGATTCGTTACAATAAAAAAATACCAATCGCAATCGTAGAGAAATATGCATCCATTATAAATAAAATAATTATCTATTCTCTTTATTAATCTACTGTATATTAACTAATATTTTGTGCAACTTTCACACTTTGAGTTTTACAAATATTTGTATTTGTGTTTGTCATATATTGTGGTATAAAAGCGTGGTAGGGACGTGGTAGAAAAGCGCCCTTTTCTATGTATTACGAGTTTATATATTTTGAATTAGGCAGGGAGAACTGAGTCAATTTGCTCTTTTCTTGCTCTTGTTACATGTTTAATAGAAATTAATTAAATACTATATTAACTATGTATTATATTATATATTTTATTTTCCGTGGAATCTTCTTTACCGATATATCACGAGGTATATCGTTAAGAAGTTGACTACTTGCCACTTTTGCTACATACAAGGCTCGAAAAATGAGAATAGTTTGGCATCACTTCTCCTCTTACATTTAGTGTCCTATTTATAAATGATGTAGAACTGGTTTGAATAGTTATTGTTGATACTTACTGTAATATTAGCAACAGGACCCAATGAATGTTACGGAACTAATAAATGTGGTTTAGTTTCTTATTATTTTAGTGTTTTGTGTATTATGTAAATGACAGGCACGGAGTAAAAATGTTTATATATTATTACTATTAAAGGCAATGTAAATATATGACAAAATATTAAAACTACAACATAGTCTTGTAAAAGAATTTAATTCTAAACTCTATATATGCGATACCATTCGACAGTAATGTGACATGAAAACAAATCCATAGTTATTATTTCTTAATTTTATAATTTAGTCGCCATTTTAATTCTATTTTGATTCTATAAAAATTATATTCTTTTTGTATATTGCAACATTACAATCGTGGCGTACAAGTACATATATTAATAGCAACAGTAACACGGGGGTTCACCCATGAGTGTTATGATAAAAAATATCTGTTAATCCATCTGCATTTACAATTAATTGTCAATATGAATAGCGTCATATAAATTTAGATTCATATACGGCGTTAATTAAAATGAAGGCTTCAATAGGCTAACGTTTAATTAATTTATTAGATCTATTTAGATTTGGTACGAGCATTTGCTGTCTACATAATAATATGCTGTGTACAGCTGTTAATAAATTACATAATCATAACATCACATGTTTATATCTATGAAATTTACCCATCATAGCTAGTTCAAATTAATAAATAATAATTATTAATAATTATTAAATAATAATTAAAAAGTAATTGGACAATGAGAAATGTTTTAAAATACTTTGTTGTAAGAAGAGTTTATAGTAAAGGGAAATAATTGTAAGTGGATACATTGACATTTTAGTCAATGTATTTATAAATAAATATTTATATCGCCAGGATAATCCAATAACTTGACGCCGTGATGTTTATCTTATTCCTTATGCGGTGTCTACCTGCACCTGGGGAATATAATGTTAGACAAATTCACGAGAAATTAACCCCGATGTTTCTTATCGCCAAAGTATATTGAATTTTATTTCTTTTGCAAGCGATATTAATATTATTATGACTGTACTGAAAATTAACTAAGCTTTACGATCAAGAGGCCGCCACTAGTGTATGTTTCAATATTACAGTTTGCAATGTCTTCCGGCTAAAACCTACAGTCTGTGGTCATCTTAAATAGTTTGTATCACTTGGTTGAAACATATACAACAGTACTAAATATTATTTCGAACATGATCAATTTCGTACCAGATAGTGTTTTTGCGGGGAGTTCTTCTTCACGACAAAAAAGGAAGATTTTTTTTGCATCGCATTATCACTGGCGATGAAAAGTGGATTCGTTATGACAACCCCAAGCGCAAAAGTAATGGTTCTGCCTGGACAGCCATCAACATCCTTCGCAAAGCCGAATATTCATGGCATGAAGCTTATGTTCTGTACTTGGTGGGACCAGCAGCGTGATCCACTACTGAGCTGCTCAAGCCGAATTAAATAATCACGGGCGAATGTTATCGGACTCTACTCTGACTGCAAATAAACGTCGCATTGAAACAAAATCGGCCGAAATTCGAAGCAAGGCCCAACAAAGCAGCATGACAACGCTCGCCCACATGTTACAAAATCGGTGAAAATCTACCTAGAAACTCTGAAATGGGAAGTCCTATACACACCCGCTGTAATCTCCATACATTACTTCTTCCGACTATTACTTGTTCCGCTCGATGACATATGTGTCTGTCCCAGCACAAGTTTAATTCATATGAACAATCCAAAAAATGGGTCGATGACTGGATTGCCTCAAAAGACGAATCGTGTTTTCGAGCTGGCATCCGAAATTTGCCAGAAAGATGGAAAAACGTAGTGGCCAGCGATGGACAATACTTCGATTAATATGTTTGTAACCATTATTTTAAAATAAATCCGTAAATTTCGAAAAAAAACGCTCATTATTAATTCAAGTATTATACATAGTAATTTTCACGCGTCAGTATAGCATTTGTTTCTGTTTATTCAAATATACTCTTATGTATTTAAAGCGATTACATATTGAAATTACAGAATAAGAGGCATGACATCTTAGTCCTCTGGAATGCCAACGTATCACAGGTGTCAGATGATAACATGATGTACGTTTATGTATGTAGACGACATTTACCACTTACCTACAGCTGAGCCGTCAGCTTGTTTGCTATTCTAATTACATAAAATAAAACAAAAAGATACCTCCTCAATTGTGAAATATTGATTTATTATCATTACTAGAATAATTTTCATTATAATAATTTAGTCATAATTGTGATTTCTTAAATACTGCTAACTAGTAACTCTTTGTATTATTATATAGTTCTAGTTTCAAATCCTGCCCGCGAAGACGGCTGACATATATTCAGACATGGTTTACCATACTATTGGAACACGTACCCTTCTAATAATGTGATTGTTTTACATACCACGGGGGTGGTAGAATAGCTTGCTTCTCATTTGAACGATTGCCGAAATCTTTTTATGCGTATTTTTAAAAACTCCGCCCTATTGTCTCATGAATAGAAATTATACCAGCTTTTAAAAAAAAGGCCCATTGAAATCGGTTCAGATGTTTGCGAGCTAAGATGCCACAGACCTTTACAAATACACATTTGGCCTTCAAACTTATAATAAATACTCTTTTTGTGTCGGGGCATATAAAACAACGTTTGAAATTTTAATGCACCCTTCCGCTGTGATGAACTGATTTTCATTTGAATCCGAAACCCTGGACGTCTCGATTTAGAATCTACAGAAACTAGACGTTCTTGTTAAATATTTAATTCTATGTCCATTATGAGCCACCATTTATCAGTTTTCATATCTGTGTCGACCTGAAGTTGGCATAGATGATGACCACAGATGACAGTAGCATTTCTAATAGCATTTGGTTATGAATGATACGAGTATATTAATATTTCTAAATAGTAAAAACTGTTATAATTGATAAATACTAATATAATATTAATATTAACTTTTAAAACTGTTAAACATTACCTATCTCATATCTATATTCCATAATAAACTCTAGACTGAGTATTATTAGTATAGTGTAGCACTCACTGTGGCGGAAGGATTAACACTCCTCTACTAGATTGTTCAAAGTGTATATGTATATATGTAGTCTCTGCTTAAAGTAGGGTTAAAGATAAGTACATCATTAGAAATCCGTACAAATAGTACCCCTTGGGCTCAAGCTGCCCACGGCGATGATTTAAATAATAGTGTTTCTTCTGGTAATATTTTTATATACATATAAATAGACTTAAAAATATAAACTTTGATTCAAATCGTTGGGAGCTATTTCTGAGATAGAAATCAGAAATGGTATTGTATAAATTTATAGATTTACGAGTAATAGCGGCGGAAAAATATTCGTGATATTATATAGCTGTCAGGAATACATATACACCAATAAGCGCATATTTAATATATGTACAAGCACAGCAAATAGTTGTAGTGGTTTCCAAGATTACACTTCACAAACACTAATTCAGAAAACTGTTTTCCTAAAATTATGTTCTATATTTTACTATTTATATCTATTATATCTAATCAAATTATGGAACCAACTAGAAAACAGTTTTTATAGATTTACTTTAAATAAAGTTATTTAATATTTATAAATTTAATGTATGGCAATAAATATAATGTTAACGGACAGGAAAATTTTAACCTATGAATATATGTCATCGCCTATAACTGGAACTATGACTGTAGGTCATACTAACGTGAATTATTTCAGTTGGTCAATGTCAAACGTTGATAAGTTAACATCGGTGTACTAGGTTCCCAAGCACCGATGTAAATAACTATTTGAATATATGTTACTGGTTAGGTAAGTATATTATGTTAGCGAACTTGGGGATGAAATAAAATAGGCAATTGTAGATAGGTGAGACCGGTGAAGCGGAATTAGAATGAAGTGCGCGCCGCGACTCGCCGCGGCCGTGTGCCACGTCATTGCCGTGACCTACTGACATAGATCCGCGGGGCCGCCTGCACCGATATCTGCACGCGCGCCGCGCTCTTCCTCTACTGCCCCTTTAATTTTATCATATCAATATATAATTCATACATACTTTTTCTTTATTAATCATTTGCACTGTAAAATATAACTGGTAGGTACATTATATGTGCGAATTAGAATTATCTGTCATTAATTAAAATTAATACATAATTAAAAATCTTTTGTAATTAAATTCATTCACTTATTAGAGTATTTAACTATAAAAGTATAGACAGCATACTAAAATATTTAATTCAAATCGTTGAAATATGTAGTATTATGCAACGAATGACCTCGTTATCTAAATTGTGCACTTGACACGAATGTTGTTCCATTTCACTTTCATGAAGGTATAGTTATGTAGTTATTTCACGTCACTGTTTACTGTGTCGTCTGTCACGATTCATGGGATACAGTAGGTACTATTTGTGATTGTACTATCAATAATCTATATCTATAATGTACACATTTCGGCGCAGTTCTTGTATAAACTATTTTTTAATTTTTCTATTTGTATTATAAAATATTGTTCGGATATGTGAATGAATATATTATTAAATAGCACACATCAAAACAAATATTTGCTGCTTTCTAATAAGTGTGACAGTATGAGTAGTACAAATAATCAGATAATGTATAATGTTTTTTTGTATTCTAAAATAAAAGGATTTACCTATTTCTTAAATGAAACGATACACGAAGCACAATAGATCGTAATTTTAATTCCGCACAATTGATTAATGATTGTTTATTACATTTCACTCTTGTTTCGCAACAAATGGATGGCTAATGAAATAGCAAACATTTTTTCTGTTTTTATCCATCGTATTAATTCGTTTATGATCGGTTAAGTTCGACAATCGTTTTCTACGAAATTCGTCTCAGTGAGCGAGATCGTGGTGGTTCTGCTATGTATGAGTAAGCGTGGGTGTGACTGGAGCAGCGATACTGTTCATGTTCAGTCCAGTCAGTCAGTCCAACTAATCCTGCTCGCAGCGCCGCCGCTGTCGCTGCCACAGACGTTTTGCGTCGTGCCGGGCTATGTTGATAATTTGTGAAGCGGTGAACGAAAAGGACGTATGTATACATACGTCTCGTCTTTCAGTTGACTTTCATCGTCGTTTTGTAGCGAACGTTTCGCACGGATATCGATAAGAAATTGCAGAATCGCTACGTAATAAACTTAATGCATGTTTTAATGGAAAAATATACTCGGTACAAGATCGAATACTGGACTAATAAGTTTCTATAACAGTTGAAAATTATTTCATATGTAGTGTGATATCTAGAAATCTCCATAATAAAAAATAGCGTCGCGGCGAGCGTGGCGCAATGCAGTGTATGTTTGGATACGGACACAAACTGTACTGTCCCAAGGTGGTACAGAGAGACGTTTGTCTCAAAAGTGGATGTGAGCACTCGTGGAGTGCGTTATAGTCATGCTACCTATGGTGCAGCCGGAACCAGTGATCTTCAACTGCGGAGGTCACTCTGTCAATGGGGCCGCCGCTCCGTTGGTCACGTTACCTCCATCATTCACACCGGAGTCTGACGTAGATGAACTAGTAGACATCTTTTTTGATGTTGATGTTGGAGTTAACACTTTTCCAAGGTAATTAAAATGCACCGAGCTGGGTGAACACTAGTGAACAGTGTGTGTATATCGAAACTCCTCAATGCGAACACGCCAAAATTAGTTACTTTGTTGAAGTCATTGTCAAAAGTTCAAAACACGTGTATTTTTTTCAACTTCGGAGGGTGATAGTGTTTATCTAATAATGGTGAAATAGGTCTATTAGACAAGAGTCATATAGACGAGAATCATATTTTTAAAAACTTTGTCCTATGCTCTAAATTGAATTCTATTTTACATAAATATAATCATTAATGAGAAACAGGGATGTGAAGATCAATAGTGTATCGCCTAATATAAACATTTATATTTGGCTTAATTATATTGAATCATGATGCATGTGTAATTCTCTTATCTATTCTACATCATACATATCACTGCATTCTGGAATCATAATGAAGTCGTCTTATAAATGTTATTTTACTCCCTTGAGACATCTATATCTACTAACATTATGAAAGTGAAAGTGTGTTTGTATTTTACTTTTTCATTACTAAACGGCTGAACATTATATTTGGCAGTAAAATTACCCTGTATAATGGCAACGCACTAGGGTTAAAACGAGTTTCACATTGTGATGTCCGTGCTGGCGCTTTTCATGTTATTTTCTATAACCAGGTTTCACAACACCGTGAAAAATATCAAAACAACTAAACACCAGTACAATGTTACAAAATAACCTGACATAGAATGTTAGCGGGTCACTGAATGTAGATAAAATTAATAATTACTAAGATAAGAGAAACTGAAATAAACAAATCGATACTAATCCTTAAACTAAGATTTGAAGTGGCTACAATGTATATTTACTCATATATTACATAGTTTTGCTGCAAATACTGTTACAAAGAAGTCATCCTATTGCATCAAAACATATTTTTTCTATTTTAGTATAATCGTATTTATTAGGTAAAATTCAGAAGCGATTAAAATTGATCCTACTGACTTTTTTTTTAGTTCCGATCCGACTTTGTCTTTTCATATATACAATAGGTACTAATTTTAGAAAGTAATGGTGTATGAATATAAAGTATTATTTTCTTCTTTCTGTAGACAGATTTTTTTTGATCTGTTCATTCTTTTTTGAAATAAAGAAATTAACAAAAAGTTTTTTACTTTTTTTTTTCTGAGAGTACCCAATGGAGTCCTCTTTTAAGATTATATATTCTAATTTAAGGCATGGGGGCATTTGTAGATTCCACATTTAGGTGCCTAGAAAATCCGTATTTTAAATAGCACAATTTTTAAGAAATTGTTAAATATCTACCCTTCACAAAATCTATATTCCATACTAATAATATAAATCCCAAAATGCATCTATCCGTTTGTTACCTTTTCTCAGCTGAAAGTGTGAATAGATCTATCGTTATCGTATGATAGATGTTGAGCGATGCTGTTACAACTTATTCATAAAAATATAGCTTAATTTTGCCTACATAGCATATACCCTATAAATGACACTTAAGACTTGAATTGATGAATGCTCACATTTAACTGCAATTACTACCCGACAAGCTTCTTTAGAGCTGTCTGCTTTAGATCTATAAATATGCTCTTTATTGTAATATGTAATATATAAACTTTCTTATTACAAATTGAAAACTAAAGGTAAACTTGAAAAAAATTACAGAGACGTATTTTATAACCATCAAATGTCGTCATCTTTTAAAATACTCGAAATCGTTACGGTTGTATCTGGAATAAGAGATGTTTAGTTGATTTTGCAACATAGTCAGGAACAAACAATTGGAATTTTAGATCAAGTATTTAGCCATTGTCGAGAAAACAGGTTTGAGTATCACACACAGACGTTGTTGTTGTCTAAAAATCGTTGAAGTCTTTCCTCTCTTTTTATATAGGTAATCTTTGGACCCTTAAACATAATAAAAATATATTTGATACTACCGGAAAATAGGGTAGAAACTGTGTTCATGTCCGAATGTACATTGTGTGTGGAGAGGTATTCATAATCTATAAAACACTGTATTTTATCCTCTAATGTTAAAAAAACATGTATAAAGAAATAAAGAGTTTTCTTTTTATGGTATATTTTATCAAGGATAGTAATAAAAATACGTAGTAATAAATTTACACAAAGGCCAAAATATATAAATAGGTTAGTTAGTAGAGGGCTTAGTTTTTTATGAATACATCGCTTAATTATTACAACGATAATCACGATAAATATTAGATACACCTGCGGTCTTGACCTTGTTAATATTTCATATTAAGGTAATGATACAAAATAATACTTTTAGAATATAAATACATTTTTGCTGGTTAACAGATATATGTGAGCAATTTGTCTTTAAAGAATGATTTATGCGATTTACCTAAAATTTTGCATTCAATATAATTTATTGTATAGTTAGCCCTATGTAAATTGTATCCAGAGCTCTAGGCGCATTTAGTTAGATTTATAATATTAAAAGTATAACTGCTTCCCAGTGAACTATTGATTATAGTAAAGAAACACAATCGAGGATACAATGTACAATAAAAGTTAAGCCGCTAAATATTAAAATAAATTGTTACACACGCGAACTTTCACTAAGAGCCAAGCTCATTTTTGACAATCATATCGCAATATTTCTCAAAATTATAGTAATATGCCAGAGGAAGACTTTTTCCAAGCATGCAGCGTATGTAAATTTCATCTATTTCAACTAGCCTTATTACAGCTTCCTTCTAAGTCGGGTTTCTGTTTAAGGGTAAGATAAGACAGTGAAATTACGAGAACTGAAAAGGTATGATATTTTAGTCCTTCGGAAAGAAACGCTTGAGCGGTATCACGGGAGACATGATAACGTAATGTCCGTAGTGCTGTTTATGTATATTAGCAGCAGTTATCACTTACCATCAACTGGACCGTCAGCACCATTGCCAGTCCCATTACATAAAAACGTTGTGTTTCGGTAAAAGAAGGGATATGCCATTGAAATTTCAGGGTGTCGGGCTCAACTTCTTAGTCGTCGCCATAGGGCGTCAAATGAAGTGATATCTGTTGCACTCTTCATTAATTAGCTATTTACCACCGGATGGCCCGTTTGTCATTCCATAAATATAAATAAAAGAAGTACTAATGTGACAAATGTATCATCAAAAGTATCAACAAGTAGAAGTGATAATGAAGAAGCCAGGAGTAACCAGCTGAACAGATAGGTTCTTAAGTATCGACCTTGTGTAGGAAAATGCAGTGTACGACTTGGAAATATTGAAAAATCGATGAACACTGAGTGGCATAATATGCGACAGCCCACACAACAGCGAAGTAAAAAGTTCTGTAGTCTGTGGGGCTTACCTATGTTTTTAGTGGGCTATAGGGAGGTTGTGAATGACAAGATTCACAACCTACCTATTGTTCACTAAACATTCTTATTTATACTTACATTGTAGTGGTTATTTAAAAAAGCAGACAAAGTGGCGAAGAACTAGTATTTTCGAATAACGTATTATGTAACGTATAATATTCGTACAATTATAGCTTTCTAATAATTCGATTGTTCGGACAAACATTAAATACATGGCAACTTTATTTACTTTACTACCAGGCCAGGCATAAATCGTTTAATTTACTCAGTTCGAACTATAGTATAATGATACAGCAATATAACTTGAGTAACCGATACTTTTTTCATGACGATGTTGGAATAATGATACCGTATACAATCATTATATTTAGATAAAAGGAGTTATTAATCTATTATAAAGCGACTTGTATCAATTAGCACACAGCCAATATTACTAAACTAAATAGTTTACTGGAAATTCACAGAACAATATTGATTATACGTATGCCAGCCGTGGCAAACACTTAGTAAATAAATGAATTTTGAAATGTATATACCATATAAAAATAGAATGTGGTGCAATATAATGCTATGACAGACGGTTGCACGGGAAGATTAACAAGTTGACGGAATAGTTAAGGCAATCCTAATTAGATATGTCCAACACATATTTGAATAAACCAACTTACGACTTTGTCTATGAAAATTTATTTTTCTGTTTTGGACAACTCTATATACCTACCTAATATTAGAATGCATGCATTTATTTTTAAAGAGCATTTTTCCCTGAATTTGTTTTGTAATTGGTTTTTCAATGTTAATAAGTAGCATCCTTGATTTTATACTGATCAGTCAAAGGTTATCATCTCTGGTTATGATTGTTTACTTGTTTGCTCATTATTGGCACCGAGAATATTGATATTCAAACTTTTCCCAATAGGACTTGTTTTGAACATTCTTGTGGACTACAATTCTGACTTGGTGTAAATATACTTTACACATTTTTGTTTTCTATGATGATACAAATATGGTAAAAGGAGAATATTTTTTTATGATGTCGTTTTGTAAATGTAAGGTTAAATTATGTCGGCTTCATACCGCATGTTATTCATATATGTATTTGAAGTCCTGATATTTCAGCAGTATTGCAAGTCCATGATCACGACTGAAGTGAAGATGATAGACAAATATGTGTGCCGCTCATAATCTACATTCAAACGTCATATTCATTGTCAACAGAATTTTCAGAATTTTAGTTGATGCTCATCTCACTACACTATACTCATCACGGCATGCTAGATAGTTTTACTTAATTTTAGTTTTAATCAACGCAATCACCGAATTCCACGTGTTTAGTCATCTTTCTGATTGAATTTATTTGTTACGAATCCTGCTTTCATCGTACTTTGAAATGATGTCGCTCCGCCTATTATCATAAGTTGTTGTAACTTAGTACAATAATTAGATCCCAATCTAGCAAACGTTCTTTTGTTACTGATTTTTTGAATTTATATGTACCTCAATACGATGCGCTATAGACATTATTTTAAGTTGCCACAAGTGGCGCTGATTTTATAAAGGTTTTTTTAAGTAATGGGAATAACTTAACGGCCCGTCTGATAGTAATCTGTAACTGTCGTCCATATACATGGACTACTACCACTATTTCGCCATTTCAGAGGACTAAGATGGCATGCTCTTATATTGTAATTTCACTGCTTAATCTGCATCCTACAATCTTAAACACACTTTTTACAGTCTACCTCTGGCTTTCTAGAGGAAAATCTTCAGAAATCTAAATCTACGTATTCAACATAACTAATGTTAGAGTTTCGCAAATCTTAATATAAAACAAACTGCACTGACGGTAGTGAAAACCATAAACTTCATAAAATTGCATCATTAACAAAAAGCTATGAAAACAAATGAACCCACGACATTCCATGAACAGTACTAGTTATTGTCCTACGATGGAAACTTCGGATATTCGCAGAACTTTGCTAATTTAGTTCTCATCATATGTTTATCCAATTCAATTATAATCTTCAATATACTGTCTTCACTATCATTAAGTAATATATAAAAGGTAGGCCGTCATAAACTGTGATGGTATGGAAATGTATGTCATAAAGAGTCTTAAATTCATATTAAAACAAAATAGACAAAACACAGTATATAAACATACTATAAAAGTTTTCGGAGTTTATGTTGGAATTTGAAATAACGCTACTATTTTGAATACTGAATAATTTAATCAGAAATAAAAAATTAAAATAAAATGAAATTTGGTTGTATATCTGATGCTACAGTAATTTTGGCTTTCAAGTTATGAAGGGTTTTCAAGACAATCTAGGAAGATTCACCATGCGAAAATGGACGTGTGTAAAAAATGAAAATCTGTACTACATATTTACTAAAGACTCGTTGTGGGATTTAATGAGTTAAATATATATTTTGAAGCACTTTAATTAGTATACTTCCTACTATAAATGTAAGAGTCATAATATACTATATAACGCACAATGTAATAGTGGACACCGTTTGGTCCACCTCCCATATAAAGATTGTCAGTGTTCTTTGTTAGATTTGTTTGATATAGCAAAATAATAATAATTGTGCAATTTGCGAGACGCAGTTGGACAACTGCGTCTAATAATTATTATTTTGCACCACCCAATGACAATTACCTGTTGAATGACAATTGAAAAAGCAAAACCTTCATCCGTAGACGCTTACGATACCAACTTTCACCTATTTCGATTCGAATCAACTACTGTGGCCGTAGCGCTAGTTTCTTATTTATTAGGAAAACAATATTTTTTAGTTATTAAGTTTAAATTATTTCATGGGATGGATATATCTGAATGATATCGACTACCTATTACTTACATATAAGAAAACCCTTTATTATAAAAAAAATCAACAGACAGAATATTCGCATGTGTTATATCAACATTCTAATCTAATGTATCCAAATACATGTTATGTGATCTGTTTATCGACATTGGTAGTAGTACTTCTGTACTTAGTCAGTCGGCATCATTTCCGGCATTTGATATTTCTCATTTGTTCTTTGTTGCACACATGTAGCGCAACAAATAAACAAAAGAACGTCCCAAACACACAGGATGTAGGCGCTAGCCATGCTAGGAGCTGGAGGCTTCAAAATTTTTCGAGAATTATTTATTATACTATTTCTGGTCACGCTTATGGCGCGTTGTTGTTATTCCGAACATTATTATTTCAAGGTTGCGCGGCCGTCGCAGTGAGGTTGCGTAGTGGGGCTCCTCGGTAGGCGTTCAACTGGTATCTCTGTCCCTGTTTCGCATTAAGCTTCAGTTGGCTTGCTCTGTACTTGGCGTTTGATATGTATGAGTCGAGTCAATGTGAACATAACTAGGTATTCCTTGATAGCAAACTATTCTTTCACGATAATGTACACATCAAGCTGAAGTTTTAACAAAGTAAATAATGTAACCTACCAATGAATGGATATTTTGTAATATAAAAACTTGTATAAACAAATAGCCAGCTACCTCAACGGCATTAAACAAATATGAGTCATACATTTGTACAACAATAATTATTAGTGATTGGGGAATTGTTTGAATTGTCTATCGTTCATCTGGGTAGGTATCTAGGTAGGTAGATAAAATAAATTGCAATGGCTTTTCAAATGCAAATTTGTTTCCCTTCATTTTCATTATTAGCATGTATATAAGTGGATTATTAAATTTCAATTTTACGTTATGCATATTTAAACAAAATATAAACTTCATATGCCCATGTATGTTGTTTTTATATTTAATTGATCATCAATAATTAAAATAACATTAACAGCTTATTTTTTTGCTGCTTCTGTAGAGTTGAATCCTGTGAGCTCCAACTGGGAGACACATGGAGGGGGATGCAAAGCAAGATGAGCGTGACAGCGCCGGTTAAGAAGATAAGAAAAAAGTCAGACAATAAACCGCAATCTCAAATGTACGTATGAGTTTAGGTGTTTTTATACATTTTGGGGTTTATCTTGTTTGCTTTTTCGAACATTCTACACTTTACACAATTTACCCATGACTTATTTATATTACATATTTATTAGTTGAATGACTTACGGAGAAAAAATAGGAAAAATAAAAAAAAAATTAATTATATGTAACTTGTGTCATATGCCGTATCGTAAAAACACATTATTCTCTTTAATTTCCGATTTGGCCTGGGCCTAACATTATATAAGATTCCATACTTCAAATTGATATAATCAGTTAATAGCATCAGTTCAAAAGTACCTTATTTCTTACTAATTATAAATGCGAAAGTTTGTGACTATGTATGAATATATGTATGGATAGATGTTTGTGACTGTTTCATCCAAAATCTATAGAAAGGTTTTTGATGAAACTTTACACTATTATAGCTTGTAGGTACATCAGAATAACTAGAAAAATACAGAGGCTATAAATTTCATGCGGGAACAGCTAGTGACGAATAAAGGACTATATTAAGCATTCTGAAAAGAACATTAGTAATTGATTACATTTTAATACTTTTAATTAAGCTTTAGGAAATCTACACTAATAAAACAATAAGAAAAATGTGGTTTCGTAGAGAAGGCTCTCCAAAAATGTTTTTGGTGAAGAGGATTAAGTACAAAACTACTAGCTTTGAGAAATTCTCTTACTTTTTGAAATATATATTATTACAATTATTAAGTGCCATTCAAACGGATATAAAACTGTGCGAAGGCAGGACGGGCTAGTAAAGCATAACACGTGCGACGTGAAAAATATAATTTGATAACTTAATTAACGTAATGTTACATAATTTATATTCTAACTTTTGACAATGGCTCGGTGTAGGTTTAATTTCTCATTAATTCTTAATTAGTAGCGTTTGAAGATTCACCTTTTTATCGTAATAGGTATTTTAAATTAAAAATGAATAACGTCACGGCTTAACGGTTTACTACTCCTTATAGGCAGCGAATGCAGTGAGTTCGAATCAGGCCCACACCAAAATTTTTTGTCTTATAACAAAACAAATAAAACACGTCAAATAAGCGAAATGTGGCCAAGTCACAACGACGTTAATAGTTGCTACTATCTCTAACGACCCTATCTATGATTACAGTCGCGACAGTACGTTATTGACATTCGGGTATAATTATAAGTAGTTTAGATATTCGAAATACATGTATTTCATAATATTATATCATGACTTCATTATGTAATCATTCATACACCGAAGTGGTAGTGTCCTGTACAGTATTACATTATAGATTTTAATGTTATCCTGTCTATTAATTTATGTATGTCACTTAGATAATTTTGATAATAACTGGACCTACTTATTTTTTGTATAACTACCTCTTAATCCTCTTTGATCTCTGATCTGTTCTACTGATACAGGTTTACGAAGTGTGAGAAAAACCACGTTGTTACTTTATATTTATTATCTATAAAATGTGTATTTTTTTAGAGCGTGTTAATTTATATAGTATTAGTCTACGTCATATAAGAATGTATACCCATTTCCCTTGGTAAAACCATAACTGGAAAACTTAATTGATTTCATTCGTTAGAGGCTACTTGGAATGAAAATTAATTGAAGAAAGAATAATGCTTAGAAAACTAGGAAATCCATAAACTTAACGACTATTTTAACTTAATATGCTTAATGAAATTCGCGCATTTACAAACACAAGACTTCGTCTGTCGGGTCAGATAGTCTTAAGGAAAAAAAATATCTCGATTTTATGAAGTGTTCTATAAGTGAACTGACCAACACACGCTGGGTGTACTATAATAGTACTCTTTATATACTTTGATTGATAAAAGGTAGCACAACAATATTTCGCGTATATTTACTTAATGTAGAACATACCTAATGTCTGTTCTTATTACCTTTAGTTAATATATGTTGCTGTTCATTAACGTAAGGAAAATGCGGTCAGAATAAATAAATTCGTTTTCATGATAGGAAATATTAGTATGGCACCTTTCTGATTTTAATACATTACACTACCTTAAATGTGAGTAAGTAATACAAATCTTATCAGCCTATTTAAAAAAATATGTTTATCGCGTTTCATTCATTTTATTTTTACGTATAAATAGTTTATTCATCATGCAATGAAAATACTTAAATGAGCTTATCACTTAAGATTCAAGAGTTATATATTATGTATAAGATATGAGGACTTTGTTGATATCGTGCTCTTCGTATAATTTTGGCCTGTTTAGTCGCGTACTTTGCTCATTATTTATACAAACTGCACAAACAACTAATTGACTGCAATTTTATTCGCCTAAGCTACGTGTACATTTATCAGCTTGATGTATCAATTTCAAGAAAGGTTTTTTCGGAGTTTCTTAACTTGTAATTCTTAATCAGGACTTAGACATTCGTCCCGGAACTCGTTCTTGATATTGTACTTTTTCTTCTTTTTTTTATAATAAAGAAAGAATAGAATAGAATAGAATAGAAAATCATTTATTCAAATTAACTTACATTGAAGCATTTGAAAAAAATTTTTTTTAATCTTCATCGGAATGCTGTCTCATCACAAGAAGAACAAGCAAGAAACTTGTGTGTTGCATTTTAAATAATTTATTCTTATAAATAGTTTAGTGTGTTCATCGATTGCACTAATGATGAAATAATAAAATAGAAAAAACATTCAATATACAACAACTGGTTAAACAATTAACAAGAGAAATAAGTATATATTAGTGTATAAGATGACGGATGAGCCAGCCACCACTTTGCTCGATATCGTGCTCTTCGTATAATTTTTGGCCTGTTTAGACCACGTCGTACTTTGCCTCATTATTTTATACAAATGCTGCACAAACAAAAACTAATTTCATATTTTAAAATAATTGAATCGCAATGAGATAAACAAATTATAACGTTGTATGCTAATAAACTAATTATTTATGATATGTTGTCGTCTATGAATGTCTATCCTGTAATAGGCTTTCTTACAAAAAATTGTTTAATATAAGATTTGAGCCTCTCTGTCAGAACAGATTCTGGCAGTTTATTATAAAATCTTACGCAATTACCATAGAATGAATTACTGACTTTGTGCAGGCGGTATGTAGGTAAAATTAGCTTATTTTTATGGCGTAAGTTTCTATTTGTACAGTCTTTAAGTTTTCTAAAACTCTCTAAATTCTTCCGTGTATACATGATATTCTCATTTTTTATAATAGGATATTTGAATCTTTAAAACAGAAATAATAGATTACAAATATGAAATGCATGGGAGCAATTATCATGTGTATTTTAAATGCTCCATTTTAATGGACTTTAGAATGAGTACTAAATATAGCACAGAGACAAGATTGAAACAATGAAATACACATTTGAATGTTTGTAGAGCTATGTATCTTGCTTCGCCAAGGTTCTTGCAGCGCTCATCCTATATAGTGAGGCATGGTTAATACGCTAACGCGATCAGTGAGATGGGACTCACTTGTTCTATATACACGCTGGTGCATACTTATTTAAGTGCACATTATAATATGGCAATATTGTAATCTCGCTGATATTTTAATAATTGTATAAATTACGTGGTATAGTTATTATGAAATCACGCGATTATTCTAATTGTTTATATTGCGGGGAAGAAATCAGCATTGAACGTGGTAGGAGTTACATAATGGAATATAAGGAACGAATTTAGTATTTATCATGAATATTTAAAATTAAAAAAAAAATTCGTTAGCAATATTTTTGTAGTGACATTGTAGTGATATATTTATAAAAAAAAAAAAAAATAATCCGTGCGATAGCGGGACATATTTACACAAGAGGTTTTATAAGCTTTTGTGTAAATTATTCATACTTTTTTTATCTGCGCCTCCATTTCGTTCCGGTTAATATGTGATCTACTTTACATGTAGAGCCATGTATGCATGTATTCCGTCAGATGGGTCATCAACTAGCCGGCCGTGTCAAGTTATAAAAAATATACGAGCAACAATGTATGTTGAAATTAGTATAGATATAAGTCAGTCTGATAAGAATGCAATATTATTGTGACAGTCTTGAATCGCAGTCAAGAAATGCCGAATAAACTGATTACAATGTTCGTTGATTACGCACTACGGAATAAATCTGTTGTTAGTTGACAATGCAAGAGTGAGATGAATACCAACATTTTGTTCTGTGTATAAAGAGTAAATGAATCGACACCTTTTCAAACATAAATTTATATGGACCATGACGATAGTTAGATATCTAAAAAATCCGTAAGAATAATAATAAATTGACATAGTTTTTTAATTTTTTAATATGTTCTGATATGTACGGTAAACAATCATGAATGAACCAAAATATACAAGTATATATTCTGTATTAGGATTTTCATGAAAATATTTTAAATATATATTTTTTTTGTTATTACTATTTTTTATTTGTATAAGAAAACATGAGTGATCAAACAACGTGGTGAGCTTACTTTCACTAAGAACTTTATAATTAGTCGTGATGTAGTTCACTGACATAATCATTAAAATGATCCGGCTATTAGGTAATTTATAATCTATTGAAAAAATTAGTTTTATTTTTAATCAGCCGAGCTACATATATCCAAGTGGTAGTCAGTAAAATCTTAATTAAGTATTATATTATTATTATTTTGCTATTCTCCTTTTGATGGGATACACCGAATTATCTTTGCCGCTAAAAATTATTAAGCAAATATATATATAAAAGAAATGATATTGATTTTTAATGTGGAGACATACTATGTGTTTTAACTTTATTTGAATAGAGGTTATTTCTGCTCTTCGCATATGATTCTGTACTGGAACTGTACTTCGAATTACAGTTTGAATAATATCAGATTTATTTAACTTTGTCAGCAAAAGGGCTTGAAATTTTTCAATTAATGTATTGTTTTTTAGCAAAGAGATATACATTTTTAAAAAAGTAAATAATTACCGATACGTAATCATCATCTGTTTTTAAATAATGATTGAGATATTTTTGCTTATAGTAGATATAATTTTGTTAGTGTTTTTAAATAATGATTGAGTTTGCTCATTGGTGGCATTCTAACTTTTAATTTCATAATTTTTCACAAACGTATCGTGTACGTACGTTCCCTAAATTGAGGAAATTAATTAATTACATTTGTTGTACAATACTGATTTTCATCAATAGTTCTTCTGCACTATGACACAACATTTATACATACCAAATACTACATCAATAACTACAACAATTCTACAATCATAATTTATAATTTTTTAATATTTATGCGTTTCAGAAATAAGTGTAACAACGAAAAGAAAAGACGGGAACTCGAAAACGAAACAATAAATCAGCTCGAGGAGCTCCTTGGTACATGTTTGGCCGAAGTTAAGCAGCCGGATAAGAACGGTATCGTCCGCGAGGCCACCCGTCAGATTCAGGAGGTGCTGAAGCGACGGCGTCAGTGCCCCGGCGAGTGCCCGCTGCGCGTCGCACAGTGTCTCTCGCCCGTCCAGGCTGGTGAGGTCAGCTCTACGCAGCCACAACCTCTGGCGTCTGGGTTGCATTATTCAGAGATTGCAACGCTTATTGAGGTGTGCATATCATTTTGTTATTTCAAACACTTAAATGCTTCGCTATAATAGTGATTTAGAATCAATTTAAAACACGATTAAAGCATCAGTTTTTAAATATTTGGTGTAATAGTAGTCACCGTCATTATCAATTGTCATTGGTGTGGTAGAATTAACACTTGACATGCCCACATATTGCTGTACGAATTTGATTTTAATATCACATGGGGCGAGGTAATTGCCGTGTCTCGGATTAATTACATTTTTGTTAAATGAAATTATTATAAATAAGTACACTAATGATAAAATATTGTTTTAGGCGCTTAAGCATTATACTGGAAGCCTCGGTTGGGTTTTATTGGAAATAAACTCAAAAGGAGAAATTGAATGTGTAACCGAAAATATAAAGGAACTTGTTCTGCAGGACAGAACAGATTTATATAAAAAGTCAATATTCTCTATTTTGCATGTCAACGATCAAGCTAAGTTAAGACCTTTGTTAAGAGACATACAGACATTTACGTGGAGTGCGGGCGAGATTGATAAGTTTCAAGCCATTCAAGCCCGGCTGCTTATCAAGAATCCTAATGGTACTGACGGATCTGGGTAAGTTTATATCTTTTATACTAACATTTACTAGGACCCTATACCAACTGGCGTCTAGTCTAGCGTCTAGTTATATACAAAATATATATGTTGCCCTCGGTCGTTATTATTACGAAAAGAACAGGTGTAGTTTCCGTAATTATGTAATTATTGATACGTTAACAATGATACCTAGAGAATTTTATGTTAACTTGTGAATTTGTTAATTAGTTGCTAATTATTGTATTAATTTATAAGACATTTTTTGTCTTGCAATGAGATACCGATAGTGGCAGTATCTTGAGCACTGTCTAGTGGTCTAGTGTACCAATTTACATATTTGATACCAAGTTTTATTTATTTTACTAAAACATTTCTGCACGCTGTATTCTAAGTAATGTTCTATATTTTTATTTTTTATTACTTAAAGTGTTATTTGTTAAGAAATGTTGTAGCAATATGTTATAGAGATCGTTTACTTTTTAGATACATTGATATTAGTTGAACATTATCTGTTTATAAATATATTTCGCTATTTCATTCTGATAGTCAATCGTGTTGGACGAACGATAAGATGTCGATTACACCTATCTATATTATAGCTTGATACACGAATGAAAGATACAAGTAGCTGTTGATTTTAAATAGAAGAATTATTGACTATTGACTGTTCATATGGTAATCAAATACTACAAAAGTTATATTTACGTTTATAATTCATAAAGATTATTAGTTTATTTTTGCTCTCATTAGCATACAGTGTCTAAAAATCTACTTCAGTTTATATAACTTTCCGAATTGAATAGATATGTCGCACTAAAGCATGGGGGCGTAATCTAGACTAGTACAGTTTCATCAGCAGGTTATATGAAATTAATTTATTTGTCACGCAAAAATAATATTTCATATGTATTATATTAAGCTACAAGTTCTAGATAAAAATAAGCGTTAATTAAGTTAGACTAATAAAATATACAACTGTCATTCTTGATATACATGATTCATTTAATGTAGCTTTGACATGTAGTGCCAGAAATAGATGGAAGAACAACATTGGAGACAGTGATACTTTTGGAGTCACGACTCAGTCATGACGTACCCGATCCATGACAGAGTAAACATGATATACATTTAATTTATCTTTGACATGTAGTGCCAGAAATAGATGGAAGAACAACATTGGAGACAGAGTAAACATGATGACACATACATGATTACAATTTATCTTTGACATGTAGTGCCAGAAATAGATGGAAGAACAACATTGGAGACAGTGATGCTTTTGGAGTCACGACTCAGTCATGACGTACCAGATGCATGACAGAGTAAACATGATATACATTTAATGTATTTGTGACATGTAGTGCCAGAAATAGATGGAAGAACAACATTGGAGACAGTGATGCTTTTGGAGTCACGACTCAGTCATGACGTTCCAGATGCATGACAGAGTAAACATGATATACATTTAATGTATTTGTGACATGTAGTGTCAGAAATATATGGAAGAACAACATTGGAGACAGTGATACTTTTGGAGTCACGACTCAGTCATGACGTTCCAGATGCATGACAGAGTAAACATGATATACATTTAATGTATTTGTGACATGTAGTGTCAGAAATATATGGAAGAACAACATTGGAGACAGTGATACTTTTGGAGTCATGATACAGCCATGACGGTACCTGCATGCATGACAGAGTAAACATGATATAGGCACAATTATGAAGCACGGTATTATTCGTACTAAAAACGCATAGTGCGTTATTAGCAATTTTAATTACACATCTAATCTTTGTTAGGTTTGTAACTAAACACACGTACCGTAACAAAGGACAGACGCACTCTTTTATTCACTACAACACCGTCCACGCCCCGCAATTTATCGTGCAGTCAATGTGTCCTGCGTTCTCGTTAAAGATTCACGTGTTTATAAATGGTCATTCTTCTCATAAAGCTATTTAACATTTACTCTGGCGTCGAACAATAATTATTAAGAAGTAGTGTTATTTAAGGTACGTGGAAGCAGTGATCCACGCTGCGCCAGTGCGCGGCTCGTCCTCGGAGGAGGCCGGCTCCGTCATGTGCGTCATCCGGCGCTGCGAGGACGCGTCGGCCGCACTACTCCCCGTCGACGGCGGCCCGCCCGCCATCACCACTAAACAAACTGATCATATCGTCTTTAGATTAGACTGCAACTATATCATTCTGTGTAAGTTATTTAAAAGCCTATTATATAAACGAGTCCTTGTTGAAAGTAGTAGTTGGCTGGTGGTATATATAATACACTATGTGGTTGTTCAGAGAAATGGACAAAATACATATTCCAATTATCATCATATTTTAGATTCGTAAGGACTAATGTGTGTCACAAATCTATTAATTTTAACTCCATTTACTATTGTATAAATCAAAACAGCTGTGCACAACTAATCGGCAGCAATGATACAAATGAAATGAAGATACCCATTTTAATTGAGACTAGGTCATGAGCAGGTCACGACATTGTCCAATCTTCCACTTGTTGGATCTGTTATTTGAGAACTGTGATCTATGTAATTAAAAATGATACCATAATATTATTATTTTAAAATACTGTACAAAAACCGGGTCTACTATGAAATAGTAATAAAAAATCAGTTTCTTCCTGGGTCTGAATCTTCATCGTGTAGAGATGAATGTTTTCAAAAATTCAGTTAATATTTATTCTTAAAGTGTTGTTTAAAATTTTCTTTCAGCTTGTGACTTAAGTGGCGTGGAAAACTATATAAACTCTCCTTTGTCTCTCGTGGGCACTCGCTATTTGGAACTAATCGAAAGTGTTGATCGTGTTCGTGTGGTGGCACATCTACAGCAAGCTGTTAGTTATCCCGCGCCGCCGACTATCAGTGGTCCTTTTCATATACGTATTGGTGTGGATCGACCTTGGCTTAGAGTCAGCGCTCGATCGCGACTGTTCCGGGCGAAACCTACTTCGGGCGAACCTGACTTCATAATGTCGACGCACACCGTGCTCGGCGACGACGATATGGACCTTCTCGAAGCTGACCAGCCCCGTTCTACTATCGGCGGCCCGCTGATGCCCTCCGTCGCTAACGGGGAGTCTTCTACTTGCGATAACCGATATCGTTCCCCGATGAGCCCGGAGCCCTATAGTATTTCTATTAACGATTTCGACCTGGATCCGTGGTCGTCGGCGTTTCAATTGACTGATATGTCGGGCGAAGATTCGAAGGATCGGAAAGACATCTCTACGGATGCGCCGTTGACTCCGCTGACGCCACAGACGCCACGTGCGCCGTCGACGCCGGGCGACCGCACCCCGCCGGCGGCCGCGCCGCCCGCGCCCCCCGCGCCGCCCGCGCCCCCCGCGCCGCCCGCCGCGCCCGCGCCGCCCGCCGCCGCGCACGCCGCGCTGCCGCCGCACCCCGCGCACCCCGCGCACCCCGCGCACCTCGCGCACCCCGCCCCCGCCTCCGCCGCCGCGTCGCCCGTCGAGGAACCCAATCGATTGCGCTCTCTGCTTAGTAAAAAACCGACGTCCAGTACCGCGGATAGCGGCATGAACTCCAACAATCGCATCTTGAAAGATCTTCTCAAACAGGAAGATGAAGAGGCGACTGGAAGCGAAACGTCTGCACCTCATACACCCCTCACTCCGCACACACCTCATACACCACACACGCCTGCGGCGGCGATGTCGCCGCTGCACACTACACAGTCACATTCACGACCATCGCCACATCCCCCACATCCTCCTCATCCACCGCATCCCCCACATCCTCCTCACGCTCCTCACCCTTCATCTGTGCAGCACACACTACAACAATCACATAATTCGGATGTTCTGTTAAGGGTGAGTGTGCTTTTTAATGATTTTGTTTATATTTTTGGTGAAATATATTTTTTTTTTAAGGATTCGCTAAAATGACATTTTATTTGTAGATATTAAACGATAAGTCGGACGAGGATGCAGAGGAAAGAAGAAATTCCGAAGGAAGAAGTACCTCGCAACCGAGTGCATTGCTCTCTCAATTACTTTCAAGCACAAATGGACCTGGTAATGGGCGAAGTCAAGATAACAATGACTATCTAGAGAGAATTGCTGGGGTCAAACGCAAGCTTGAAGAAAAAAGCACTTCTGGGAACGTCAAGCGAGCGACACCTGAAAATCAACAGGTTACATTCTTATTGTAGAATATATCAGAATAGCATGTAAATGTAGATGTGAGATTTGTGAAAGGAGGTATATCTTCCTAAATTGGCCATGTGGTCCATTGGCAGGTAACTTCGAGTGCCGTTCCCGTCGCATCGTCAACTCCATCTTCGACGGCGTCGAGCCCGGCGGCGACGAGTAACGCTGGCATGAGTCCACTGTGCCAGAAAAACCAAATCCTAGTATCGTTGTTGGCGCGGCAGCAGACGACGCCGACGACGCCGCTGCCGCTGCCGAACCCCAACTTGCGAGCGTACGGCCCACCGCTGGCTCGACTCCGCGCGCCGCCGCCGCACCCGCACGCGCACCCGCACCAGCAGCACCAGCAGCACCACCAGCATCAACAGCAGCAGCAGCAGCAGCAACAACAACAACAGAGACACTCACACCACCACTCCACCCTGTCGACGATACTCACCGGGCCCGCACAGTAAGATATTATATTTTTCTTAACTAATAACATTATCAAATCGAGTTCACTTCTGAATATGTTTCATTTCCATGGGACTTAAATGCTAAACAACCTGGCTTATCAGCAAGTAACTGGCGACCGTTGCCTATATACACGAACAGCACTACAGACCTTAGGTTATCAGGGCCGTGATACTCATGCGTATTGCCATTTCGGAGAAATAAGATGTCGTGCCCTTTATTCTGTAACTATGCTTAATTAGGCTTACAAAGTAAACTACTTAGCGGCTCAAATAGGCGAGACCGAGGTAACCAATGCGACGGCGTTGCACAAAATTTGTCCGAAAGAGATCGCTTAAGCGACGAGACCGCCTTTTGTAGCCATACGCTCTAAATATTGTTTAATAAATGAAGAAAGTCTACCCGAGCCACAATATTTTGTAGTCGTAATTCGGTAAGGTAACCTCGTTGAATGTTGTCGCCTCGCAGCAGTCGGGCGAGCACCGTGAACGGCGGCCCCGGGGCGGGCGCGGCGGGGGCGTCGGGCGCGGCGGGGGCGGCGGGGGCGGCGGGCGCGGCGGGCGGCGAGTGCGCGCCGCAGAGCCACCTGCAGATGGTGCTGCAGGGCTCCCGCGGCGCCTACGTGCCCGCGCCGCCCGCGCCCGCGCCCCTCCACTACGCCAACACCGCGCCACACCACGTCTACAACAACCATCCGCCGTCAGTATACTCCACGTTCTATTATACACGATAATAGTGATGTTGTTATGAGATGACAGGATCAGTGGTGAGAGTGTACGCACGGTTGGGTTGAAACTTCTGTATTTTGGTTCCTACATATTGATATCCTAAGCGACTTAAGTGACGTTAAATGCAGTGACTTACTGTATCTAACGTTACTTAAGACTACTGACTGGAATAATCTATTATCTTCCGTGCTGAAATACAATTACTATATCGCAGGACACACAGCGCGCTCGCACAGCATCATCTAGTTTCAAGTTAAGCAAAGTGTGTGTTATGGGAACTAGACTACTGATGTATAATACTTCTATCTAATACTTAGATATATATTTTTTTAAATACATGCGTAATAATTATACATAGAAAATACTCAGACCAATACAAACAATCATTTCATGGAAACAAATGTTTGTATCCATGACTATGATTGTGGTTGTACCGTAGAGCACCGAGGGCGTATAAAATATGCATTATATTATTTTCGCCACTAACTTTCATAAAATCTAATTTATAGCCCAAAGCTGTCTATAGCTAATAAACTGCTGATTTATAAGATTATCCTATAAAGTCTATGTGGACATATTTCTTCATTGTTATATATAGGGAAGCGGTTCAACCGCAAATATAAACATCATCCAAAGGTTACAAAATGGTATACTGAAGATGATATCTGGTGACCCTTGGTTTATTATGAACTAAATGGTGTAATTTACCCGACCTACAGTATAAATCGACTGACTCCTGAATTAGAAAACGAAGCTTGTTATTATTATGTAATTAAGCAGTAATTGATCACCACAATCTTAAGGTACTTATATATCCTTGATAACCTGTTCTTATACCCAATAAAAAAAATTCGTACTTCAGACATACCACAGTTGTGTTAGGAGTATAAAAAAGATTTGTGTGATAAATTAAAGAAAGCTTAAAAAGATGAGAATACATTTTCAGAGGTGGCAGTTCGCGGGCACAAGGCGGCGGCGGTGGCGGGGACAGTGAAGTGCCCAGCGATCAAACCCTATCTGATCTTCTAGACGAAGTAATCGACCATATGCCTGACTCAGACCGACCTGCGCCCGATGTTAGCGTACTAATAGATCAAGAGAGTACTAGACAATTAAGGTCTTACCAGGTTCGTAATTAAAACTGCTGATACTTTTGAAGTCAGGTGTAACCATACCATAACCCATAACCTCGACTTGTCTAAAAATATACTTTCAATTCTTTGGCATGTGATAGTATTTTGAATATTACGTAATACAATTACTATAATTACATAGTCATATTATATATAATAATATAGTGCAACATTAGTTCTAGCATGGTATAATTCTTTTACATAATTGGAATGGCAAACATGCCATATGATAGTAGCATAGTAACCGTCCACCTGTATACAGAAACGTCTCGTGATAACGTGATGTTCATGCGTTGCTATTCCGGAGTTCTAACATGTCATGCCTCTTATTCTAATACTGAGGAACTCACAGCTAAAATGTTACATTTTAAATTAATCTTAGCATGTAACAGAAAAAACAGCGTTGATCAAAAGATCATATTTTTGTTTACAGAATGATTTATACGGTATAGTGTTATTGTCGATGATTACAGGGTGTAAAAGAGAAAAATGCAATGATCAATGCAATCAGACAAAGTTTAATGCAGTGTGAAACTGTGACAAAAAGTCCCGTACCGTCGAGTCCAGGAACGCCCCCAGTTTACGACGTCCAAAGCCCGGTGAGATATTAACACAATGTCTAAAATTCTTTTGTTATAGTTATAATCAGTCAGGCGGTTGTAATGTTGCTTCTTGGGTGTAATGGACTTTTCAAATTTATAACGAATTAAATTTAGAGAATAAAAAAAGTGCAATTAACTGAGTATATCTTGTTGTACTCGCAAAGAAAATGTGATTAGCACACATTTTAGTATTTTAAATTACACCAAATTACAATGCACAAATACACCACGCACTAGGCGATAGCGCGCAAGTACTTACCTGACTGTATTTATGAAGTGCAAAGCACTACGCTTTGTCATTCCTATTGTTAACTAGATGTGGTGTTAGCAGGGGTCGTGCACCATGGGCGGCAACGTGGGCGGTGTGGGCGGCATGTACGGCAGCGCGGAGGCTGCGCGGGGCCGGGCGCTCGCCGAGCAGCATCGTGCGCGACTCCTGCAGATGCAGCGTTCACAGCAGATGCTTGTCTCTCCAGAGGTTCTTATTTATCACATACTTATTCCAGCCCTTCACACAGATGTTGGATCTAGGGCCAGTTACATAGGGCAGCGCTGCTTGTGAATGAGTCGGTACGAATAATGAGGAGTTTCCAAACTCTCACTTCTTCCGTTGATAGTATACACTTTAGTTCTACTGCAGTAGGGACTTATATCATCATTACATAGTATAAAACAATGTCTGTCTGTCCCTTTGTATGCTTAAATCTTTAAAACTTTGTAACGGATTATGAAGCTTTTTTTTATAGATAGAGTGATTCTAGAGGAAGGTTTATACATATAATACATGTATACTCGGGCGAAACCGGGGCGAGTAGCTAGTTTTTAATAAGACATCTCAACTATGTGTGCTTTAATGGTATAGGATTAGTGAATATTTCGTTGATATTTTTATTATATTTATTCCATATTCTTGTTTGAATCTTGTAGGTTAAGTAATAAGCGCTGATGTAAGTGGGTTCTTTTTCAGGAGAAATAAAGTACTAGGCTTCATCCATAGATAAATTACAATATTTTTTAATTAATTTTACTTGTTATATTGTCTCTAGGCTGCTGAGCAGCCACAGCCAGACCTGAGCTCCACCATTACTGCACTCGTATCGGGGACGCCACCTAATGTGGCTCTCACCCGCACAGCAGACTACCACCATTTATATCACCCATCCAGTGAGTGTATAATGTATAATGGTTTTTTTTTATAACTAATCTATTTTTATTGATTAGTTCTTTGAATGACTAATTTGTGTATTACAGATCAAATGGGTTCAAATTATGGTACAAACAAAATCACATCGTCGCAACAAAATCCAATGCTCAGCCGCCAGTTAAGTGTAAGTAACGATGTATATAGTATTTTGCATTTAGCCTCTTCACGTGTAAATTTACAATGTACATATGTAGTAATAACAATGAATTTGGTAAAAAACCATTGCTAAAGTAGTTATTTAAGAAATAGCAGAGGAAGAACTCAAAATTAATATATTTTGCTATATTATTATATATACTGCTGCTGTTCTCCTATCGGTCGTAGTGTATATCACGACTAATAGGAGCGGTGGATTTCAAACGGTCGGACTTTTTAAAATCCGTACAACAGAACCGGAAATTATTCCGAAGAAACAAACTTTACATCTTTATAGTATTGGTATAGTCGAGTTGTTGAATTGTATATGTGTGGCGGTAGGGCCCCGCGGGCACCGGGTACTCGGGCGGCGCGGGCTGCGCGGGCGGCGGCGGTGGCGCGGACAGGGGAGCGCCGCACTCGGTGGCGGCGCTGCACACGCCGCTCACTCCGCAGCCGCAGCCGCAGCCGCAGTACCACCGCGCGCCCACCGCACCCAGGCCCCATCTAGGTAACACATACGCTGCCACACATTATTAAACCGTGTCGCCTTTTAATCTAATCCATTCAGTATACACTGGTCAAGGAGCAAGTATGGAATACGATTTATTGTATGTGTATGTTGGCAATAATTGAGTTGTATTCGGTTTAAGATTGAAGTCCGTTTATTTGGTAATAACAAAAATTCTTTATATAGACCATTTGTTATTGTTGTTAACTATGCATATAAACTAATTTATATTTACTTTATTCAGATTTGTAAGTTACCGAAAACCGTCTGTAGCCAACAGTACCGATATCTTTATTACTTAAAATAATATATATTATTATGAACGCCCTAATTCCATATTTTAATTAATTTATTATACTTTTAATTTTCTATCTCAAGTATTATTTTAAATATTTATAAAAAAGGATATAATTACGAAAGGTTACGTATCAATTAAAGTAATACATTGAATGAAGATTATCTGGTTTATTTTCATTTATAATTAAGTAGAATAAATATAATCTATTTTCTAACCTAATTATAATTGTTACCTTTAATTGTGAGTAAATTATTATAGACTGTAAGTTATTTAATATCATATTACATCGTTAGGGAACCAAGACAGGTTATATCGCTTCTCTCCACTACTCCATGAAGCAGGTAGCTTATAGACGTAAATTATAAATAAGAGATATAAGTTTATTCAATTGATAGCCTTTTATATAAATACAAACATTAATTTGTTTAGTAGTTGTAATAAACTCTTTATAAAACAAGTATAAATCAGTCTGATCCAATTATTTCTTCTGTATGGTATGCTTTATTATTGACAAATACTAAAATTAACTTTTAAGGTAGATATAGATATTAGATTTTTTTATGTATAATTATAATGAGGCTTGTTGATTATATTCTAAATCGAAGCATGAACTTCTGAGAAATGTATTCTTAAGCATGCCCCGTAGTATTTTAGAAATAGTATTTATTGGATTCGGGCTTTCCGAATCTACATACCAATCTAAAACTAATTGCATGGCTTCCAATATCTTCATGTATTCAACTCGTGAAATCGAGGATCCGAGATCGACGCGATCGTTCGTGGGCCCGTGAAGGGACGTGTTGTCGAGAGTGAAACTGCGTCTCCGCGTTTCCAGTGTATATATATATTTAAATATTTAGTCATATACTTAGACGTCACGTAAATTCAAGAGCGTACACAATCGAGACATTCGCCGAAACCGAGCATGGAAATCGAATTCGGAGTTTCGCTACCGACAATTCCGGGGAAAGCGGGCCCGAGATGCGACGAAGTAGGTAGGTTCGTGCGACGCGAACGCACTGCGCGATAGGTAGCGCGTAGTGATAACGCAGCGTGTGTGGCAGTGGACGGCTACTACGAGGAGGGCGGCGCGGGCGGGGCGGGCGGTGCGGGCGCGGGCTACTGCGGCGACTACGCGCGCCGCGCGCCCCTGCCGCCGCACGCGCCCCACGCGCCGCACGCGCACGCGCTCGCGCACCCGCCGCACGCGCACGCGCCGCACGCGCACGTGCCGCACTCGCACGCGCCGCACCCGCACCACGACCCGCCGCTGCCCTGTGAGTACAGCCCCTCGCCCCGCGCCCCGCCGCACCCTCATGGAATCTACTCTACATCATGCACTCTACTCTACACCGCTCCTCGTCCGACTTCGATTGGAATGTTTAGCGACGGTGATTTATTTAGAGACACGACGGACCTGCAGTCTAGGGCTTTACCTTCAGATTGCTGTCGTAAACTACACTAATTTTAAATATTTATCTTCTTATTCTACTGATATATTCATATTACGATTTTATTCATTTCTGTACGTACTGTCGTGATCAACTAGCGACAATTAAAGGTCTTTCCATTTTCGTTTTAAGTATATTTAGCACATAGTTCGATATGTTGATGTATTGCGAAAACAATTTAATGGGAACTAGCTCCCTTACTTTCTCTTTCCATTAATCAAAGATGTACTAAGTATTTAGCCCGGAAACAGCTACTTCTTTTTAATGCTAGTAGCATTGAAAGGAAGACAAAACAAGTATGCTACTCCTAAACGCATCGTGTATTTCGGCAGAAATATTACATATACAATCAATAGCCATATTTTATAGAAAAAGAATGTCAATTATGAATTTAATCTTCTAAAAATGTCAGAACTGATGCTATCCAAAAACACAGTTCAAATTAGTTGAAAAATTGTTGAAATATCGGACTTCAATTAGTTGATCACGACTGTATATGACGGGAAGGTAAGACAAAAGTAGTTGCAGATTAATACGAGAATGGTGGTAGTGACTTTCATATTACTTTATTTTTCCTAACTATCGTTCTGCATGATTAAACTTTGCATTCGCTTAACGATCTTCGCTTCTCTGGAGCGATCGAGCGCATACGCGGCAGCGTGTGCGTTTGCAGATCGGTAGAGGGTTACGCTTTTAGTCTTGCTAGGTTGGATCAGTCTGTTGAAGTGTGTAAAGAGTGCTCGGAGCGGCGTCAACATCGCGAAGGAAAAAAAAAGATACTGTATCTGTCGAAGCGGTGTAACCACAGAGTCACTAAGGGCAACGTGGCATGGTATAGGTGCAGGGAACGGGAGTGGAGCCGGAAACGCTGGCGGCGCGGGCGGCGCGGGCGGCACGTCCGAGTACGTGCGCAACGAACTGCGCGCGGTCGTCGGCGCGCGCTCCGCCCGCCCCGACCTGCATCCGCCCATGCCGCCCTCCGACCTAGACCAGCTCATGTCCTTCGACATGTCTTCTAACGGTTAGTGATACCACTTGGTTAACTTCTTGATTCTGATTGGTTTACTACATTGACATATTGCAATGATTAACTTCTATTTTATGTCAACACTTAATAACATACTAACATATTAAATACTTATAAATGACTAAAATATATCTTAAAATAGCTATTATAGAATGTGATAATTTCGATTCTCAGTACATGAAGCGACATTAAAACTAAGCGAGCAAAGCTCAATACGAATGATTACAAATTTTCTAACGGAGACGCGTATTTCTAGACGGAATAGTGTCTCATATGCCACCATTACTATTATTTTATTTATCATATTTTATCTGCGTTATCTTCAAAAGATACACTCTCTCCTGTTTTGAATTCTGTAAGTACAGACATGTAATATTTTTATTTACATCTAATATTTTTATACTATTGTTAGTTGCCTACTTAGATTGTAGGATATAAAATAAGTATTTCTGAAATGATTGTGTATTTAGTAAATTATCTATTATATTTAAGTTTATAATCACACGACTAGGTAATCAAAAACAATCACAACGTTTAAAGTTTCAACATGACATGCTAAGTATTCGCTCGGAACATAGGCGAGCACTTTATTATTTTTTCCGGATTAATGTAGTTTATTGTCGATATTTTTCATCACCCAGGGAGTTAGGTAGAAATTTAAAATGATACACGTAAGTTTTTGTTGAGGCCCACATTGGTTCTCTCTAGACCTTTTTGGTCTATAACTTGGTGCAGTAAATCAGGCATGAGGGATGTTATAACTTTAACAATAGCTTACTTTACAGATTAGGTTGTTAACCGTTGAGTAAAGTATTATTTTAATATTGTTGTTTTTGACTTCCCGCTATTTTATTGAGCGCTTCTCAGAAACAACTCTAAAAACCATGTAACTACTAGGCATTACAAGCAAATTAAATGTTAAAGTTTGCAATTCTACAATTGCCGTAACCCAAGTAAAAACTTGCGTTATGGCAATGGTTTGCAAATCCATGATTTTGTAGAAAATATAAACAATGTTTAATATAATATCAACAAAGATCCATTTTTGGAATACATGAAAGACATTTTTTATCTATTATTTGTCGCTGTCTTATTATACATAAGACAGCGTTTATGAATTATTATTACTAGAGGATTATTAGTAGGATTATTAGTAGATTATTATTGCTTAATATAAAATTATAGTTATTAAAGAAATGTAAACTATTTCTGTGCCGGTCTGCCATTTATTAAATATATATGTACAGGACTGTAAATACTTTTGTTTAAGATAAAAAATAGACTAGACCATAAACAGAAGATTTATACCAGAATAATTTATTTCCGGAATGTTGTTTTTATTCTCTATAGATATGACATGTAATAAATATGGTAATTTTAATAAATAGAAATAGGACAATTTTTTTTTTATGTTACAATACAATTGCAGTTAATGTAAGGTTTATAATGTTGTCAATATAATATTTTAAATTTGCTGTTTTTACTGTTATACATATATTTTAACGGTGTCTTCATCAATGTTCTACACGAAATAAAAATTGAAGAAGTTGGTAATATGACGAGTCAACATTGCCAGTGTAGGGGATTATCACTGCCAATGTATACGTGTGTACGTATGTAGGTGGCGGCAGTGTGGTGGGGGGCCGAGCGTCCTCTACGTCGGCAAACACGTGGGAGTCGCAACAAAGCACCCCGGTAAGCTTGGGACGCGACTAGCGAGACCAATTTAGCCACTCCACTACTTTCTGTCGGTTTATTTTTTTTGTAGAATATCTATAATTATTATTACGTACTGAGTCTGCTCTGCTGCGTGTGTTGTCGAGTCGTCATCTTGATACTTAGATGCTACTTTAGAGAAATGTGCCAAGTACATACTCAAGATTCATTATACATGCAGAAATTCCTATAAAATTTATTTATTTATATTATTAAGAAATTTTGAATTTCAAAATTAAAGCAGGATCGCGTTTATGTCATTTTATTGGTACATTTCTGAGTATATTTATAAGCTTCTGTGATGTGATGTAATATAATATTTCTTGAACTAGTGAAACCTATTTTATATTATTTTTTACTATGTCTTCAAAATATTTAGAAGTACGAATTAGTTAAGTTATGAACTCACTCGCTTTTAGGTTTGAATTGATAGAGATATAAAACATTGTAAGAATCTTTTATAAGCTTTTCATACTTCAATCGGGAAAACATAGCATGCGCAAATTATAAATTATGGTGAAGGTTTTGTGATGTTGTAGTCTATTTATAAAATATAACAACAACACAATACAAAGGTATTATAATTTTGCAATAGATAGACGCTTATTATTTGCTTCTGACATGTTACTTTAGTGTTAAATTCTTATAATACTTAAGTAGTAGTTCTATTCATAAAATGATTGCATGGCGACGTTGAAAATTTCGAATTATGTCAATTTTTTTGGAAAAAAGCAATAATGGTGGCAATCAAACAGACCTGTGAAAGCCTGTAAAGATGAATCGGTTATAGGTTTAACATATGTGTACTTCAAGTCTGTTTAGATTTCTATAATTTCGAGCCTATATTTTTTATGTATTATATGCTTTTGAGTGACTATGATCATCTTACTCGATAGTAAAGGATCGTTTAATTATCATATGTTTATGGTAGTTTTGACAATACATTATTGCAAAATTGGCTTATCAATCAGTACAGTTTTAAGAACATTAGTATTGGAAGAAAAACTAGTACGTTATATATTTTTAGCATAAGTTTTAGTGCTTATTTTTTTCTATTCTATCGTATACGTACTAGTCAGAGTAAACAGCGAATACAATACGAAATTTAACTAAGTACATTCACATTATTTCTTTGAAATTACTTTAGTTGTCTGTGATTTCGAAACCTAAATTAAAATTGATCCTATCGTCTATTGGATGAGTTTGGAGTTACATATGCTTACACTCACAGCCTCCGTATGTATGCATAATAAATTGATGTGTTTTTATTGATAAAAGATTCAAAAGAATACTTTATTTTGTCCTGAAACTTATTTAGTAGCGACATTGTATTAAAAAAATATTACAAATGCATATAATTATTGTCTGAAATTTTACAAATTTAAAATAGTTTTGCTATGACTACAATATCGGTTATGTTAATATCTGATATTATATATAAGTTAATCTCGTTGAGCTTATTATTAATTGAAAATATAAAAATATGCGTTTGAAAGGCAACAAAATTATTTCTGATGTTATTGTTTCTCAAAATTTTAACGGTATATTGCAATTGTTTTTGTTTTCATTTCTTTATTTTACTTATGGAAAAGGTAGAGCCCCAAAGAAAAAATATAGACTATAATTTGCAGTCATATAATTTTAATTTATTTCATATAATATTTAGTAACAAGCAATTACATGTTGCTTATTTGACGATCGTAGGATGATTTAAAAGTGTTTAATATGGTGGAATTGTGACGCGCAGAGTACTACGGAGGCGGGCTCGGCGGAGGCGGCGTCGGCGGCGTCGGCGGCGGGCGGTGATGAGGCGCAGCCGGCGGCGGCGGCGGCGGCGGCGGCGGCGGCGGCAGCGGCGGCGGCCGCGGTGGCGGAGGGCGCGGCGGCGGCCGCTAAGGCCTCGCTGCTGCAGAAGCTGCTCTCCCAGTGATGCGCGCCGCGCCACCCGCTCCCCGCACGCGCGACCGTAGCCGCGCCCTCTCACTTCCACCCTCGCTGAAGTATGCATTTATTATACGTTTCGACGTCGCGCACGGACGATCATCGACGTTATCAAAATTCCATCGCAACGAATTTCGTCGTTCCGAGTTCATGGTCTACGCGGTACCTCTGTGGCTGTAAATCTCACTCTCGTGAGACCGATATAGTACACGTATTTATATAACGTCTTGCGACACAGTCTAGTAGTGCTAGTGATATTTTCGAGTTGTAAAAATTTTGTTACGATACGTTCCGTCTCGACTTCTCTAAGAAGGCTGAGGCGTTTAGTTAAGTTAACTTTATCTATGTATGTACAATATACCTCTTATAATTTTAGCTAAACACGATGCAAAATATAATGGTAGCTTCCTGTGACGGAATAAAAATAAGTGATTTACTATTACGATTGTCCTGTACGTTTAGTACGCATACACAACATACAATAGAAATATTCCGCGTGCAATATTGTATAGAAATAGAACACATATTTTGGCGTTGTGAACGTTATGTATTATAGTTCGAAGTCAGATGTTACCTGTTATGACAAAGTAATTGTATTATAGTATATAGACGTCGAATGGAAGTTTCTCAATCGATAATATTATTTTTATGTGTGTAAATAATATGTTGTTAAATTATAGCTGTTGCTTTATTGTAAATATTTTGTTACAAACATTACATTGTGTTTAATGTATCGTACCTATAATTTCATGTAACATTTAAACAATTTATTGATATTCATTAAAATATATATAATTTTATAATTTTACATTATTGTTCTTATGTTTTATGCCCATCTGTCGCAGGTTAGTATTTATTCAGCGTAGTTTGGTGTATATTATAACCACAGATATAAAACTTTAGTAGAGATACAATGATTGGAATTAAAATTTAAATAATAATATTATAAAAACATTCAACAAATTGTTACAATGTCAAATTATTTTATTAAACAACATAATATGCTTTTATGAAATAATAAATAATAATAAGAAAAATGAAATAATTATATTAAGATTAATTCTAGTAGAGTAAAATGTAAATCCATAAAATAAGCACAATTTTGGTATTAGAATGAAACAAACTAAAAATTGACAGATTTAATTAAATTTCCAATTGCAAATCGTACATAATAAATTATACTTGATGTTTCATACTGAAGCTATTTTTGCAAGGAAATATACATTGATGTGCAAAATATCCAACCACCTGTAATGAAGCATAACAGCGTTATTATATCTGTGTTTATAATATTAGTGTGTACGATAGTCACTTATTTATCCCTATGAAATTTTTCATAAAACATGTATATTAACGACATTACCTATGCAATCTATTGTTTGGCAGTGGTTATTTATTGCTTCTGATATGAAACAAATACAAATGTGTGTAATAAAAATGTAAATGGGACTAAACGCTATTACCATCGATGGTACAACGGAACACATAGTATTAGAGACATCACACTGATGATTTGCTTCAGAATTAATGTTAGGAATTCAAGAATTTAACTTTGTAATTGTGGGAAATGTATATGCTGTCTATGAATTGGTATTTTAGCTCGATTGACATATTATTTATATTTTGAATATAATTATGTAACTAAAGAAAATCATTAATTATAACGTGTTGAAATTAAGTCGCGAGTGACGCGTCTAAGAGAATAATTAAAGTATTGGACATCTATAGTCCTTCACTTACAAATATATTGCTGTTTTATTATAAAGGATAATCGAGGTGTCATGTCGTAATCCAGAAGTTGGAAAATTATGATACAAGCAGCATACGTAATTATATATATTAGGTATTTTCAACAAAAGCTATTGCGCATGCGCTTTGTCGTGCGGGGAAGATGGACGCAGTGGTAATGGTGCGATGTCACTGAAATGTGCAAATGTGAATATAAACATCTACGTTTGATGTCATCATTGGTAAATTTAAAATTTAAGCACCAATTATTAGCAGTGTTTTACTTGCTTCCACGGACAGTGATATCGACGTATGGCTGTGAGTTCTTATTGTTGGAATTTATATTATTATTGAAATATATTCATACTTCAAGCATTTTAACTACGAAACAAAAGATGATCCCTTCGTTATTACTGCCCGTGAATGCGATTTGTTTCAATATTTACAATTTAAGAAATTTAGAATTGCACAACGTTATAATTATAATAATTATTACTATGTGTAAATGTTCCATAATGTAACGTACATAATTAATGATGGCTGTAAGATCATTTGAATGTGGTGTCATGGTGTGTTTTCCTAATCGGTCTAACGCGCGCAATTTAATCTTTTGATCATATGTTATACCTAATTTAATTACTTAATGTAAGATCTAATGTTTGTTGTTCCCTCACATTGTTACTATGGGGACCACAGCTGTGACACTCCTAATAGGAAATATAGAAATAGTTACACTTGTAATAATAAAACATTTTCTACAGACGATGTTTACAACACGTCGATTTATATTGCTACATTATTATAGATTGCGTAGAACGAGAAACTAAACATTAAATCCCTTGACAAGTGGCAATAACTTAATGCGGGCTGTAAGTACTTAAGTAATACGAGTGTTGGCTCATTAGACATATGAAGACTAATGTTTCCTGATAATGTTGCTTCACAATAATATGTCGCTAGTACACTAACCGCAATGGATAGTTGTAGACCCACAGTAAATTGTGATTTTTATTACCTACCTAGTAATGAACGTACAAATAATATGTGTAGATTATCCATAAAGCAAGTTAACGTATAATCAGTATAGGACATAAAATATTTTTGTACCATTATGAGATAACAAATCTGAATGTTTAGACTATTGACCAAATTCATTTACATGTTATTGTTACATTGAAAAACGTGTTAATAGAAACGAAAGTGGTTATAATAGTGAGAGATAGCTTTACAGTTCTATGACCGTAGCAGTATAAAGTTTCATTCCATTTACACTATGCGGTAAGAATACGCGTCATAATGTGTTATAGCTAAATAGCTAACCGATAAAGTACAAGTGATGGCCTTGTTACGTCGACAACGTTAATCAAAATAGTTGAGAACTAGTCGAGTCTACCTACATTTATATTTAAATACATAGCCTATTTTATTGAAACATTAAATATAAAAGCACGAAATGCCCTCAATTAGCTTATGAACATTTCGATGTGAACGGAATGTACATGAAAAGTTATATTTTTTGCAGATTTACGATAACGTATCTAGTTTATGTAATCAAAACTATCTGAAATGTTCGGAAATACGTCCATGTCATTGATTAAAATTGGTTTTCCATAAATTGTAATGTAAATAAATCGAAACTATAATGACGAACGTATAGGTGCCTGAAAATATAGATAAAACATATTTTTTCAAAACCCACAAAATGGAGAAAATATTTAAAGATTATATTCAAATAGATATTAGCAAAACAAGCACGAAATATTGATTATTACATTATAAGGCAAAACGTAATTTCCATTAAAATTGCTGCTAATCGAAGTTTTTAAGGTAGGTAATTGAATAAAATAATTTCATTGTAAGTTGAGAATAGGTACTGTAATATAAAGAAATTTGACAATAGCTACTAATGCACTCTGCAATATTTTCGGTGTAACATTTTCGCGTACTATAATATAAAGTAGCGTGTAATAATGAAATGCTCACTGATCAATCATTCAATTGTTTGTAGTAATTTCGTCATGGGAGTAATTCCTAATTATTTTAGCTCTAGGAGTTCTTTTTTCTTAAAAATGTCAAACGAATTAAAGTATAACTTGGTAAATTATTGTCTTCCAAAATAGAAATTCACGAATATTATTTGAATAAATAGTAGTCACTTTCACTAAGCTAACAGTTATTACAAGCGCCCCAGTCTGCATCATATACTTAACTTAGCAGCACCGAACAGTTCAATTTGGTCCGTACATAGTTAAGATGTAAATGCAACAATTACAAAAGTATTAAAAAAGATATAGGTTCGTATATCCTCCAATATTTTCAATAAAATTAAGTGAAAGCAATGAATGTCTGCAAAAACGCCCAAGCGATTTGATCAAGCAGGCACATATTACTGCTAATAACTGAGGATTTATTAGAACCGTCTCCATCTACTGTGTTACATTTTAAATTAGGTTTTTAATTGAACTGTTTGACTGTTTACAGAGTTAAATAATAGGAAAGCCTATATTTTTGGCCATTGAAAACTAACACATGTAAAAGGAGCGGTGGAAATTTGTTGGTAGGTGTGGTATGAGTGAGAGATGGACCAGGCAGTTATGCACACATGCATTGTTATATTGGTTATATGTTAACATCACATCGAAAATTTCCATCGTTCTTTGTTCTTTTCCATCTATTTGTTCATTTGTTTTTTTTTATAAATATGGAGCGGTTCTTTCGTTGATCTTTCAAACAAACTACAAATATGTTGTAACAAGATATTAACTTAACATATTGAATATCACAAGTATTGTTAACTAACAACTCACCGATTGTACGCACATGTTTAATGGAATACCAGCCTAAAATGTATTTGAATAAAAAGATATTATTCGCGTGGAAATTGTCTAATATTATAAAAAAGTTTTAGAAGATATTCATCTTAATGTAATGGATTGTAATACCTCATTGTAAAAATGTTATAGTGGATAGTTAAAGTTGTACAAATCGCTACAATACCATTCAGAAATGTTAATATATCTTAGTCATTTTATTTTATTATAAAATACAATTAAATAAGTAACGACTTTACTATTATATATAAGATTGATGAACTATTTGGAGCTATTAATGGTAATGTCGAGTATATAATTAAATCACGGGCATATATTTTACAGAATACATTATATTACGCCTCTGAAAAATTGGTCTATATATGAAATGTTACATATAATTCGGAATTCTATGTAAGAAGAGCATTAAAATAACCGTAATTTGTATAAGGTATTATTAGTCCATTGTCACCGAGGAGGTTTACCTAATAAAATATAAATAGGGTCCAAGTTTTCCATCCAATGTTACAGAAAATACCAATTTGGACTTTAAAAAATGTGATACGTCGATATTTAATAGAAATATTTTTATACCACTATAGTTTGCTCTGTGACAAAGGACTAACAAATAAATTGGCGTTATGTACCGAGAAACATGGATGTGTACGGGAATCTTTGTTTCACACGGAAAGAACATAATTAGTTTCTAATTTTTTTTTTATTTTTATCAACGATATGAAATTTGAT
This sequence comes from Achroia grisella, assembly GCF_030625045.1. Lineage (NCBI taxonomy): Eukaryota > Metazoa > Arthropoda > Insecta > Lepidoptera > Pyralidae > Achroia > Achroia grisella. The sequence goes on from NW_026713061.1 coordinate 570,764, forward strand.
TGCATTATAGATTTTCATTGCAGTTTTTGTAGGGTTTATTGAAAATCCCTACGTAAGATTACGTGATAAATATTTATTATAGTTAGATGACAGTTGCTAACACAATGAGGCATTTCCCGTACATAACTGATTTATTTTTTTTTTTGTATAAAGTCGTGTCTCATGTCTTGGCCTGTCGTCTATGAACAAGGGTATTTTTATATATTATGTACATTTCTTAGGTTTACATATTTGTTTATAGTTTTAAACAAGCTAATTATGTTTTTCCAAGACGCTGCACAGTGATTTTAGGTATATTATCACTCGCAGAATGATCTTGGTAAACTTGCTTCTTAGTCGTTTTAGAGCAAACCGATACAAACAGAATAAACGGACTGGAATTTATTTCCGATTTTTTTATTGTAAAATAAATTTTAACAGGGCTTATTCATTAAAGCTAGTCGTTGCTTTTACAGTATATATTCTGCGGGTGGTTATTAAGTCTGTGTTATTTAGTTCTTCAAATGTTAGTTAAGGCCTCTTGTGTTGCTGTGCATTTCTACGCATTGTATGTATGTATGTTTATATATAGTATTGTACATAGCTAAAATACATATATTTTTACGAGTAGCATACACAACCAAAGTTGTTATAAAGTGATGGTTGATTTAATAATAAATTTAAAATAGGTCGTTATTTTTATTTTAGAAAAGATACAAATGAAACTGTACAGTTGTATATGGGTACATCCAATACCATGTCAAAGCCTTTACATAACCGCCCTGATATTAGAAATCGAATTTATTATTTTGGTATAAAAGTTGGATAGAACCAAAAGGCATATAAAATAGTTAAAATTAACAGAACCATGTAGTATGTGAGTGTGGCTTAAGCTCCTTTCGTTCCTAGTAGCTTGTTCAGGATCATTTACCATTACTTGGTATTTGTCAATTAATGAAACCGAAACTATTTCTTTCGAAGTATGTATTCGAAATGCGAATATTTTTATTCATTGATAAAATCCAGGTGTTGACTATCTTACATTAAGTTGTATTTTTTTGTACATTTTAGATTCGAAAATATATTAATATCTAAACGAAAGTGTTTTATTTATATGACATAGGTAAATGCAATTATATAATTTATTTCTTATATTTTTGTGGAATTATAATTTTAAAATCGTGATCAGGTGATTAGGGTGACTACTTTATACAAAGACATCTTACGTATTAAATCTTGGGTACGTAGTGTATTGTACGTAGTAGTGTATTGTAGTGTTTATTTGTATGGATGGTAATGGAGAGTTGCATCTGCATCTGATAACGGTACACGCTGCCGGACACCAATGGAGGATTATAGGATGAGCATGAAGTTAGATCAGTTAGCCCATCGTGACCTATTCACCAGGAATTAACCACAATAGTTTTCAGGAGAGACCGCGTGGAAGTCTACCCCATGTGATACATAGATAGCAAGGGCATCACTAGTTTCGCATTACTGACAATCCTTTCCCAGATACGTATATATATCGTAGTTGTTATAATAATAATATTATAACAACTGATACATTTTTATTGTAAATACATATTACAAACGCCGTTATATTCATTTCACCATTCAAAACCTATGCCAGTCTCAAGTCTGGCAATTTCTTTGATCACTAGGGGGTAATTTGTCAAAATAACTTGGACCTTGACACTAAACACTCATTTCTCTACTCCCCCCTTTATCTTAAGCAGCGCTGTCATGGCCAGTTCACTGTTACATCTCTAACATAATACCACCGGACTGCTCTCCTTTTACCTTTAGTTCAGTGTCCGTAGATGCTGTTAGAAAGACTATCCATTCCATTACTACCAAAGCCATCGGTAGTGATAACTTATGTTTCGATATGATTTTACCTGTTTTGGAGGAAATATTGCCCGTAATCACTCACATTATAAATTAGTCCCTTACGTGCAATGTATTTCCCACTCGATGGAAAAAGGCTCTTGTTATTCCACTTCCTAAAACTTCCAATCCGACTAGCTTCTTGTAATACCGTCCTATATCCATTCTTCCCTTCTTTTCCAAAGTCCTTGAATCAGTTGTCCATAATCAATTTTTCTCTGCCAACTACCTATTATGTCCCTCCCAATCTGGTATCCGTCCTTCTCACAGCACTATGGGGCACTGCTCAATATTACTGAGGACATTCCACTAGCCATGGATGACACTAAGTACTGCTATTATTTTACTTGACTACTAGTGCCTTCAATTCTGTTGATTTTGATCTTTTTGTTTTCTATTATTATTATTATTATTTTACAAAAATTCTCATCTCCTCTCCTTAAGAGGGGAGATGAGAATTTTTAGCAACTTACCCCCGGCAGAAGTACAGTCGGCCAGGGTTCAGGGCCCCAGGGAGAAAAACCGGCGTAATCTAAGAGCGGGCTAAATACGGGCAGAATCTAAGAGCACCGCTTTCTGCATCTTTGCCTCGGAATCCCAACCGTCTGAGATGTTGTTCATGACTGGTTGGGATAAGAGCGTTCACCGACATGACGATTGAAATGATTTCGGTAGACATCACCCCCCACATTTTGGTCACCACGTGAGCCAGGTCGAGATATTTTCTCTTTTTCTCGGTTTCGGCTTTCACGAGGTTCTCGTCATGCGGTTTGGTGACCAAAAACACCAACATGCACCAAAAACACCCTCGAGAGTGTCCGATCCATCACCACGACATCAGGTTTGTTCGCAAGAACGGTCCTGTCCGTGATGATGGATACCATAAGTACGGCAACCTCTCATTCGCGAGGTCGTACTTCAGAGCTAGCTCTTGATGGAGTATTTTGGCTACCTTTGTCACATTCTATGACCTCTCTAAACCTGCAAACCCTCGTCTCTGTTCTCCAGAAAATATGTCCTGAGGCTGTCAATCTCGCGATTGTGCATGATCTTAAGGCTTAACAAGCCTCGACCACCAGCCTTCCGCGGGATGTACAGCCTCATGACTGGATTTCGGATGATGCATTCTATAGGTCATAGTTATGTCATAGTTGTGCGGACTTTCCGATCCAGAGCTTCGAGTTCGGTTTGAGACCATCTGAGCACGCCAAAACTATAAAGGAGTACGGGTATGACCCAGCCGTTATATCCTTGGATCTTATTGCCACCCGACAAGGAACTTTTCAGTACTCTTGTAAGGCGCGCAAAAATGCGCGATGTTTTGTGATATGCCGAAATACCGTTATATTTCAGAGAGAGCCTCGGAGAGGGTTTTGATATTGGAGGGATCTGTAACAATCCCTTCAGTTTGAGTGACCTGTCCCCTCTGCACATGGAGGACAGCGCACTTGTCTATTCCGAGTGCCATCCTAAAACAGCTGGTATAATCGTTTACAATATTTAACAGCTCCGTCAGGCGTTCGACGCTCGGAGCTAGTAGTTTCAAGTCATCCATGTACAGAAGGTGAGACACTCGTGTACCTCCTCTCCGATACTTAAATCCAGTCCCCGAATTCTCCAGTAAATTACTGAGAGGATTCAGGGACAGGAAAAACCAAAGTGGACTCAAACAATCGCCCTGGAATATTCCCTTCTTAATCTCAATAACCGCTGACCGGAGCGGTATCCGTCAATCGCTCACCCTGGATAGTCAGGATCGTCGTCCATTGCCCCATGCATATCTCCAGGAACACCCGAACCGTATCGTCGATCTTGTACAGCTCGAGTATCCTCCGGAGCCAGGAGTGGGGCACGGAATCGAACGCTTTTTTTTAGTCAATCCAAGCGGCGGAGAAATTCCGACGGTTCCGCTTAACCACTTGGCCAGCGACAGCATCAATGAGGAGAAGCTCCTTCGATCCGCGGCTACCGCTCCTGCTGAGTTCTAGATAGGATCTTGTTTTCGTAGATATGACGAGAGATCTTAGCGCTCAGAACGGATCTTAACGTCTTATATATTGTCGTAAGAAGTGTTATGGGGCGATATTTATATGGATCCGCGGTATCATCCGTCTTAGGAGCTAAATGAGTGATCCCGGTTGTTTATTATTATTATTATTGTATTCTTATTTATATATTTAGAGTGTGTAAGTCTTTTTTTTAAAGTATACATTAGAATATTGTTATCTATTACAAAAACTCAAGCACTATCATTGCCCGCTAACTACCACCTCTGTCACAGCGTTAGGTTGGCTGGAAGAGATCTCTTGCAGAGATAAGCCTGCCCTTGCCCATATTTTTGTATAACTGTCTTTGTTTATTAATGTAATAAGTGCAATAAAGTATATATATATATTATATATTGTACATAGAAAACTCCCAGAACAATAGAAACAATCATACTCATGAATACATATGTTAGTACCGTGCAAGAGATCGAACCCGCTACCAACGAAGTTGTCAATGAGTAATAAAGCAATAATTGTAATCTATTTAGTTACGTAAAAAAGGTGAATCCGTATGAGCAAGCGAAGTATAGAAAAGTTCCTTTTAGAATGTTTTTTTATCTTTGATTCATAAATGTTTATTTTATAGGGATAAATGTTAAACTAAACTGTACTGATCTATAGCTAACAATATTTGTAAAGATACTGAACCCTTATTCGTTGGTTCTGTGTTTTGAAGAATTTCAAAGTACACAAGAACAATCTCAAAGTATCACAATTACTTGAAGTGGGTATAGAGTAAACAAGACATATATAAATAAAAACTTATTTAAAATCATACCTAATTGCAGCAATTCAAAAAAACAATGTTTTGCATATCGCTTATTAAGTGTTATTATATTTGGTAGGGGTGGACTAATAGAAATATTAGATAATTGAATCACTAACCTACCTAGTTGAAATTTGCTTGGTTTGTAAAACTCTGGCCTTAATGCTAATTGTTTTAATTTTAAAGTTGGATGTTTTTCGTTTATCGTGATGCTAATTTCAGTTAACAGTTCCTAGGTTATAGTACATACGTACCAGTATCTATAGTAACCACATAAGTGCGTTGATGCATCATCGTTCATTCGATTGCTATGTTTGGCTGTAGAGAGGTGCTTCATTCAGCTTTCAAGGGAAGTTAGATAGAAAAGTGATAGAATAATTACGTAAAGAAAGTGTTTGTTAAGTAATGCCTATATATTTACGAGATAAATTGCCGCAATTAATTCAAGATTATGAAAACGTATGGTTACTGGCAATTATTTTAATAAGTACGTGTTTTCTTTGTAATCTACTACGATTTAGAGTAACAATGCTATTTAGATGGTGGTCAAAAATTTTTGGTATCAGTGATCCCAGAACTGACAACGAAACAAATTCTGCATTGGCCTTGACTGAGGTTAGTACCTATTTATATTATTTACAAATATAACAAAATAATAATACTTGAACGATCTGTGGTAAAAGAGGGTACATAAAAACTATTTTTCGGAAAAAAAAGAGTGTCAAACATCAGGTAGCAAATGGTAAATTTCTAACGAGGTTGTAGTCAATAAATATATTTATAGAACATATAGGTACAAGACTACAAAAACACATTGCAATTGTAGATACCTAATGTAATATATTACCTGATATGAAACTGCCTCTTGTAGAGATTCATTTTAAAGAAGTAGGTGTTATAAAGTACTTCATAAATTGATATAAATAAATTATATATTTACTTTTCATAATCTAAAGTCGTATCCATCAGGCGGGACTTGCCCCCTAACATTCTATGAAGCTGTAAAGGCCACCTGAGGCCAACAGGTTAGAGTAGTCTGAAAAATGTATTCTTCATCATTTTTAGCGCGCCCTGCCGATAAACTGATTTTTTTTCAATCATTTTATTAATATAGGTACTACGTTCCTATCATGCACAGCTAAAACCACCGAGAAGAAAATGTTAATATTTTTATTATACATAGGTGCTTTTTTAATGTAATCTGTTATAGAAAGATTTCTTCAAATTATAAAAGCACCTAGTAACAGAAAAATAAATATTCAGAAAATTACAATTCAACGCACCTACCAATAGCTCTACCCCGATTAATGACAGGCGAATTAAGGCACAGGACAATTACCAATGGTTTTATAAGAGTTGGTACCGTCTTTATGACCGAATTTATTTAATAACAATAAATTGCAGTTTCACATAAAAATTGTTTTCATTTAATAGAGACAGGTTTGTATATGCAGTCAAAACCGCCAAAATGAAATTTGCTAGTAAAATATGTTGTATTAAAAAAAATTTTTACACATTTCTTCAGAAATTATTTTTTTCACAGATATGCAAGCATTAAGGAACCTTAATTTATAAACATCGTTTCCTTTTTAATTTTTTTTGTGGAAAAAAGTACAAAATTAATTTCAGTCCTCAGATTGACTCATTTTGTGAGACTGAAATGTATGAATGTACCCATGTACTGAATTAACTGAATAGTTTGTACTATCGGATGTAGGTATAAAGCTATAGTTGATTTGTCCTAATTAACTATTCACCGCCGATAGAGTAAATTAATTGATGAGGTCAGTTAAAATTGCATGAAATTGCCCTAAATTTGCTGGAACTGAGTGATAGATGTAAGAGTTTGAAAATATTTGAATACGTTATTACCGACACGATGTAATTAATATCAGGATGAAGGTATAGCCACAGTGATGGAAACGTGATAGTGAATAATTAACTCTATCATAATTTCTAATGCGAAAGGCAAATATTCTAGTTTGCGGAATTATGGGAACGATAAAAACAAAAGTACGCAAAATGCTGCTTCATAGCTGCTATGGGAATGATAGAAGCAAAAGTACGTAAAATATATTTCGAAGCAGTACAAGTCAAGCAGTACCTAATGCGCTATGCAGCTTTGCAGCTGCATAGCGCATTAGGTACAGTACACCTATTTGAACGAAATGAAGGTAAAACGTATTCTTGTGGATTGAGTTAATACCTTATAGGAGAGTTGTCTCTTCATCTTAGGTTGTACACAGATGTCGAATCGTTTAATATAACAATGAATTGTCAGTTATCATTCTAATCGGGTCAGTTTCCAGTCCCTGTTGCTGCTTACGATGCAGTTTTATATATGTATTTCCTATCTGTTGCTATTGCCAGATATTTGTGAATTCCTGTTTATGTAATAGGTACCATGGCAGAGTGTTGGTTAAAATATTTCATTTATGTATTTATTTGGATTCGGCACATTCACACAGATTTTCTCTCTTGTATGTATAAATTGTAATAACTTAGTGTATTTTGTAAATCAATATTTGTGTAAGGAAGAATTGTAATCTTCAAACACCGAGGGACAATTGCCTTGTTTGAGAATTACATTATTGGCACAAATTTTGCTTATGTTCTTATGTTTTGTTTTATAGAATAGATAGGGATGTTATCGGCAAATATAGTAGTCGTGATGAAATCTGAAGAAAAATCTCTAGTAAATCGTCTCTGAAGAAAATACTAGCGGAGTCCAGGATATGAAATAAAATTCTTTCAATTTAACATTGTTGTAGACAAATAAGTTTTAGGGGTAAATGTACCACTTCATATTATTCTAACAAGGCGCTAATAGGATGGAACTTGTGTTATTACGTAATAGTGAGTCTAAGGTACTTTTGTAAGTTTTCTAAAACTCTATAGAAAATCAATTTCAAAATGAGACTGTTTCATTGTTATGAATTGGAAGATTTTTTACAGTTCTTAGTGGTCCGTATTCTTGACGGGGGGCGGGCGTGCGCACGACTGTCGGCGGGAGCTTAGGTCGGGAGTGTTTGGGATGGTGTAATATGGCCTGGAGAGTCCGGATAGCCGATTGTCGTCTAGTCCCGACACGCGCGGTCGACGGTACGCACGCATGCGTACCTTTTTTTTATCCTGTTGCACGGGTATTGTACGCTCGTATCATACGAAACGTTAGTTAGAAACATGGGAATACGTAACCTTTGGTCCCTAAATTGTAAATAGCTTTAAGACTTTTTACTGTACTGCAGTATGCTCTATATACTAACGTAGAATTCTACATCTGTGTTTAGTGCTACAATAATTGTAACATAGAAGTAAAGGGTCAATAGTGCAAAGACTGATTATAAAAGGATCATAATAACTTTGAAAATATGCCTTGGAGTTGCCCATGGTCGCGGGACCGGCAGCAGCCGCCTGTGGTTAGCGCACCTCTGCCTTCTATATTGCAGGTTTGTTTATAAAACTTTACCGAAGTCGTTGTGTCGTAGCTATGGCAATAAAATCTGGATCTCTACAAAATTTTCATTGAACTATAAATACTATTAATTAATTAATTATTAAAGCAGTATTGTTTAATTATATTCTAGGAATTTAAAATGACAATAGGTTCTTTGTAGAATATACTTGTTTAGTGTTTTATAATTCGTCGTAGTTTCTCAGTTTTGTACTGCTCTACATTTTACGATCAAAATTTTAAGATAGTAATAGTCAATGAACCCATTATAAAATTCATATGGGGCTGGTTCCAACTCCACCAATTTGAGAGCTATAGCGGGACAATCGTTATAAGATAATGCTGGTAGCCGCACATAATCCCTGAGATTTGTTTTAATGGATTTAAAGTGTTGTATACATGTTTATGTCATGTCCATAAAATGCCTTGATATTAATGCATGACGAGCGACTTAAGTTGTGATAAGTGGTATAACGGGTGACATATCAACCTAATACCGAAGAGTATTGAAAGTTAACTAATATATTCCTATATAACGTATTTAAGAAGAGGTTTCTTGTATTTCATAGTTAACATTTTGCTAACATTAAAAGTACAACCAGAACTGTTATAATCTTGTATTATTTGAATAAGTTTGACCACTTTCAAAATGTTATAAAAAAAGGATATTCAATGAACAGTCAACTTGCAAAAATTTACCTGACTGTTACCTTTACCTTTAAACGTTTAGTTTTATGAAGTAATTGCAATTGCTTGTTTTTGTGACATTTTTAATCGGCTTTAAAAGTTATGTACCATTAAGCTATTTCAATAACATTAAAAAGTTGTTGATTCAAAATACTTGATAATATAGGTATAGATATTACTATATTAAACAATCAAGTGATTTGTAGATAGATACCCTATTAGTGGTTTAAAGTAATAGTGGATGATGATGAAACTGGGATCAGCTGGATGCGCGGTTAACATTACAAGATACTTTTCTACTTTAGTCTTGCTTTGTCTGTGCAGCCGGCCGGCCGCTTGTGCTATATATACATTTATAGTTTTTATACCCATAACATTCGTGATATGTACAGTAGTATACACAACATTCAATTTGTAAAATATTAAATGATTCTATTTTTATGATAAATTGGGATTAAATAAAAATTGTAAGACAAATTGCAAAGTGTTGTGCGCTTAGTTAAATATAAAGACATTTAAGATAATGATAACATTAAGTTGAAACATGCGCCAAAGATGCCTTGGAACTGCTTGTGGGGTTATGAAGCTCCACCACCAACGTGCCGTGTCAGTGGACCGCTGCACTTGATATTTCAAGTATGTTATTGTTTTTATTTATTTTGTATGTATTATTTTAACATAACCACAACTTTATACTATGGAATGTTCAATTCAATTCTATGGAATTCTAATAACATTTTAATATTTTATGCTTTTTACACAACAACATTTTTATTTCATTAGGCGTAGTAGGTGGCTGTAAAAAATGAAACTGTAAGATGTAAGAAATTTTATATATTAGTTAATAATTATTCTTAACATTTTAACTATTCCAACCCATAAGTTTCATTTCTATAGAGATATAGATTTTTTTAAATTATAATGGGCCCTGGAGATGACGAGTAGTAAAATTATATCATATCACAAAATGAACTTTTTCTCTTCATGTCACGTAAATTAAAAGCCATTGAATTGATTTTGTAGAAACTACGAATACCTGATCCACAATTTCGGCTATTTCTGGAAACTTCTAACGTTTATCGATAGGTGTATAGATGTAACAAAGCTATGTAAAATGGCTCAAACTGTTAATTTGGATTAGGTACATATATACGTATAAATAATTAAATGTTGGTCGATAACAATAAAGAGCATTCTAGTATAATAAAATTATTCTTAGCTGTATAATTGCTCATTAATTAATCGATAATCACCTACATACAATCATTCAATCTACTTATTATACAACAATAGAAAAATCTTGTACGTTACCTAACATCTATCTTCTAATTAACCTATTCGAAAAAGTAGTTTTCGGTATGTCCATTAGGAGCTTATTTACCTGATTTAGATTTACACCTTGCTTATCTCATGAGACATGGATTAAGGATTAAGGATATATATATACACACTGCAAATATTGCACTTGTTTTACTGAGCCCACATTACACATACTTGTAAAAGTACTTCAGTACTGTGTGTTCGAATTTCAAGTAAGAAAGTTCAGTGAGGCATAGGATATGTCGGCTTCTATCAGAATCAGAAGGAATATTATACCCTTTCCCACGCATTCATAGTTAATGAGTACAATTAGATATAATTGGTGCAGTGGTGCCGCATGGCCACCCAGATGTGATTTTGTATAGAGATCATTACTGATTCTATTTCATTTCTATCTTCATGTCACCTCGAATAGTGACGTATTCACTGACGATAGATTTTTTGTAACCCGTCTAACTTGGAAATGTGGAAGTCCATAGTACTTATTGATAAAATTACAAAGTAGATATGAATCATGTAATAAGATTATGGATGGATGAAGTTTGGATGAAGGTATAGGGAGAGAGACTCACACTAATCTAAGTAATATTGTATATTTATTTATATTATTCAGTATATATTGTGATCAAATAGTTAGTGCACACTTTGATGGTGGAGTCACGTGTCTTCGAAAACAGAGTGTATCATGAGACGATGAAAATTGAAAAGACTCTACCTTCTCTAACATACGGTTACCTCTGATTACCTCGTAAGGAACTTAGCGTAAAGATAATATAATAAGGGCTAAAACGTGGTAGTAAATCATTATCATTATTACCATAATTACCTAGCAACATCTTATGATTGGTCCGTGTTGGTGTATAGTCAATACCCTATAGAGTAATAGCGGCCTAATATCTACATTAGCCTGTTATTATCACGTTGATTAGGCAGTTTGCTAAAGGATTCTTACTTCGTCATTAGATGTCTAAAAATTATAATCTCTATCATAACAGATAAAAAATAATAGGTTTGCCTTGCCACATACACTATATGTAGTATATTTTTTATAGTCCTAATTATGCCTTACCAAAACATATAACACCACACAGCATTCTTATATGTATGTATATCTACAAAAGCGTCAGCTTGTTAGCTACCCACAAAAGTATAGACAAATATTGGTGTAACGTAGATTGCTTATTAAATATTGTGCAAGTTGTAAATGCTAGGTGTCTTATGTTATTTCGTTATCAATAAATGACTAGAGTAATATGAAAATATTTATGTAATATAATTAGGTATTACAATCTTATTTTCATAGACTCAATGCTATGTTTTCGCGTTTATTTTTCAACTCACAGTGAAGAAATACTTATATATATATTTAGCAATTTACGTTTCCCTTTATTTTATGGGCTATAACAATATGCTGTACAGAGAGGGGGAAGAGAATTGTTAGAAAGGTGGATTGCTGACCCTATTCCTAGCAATGTATCAGATCAGGTTGTCCTCCACGCTGTTGGATTCCCTTGGAAACCACCGTGATAAATTTCTGGTGAATTTACAACGATGGTATAACTGACCTCATGTTCATACCATCATTCTCCACTGGTGCCCCGCCAGCGTAAACCGTTAGTGTAGGCGGATGAACCATACCATTAAAATGCATTAAAAAAATACGTTATAAGAAAAATATTTATTAGATACACTATAACCGAGAAATCCATCCTAGTATCTGGTACTAGGACGTTTCCGAAGTATTCGTGACCTTACAAGTCGCCACTTGGAACCGCACCTTAGACCGCGTGATAGTATCGGGTGCATGGTATGCACGCAGCAGACCCGCACATACTCATGATCAGCGGTTTATCATCAGTAACGATATATTTTTCGATAATATTTCTTTTTAAATAAAAGTCATAAAGTTCATGTTTCTCCGTCTTACTGTTCTTACCATATTCAGCCCCCTAACAGTTTTTTTAAAAAAGGGAATTAAGACAGTGAAATTAACGGATACGGAGATACGAGAAGTCCCCGTAGTGTTGTAAGTACCAGTAAATGGCAACCGTTGTGTATAGTTACAATTACTTTTTTTAAGAATGGTAATGGAATCGATTCATCCTCCTGCAGTAACGGTTTACACTATTGTGGCGACAGTGGAGGATGATGAGATGAACATGAGGTCAGGTCAGTTAGCCTATCCTAACAACTTCACCAGGAATTTATCACGATGGTTTCCAGGGTGAACAGCGTGGAGGTCAACCTGTCATGGCACATTGCTAGCAATGGGGACATATGTCCACATTACTAACAATCCTCTTCCCTCCATTAACAAGTACTTGTAAGAATATATACAACGGTTGCCATTTCTTGTCAACTTATAAGGTAAGCATTCAGTTTCTTTGCTATTCCAATTAGGATTAATGTTTGTCTGTATGTGCTATATCGAATACTAAAACGTAACAAGTTTTTTTCTTGTTATTTAATATTTAATAATAACAATAAAAAAACTTGTTACACATTATTTTAAATGAAATGGCTATAAATAAATTTACTTAGTAATTATATTATGTGTCATATTCTCGAAAGACATCATTTATAATTATTATCTATTACGTAAGACACTTATGTACTTAAGTTTATTGAGTAACAATTATTTATAAAATTCATTTTGGGTATAAATATGAATTTACTGAACAGTATAATATTATATTATATACTAGTTTTAGTGTATATTATTAGTTATTTATAAATTCAAGTTCAGACAGTAAATTAATTAAGCGTAATTATTCCTAATGAGTAATTGTGTATAAATAATTAATTATTTAATAGTATTTCATTCACATTAGTACTTCTAAGACTGTAAATTTATTTAGTCGAAGCACTCAATTGAAATGATCCATAAAATAGTGAATTGAGCAATTGTAAGTACTAGGTATAGGCAACAATTCTGTTTTGTATGGACGGCATAGTGAGGTTACCTTGGCAAGGCAGTAGAGTTAACGGTAGAATGTTAATGTATTGTGGAGTTCATAGCGATGTCGCATGCGCTCGAGCACGCCCGGTACTAGCTTCCCGAATACTTGCGCAAGATCAAGTGCGCCACCGCCCACCACACCACGACCGGGCCTGTGCCCATTGACGCCTCTGCAAGTAGGTAAACATCATCACCTCAAGTTCATTGTCACTCACTTAAAAGAGATATTATGTTATCAAATATAGGGTAATACAAAAGTATGTTTCAAAAAAACTATACCTACCTACGTGTAATACTGGTAGACCATACAATAAATATTACGAACGAATAAACGAATTAACGAAAATGGCTAAATGGTTAATCTATATGCTGTCGAAATAGGAGAGAGAATATCAGCAAAATGTCTTTAAATCTTCTAAAAGATCTTGGCCTGTCTAGAACTGCAAGGGGTTCTATATTAGAGCGTGTACCTAAAGCAAGGCAATCTCCTACCAAATTTGGCTGAGTAGGGAGAGAAACACTAGCCGTGATGTGTGTTGTACATCGGCAAAGGGCCCCAGAAAAATACACTCGGGTCGCGTGTCCCAGGAACTGCCTTGAGTTTTTCTTTATACCATACGATGGACCCGGCATCCGCGCGGTGAATCCATGGAGAAAGCTAAGAAGTTTGTGTCTAGATAAGATTCCAATCATACATATAAATACAGGATACAAACGAAAATTGATCGCAATAAAGGGTACATTTATCTATTATTTTTGTATCATATAATAATAATAATAATATCTCAGGACAATTCACACAGCGCCATCATATACAAATATATTTTTTTTTTCGTAAATACATACATATTATATATATACTCATGAATATGTTTGTGCCGTGCTCGAACCCGCGACCATCGGACGTAAATATATATACCACTAGACCACCGAGGTCGTCGAATATATACTATAATATATATATATACTACTACTACTCGTCCCGGCTTCGCCTAGGTGTACATGTATTATACACATAAACCTTCCTCTTGAATCAATCTATCTATTTAAAAAAAACGTTTCAAAATCCGTTGCGTAGTTTTAAAGATTTAAACAGACAGGGACAGATAGCAACAGCGACTTTATTTTATTGTATGTAATGATGATATAATGTATGCGTATGTATTTATGTAACCTACATGCACAATGATTTGTAAATAATTGATTCAATACTGTGAATCCTCTTGTTAGCATCAAAAGAAAGGGCTCTTTGTAACTATTTATTCATACGTCTACTAGCTAGCCTTCGGTCTTAATATATAACTTAATTAGATGTGTGTATGCGCCTATCTGCGAACAACAAAACCATTCAACATAGTCGGCTCTTTTGATGTATCTATGAAACAGATGCAACTGGCTTTATTATTGAACTTTGTCGACATGATGGACCACCATTTATTTTCTTCACAATAATCTTTATTAATATTATCTTAATGTTGTTCACGAAATAGAGGAGTCCTATTACTATAATACATAGGTATTATATTTAACTGTACTATTTTATTCATTGCGAAAATTAAGATAAATGTAATTTTATATTATTGTTAAAATGTACTAAGAACTAAGTAATTGAAGAAAATGTCTACCCCCATGATTTTGGTAGAAATAGAAAAGAAAAAAGCTGCTGATAGATAGGTACCTACATATTCAAGTGACATACAAAGCTCTACTATCGTAGAGGTCGTCCCTGGGGTTGGATAAGTAAGTAGGTTACTTGATACCTTCATATTTCGGTCTACTGGAGAAACCATGTTATAGTACTCGCAATTAGATTTCGTATCTTCCGTATTATGCAATATTGTTATACAGTATAAAACGACAAATAATTAGGTACTATAGTAATGATTGATGGAGATCACGGTTGCTGGACATTGCCGAAAAAATGTTACGCATCGCTGCCTGCAATTCGATATTGTGCATTAGAGTTTACAAGTAGGTTAGTCAACTGTGAAGAACTTTAGAAAATTAATCTAGATTTAATAATTAGAGTAGTTAGGTATTAAAACGTCAATATACTATTCGGAGATGTGCTATGATAATTCTAGATGCATAGGTGGTATCGGGCTCTTCATTTTGAGATGACATTTCGCCTATCTTTGTGAGTTCTCCCAAATATACAACGGATTGTGTTCAAGGAAATTGTTTGACACAGTGCTTATAGCCATCTTCTACTACCTCAGTACTTACCATCAATAGAGAATTACTTCCTCCTCGTATCTTGTGAAACCTGAGTAGTCATGGATATTATGGTTTCACAGAAGTTTCTTCTCGTTCATACGTAGATCGCTGAATGGGTTACTTGTCGAGGTTTTTCTAGTGGTTACAGAAACTTTCAAGAATAGTAGGTATATTAAAGTTTCTTAAAAATCGGCATCGTGTAAGTGACACTGGTGTTTGCAGTGTCTATAGATACTTACGATAATACGTTTACCATTGGATGGCCTTATGTTCGTTTGTCATCACAAGTATAAAACAAAAGATGAGTACTATATAACATATTCAATGTAATAATGTAATGTTTTTTTTAAATAAACACTAAGACGCAATTAATATATAACAACAGTTATAATTGTGGTAACTCTCGAATTGAAATATGGAAATGTTGATAATTTAAATGTATCTAACGTGTAGGTATGTAACAGTGCGGTTTATAAAATTGAATAATATAACAATAATAACAAAATGTATTATAATATTGAATTAAAATATTTATAATACTCACTACGTACATTAATTTCAAAAATAGTCAGTGGTGTCTTTTATTCGTTTTTGTTTTGTGGACAAAATAGCTAAAATCAGACAAGTTAACTATAACTTGCCTGACATAGCTAAGCTTCCAAATTCATCGTGGCACAAGGTCTACCGTCGCGCCGTCTCTGCTGTGATACTCGTTTTGGGTGGTTATTTGAATATCAAATGCAATTCAGTAATAAATCAGGCTATCAAAATTGGCTTCTCATTACTTTTTTGTAATCTAACGTGATCAGACTTTATTGTCTGCGTCGTAATATCCGCGCCTATGTTGATGGTGTCAAGACAAATACAAAATTGATGTCATTATTTAGTAGTGTGCCTCTAATCCCTATTAGATGGCATACCTAGGTTCTCTAACTTTCATTCAGTACACCCATATATTCCCTTCTCAATTCGTTTGTTGTTTCTTATCGTGATTTCTTATTAATTTTAGGTGTAGTATAAAACTGAAGACACTGTAATTTGTTTTCATGTTGATCTAATTAAGAATCGATTTCAGACAAAGAAAATCTAAATTGATTAGTCTTCTACAATGTTATTGGACTAGGTATTTTCTATTGTGTTTATTTTGTATTCTGTGTCTTATCTAATTAGTCCATCTTAACTCTTAGCTTTATACTGGACAGTCAGAGAGAATTAAAACTTGTATATAGTTTTGACTACCGGTTATACCTCTGTTGATACCCGTTGCTTCATCTATTGCAACTACCTACTACTGTAATATTTCATGCAAGTTTGAATCATACAGTTAGTCTCTATGAAGTCAGTTTCTTTGTCTAAAGAATTTCAAATGACCTTCGACTAATTAGAGCATAGATTAGTCACTAGTTACCCATATGGATTTATATGATTTAATACTGTAAACAAATGATGCACATAAAATTTTAGTACTTTTAGTGAATAGGTACTTAAAGTCCTACTATATGTTTATGGCAAAGCAGCTATAGATTTTTTTAGTATACATACATAGATTATTAGTTACATTTAATTAGTGAATAATTCTACGGAACAAGCAATTAAAAGACATTCCTCATTTTCAATAAGCATATTGGTGATTGCACGCGGATGTTGCGTAACTATGAACCGGCGCAAAGCGTTTTGTTGAACGGAAACATGGTCTCGGCAGCGGGCATGCGGCGTGCTTCGGGGTCAGTTTACAGGTACCTCAGTACCTCTACCTGAGTAACGATGCTCTAATGAACGGCAGGAGCGGCCTCATTATACATAATGCGCAATACATTAGCGTCGGACATTTTAAACAGGTACCCAATAGAAAAGTCAATTAGCCGTTTAATACAATGACAATGTTTAATTTATATTCAAATCAAATTAATTTAAAATGAAATAAATTTATTTATGTGCTCTATTGTTATTAATTATTTATAATATTGTTAACAAATATGTAAACATGAAAATTTTACGTCAAGTTAATATACCTACAGCAAATAAAATATTCAATTCATTATGTGGGCGGGCCATCATAATGGAATTGCGGTTTTTAGAGACTGCAGTACCTACGTAACTTGATTTACTATTTAAGTTATTTTACAAGTGCCGCCGCCACTCTTCACATCTCATCATATTTCATCGTAACCCTGTTGCGTTTAAACTCGTCAAGCATCATACGTGTACACTAATAAGTCAGTATCGAAATGGTGTCTGGTGATAGAGCTGCATAAGAAACATTTCATTGTAAGTTATTGATATTGACGTGGAGCAAAAGATAATACCAATTTCAACATATGAAACTTGTTTCTTGAAAATTCTTCTCATATTTATAATTTACACAAACATAAGCCCAAACGCTAAAACAACTAGAAATTCTATTAATGCGTGTTCGACACGTTCTTGACCGGATAATTATGTGCATAATTTTTAATATCAATTAACTTACCAAAACGTCACTGTCTATAGTTTGCGCTCACTATTTTTTAAATGTATCTAAGATTTCGTTACTGAAATCCAAAACAAGTTGAAGTTTATTCAAAGCTTTGCAAAAAATATCGCGCTTCGCTAAACATGGTCGCCAGCTGGCGGATAAATAGCGTTGTTTCGACGCCCCATGTCTCGAAAGCACTTATTTCTGGCTTCTTCGTCCAAATTCAATTACACCCGATGAGTTTAATGGTCGATTATAATTGTAACAAATTCGCCGTCAAAACGCTTTCATACGTGTTTGAATGGCATCCTACCATGAATCAAACGTTTGAATATTACTAATAAAATAAATTTGATGCTCTCACTGGTAATAAACGGTGAAGTAAAAATAGTTCCTACCACCTGGTTGTTACATTCTATACTCAAGTCATAACTTAGTATAGTGTAAGGGAAAAAGATTTATGGGACTTTGAACCGAGCACAATGCGACCGCAAAAATAACCCTTGACATTTTTTTCTGTTGGATTAAATGTCCTCGTAATAATACTTATTTCGAGTGGTTTGGTTTTTTTTATTAGGAATGCTCATAAATATACAATGTGTATATATTTTTAACCCCTATAATATAAGGAAGCCATAAATTCATTAGACATTGGTAACAAAATACATTAATTCCGATCTAATTATATTTATCTATGAGAATGAGGCGAATTATAAATACAAAGCGTCATAATACTCGGACACATCCCAATATTTAAGAGTCATATAGTTTCTACACGATTGTATTTCAATTAATTGAAAATATATATATATATATATATATATTCTTATTAAATTTTAATATATGAATGAATAATAATAGAGTAATAATTATTATATAAATAAGGAAACTCTATCTGAAGGTTATATAATGTATGCAAATACGTCAATCAGCCATAAATGATTGCAAAACATTAGATTCAAATACACATTTGTATTTTTGAGTCATATATAGACTAGAAAAAAATTATTCTCGCTACCGTTTTTTACGGTATAGATATCATTATTAAAAATATTTAATACCGTAATAAATAACCTTGCGGTGAGATATGCTACGTAAAATATTGTACAGGTACAATATTTAAACAGATTTATTTGTTCAGCGCTTGGTAGTTATGATAGTAGATAATAATAATTTCACACGAATGCTTTTACAGTATATAAGAGTACAAGCACGTATTGGGTTTTTACACATAACACGACAGTTCAGTAGAGCGAGAAATTGTGGGTATCTATTTCTATAAACTTTATTCATGTGGTTTGGTGGTTAGAAATAAGGCGTAATAGTTCGGTTAATAAGTAAAATGTTTTATTTACCTCCTCGCTGCGCTCGAGTGGTGACCAATTATTTTGAATGCTCAAGTTAGAGTAAGTAGTGGGCAGACATTTTATAAATGATAATTCTCTGCACACATACAACGTGGGAGGTCCTCACAGATACATATCCACGTACAGAGTACATTAACTTGATTTATATTATTCCTAGAGAAATACGTTCTTTCTACTTAGTCATTTCAAAGAATGGATACACTATAATACATCAAATTAATTATTTAATACTATGTTAATGTAATAAAGAGAGAGAACGAGTTTTGCTACGAAGAACTAAATACCGGGATTAATGCTTAATCAAAACAAATAGCAAAAAGATATGGGAAATCTATTTGCTATTTGTTTTGATACATTATTCTAAAGTAACATAGACTGACTGTATTATGGTAATATATACAAAGTTAGTTATGAACACCCAGGCAAGCCGTAGCGTGTTACTGCTTACAATATAAACTATAAACACATACGATCCCATGGAATTCCTATTCCTTTTTAGAATTCGTGTTGCTATAGGCAGAATAAAATTTCATTCATGGTGTATTTTTTATAATCCTTCTCACTTGAATATTTGCACGTTTCACTTAAATTCTCGCGGAACGCCAATTTATGTATCTAAGTAACTACGAGTACGTCACTTTTGCCACTGACCTTCTCGAGTGCTAAATTTTATTGTCCGTTGTTAAGTCTCATCGTGGTGCTTTATGGTATAATAGGTACTCTATTTTTCATGGCTCATAACCCCGCTACCACATTGGCAAGTTACATTGGATTGTGTTATAATTATGGTCCATATTTTATATACATAGAAGATATGTACAATTTTAATTCCCTGTCTCATAAAAACCTATTGATAGGGTTTTATGCAGTTAGATAATTCGCTGTTACTTTGAATGTTTAATTATAATGCATACATGAAACAAACGATATTTTGCATATCTGAGTCTCATTAAATAATATTTTGGAAAAAAATACGTATAGTACAATCTTACTATTTTCGTTTACCAGTTATACTTAATTCTAAAATATATTTTTGCACACGCTTATATTTTTTTCATTTTGTGTATAATATTCAAATAATACAAATAACAGAATTTTTATGATTTATGTATACTTACAATGAAATAAAAAAGATAAAATTTACATTTAAATAAGTAACCTTATATTACTTTCATTAGTATATATTGTAAAATGTGTGGGGATTATAAAGTGAATTAAAAAAAGCTTTGCTGTTTGTATATCACTAAAACAAATCAACATCCTCAGCTGATATGTTATGTAGAGTTTTAATAAAAACTGAAAGATATTAAAGCTTGATTGTGACAATAAATATCCGTAGAAAGTGCCTTCAGTGATCAGTCAGTGTTGTGTACAAGTATATTTGTACACAACACTGATATAATGGTGGAAGACCGAATAATAAGGTACAAGAAAGCTAAGGCTAAAAGCTAGTTATAATACATACACATACACATAAGAAACAGGATTACCATTAAAAACTAAACTAAAAATTTCAACCTATTACCTCTCGTATACAAAAATCTCATATATTGGCTTTCCAACCTCGTACATAGTGATATTTTAACCAAATGGGAAGGGAGAGGGATTTGATTACGGCAGCCATTTCTATAGTAAGGGATGACATATATATATAAATATATAAAAAATTGAAAATAAAAATATTAACACATTTTCTTACAATTTTGTATGAGATTTAGATCTGGGGAAATTTATGAATTACCTGTTTGTTAATTTCCGTACATCTAAATCTCATACATAATTATACGAGAATTAGGATGTCCTTGCACTATTTACTTTATACCAAAGAATCTTTGAAGAAGTATTGAAGAATCTTCGTACGGTAGGCACCCCCGGTTGTATTCCTCTCGGCGCCCGCTTTTGACAGCTTGACTTATAGATGCGCGAGGCGGACGGCATCCCCTCATCACGTTATTCTTTTCACTCACTCCAACCGTTGACACTTCCAGCAATTAACTTGTCAATGCCATACGTAGTATAGGTACTACGTATACAATTAAGGACCACAGAGTGCTAACATTTTATTTACATTGATTTACGTTCTGAATGACTACGCAAACTTAAAAAATGTTTGAGACTTCCATTTAGTGAAGTTCTAAAATTCGAATTCTAAATAATAATAATAATTAGAAGAGTCCTGACTCGAAGCTATATCACTTTTATCCGTACTCATATTTGCTGCATTTCCATTTACAATATGGAAGCTTAGGCTACAGTGTTAGTTTCGTTTATAATGTTTTGGCCTTAAGGTCAGAGACTAGGTCTCGCATCTATACGTAAGGATCGAACAAATGTATTTTACTACGTTAGTTAAGTATTATAAACAAAAGCACATAATATATAAGTAGCAGTTGAGTTGTTATCTTAAAATGTATTAGGAAACTAATGATATTAATGCCTAAAGTAAAGTCTACAAGGTTCTTTTTATTTTATTACAAGGCACTCATGCATTTCATATGTACTTATATGGATAATCTAACTACTTTATGTTTTTTTACTAAACGCGTACCTACTATCTTTAGTAGCAGTTGTGAGGTCGACATTTACTTGCCGTTTATGGCTCTTTAGTATTCATGCATATTTAAGTATTACATTGTCTTTTTAAATGTAATTAGAAAACAAAGAGCTTCATAGTCACTGTAAAATGGTTATATAGTGTCTGAAATACAAGTTAACAGTTGCGTAAAGTGTGAGCGTTGATACGCAAACGTATGTACTTACACGAGACATGACGTCAGAGTAGTTTCAACACTGAATAAACAAAGCCACAAGCCAGCCTCTGGTACACAGGTTACCGTGTGCTCATTTCTCGGACAAACAAAGAATATAATTTGGGAAATAAATTTACGTTTATCATTAAACCCTTTGTGTACGGAAAAGATTAAACGAATTCCAGATAATAATTTCCAGAGTGTGTACTGGGTGCCCTACTACAATCAGAGGGCATTAATGAAATGGGTTAGGAATTCCCATTTGGCCCGCACAGTTAAGATTTAATTTAAGTACAGGCCGTATCGATCATTTTAACGAAGATAAATAGATTTTTGATTATATTTTATATGGGCCTAATGAAGATTTCTCTGATAATGTTTGAATAGCAAGTGAATTAGGTACTTCATTTTAACTTTGTTTGTTATTGCTGTGTATACGTGAATTATTGTGTTTGGAACTTGTAAGTGTTGAAGTTGTGTTAAGAATATGATTATATCATGCGAAATAAATTATTCATAATACTTTTACCGTTAAAATCATATTCCATAATATTAAAGCCAAGAAAAGGAAATCTCTATAAGCTAAAGCTCTATAAGGCTTTCATCATAGATTATAAGTCGACTTTGATATTTCATACTGCTGTTAAATGACAGAACATTAAACATTTGTAACATGGCATATAGTAACTAAATTTCTTAACATAAGTCTGAAACAGTAGAGTAATGCTATTCGTTTAAAGAGCTCCGCACAAATTTTATATTGTACGGAGGTAATATATACCGTAGGGGTAGATCACAATGTCCCGAAAAATGTATAATGTTATTCACACGAAAGTCTATGTTGCTATAAATACAGTATGAGCCAAATTTCTTTATACACATGGCCTCAAATTCTTTACATTTTTAAACAACTCTGGTTAATGCTCAACTAAGTACATATATGTTGCAAAGTAATATGCTTTGCAATACATATGTAATATGTGTTAATCGGCGTCTATATTTAAAATTATAATAGAAGTTTCACTTACTACACGATTAGATATAGCAGTATCTTTAGACTTCTGTGTAGGTATTATCGGCAACAGTGAAGTCGGACTCTTTAACAAAATAGAAGAAGCTTCACCAGGCCGTATCAATATACGTACGTACTATGCATTATTTGCGTCAACCTGATGACGATAATGATGATATTGTAGACTAAAAACAAAATGTCTACTAGGAACTATAAATGTGTACGTGGTACTTTTGCAGTTTCTGAGCATTTATGTAAGTAGTATCTTACTGTGATCTAACATTAAGTCGATAATGCTAATTGACATGGAGATCAAGCTAACAATTATTGCCTTCAACGAGAAATTAGTTCACTATACCTATAAACATGTAATTTAAAACATTTACCTGTAATACAAAATTATATGGGTAACTATATTTATACTTAATCTCCGCTAAGGTATAATAAGAAGAGTGATTATATTTCTCTATAATTTCTTGATAAAGTTTACTGTATTAAAATATAAATTAAGTAAAATACAAAATGTAAATAATATAATATATATAAGCTAATTCATATCTTGGGAAACACCATCTCATAAATAATTTGCAAAAGTGAACAAAAATATACAAAACACTGGTAATGGTGTATATTTACATCAGCCACAGCTTCTGAGTTTTGATACGTAGCAACGAGTCTAGTAGGTAGCGTACCAGGAAACTATCACAAATCAATCGTTATAAACCATAAATTTTATATCAGAACATACACTAGGTGTGTACTTATATGTAGCAAGAATACGATATACTGTTTATAATAAACATTATGTTCTACCGCATTCCAAAAATATTTTTGTTACAAAAACCTACTTTGAGATATACTTTATTTATGTGTGCTGTTAAGGTATAATCTGTGGTGATACAGAAAGATTTACTAATCTGTAACTCATTGTCTATGCATTCTCTCTGGTTTCTGTAATGTAGGTGTAAGTACCTAGTTGTTAGTAAAATGATTAAATAAAATAATTAGAACAAGTTAAACATCTTTATTATACATTAATTCACTGCGCTCTGCAATAATAACCACAGAAAACATCAGGTCATGGTCCCAGAAGTCGCAAGAAAAAGAAAATCAACAATTTGAATAAGGTGACGCAATACGCCATTTTGTTACTCAAAAGAAAAATTAAATTGAATAAAAATCAAGATGTTCAAATTGTATAATATGAAGCAATTCGATGGTGAAAATTATAACGCATGGATATTTAGATTACGAGCATTACTTCGCGAACAAGGTCTTATAGATGCCATAGAAAATACGCAGTTCAGTTCAAACAAAGAAAACGAAAATTTGGAAGCAAGAGCACAATCAATCATTATTCAATCCGTGGCAAACAGTCATCTGGAATATTTAAAAGATAAGTCAGCATATAATATGATAATAAATTTAAATAACAATTTCAAACGAAAAGGAACGAGAAGCAAAATATATTTAAGAAGAAAATTAACAGAAATTAAATACAATGAAAACAATTCATTAAAGGAACATTTCATTTCATTTGAACAAATATTCTCACAATTGGAGGACACCGGTACAAATATAACCGAAGACGAAAAAATTAATTATATTATATTGTCAATGCCCAAATCATATGAATCGGTAATCACAGCTATAGAAACAATAGAAGATTTAAAAATAGATTTTGTAAAAAACCGTTTATTAGGAGAAGAAGAAAAGAAAAAGAAACAAAACTTTAAACAAAACTGTGAAATGGTGAATGCATTTAATTGTTACAACTGTGGAAAGAAAGGACATAAGAAATATCAATGTTATTATAAAGGAAATCAATATGAAAAGACACAAGATGTTTGGAATAATAGAAATGGCAGTGAATATAGAGGTTATGAAAATAATAGAGGACAAGTATATAGAGGATACGTAAATAATAGAGGACAAGTATATAGAGGATACGGAAATAATAGAGGACAAGTATATAGAGGATACGGAAATAATAGAGGGCAAGTATATAGAGAACATACAGAACCAGGACGAGCAAATATAGGAAGAGGACCAATACAGAGAGGAAGAAGTCAAATACCTCTGTATTTGACTTGAGGAAGAGGACATAGATCCTACATAGCAGAAAGTGATAGTGATTATAGTGCATTTATGTGTAGAAAAATAAATCAGTGTAAAAATAATGAGCAAGAAATAGAGTGGTATATTGACTCAGGCTGTTCAGAACATTTAACTAATAATAGAGACATATATAGTGAGTATAGAGAGTTAAGTACCCCAATTAAGATATCAGCAGCTAAAAATGGTGTTATAATGGAAGCAATAGGTATAGGAAATATTCATATGAAAAGTTATTTTTTCAACACCGAACGTCATCATACAATAAGTAATGTATTATATGTACCAGAATTGAGGAGGAATTTATTGTCAGTAAGTAAAATTGAACAATCAGGATACAATGTATCATTCTGTAATAATAAAGTAAAAATTTGTAATATTAAACATAATTTGATTATGCTTGGACATAATGAAGGATCTTTATATATTATTAAGTTATATCTTAATGTTATAAATAAAATTGAATGTAACCAAACAAATTCGGTAAACAGTTCTATTAATTTGTGGCATAGACGTTATGGTCATTTAAATTTAAATAGTTTAAGAGATTTAATTAAAAAGGACATGGTATTAGGGATGAGCAATTTGAAAAATATTACAGTTGAACAACCATTATGTGAATATTGTATTTTAGGAAAAATGACACGACAACCATTTAACAAATTTGGCTGTAGAGCTACAAAACCTTTAGAATTAGTGCATAGCGATATATGTGGTCCTATAAAACCAACTACATGGGATGGAAACAATTATTTTGTAACTTTCATAGATGATTATACTCATTATGTTCGTATATATTTAATACAGGATAAATCACAAGTGTTTGATAAATTTAAACATTATTATAATTTAGCTACTACACATTTTAATTGTAAATTATTGAAATTGAGAACAGATAATGGAAGAGAGTATTTATCTAACAATTTTATTGATTTTTGTAACCAAAAAGGTATTATCTTACAAAACACAGTTCCATATAATCCTGAAATGAATGGAGTCGCAGAAAGAATGAATAGAACACTCATTGACAAAGCAAGGACTATTCTTTTAGAATCAGAAATGGAAAAGAAATTTTGGGGAGAAGCAGTATTGTATTCAGCTTATGTGACAAATAGAAGTCCTACAAATAATAAACAGCAAACTCCGTATGAATTATGGGAAGGTAAAAAGCCTAATGTAGCAAATTTAAAAACATTTGGTAGTATAGCATACAACCACATACCAAAGGAATTAAGATATAAATTAGATCCAAAAGGCAAGAAATTAACTATGGTTGGTTATAATATAAATGGATACAGATTATGGGATGATGAACAACAAAAAATTATCACAGGTCGCAATGTCATATTTGATGAAACACTTACAAAACAGGAGGGGATAGTACATATAAATAAAGAAGATTATTACTATGATTTTACAGAAAAACAACATTCTAGTGATAAAGAAAATAAATTATATATGGATCATTTTACATCCAATGAAGAAGAAGAACAAGAAAGTATTGAAAATATAGTAGAAGAAAGATTAACATCAACTACAAGAGAAGAAATAACAAGAGAGAATAAAGTACATGAAGATAATATACAAGAAAAAGCAAAAAGAAATAGACAAAAACCTAAGTGGCATAAAGATTACAATTTTAATGAAGAAAATGAAGAAGCATATCAAGCATATTGTTTTATGACAGATGAAGACACACCTACAAGTTATGAAGAAGCTATAAAAGATAAAAACTGGAAAGAAGCTATAAGTAAAGAAGTAGAAGCACTAACAAAGTTAGAAACATGGGAAGAAATTAAAGAAAAGAAAAATGTACAAGCAATAGAAACGAAATGGATATTTAAAGTTAAATCAGATGGTACTAAAAAGGCACGTTTAGTAGCAAAAGGTTTTCAATTAAAGAAAGAAAATGAATATGATGTAGTATATTCACCTGTAGCAAGATTATCAACCGTTAGAATGTTTATATCAAAAGCATTACAAGAAGATAAAGACATACATCAACTGGACATACCAACTGCATTCCTGAATGGAAAACTAAAGAATAATATATTTATAAAATTACCAGAAGGAGTTATATCAAAAAATAAAATTACAGTATTAAAATTAAAAAGAGCTTTATATGGATTATCACAATCACCAAAATGTTGGAATGAAACATTAAATGAATTTGCTGAGAAAGAAGGTTTTAAAAGATCAGATTATGATTACTGTTTATACTACAAAGAAGATTGCTGGATGCTTATATTTGTTGATACCATATTAACTATTGGAAATGATAAAAGTATAATTCACAATTTAAAGAAACAATTTAATGCTAAAGAAATGGGATTGTTGAAGAACTTTTTAGGAATGGAAATCGAAAGACAAAAGGATAAGATAATCATAAAACAGACAGAATTAATTAACAAAATACTAGACAGATTTGGAATGACATATTGTAAAGGTGCTAAAACCCCAATGGAAATAGACTTTAATATAGATCTGGAAGTTAATAAGAAACCCATTAATGTACCCTATCGTGAACTAATTGGCAGCTTAATGTACTTGAGTGTAACATCAAGACCAGACATAGCATTTTCAGTCTCATATTTAAGTAGATTCTTAGACAAACCAACAGAACAATTATGGTCAAGAGGAAAGAGGATATTGAGATACTTATCAGAAACAAAGAATAAGGGATTAATTTTTATAAAAACAAATGATACTAACTTATATGGATATTCTGACTCAGATTGGGGAGGAGATAGAAAAGATAGAAAGAGTATAAGTGGTTCAATTATATTTCATGGACAAAACCCTATTAATTGGCACTCAAAGAAACAAAGTTGTGTTGCATTATCATCACTGGAATCTGAATATATTGCAGCATCATTAACAGCACAAGAACTTGTAAACTTAAAAGGAATTAGGGAACATTTAGGTCAAACAGGACAAACTAAATTATTAATGGATAACTGGGGAGCTATTTTTATTTCTAAAACATATCAAAATTCTAAGAGAACTAAACACATAGATATAAGAGTTCATTATATAAAAGATTTAATAAGTAAAGATATAATTAAAGTAGAGTATGTACAAACAAAAGAGAATGTAGCTGATTTGTTTACTAAAAGTTTAGGAAAAATAAAATTCAATTATTTTGTAGAATTTATTTTGTATTAAGTTTAAGATGTCAATAAGTATATTTGGAAAAATGAGTGATTATAGTATGTTTAGTATAGAATAAAAGTGTATGAACAAAGTAAAAACTTTTGTATTGTATAATTAAGTAAAAGTAAGTTAGAAAGTAAAATAAGAATAAAGTTATTTTGAGTAAAATTATAAGTTAAAGAAGAAAACTATTTTATGTTAAGAATTTAAAATTAAGCAGACAGAGAGAATATTACTTTTATATAAATAATAAGGAAAAAGAAATGTTTATTAAAACTACATAGAGAAAATTATGAATGTTAATTAGTTTGTTTAGTAATTTGTATTGTTGTAAAAGATTCAGGTAAGGAAGCGATGTAAGCTTTTATTTTCTGAAGTTTAATAAAACCTTAAATCGAGGAGGGGTGTTAAGGTATAATCTGTGGTGATACAGAAAGATTTACTAATCTGTAACTCATTGTCTATGCATTCTCTCTGGTTTCTGTAATGTAGGTGTAAGTACCTAGTTGTTAGTAAAATGATTAAATAAAATAATTAGAACAAGTTAAACATCTTTATTATACATTAATTCACTGCGCTCTGCAATAATAACCACAGAAAACATCATGTGCTAAGACATTAACCATCTGATTTATAACAACTTAAGTATTATACCTATTAGGTACTATGTAATATCACTTTGTCGCTAAATATTGAAAAGGTCATTAATCTCAAAGCGAAGATAGACGAGTCAGTAGATATAAGAAATCTTAAAATTGACTTTTTAGTGAATATCGATATTAGTAATGACTAATATCGATAGCTGCAAAGATTAAGCGGTTCAAATGCAAAAATCTTCAATTAACTACTATTTTTTTTTGCATTTATATTAATAATAATATAGATAAAGTCATATGATTCTAAAGACTGCAGATATCTGTAGTTTATAGTTTATGTATTCTAAGTGTTTACTATTCATAGTAAAAATCTGTAAAAGTATGTAAATGTGACATTTTCGTGTCTGATTTCTACTGTCATTGTGCCATAACTTCATTCTGTAGTTTTTAAGGTCAACGACCCAGCAATAGGTAAAATGTTATTTCCTAACGTTACCGCTAGACTTCTATTTGTACAAGAAATGGATTGATTTCATGGCTCGATATTATTTTTTGCACTGTTTATGAGTTGAATGAAACGATCAACCGTTTCTACGAAGTGTTGTTCCCTAAGCTATACAGTAACACGTGCAATACGTGCCCTTGCACAATCATTATTTATAATCAAAAGTAAACGTCCGGTAATACGATAATTTGCGTTTTATTTGGGTCTTTGGTAGGTATAGGGGAACGGTGCGTGCGTGCAGCATGGTGCGCAGTTCTGTTATTTCAAGCGATCTACCGTCATACTGTACCGTACGTCAATTGCATAATTAACCACTTACTGTTATACAAATTCAGTAGACACAGACAATTGAGTTATATTGCGATAATTTGGAGAGATGAGTTTATTAAAGTGTAAATTTTATAGGTAGGTACTCCAATATTTGTACAGTACTTAGTCCTAAACTCTTTTGTAACAAAAATTTAAAGTAGTTACTAATGTTATATTATTTTAAAAGTTAATCTAATAAGACTTAGTGTTTTAGGCGTCCATAAGCTACGGCAACATTTAACATAAGATGAGCCGTATGTTAATTTGCCACAAAAAAAAGACGATCATGTAGTTTATGTAAAATTAGATTAACCTATGCCGTGCGTGACCATTACTTTTCAACCCTCAGCAATAGGGATCGAGCCCCATAACCAACTATAAAGTAAGGGAGTGTCCGACCATCATCATCATTCAAACGGAGGGGGCAAAGAAGACAATATTAGTTTAAAATAGAGCCCTTTCTACATTCCATAAATATAAGACCTCACTCTATTACTACTATTAGCTCACGCAACACTATTACGTTTATTAGACCGTAATATACATAATAGTATAAAAAGTACCTACTGCTGTAAAGACTATTCATAATTGCTATATATAGACTTGGAACTAGATGTGAAACACTGTATTCAAATAGGCATACAATTAATTTGAGATTAAGAGTTTCAGTACCGATATCTGTAAATATATCATAAAAAGTATAATAGCAGAGCGTGGTTTCGATCCACGGACCTCTGGGTTATGGGCCCAGCACGCTTCCACTGCGCCACTCTGCTACTGATAAACAATCGTGAAATTCAATATCTAATACTAGAAGTATTTAAAATCAATAATTACATTTATAAAACATAAAGGTCATCATATAATAACCTATACGTCGTTTTATAAAACTTGTAAATAATGTAAAATATTTTATTTAAATAAATGTCATATAAGCACTCAGTAACTGGAAATACAACTGTAGCAACACATTTATCCCTTGTTGCCGATACTATACTTTTTATATAGATTTATAACTTTTTATATTTTAACATATTCTAAAACAAAATAAATGCTAAAAGACTGAACGCAATGTTTATGCTTAACAATTCCTAACATGAGGGTTTTAACGAAATATATCACCACTTTTTGTAACATTATTTATTCTAAAATATCTGTATTATTTGAAAAGTTAATTATTTGTGTTATTTATATTTAATATTGGCAATTATCCCTTCGATTAAGATTTGTATTGAATACATGAACGATTTTTTTCGTACATCCCTGTGCTACTATCGACATATAGAGTTCACCTTCTTAATTGTATTTGATAAATAATAAGTGAGAATTGCAATCAAAATTAATGAATGACATTAGATAAAAACTGTATGTATTTTTTTTATCATGTACATTTGGTTTAGTTTGACTATTATTAATTTCAAACAAAAGATTCTGTTGTTCTGATGACTTTTTTGGGCATTTAAATTTACGTCTATTTGATTACAACAACAAAGGGAATAACTTTCCGACCGTAACGGCGCGGCAGAAGGGTCCGTGTTGCGAGGCTGCCTTAATTGGAACTGGTAATTAATGAAACTGAGTGACCGAATAACAGTACCAACTCCTACCTATTGTTTCAAATATGAACAATATCGTAGAGGCACTCTCTCTATACATTTCAAGGGAAAACATTTATCACTTTGTTATCGTAATGTCGGAATAGTAGAATAAGTTGAATAAAATGATAAGGATAGTCGTAAAATATTGTACGCTATGCATGACACGGTAAACAAATAGGTACGTAGGTACATATTATAAACCGCGCGTTATTGCGTGCTGCGGGTGATATATGACACTTTTTAATCGACTGCCTAAAGGAGAAGGCTCTCAATTGAGGACGCTTATTGTATACGTACGTACTGGCTATTAATCGCCACCATATCTGGTTTTTTAATTTCATGGATAGAAGGCTGTCTTACATGTATAAGAAAGCCTATGTCCTTTCTATCCATGCTGCTATATATCTTCACGTCAAATTTCATCAAGTTTCCTTGAGGTCTTGAGTAACAAACAGATAAACATACTTTCGTTTTATAATATTATTATGAAAAACGCGATACCGTCTCAGAAACCGAAGAGAAAGAACTTGACGATTTATTTTTTCAATCGACCTAGTTTATATTCGCATAGATCGAATAAATATTTTAGTATGATTGTCTATTCATGATATTCTCTTTTTATGGAAGAAAATGTACCTGTTACATGAATTACATTGAGTTAAAATTCGTGGTATCGAAAATGATTAAATAATATTCCACGTTCTTTCATTACGATGCGGCAATTGATCTATGATTTGTACCTACAGGCTACGTTGACAGATACTGTCATTGCTATCATACTGTAATACGCCAAACAATACAATAAGTAGAACTAGGCTATACAAAATTAATTAAAGTACGTAAATAGTAAACCACAATTAAGAAAATAATCATCGTATACGATGTTAGGTAAAAATGTAAGTTATATTATTTATTTCCTTGGCTTAAGCCATTTTAAGTCTCCTCTACTGTAGTGCTGCTAGTGTATGAATGTCACGTATTAGTTGAAAACTTGAGAAAGTAATGTACTAAGCCGACACCCATATCGAATTTTTATTACACTGCAAACATTTCTTTGCAAAATTTTGACGCATGACCTATCAAACATGCATGTGCCTGACAGGCAAGTTTTATGACTGTCTATAATAAAATGTAAACTGAATAACAATTAACATATGACACAGAGGAACTATAATGTGAATAACACTTACTATTATTGGAAGGGGACGGTTAATGTATTTAATAAAATTTATGTTATTCCTAAATGTTTTTTTGCTTGATAAACACAGTGAACGTAGATATGTATGGAACATATGTATATACACGACTATTTTATTATGTAGGTAATTAGAAATATCCTATCACTGCTCATTTCTCTTTAAACCATTTCAAACCATTCAGATACGTGTGCACATTAATATTATTAATATTCTCTTATCTATAGTACTATGGGAACCTATTCCATTCTGCCACAAATATCGCAGAAGCTATACAACTTGCGGAACTTCTCATTTAAATATAGAATGAAATTACGTCGATTTGGGTTACCCAGTTTTTTCAGCATTAATTGGCAGTCAATTGCATGTAGGTATTTCTATTTTATCTCTTTATTAAGCAATAGGTAGGTTTTCTTGAATAGGGACTTGTTGTTGAATGAAGTATTTGAAGAAGTGGACACGTGCTACGGAAGCTTAGGTATATGTGTACTCAAAATGATAAGTTGTTATAAATACCTCAGTAGGTGATAAAAATAATGAGCCTTATCAGTTGCCATGTTAATATCTAGTGCAGTCTTTATAAATTTCTCATTTCTTCCAAAATATCAGTTACTTCCATTTGACTGCGTTGAGAACCGAATATCCTGAATAAATGGTAATCAACGTCTTTGTGAGAGATTCGACCCATTGGTATTCCGGCGACATTTGCATTTCTGTGCATTTTCTACCGCCTATAGTACGGAGAGTATTCTGAGGAATTGCTCGGATTAATACCAACTGCTGTATTTCACCTTCGCACTACCCGCCAGAAACTTAAATACCTAGCTCTATTGTATATATTCTAGATTAATGGCGGTCCTCAACCGTGCGTTTATCCAGAAGCTTTTTGCCATGCACAACCACATGTGAAATAGAAGGAAGAATTGGAAAGTGTCTAGCAATAGTATTTTCCAACCGATACGATATTGAAACCTTCAAGAAAATAGCTTATTCCTTCGTAAAAGAATGGCAATGCACTTGTAATTCTCCTTGTATCGCCTGGTGCTCATTGGCGACTAATCACTTAACATCAAGTGAGGCGCAAATTTGTTTATCCCCAATGTTATAAAAAAATCATTTCTGCACCATACCAATGTCCACATTTTACACTTGATTATGAAATAAATTAATATTTCATTTTAATAAGTTACTAGTTAATACTTCTAATTACAGCTAAAATGATATAAAACTAAATTGAGTAGCTAGAATTTAAAATTGATTCAAGGATACAAAATTCAGACCTCGTATATTCTGTGTCATTGATGTTGCAGTATATGAGAGTAGTTATCTATTGTAGTTATGTAGCTACGTATTGTGGGTAGTCGGGTTTTTTCATTCACAATAATCTTGTTTACGACTTGTACAGTATAACAGTTATTATATATTCATTAATTTGTGTAATGATTTAAGCACAAAGCTTTGAATTTACCAAGAGGTAAAATCCTTCCTTCCTAATATATTAATCTTATCAGTAAGTATGTTTGTCAGAAGAAAATTACGAACGTAGTATTACGAAATTTCATGACAAAATATGTTACATTATAATCAACCAAACATTCAAATAATTACAAAACAATGATGATAACATCAAAAGAATGCCGCTTCCGTTGATTTATCGATGCGGCGCACTGACTCTGAGCACGTTCAACGGCGGGGTTCTAAGTTCCGACATTGTTCCCTTTGTGCTCGTCTTCAGCAGTTCAATCACACCACTCTCGATCAACAGTTCCTTGTCAGAAACGAATATTAATAGTAGGTATTTTCACGGGAATCATTCCACACGCAACAGATAATAAGGCACCTAATTGAACACGTTTTATCTAACGAAATCAGACATAGGTACATGTGGTGTAATCACTATTCTTTTATGAATTATGATGGAATGGAAAACTAAAAAAAATCCATCCTCCTTAAAAGTCCATCCAATTCTCTTGGTGTTGCGGATCCTCTACACTAAGCATTAGGTGTGCCGCAAGCTCGTTTGCCTCGTATGCTATAAAAAATGGTTTTCCCATCTGTATTAATTCCACTGGTACATAGGAATATGATGAGATTAAAATAAAATCATGTCAACCGACTATGGCGAATTCCTAGGATGTGATCACGATTTTTTTCAGGAAGATGGCTTAGAAGTTGACCTGATATGGTGTAACAATCCATTTCCTCACATGAATAATTAAGTAAAAAATTGTTAATACTGGAATAGCTAATAATTAAGGCTATTGATTTCTAGTTGTAATATTGAAAATCGAAACTATATTTGCACATATATGACTATACTGTATTGTATTGTTAAGTAACCAAACATATAATTGTATTAGAATAGTTCACATATATATCCATAACAAGTATATGATTAAATTAGTTCAATCATCGCTCTTACGTGAGTCGTGGGGTTTATTTGGATGAACAATATACTGTATGTATGTATTTAATCTCTCTACAGGTACGAGTACTGTCTGTGGACAGAACAATCAATAGTCCTTCACAGTAATCGCCCACAGTGCATTGTTTTATTCTCTGTGTTTCACTTATAATTATTTAGTCAGTTTATTATAAAGCTTTTAGGTTATATTATACGTATTCTTTCTCACGTGTGTAAATTTGATATCAGTTAATAATATTATTGTAGGTAACATTGAGCTAATTTGATAATAAATTTTGCTAAGCTGAAGTTAGCTAAGTTCCATGTAAATAACTAAGAACTCAGTAGTTTTCGATGATTATTTGACTAGATATAAGTCATTGCAAATGAGTTATCTTATTTAAAAGTTATCTATAATATTAATAACTTACCATGTAATGTCAGCCTAAATAATCTAAATATCTTATAACAACTGATTTATAGCAACCTAGTTAACGAAACTATTTCAGTTGTTATCACAACAATAAGGGCTTAGGCCAATGATCTCTATGCAGTTACGTTATAACCTTAAGCTGATATTGCATTACAAAAACATTACCTCAGTCAATAGATATCTAAAACTCAGATACAAGGGCGGAGGCGATTATTTGCAATGGGGACTAGCAGCCCATTGTTGTCAGGACGACCTCCACAAGGGTTCTCTGGAAGCCATTGAAATTCGCAGTGATGGACTGTCATTCATTTTAATTTTATCGTCTTATATTGGAGCCCTGCCTATGTTAGATACTAATAAAAATATACGACTGCAAATAAATAATGTCTGATTTCTCGATTGCTTTCATTTGCATTTACTTATATGTAATACTTACTAATTATTTTATAGAATAAGGGATGAAATTCAACATCTGCCGCAGTTTAGCTCCTACGGTTACCATTGTATTTTATTGTGGGTGAAGGTTCGAGACGTTTTAATACCCGTTTGTAGGCATACTTTGTAGTTTATGCCGTGGACGGGGTGGCTACATTGACCACACCGGCGGGCGCGCTATGCTCGGATTAGATGATTTTTTATTTATTCAATGTAATTATGTCTACGACGTGAAGTATCGTCGGAAGAAATAACTCAATCTTCCCACTTGAATAACACGACTCGTTTTTTATAAAGTTAGTTTGCTTTTATAAGAAGTCTGAGAAAGGAAGCCAGAACTATTGTCATAATATTCAAGCGATCCCTAAAAAAGCAAAGATTTCTTTTTATATTTATGTGTTTGTCTTTGCGAAGGATTTGTTACAGTAATATGAGATACTCGAAATACTTTGAATAAAAATATTTTGTTTTGGTTGCCGAAAATTGTCTAAATCAGTTATTTGGTGTTTTTTCTTATTGTATCAAGGATAACTTTTAAAATGTTCTAAGTAACCACGTGGTCCTTTTTGCCTAAATGACATTTTGATAAAAGTATGTATTGTAGTTATTGTATTATACTAACATATTGTCCTTTGTGTCTTTGTTTGGGATTAACTGATTACGTAATACAATAGCGTTACATTTATGTATGGTATACCAACTTGCCGACAATTCATTAATAGAATGAATCTCTATTTGTCCCGACGCAGTACAATTTCATTGTTCAAAGTTAAGTACGTAACCAGCTGTTCTATGAAATTTGATTCAGTCAGTTAATGGAGCGTGTGAGATAGGTTTATTATACGTTTTGTGTAAATCTTTCTATTAAAGCTGCAGTGTACAGTTGTAAGGTTTTTTGTTGAATGGCACGAGCAGGCGCGGCTGCTGCCGGCTACGGATGGGCCTGATGTTGTTACTGTCTATTTCGGCAGGTGCTCAATACTGCTTGCTGCCTTATGTGTGTACGGTATTCTATGCGTGTGTGTTTGAGCGAAGTTGTGCGTGATTTGATTTGTTATTATGTTTTAGAATTTTTTCGAATCCAGTTGCCGAAACTTGTTTGAAACGAAAATTATAAGCGGTCGTGATTTCCTTTATAGTTTAACTAGGAATGACGGCAAGTTTTGATAGAATTTTAATAAGTTCTGATATAAGTAACACAATACATATAGCGTTAGATGAAATTTCTTAAATGATATTTTAATGGTTTGTATTTTTGACCTATATTCATGTAATATTAAATCTTAATAAAGCACTAACCATGGCGTATAATTGTTTTCCGGTAATAACAGACAACTGTTTGCGTTAAAAGCACTCGAGATTGGCGTCCAGTACTTCCAGATAAGACTGGAGTGATTTATTTTGATCTACGTAACATACAGTCTGTCGATCATGTGTGCTGCAAATGTGGCGCCAGATCACTAGCCGCCCAACCACAGTCTGCGTTTGTGGTACCTACCTACAATGCGCTGTATTGTTATTTTTAGTTTTATAACTGCGCAATAACGTTTAATTATGATACATATCGTCGATCCGCTTGAATGCAAATTATATACGAGTCCGCTGCATCATACCTCATCCATGCTATCTAGTAGAGTAAGACTAGAAGATAACCCGTTTCCTGGTATAGTCGTGGTAAACCTATAACGAGGTCTGATTTGTATCCGTCAGTTACAATTTGCTAACGAGTGTAGAACATGTCAGGGCTTTAAATAGATAAAGATCATGGCCTCTCCGTGGCATTATTGAATGCAAATTGCAACTAGGAGCGACTAATGCTATCATGGAGTCGTTTGTATTCAATGAAAATTAATTATTTACTCACTCATTGTGCTGTCAATGAGTATTGTAGTATGAACTTAGAATTTATATATGACGAAAGATTTATTCATACAATTCTCTAGGAACTTTATTAGAAAGCACTAGCTTGTTGCATTAGTGGAAACAAAGGGACGTTAACATCAGATGAAATTCTGGTTAGGATAATAATGTATGTGCAGGAATTAAATAGTTATGAAGCAAAAGTCTTTAAAGTTAATTTAAAAACTATAAACACGTGTTAATACTAGTATTAACACGTGTTTATAGTTTTTAAATTAAACTTAACTAACACTTGTCTATGTGTGTATAGTTACTAGAACTATACACACATAGACAAGTGTTAGTTGTTCTCTATGCTGAATAAAAATATAATAATATATATAATTTGTGTTGTAAGTAACTTAATTTTCTTTTATTTACAACTAATGACACTTACAACTTTCAATTTTCATTTCTATTATTGTATTTCAGTACTCGGCTACAATTTTTAATCTACTGTATCTCAAAATACTAATATTCTTTTCATTCAAATTATTTGTAAGATTTGTAAGAATATAATTTTTCTATATATTAGCGTCTGAGATAGCGTATCTCATATAAAGTAAAAAACAATTGTTAAATATTTCAAAAAAATTACCATTCTATTTTTATTAATTTTACCACATAATTTGTATTAGACATTTTTGATAAGCATAATGTACACAAATATGTGAGTTGGCTGGCTATATATAGTAGGTATACAAAATCGATTATCCTGTTAATTTATATTCTAAAATAAATTTTATAGTATGATATAATATACTAAGTAGATAGACCTAATGAACAAGAGCTAGATAAAAAATATTTATCTATATACGGTATTTATTATGCGATAGGAATAAATTGAATAGGAACGAAATTATCTCGTAATTGCCGAGTTCGTGCTCTAACATTGAATGGGATCGCCTCCCACCGTTCATTGTGACGTTAACGTGGGGCGACCAGCAGGTATAAGGGCTGGTGGTCAATAGTTGTCCGGTCATAAATACTGGCGTGTGCTTCTTCCTACTTTGAACTTTTTACAATATTTTGAACATTTATTCACATCGATTTGTTTTGCTGAATAGTTTACACGTTTATTAGATATTTGATATTTTAATGTTATGGATGCAATGGATGAAATGATTGTGGTTACTTATGATAATGATAGATTCTTTGATATATAAGTGTCTTAGATAATATGTAGGTACCTACACAAAAATTACAAATCTCTAGGGATATATAAAGGTTTTAGTGCAAGACATGACTTAGTATTGCGTTTAATACTATTGAAATTTAGTTCTTCTATTTTTACAATATATCATGTCTTGGGAAAGTAACAAAGAAACAAAAATCTTCACAACTATTTATATTAATGATTTTGTGACGACAAATGTTCCTACTTTTGACGAACGTAATTAAAAACACGTTCCATAAATATTTTAAGGACGTTCAGAGTTTGTAAATTATAATAATTATCAGTAAATTAAAACTTACACGTGTGTAACATTTGCTTTTTTTATTTGCAGAAAGAGGGTGTGGCAAAGGCGCATGCGTTTCGAACTAAGAATTTTCGGAAGCCAAGACCCTGTCATTGGTGTCATCAACCGGTGCAAAATCAAGGATTATGTTGTAGAGGTAATTTTTATTATATCTGGCTGGCCTGTAAGACATTGCATTTCGTAGTAAAAGCGAGAAATGTGAGAATAAAATATATAAATAAAATCGGTCAAGTAGTACTAAAGTGACTATAGGGCGAGACATTTATTCTTTCTCTTTACTCTAAATTAGTAGAGCGATATTAAACTAGAGGTGATAAATTCTTCTCATAATTATGAAACAACATTTATAAGTATCTATATATCGAATTTACCAAGAATTTATGGTGTTCGGCTAAAAGTCAATGACATTACGACGCCTGTTATTTAATTAAATGTATTTCGGCAAGTCTATATTACACAGTACGTTTTTAGTTTGTCTTAGAATTTCAATAACGTTTTGTCATTCCAACGGATGATATTCAAAGGTCACTAAGGATGAAGTACAGACAGTTTTAAACGAATAAATAATTAAATGTCACGTTTTTAAATTGAACATTATGGAATGTCACCGTCATACCGCTGCGTAATGAAATACACCCGTACCATATTTATGACTGAGGGTCTATGACTGACAGTCGCAATTTAGTAAAATATTACAATAATATTGAATTAACTATACTATTAAAATACTTTTACTTTTGCTTAATGTTACATAATTAAATAAGAGTTGCCTATTCAATTTAATATTTTCTGAACTGATTAA
Organism: Achroia grisella; assembly: GCF_030625045.1. Classification (NCBI taxonomy): domain Eukaryota; kingdom Metazoa; phylum Arthropoda; class Insecta; order Lepidoptera; family Pyralidae; genus Achroia; species Achroia grisella. The sequence goes on from NW_026713061.1 coordinate 610,594, forward strand.
TTTTTGGTTGCAGTGTGTAAATACGTCTGCCACACTGCCTGTGAAAATAAGGTAAGTTTTTTTAAGAATTTATATACCGATTTACGGATTTCAATAAACCTTCGTTGTTGTAGGTTGTAAAGAGTGAAGTAATTTTAGGTCAAATTTCATATGTAAATAATCAAATATATCTCTCAGAATACGAAATGCCATTCTGTAAGTAATATTTTATTTATAAAATAAATTATAGATTTGCTCTACATAGAGGCCCTTGAATAGATTACCAACATAGCGCCCTCTATGTTGAATAGTTGAATTAATATTAAGAATGCTTATGCGGAGTCACGCGTAGCGCGCATGCGTATTGTTGATTATGTGCTTCTGTTTTATTATATCGCTACTAGATGGCGTAAATTGGAAATATAAGAAACGCTTTTCTTTTCTAAACAACAAATTTTAAGTTCATTAATAAATTTTATTATTAAACTTAAAATATACCTGTAAGGTTAATAAAATAGGTATTCATATATTTATCTTTTTAAACATAGTTTTAGACACTGTACTATATAATTATATGGCATTTTACATGTACCCACCCATTGGTAGGTACATGTAAAATGCCATATATTATTAAGATTTTTTTATACATTTATCATATATTTTATACAATAATAATAATATTATATCCTATATAAAGTTACCCATTTTGAACGCAGAGAAGTGGCTGAGTATTGGCCATATTGGGGTTTTGTCTCGTGAGAGCCAGGAATGAATAGCAATCGTTCATCGGCCGTAGACTATTGTTTGCGGCCGCATCAAAATTAGCTTTTAAACAAACAATGCTGACATTATGGTGATATTTTGTAACAAATTGACGTCGTGTCCTGAGTGTCGTAAGTCAAATTACAATTTAATAATCATACGTCTATTGTTGTTTATCATCTACTAAAGACATTTTCTTGTAGATATGCGCGATTTAAGATAACTAGATACATAATAACAAACATAAGTGTAATATATACATGTAATTCATATGTGTTTTATTTATTTAATTGAATAAATAAAACAAATTTAAAGGTAAAAAGAAGTCACGCTTGATATTAAACCGAATTGAATATTGCAGATATTTCTCTTCATGTTATTGCAATTCCAAACATGTTGGTTGTCTATCTGATGGAAAGTTGTAACTGGCGCCCTCTACAGATATATGAATTGTACCACAGACATCCTTTTGTGACGTAATGCGTTGACCTTTTTGAATACTAAGGTTTTTTTTTCGGACTACTCTAATTCTGTTGGCCGCAGCTTGTATTTACAGCTTCGCCGGACGATAAGAGGCTAGAGCAGATGGCACTTGAAACTCGCGGAAGGACTTATGGAGTGGCTGAAGACTAACTTCTGCCTGTCGGGTACGAATTTAGTCTGAGGTTACCGCACCGCTAGGGTTTCAAATCTTGGCTCAAGCCGTCGTAATTTAGATTCCCGTTTGAATTGGACAAGGAATGAATCGGAAGGGCGAATGACTAAGGTGTCACGCAACTTTAATCTGTAATTTCACTGGCAGATCTTTCAATTCAAACCGTATTTACAAAGCAGGTTGCTTGGAGACATATATATATATATATATATATATATATATATATATATATATATATATATATATATGCGATGGATATAAAGACACAAACGAGTTTGTACAAATTCTATCACGATATATAGCTAATAAAAAATAAAAATCAGCATAGCGGCTCGTTAAGATTTGATTTAACAGAAGATTTAGGAAGGATAAATGGCAATCATAAAGTCTAAATTATCCGGTATGGCCTGAAGAATTTGATACTACTTGAGCATTTAGATGGGAGGTAATGTTTTTTTTTGCAAAATGGTGCCTCCTAATACTCATTATATAATTTTTTTTCATTTTGTTAACAATACATATGCCTCTTTATAGAGAAATACTTCCGTTTATACAATTTATTACGTGTTGGTACACAGTACCTACTATAGGTACACTATTGTATTTATAAGTCATATACATAGTTTTTAGTTTTATCTTAATTGAAATAGTCGTTTTTGTGGAATAAACGCAGCCTATTGTGTAGATGCTATAGTTATTATATATTTGAAACTACAGAAATATCATATAATCATATTATTAAAATAAATTTTGTACATAGGTACTACTTTGTAAAGTAGTATGTAATGTTTAATTTGTAATTAAATGAAGTTTTAATTTTATTATGTAGAATTTGATACGAGGTACGAGGTAGTCAATTAAATTAAGATCGTACATATAAAAATATTTTTTCCTGCATTTTCTTCAAACCTCCGTTTATAGTTATAAACTATTATAATGTGAAAGTGAACTTAGATTAAAATAGCGGTAGATCGAATGACGTATGTATAGTAGAATTGTAATTGTATTTACTGCTATGCATACTCAAAACAGATATCACATGAAAACCGTTATTGGCTTTTTAAATGTAAATTGAATCGTAAAATGCTCGTAAATTTTACTGCACGACAGCACAACCGACGTTTTCGTAGAAGTTAAGAAGTACGCGGACGGATTCATTTGTAGCACACAGCTTTTGTGGTTTGGTCACACACACAAACACACGTGTACTTGCAATTATATTATATTTTATAAATAAAATAACTTGATAAATATAGTGTTTTTTACATAAAAAATATAACCATAATGTTAGTAACATAATGAATATAAAACGACCACTTAACTATTTATTGCAAAATAGTCTTCAACATAAGTACAGAAATTGCAATATGTTTAAGACAATTGATAAAAAGAGACGACCACAGTTTTGTTATATTTTCAATAACAATTTAACGTTGTTATACAACTTTTGCCCTTAAGTTTCCGAAATTTTCGTTAGCTTAATTTTAAGTCTATTCGGTCACGGTCACTACTGTACAAGGGCATTCTCTCCCTTTACAATTTGACTTGCTTTCATAATTTCCCAGGTCGCCACGTCCCAGGTAGTATGTAATATCTGTGCTAGAACTTAAATTAGCTTAACATTGAATAGGTAATCTGAATTTATCTTAATAATATCATAAGTTTTTTTTTAAATTTGTTATTTTAAATGGTATACCTACCAACATTTTTAAAATTTTTTTTTAATGCACTACCCACATAGATCTCTTTTTGCCCAATGGTAGACTGGGAGAAAATACCTCATGGTGTTAATTCCGCCATATGCATCTATATTTGTTTATTTGTGCATAAAATAAATAATTAATAAATAACTGTGAAAGTTTGTGAGTCATGTTTGTTACTCTTTCACGCAAAAACTACTGAACGGATTTTGATGAACTTTACAGTAATATAGTTTATGCATAAGAATAACATAGATTTTGAAATAAACGTGGGTGAAACCGCGGGCACAGCTAGTTACGTTACTTTTACAAATAAACATAAAAATTGCTTATGCAGAAATATTTTATTTCATAAGAGTGGAACTTAATACCTGAATAGATATTATGACTGTTATATTATTTTAATATCGGTATCTATTTAATTTTGTTTATACTTAGATAATAGTTTGATTATTAGGTTATTCAGTTATCTGTGTCTAGTCTAGAATGCTGTAATCGGTGTAATATTTATCTAATTTAACAATTAATTACTTGTATTATTTCTATTCATATATGCAGAAATGGATAAGAATCAAAATACAGAGGTTTATAGTATTTAAAAAAAAATAATTTTGTAAGAAAGAAAGGCAATCCTATAAAGTGTATATAAACTATTCTAACAACAGAATAAGAGGCCATTGCGACTGTTATAAATTCCAACGTGAAATATGTCTGAGAAGGTCGTTTTGAGGGGATTAAAGTTTTACTTGAACTTGAATGAATTTATTGTAACAAGCACTACGACGAATATGTTAGGTAATATTTCAAAATTAAGTGGTCGATTAAAAGTTGAGACTGTGAACAAGTGTCATTGTACGTTACAGTGTATATCGCATGTAGGTACATCATGAACTGGAAACCATAGGCTGACATATGACGTCATCATTAAGACCACTGGTGCAAACTACTTATTAAGTACAAGTGGTCAGCATGGCTAATAGATGACTAAATTTTACTTTTATGTAGTGAGACTCATGCCCGGAAATTAACTTTGAATGTATTTAGCTCCAGTATTTCATATTCTGTATCGATGAGTACCTAGTCTATTTAAGATATACCTTGTACTCTTTGGTTCTTAGAAAATACAGCTAGATATCTGCATATGTCAAAATTAATACTAAGAAGTAACACGAGCAGGATCGTGCTGGAACGCAGCGGACGGGATCGCGAGTCCCATGATACCTGGAAGTTGGGTGGAAGCTGGAAGCGGGCGTTGCGGGTGCTGCGGGCGCGGGCGAAGTTAAGTGCAACGCACGCCGATCGCTCTCCGCCGCGCCACCAAACGGTCGCTCTACAGTGACGAAGCGCGCGCCATCAGGCCCACGCGCACGCGAAATTCACATATTCGCAATATGACTTCGCTCAAAAGCGACCACCATTCTCAAACAAAATCCTTTTATAGACAACCATGAGCACTCTATAAATAAAGACAACGGGCCGGGAGTGGTTAGCGATTTCGCGAATCTGTGCATTATTGTAGTGTAATGGACTGTTAATAAGAGAGAACATCTGGTGATTATTCTATATATTCGAACTTATTTATTATGAATTTGAGAAATCTATATCCATATTAGGATTTCTAGTTATAGAACTGGTGATATGTTGGGCCATATGGTGGATAGTAGGTAGATGACTAATCTGCTTTTAAATCAAATCAAGTTTTATTATTACACTTACGATAAACTAACGCCAGTACTTACACATTGAGGGAGGTTCAGCCAAGATGAAAAGACAAAAACTCGGCTATTTTAAATTTTAATTATAACATATATCTAATGTAAAACATTATATTTAACATATAAGAATGATATTCTGACTATACAATGCTATATTTATTATGACTATTCTTGGAACATATTTTGTAACATCTTACAATTTGGTAATTTTGCATGGCCATAAGACAGGATTGCTATCACTTTTATCATTTAGCTTAGAGGTGAAGTGAAACAAACAAGGTCATTGGCCATTAGCGTGCGTGTTCCTAATATCCATATGATTATTATCTAAATCGTCAAACTTTTGGGTAGAACAGCTTTTGCTATTATCCTTATTAAGACTCGTCCTTGGGGTGATTTATTTGTTCTTTATGTTCATAAGTTGTAATATACAGTAATTTTATATAATTGATATCTTGATTGTCATGATTGGCCGGTCCATTCTAGAAAACAATTTTAATCCAATGGCATTGGATTGCGCCGTAACATATTAATTACGTATTTCGTGATTAATAGAAGAATTAGTAATAATTAATTACATTGAGATTAGACTAGTGTAGAGCAGCATGTAGTCCACTTGAGTATTCCATTTTGAGTTTCGATGTTCTCTTTCTTACTAATGTAATATCGCTCTATTTTTTTGCAGTATGAAATCGTAGTCTCTCACTCTCTACAAATTAATTTTATTATACTGTATACCAGTGGGATACCTTATATGGCCATCTGTGTAGGTAATTTATTTGTGCCACAGTGCAGCTTGGTTTACCAGATATATCCCAGTACTTACTTGCATAGTACTGATAGTACTGTGATATATATGGTTATGTTCAAACGATGTCATTTGCCAGAGATAATTAAATGCATGATCGTTATAGACGAGAGGTATCCTAATGTCTTCTTTTGAAGTTTACCACTTTCTATCAGATCAGGTTGTTTATAATATAAGTTATACCTACTTACTGATTACTAGATATAAAAGTGTGAAAGTTGTGAGGCCTGTTGTGATGGACGGATGTTTGTTTACTCTTTCATGGGTTGGATTTGAATAAAATTTTAGTCACAGATAGATCATATCCTTGACTATCGAATGGGATAAGATAGAATTTTTTACACGGGAAGCGCTGTGGGATGTATCTGGAAAAGTATAATAGTTTGTCACTACTTCTTATCCACGGTGATAGTGTGTTCGACTATCTTTTCAAATAATATTTGATAAATTCCAATGAAGATACCCAGATATTTAGTGTTTATGTTTCAGAACGTTATCGATAAGCCTTTTCCTTGAGTCACGTATGCCATTGCTCAATACGCAGGTGTAATACGATACAAAATATTGTTAGTCGATTACGTACATTTACAAATACGCGACGATTTACATAACAAACCAGTAAAGTATAAAAATATTACGTTTTTCTACATAATCTTTGCTAAAAATACGGTTTTGTAAAATACGTATTCTTTCTAATATATTTAGTTCCGTGTTGGTAGTTTAGAAAATGTTTAGTAGTGTCACGTGCCTATGGCTTTACTTAGTTGAAACAAAGTGTGCTTAATTACAGTGTTAGTGACTGTTAACTGAGGAAAGCCAAACGTCTACTGAGTGCGGGTGAATGTAGTGAAGTCCAACCAACTTTTGTGATAAGATCCGAATCTTTTATTTTTTTATTTACAATGGACCGAAACGGATCACTGAGGAGATATAACAGCAGTACATCTACATCTTCAGGAAGCTCAGACTTGCAGGTATAAACATATTTACAGCATTCATTTAAATGAAAAAAAAAAAACACATTTAACTAGTCATATGAAATACCAAAATTTTTGTATTGTACTGGAATCGAACACGTAATCAACAATAATTCATCAGAAAAGTATAACATTACGTTACTTACGTCACCTTTGGCATACTTCCTTCAATAAAGTAAATTATTATTATATCTACAATTGTAGATTTGCACAGTCACGAAAACGTACTAATAAAGAAATACTCTTCTGAAAATTAATGAAATAATGTTTGTGTAGTATAAATCTTACATTACGTCAGACGTATGTATAGAACTAGTTCTCAGATCGTTGTGAACTGTAGGGTTCACAGGTTCAATAGTCCGAGGGAATATAAAGACAAAAGTGCGACACCTGGCTTACAAACTACATTGCAAGACTTTGATGCTTCTTTGGGGGCTTGTAACACGTGGGTCAGATGACATTTGCTTCGACTTTGTTACTTATTTAGATATTTGAATACGTAGAACCTAGCTTTTGGTTAGTACCTAAAAATTAGATTTTTAACACATTTACAAGTAGGACGGAACATATAAAAAATAGTTTTTAGTTTCATTGTAATACTTTATTGTACGTATAATAAAATTTAATATATACGAATAGAATGAACATATGAAATAAATTTGTATAATGGCGAATTTATTCCATAAGAGAGATTTCTTCCAGGATTTCCAACCTTTGAGTGGAGTGATGAAAAATAAGTACAACATTTTTATCTAATTTACAAAATATGGCTGATTAATCCAATAGAGATATGGACTGTTAAATATTTTTTACAAAGAGGTTCTGAATTCGATATGTAGAGTTTAATCCCTATATTGTGATTAATTGGGACCCATTAAATTCGGTCTTTGTAATATCGAATTATATCGTAGTTACTTAGAGATGAACACCTATATAGCAAGGTCTTTAAAAGTATACGTAATATAAAATATACATCACTAATTAAATACCTGTTAAAACTTTGTTAATAAAAGTCCGGTTCTATATTATTAAAAAAAGTTAATTTAATACCCTAGGTGGCTACAAAACAGCAGGTTTTATGTTTTGTGCCTACCACGAATTCATTTAAATATTTCATGGATTCGGCCCCAAAAGTAGCGATGTCCTGTAGCTGACTGCCAAACTGGCGCTCCATCATACCTACCATCAAATTGGCAAGCAATCACAACTTGTTTTGACTAAATTACCGTTTCCGACTCGTTGAATGCTAACTAAATATCACACTGGTATAAATGAATATTCACCAATCATTCTGTCGTTATTTGAAATTGAAGTCAGGTTTCAACTACGCGTTTACCTACTACCTGTAATAATCCATACTAACATTATAAATGCGTCTAAAGTGTGTGTCTGTCTTACATTTTTCAGGACCTAAATTAATGAATGAACGATAATTGAGTAACGGATTTTAATGAAAATGCATTGTATCACGAATACGTACAGCTTGTATCTAAAATAATAATCTGGAGTAAAGAAAAAATAGACGTATTTTTTTTTAAATATTGGTAATGAATTTTATATATTTATTATCTGTACATAGGTGCTTGAAAAAGATCTGATCCTCAGAATTTGTAACGCGCAAATTATGACAACCTTGATCTTCTCTAACGCGAGTCATTTTCTTGTTTACTATCTTAATATTGTATGACTATTAATAAAGGCGAGGTAGGTAAATATTAGCAGCGATATTAACCAATATATAAATATGACTTACTAATTATTATTTAGTACTATGACTTCTATTTTAAACTTTTATTGAAGTTGGTCTGTTTATTGTTATGATGACGGATATGACGGCCTCGGTGGTCTAGCGGTCTAGCACACCGCTTTACGACCGATGGTCGCGGGTTCGATTCCTCGCACGGCACAAACATTTGTATTCATAAGTATGATTGTTTGTATCGGTCTGGGTATTTTCTATATATATATATATATTTACGGAAAAAAAATATCTATGTATTTGTATCAGTTATCTAGTACGCATAACACAAGCTTTAGCTAGCTTAACTTGGGTCTAGATGGCGCTGTGTGAATTGTCTGGAGATTATTATTATTACTATTTTTATCCAAAAATTCTCATCTCCCCTCTTAAGGAGAGGAGACGGCAACACATTATTATTATTATTATTATGATATTTTTTGTACAAAATCTGTAAAAACTGTAACAATCAATTGGATGAAGTAGAATCTAATGAAGAATCACCAATTCGACTAAATAAATCTTAAGAAGTATAGGAGTATATTACAGTAAAGATCACATAAGAATATATATAGTTTTGAACAACCACATGAATTTTGTGTGTTAAATTTGGGTCTAAATTAGACACAGTAGTGCTTAATTGACTTTCGCTGAACTTCAATTTAAAGTGCACCTATATCTAAATGTGCGCTGTCTAACTTTTAGAACATAAATTATGTCAAAAAAGTTTGTAATGTTAATAAAACACTATTAAAGGCGCCAATAAAGAGTAAATGACTATATAAAAATTTAAAACCCAGGTATATTAATGCACATGAAATTTTTTTTGTATCTAGTTTTCCCAAAGGCTTCATCTACTTTACTTAAATTTGCTTTAGTTTAATTTGTACAAGTCGTCTGGTTCACCAAACGGCTTACTCTGTAAACAGTGTTCCATTTGAAGGGTGTGAAGGGACTGTGAAATTACAAGACTTATGTCCTTTATAGAGGCAGAAAGTTGTTTACCAGAATGGAAAAGTATCTGACCGCATGGGCGCGGCGTTACATGCCGAAGTGTTGTTAATTAAAGACGATGCTTACCACTTACCATCAGGTGGCGTCACAGTATTTGCCATTCTAGCTATATAAAAATTCATCCAATTATATAATCTCACATCTTTTGATGATAATGGAATGGTGCACTCGCCTGCGCTAGCGGTTTACGGTGGCGGGGCAAAAGTGGAGAACGATAAGATGAGCATGAGGTCAGGTCAGTGTGCCCATGGTGGTAAATTCACAATGAATTTATCACGATGGTCTCCAGGGGGAACCACGTGGAGGTCAACCTGACATGGCATATTGCTAACCATGGGATTATTAGTCCCTTCCCCCTATATAATCTCACTAAGGAATACAAGATACAACGATGTCATTATAAATCAATTCCTAAATTACTATAAAAAAATGTGCTTACGCTTATCTAAATAAAATATTTTGCACCTTTATTTGTTATATAAAAGACTACAGTATTATATAATGCGTACGTGGATAACTTCGCAAGTATGAAAAAACACAAGTGGCAAAATTCGTTACATAAATAAAACCCATCGTACACGGTTATGTATTTAATTAATGTACTCAGTTCAAATTAACTAAGCAAAGCTTGCTGCTTTACGGCGGTATGAGCTTTCTCTGAATTTCTTAATGTTGAGAATTTATATATCTACTATGTATACGTTCTAAATTGCTATCTTACGCGTCATCGCCCTACGAACCTGCCATCTCCTCTTCACAAGTGCAAAAACCCTAAATTTCAGCTCCGATGAGCAGGTAGGTAATGAAATATCAGGATTTATTTAAGAGAATTAGTTCAGTATTCATGTATGTTTATTAGGCATGTATGGTTATTTTATATAAAACAATGTTTACTAGTTATTCCATTCTATAGCACAGGTATAAAAAAATCTTTTGTTAAAATATATACTTGTATTTTAATACGAATTGAGTTATGCAGCATTGTAATTTAATATTGTCGTGACTTCTATTTTAGTTAATAAGGTTTAGGAAATATATCATTACATGAAACTACATTTATTGACGTTTAAATCGGCCAGGTTAGGTACTCCTAACGTATCAGAACGTTTCATGTTTCCATTTTCATTCATATCACTATGAATGAATCAACACAATGGCGCCAATCTACCATAAATCTTACTATGAATATTACACTGGTTGAGTGCCTTCACGAATAATTGTGCTACGTGTGACGTTTAATACCTACTTCATCCAGCGCCTCGGTCGATATTTTAAAATATCATCCAATTTCCTTGGCTGTCGACTTGTAAGAAGATTAACTACGGCGAACGGTCTTACCGATGGGATTAAGTTGATTAACAAGCAGCCAATTTAAGTTTAATGTTACTTTAATATTAAAATTTTTAAAAGTATTGTTTTAGAAAGTAATTAGATATAGTTTGAGATATTTTAAAGATAAGGATTTACCCGCACTGCGAAAATCAACTGCTATGTATAGAATACTAGCTATGTCCGCGACTTCGTACGCGTGGAATAGTGACCATGAACAAATAAAAAAAATAATGTAACCTAAAAAGCCAAAGAAGTAAGTTTCAAGCTTCTAGCTTTAAAAATGACGAAATTTACAACCTATCATCTCCCCTTTCAACCCCTTACAACTCTGTTTTCGCATTAAAAAGTACCCAAAGGACATTGGTTATTCATATATATATGGTATATTTTGACTTTAAAAAAATATATTTATAAACATTAACATAAAAAAACTATTTAAAATATGCCCCGGTGTATGCCTCCAACTCACATTTTAGTGGATTTTATTTTTATTCGTTAATCACGTGTACTGATATCCAGAAATCACGGAGGGCGCATAATTAGAGTTGTCAAGTTGAAATTATATACTACTATAATGTATGTAAACTAAATAGGCATGTAAGGTCATGACAAGAAGTAGGTATAGTTATCTACACATAATAATTAGCGCTTTCATTGACTCTACAACATTTATTGTAATAGATTAATTATTACAGTACATATTATTATATTACATAATACAAAGATACGAAGACTCAAATTTACTGATTGATTGATCCATTTTACAACTTAAACTTGAAATATAAGTTTCGTTCATATCATTATTATTAGAATTAATAATAATAATATCTCTAGACGATTCATACAACGTAATGTTTTTTTTCTGTAAATATATACATACTTAGAAAACACCCAGACGAATACAAACAATCATAGTAATTCATACAAATGTGCGAGGTATCGAACCCGTGACCATTAAAAATGAAGCGATGTGCCAAACCGCTAGACCACCGAAACCATCGAATTAACAAACAATACGTACTCTCTAATATTAATCTGTTGAGGACGTAGATATGTGGATTATAGTTTATCAGAGATTATTAAATTGTATTTGTATTTATTATATACAAGAAGTCATTTGATTAACAATCATAAATTTATTAATTATTGTAATCAGTGTCCGGTATTGAATTATTTCATTCTTGTTCAGTCCTGTCTTTTTATTAAACACCACAAGTCACAGTTGAATAAATATTTAATGGACTTTCTTTATTACCACTAAGAACTTAAAACAAATAGGTATACAAAGAGTATTCGAACTTCAATTCTTCTTCTAATTTAATTAATTTTACTTGACACAAAATTGTTTTTATAAAAATTTCTACATACATATACAAAAACCACCTACAAAAACGTTATTTATATGTGTTACGTTATTGTTGTTGTTACATACATGCAAGTACATAAATAGCATTTTTGTAATATTCATTATGTCTAAAACAATTAATGTTGCACAAACTTTACTCATGACTTTCAGTGACTAATACAAAGAGATAACATCCTAATATAGGCAGAAATTTAAATCTGTATCATGCCAGAGTTGTATTTATTTATATCCTCCGCAATATTTCACCAGCGTCTGTGGTATTCGGTGATTGTTTTAGTTTGTTTGCTTATGCAAATTCAGTCCCACTAAGAACATATCTACTTAACAGTGTACAGGAATAAATTTAAAGAATTTGTTTATCTAAATATATTAGTCTCACGCTACTTTGTACAATGTACATAATATCATATTGTATATCATAAAACAAATTTACAAAATGTAGGACAAAATTGGACATTTCAGCATTGGTATCCAAGAAACTGAGCTTTCGCAACGAAATACTCGTATAGATACTATATGAAAATTAAAAACCAATATTAATTATATTTCTGGACTTTTCATACATATATAAACATTACAAAAGAAAGACGTGACACAGAAAACAGGAGCATTTAAGTTAAATAGAAATTTACTTACCAACATTTACAAATGTTGCGATACACGTTTTATTAATTAAATATAAATACATACATATTTGTTTAACTTAGCAGGGTGATGTTGAATGTTCATTAAAATATCCTTTGTTCCTCTTCCTCTTATTGTAAAATAAATAATTATTCATTATTCATTTTCGAGTTATTTCAACCACGATAAAGTCAGTACCTATGAATAATGAACGAACGTATGAACTATTACAAAATTATAAAAATAAATGTTTGTTTATATATTTAAGCCATAGTCGTATTACTTCTTTTTCTTTGTTTATTGAAAATAATTTCTTTCACCTTATATATCTTCTTAAATGCGTAGGCCTGAATGGATAAATTTAATAAGGCAATGCTTTTCCTGAAGCATTTTCATTATCTTGTGAACACTCGTTAACTCGACGTTTACTATTTAAATTATAGCATGAGCCGTTATTTGCGTGTGGGTTCGCTAAATAGGTGCAATTGGCGTAAAACTATAAGAGGTAGTTATTTTATATCTATTATAATGAAAAACGGTTGAAAAAATGTGCCAAGTAAAAATTTGTACCATTTTTATTTAATTCCTATGATGTTATAACTGTCAATTAAAAGATAACATCATTACATTTTACACAGTAGAAAATAAAGTCGCTGTCGCTGTCTGTCCCTATGTATGTAAGTCTTTAAAACTACGCAACGGATTTTGAAGAGATTTTTCTTAATAGATGGAGTGATTCTAGAGGAAAGTTTATATTAATATATCTACACTCGTGCGAAGCCGGGGCGAGAAGCTAGTAACGTAGTAACGTAATCTCTAATACGCTGTATCTACCTACTAAACCGTCTATCAAACTATTTGTCAGAACTCAGAATCCGTGCTTCAATTATAAGAAGAACAAATATAAAAAAAAAACATCAATAGAGACCCGCACTTACATACCCGGAACTGGTAGTCAATCATATTTGCCAATATGAACTGCTTACAAAGAACGAGCCAATCGCACACAAAAGACATTCAAAAGTAACATCTTGTATTCTCGTGCTGTCTGTATACATGCGCTAATCGCTTTATGACGAGCAAATTTTTTGCTCGATTAAGTCATGATTTAGACACGATAGGTACCTACTGATTGAAAGAGTAGATAATCGATTTCTCTTTAACGAAGTGTTATAGAAGATTTCTTATGCGATGTGATCTTATCTGACTTATTTGAAATTTTGCCAGCGTTTAGTTAAAATAACACGACGAGATGGATCATCCAATAAAATTAGAAAATAGAGTTGTTTTTTAAATCCCGATAATGTTAATTTTTACACTAGTATTATTATAATTATTAACGAGAATTTAGTCAACGTACTATATTTTTGACTATGGAGTCAACTTTTTATACCTACCTCAATTGAACGTCGAACGTCGTTATTTTAAGTGTGACACATTAGTTGACAGCGCATCGCCACGCACAATGCAACGTAAGATAAAAACACTAACAATAATAGGTAATTAAAATACCAAATATTAAATATTAAAATAAACAAACAACTTCCATTATGCTATACTGAAATCAAGAGACATATATTCTTTTGTTGGTTGATAATTAACTTTCATAATTCTTAGTTTACAAACAAGCTGCTGAAGATAGAAATAGGTAAGATAGAGGCTTGGTAAATGACTCTACTTGATAATTCTGTTGATTCTTCTCAGCTTCTCAAAGCCTGATAGTATCTTAAATCTAACATAAGACGTAGAATGTAACTTAAGCGTATTTTTTAATAAAATTATCTACACGATTATCAAAACCATGTTATTTTATTTACATTATGTATTATTATTTCTAAAAAGAGTAATACTAATGTGAAAATAATTATCATGATAGTAAAAAATTTAAAAATATATATATATATATATATACGAATCAACTAAATAGGAACGTTTACTGAATGTTACCTTGTTTAATGATACCCACTCATAAAATCATCATTAGAAGACGTACCAGAGCGAAATGAATTTGAGTAAACAGAAGTTAAACAATAGAATTAGGTATCAGTATTATATGTTAATAAATACGACTATGATAAAGTCGGTGTATATGTTTTTTTTAAATAGTGATGTCCATAATAGACTAATAGTATACCCTGACAGGCCACCATCCATCACCGTTTTGATAAATTCACCATGAATTTACCACGATTATCTGTAGATTCAATCGAAAATATTCTGTAAAGCATTCCCCGCATGCAACCTAATTTCAAGGTTGGAATTAAAGACAATTTTATTACTTTATCGTTTCGCTGTAATCGAGTCTCAAATTATGAAGCTGGGAAGTAAACTCATAACTGTTCTTTTATCACAAACGGCGTTGCGGCGAGGGATATAAAGATGCTAAATAATTAATTACTGCAATAAAATACTGTACAGACACTCAGTTGTGGAGTGCGATTTAATTCCACCCCAAATATTTTTTTCGATCATTCACAGGTAATTGCATATCAAGGCTGAATGAATGTACGTGAGATATGTCGAGAGCCATCAAGTTGAATTTACACTGTAATCAAAAGAACAGCCGATGTCATACCATCGAAATGAGACGTACTGTTGTACAACACGATCTGTCAGTGTGTCATGAACGAAATTTTTAATACTTTTTTAAACCTTTATTACATGCGAAATTAAGACGTATATTACACGCATTTGTAGGACTTGGCAATTTCTTTATTCAAGTATAAGATAGTTTGATGTTTAATGCAAATATGTTGCAATATTGAGAAACAAACAATGATAAATTGTAAGTGTTATTTCTATTGTTGACGCAATAATTTAAAATAAATTATATTTAAATGGTGTCTAATTACCTATCTAGTTGTTGGTATTACGTAATCAGCATTATACTCTTTATGTTAGTTGGGACATACATATAATATTGTCAGTTGTTGAATTTATTATCTTCACTTTAAGTTTTATTTATATAGCACTATGTACTTTAAAAGTCATAAATAAATATATTTAGTTTCTACAATAATGTTATTATTTTATTAAAATACTTTTGAAAACCTTCTCAACTTTTAATTAATGCTAATAGTAAATACGTTGAATGAATTTTACTAGCTTACGAATCTTGTGGAGTCGTTTGTGTTTACCTATTCCTGCTGAGTAATGTTTACTTACATACAATTTAATGGAAATAGCAAGACATGCAATTAAGTGTAAGTGATAATGCATGGAACTGACGTAGATGTCTAATAAGTAAGTCATTTAATGTTTTATCGACTGACGATTACTAAATTTTTTATTTTACGTGATATGTTTAGTGGTTAGTGGGTTTTCAACTGTGTCATCTCCAATTCCAGCAATTCCATTATTTTTGTATAAAACTTTGATAGGTGTAAAATAATCTGTAAATGATAATAAAACATATACCTATATTTATAGAATGTTTGGAAGATAAGACTCCTTTCATTTTATGGTAGTTGTAATATAATATATTTCTCGTTTTGAAGGTATTAAAATAAAGAGATTTACATTGATAAATATTATTATAACAAACTTAAATAATTAATTAAGTTAAAATGTCGTTATATTTATTTGTGAGACGTTATCGAGATATCGTATTACAAGTAAATAAGAATAACATTTCTACCATACATAACATACGTTTAATATCTATTTTATTTATATCAAATTAATCTCCTTTTAAAAAAAATGGCCTGTTGCGTAAGGACAAATACGTTTTAATGTTAAGCTTATTGTCGTAAACCACTTTGAAATACTATGTGGTAACGTACAAACCAAGCCAGGACCACCTTACGTGATTTAATTAATAGTAGCATGCTTACAAATTGAGGTTTAACGACTGGCAGACTTAATAGCACACCGATACATGCAGCCTGTGAAATTATATGTCTGATACAAGTGAACATGTCGAGTGACATGCATGTGCTGAAATTGTACAATTAATATGTCATGTTAGCATACCAGATATTACTTCATCTATTTATTATATTTAATTCAGTCTATTTTACATTCAAGGAGGAACGGCATTTTTGTTAATTAGGCATAATAAGGGCACAATTTAAAGTAAAAAATTGATATAAGTACATACATGGTGACTGAGATAGATTTTATACAGTAAAATATTGAATTTACTTACTAATTAACTAATCTGGAAGTGAAGTTGCATAAAGGCATATTGCGTATTATGCTTTTTTAAGTATTGATATGACAAATCACCGAAGGTAATGCCGATTTAATTTTTGTTTAAATTATAGTATTTTATTAGCAAAACCAAATTTGATGTCATTTTTTCTAGTAATATTGAAATAATGTCGGTGTACCAAAGAAAATAAAAAAAATTTAGAAAAACACATATAAAACTTAATTAGTTTATGTTATGATATAACATCCCAGTTTCTTTATGACGATAAATAAAATTGTATTATAATTTTAAGATATATATTTTCTGTTATGCATAAAAAATCATTACATAATAGCATTTAAATGTATTAGCAGTTAGATTGTCGTTCGTTAAGTGAAATCTATAAATTGTATTGATTTGTCCGTTGCCGCACCTTCTTTAAAGCATTGGAAAATCAAAATAAACCACCAGGCATTATAGCTTTGCGATTTCCTGATCGACCTAATAAACTTGGGTAAGTGGGGGCCTGCAGTCGATCAACCAACACAAATGGGGCCGATTGCTTCCACAGGGCTCCACTGGGACTAGGTGTGGCGTTGGATGTTATTTTTACTGCAATGCGCTTGAGTGGAGTGGCTTTTGTATGGACTTGGTCGGTCGCTTTGGCAATTACTTTGTTATTTAGCAGACTATTCAACTACTTGAGGTATTTTGCTGTAGTCAAATAAATTACTTGTAAAATCCCCTCTTGGTAAGCGGTATTTCATTAGTTATATTACAGATTCCAAGTTTGTATGAGCATCACTCAGCATGCACTCGTACTTGTTCGTTGGTAGAAAAAGGAAGCAAGTTCATATATGTGTAGTTCCTAATATTAGTCTGTAGTCTGTACTTACTTCGGGGCCAATAAAATAGGTAAACTTAAAAGTCTTACAACTTAAAGTATTAATGTATATTACTATACTCCTTTTTATTGTATTCTCTATAAAGTAACACAATATTGGACTCAAAGATTTATGGAGTGGCATTATGCTCCATTGACGGGCAATACGAGCAATTTCGGATTTGGCTTTTATTACATTTAAATTGAAATTGACTCGTTCATTCGGATAGCCTTATCTGATTTATGTAGTTCACACATTCAGGTACATTTTATGTAATGAATACAGATGGCAGGCTTTTATAAAAACTTGTTAGTAGCGGGCGGGTGAGAAATGTGCGAGTCGGCGCCGGTGAGCGATGCTCCCCGATACGTCACGCTACCGAGACAACTGCCCGATGTCCGACGGGCACCGTGACCACATTATTCACCCGCATGTGATATGAGGTTTTTCTTATTACGGCATGCTCATTATCTTGCTACTAGGGATGTGTCCGCTGTAAGGTGGGATTGTAAAAATCATCTCTGATTTATATAGGACGCATCTATTATAATGACTATGATATATACTGAAACATTTGTACTAGTTGATACTAGTACTTATTATGCGTGAACTTCCACAATTATAATATTAGTATATTTATCTAGCCTAATATGATATATTTTGAGTAAATACAGATATAATATCCTCATATATTCGAGGGAGTCGGTGGTCCAGCGGTTTAGCACATCGCTTTACTTCCGATGATCTTGGGTACCATTCCTCGCACGGTAAAACATTTGTATTCCTGAGTTTGTTTACAAAAAAAAGCTATCTACATCGACTCATGACTTTGTAAAGTAATACAATAAAATGAATATTATTATACCTGCGTCTTTTTACTTGTATTTGTGAGTAGGTTTGTCATGACATAATACTGTATAATTACGATTATTTAGGTACATGTATATTGTAGAAGGTACTTGCCGACTAAATGTGGTCATCATTAAATCATTAGCGGCGAGGGTTTTCAAAATACATGCTAATTTCGAGGTAAACAATTACAAAAATTATTGAAAATTGTTTCTTTTAATACATTTAAAACAATTTCGCTGAAGATTGCGTGCGCATGTTAGCTGCTGCTATGATTTTACGTAATTGCTCTACTTGTTCAACATGAAAATTTCAAATAAATAAAAAAACTGGCAAGGTGCGAATTGAACTATTGCGGATACTGACGATTCCAAACAAATATTTTAGACAGATTTATGCGATAATTTATTTATATATTATTTATGAGCTTACTGTATTCCATCGCTCGTAAATAATCCTATCATATTTACGTAATCTACACAATCGTAAATAATTGCGAACGAAAATTGTACTACTAAAATAAAATTATACTCGTATATAGATAAGAAAAACACAGTTATTGCTTTTTTGTTTTATTTTTTTTATATTTAGAGAAATGATGATACTAAACTTTATCATCACTATGATTTTCTTGGTTTAGGAAATGGAAATGTATAATTATATTTATTTATAATAGATGTTTGTTGATTTTTCAAAATACTATGCTTGTCGTCGTCCTTTGAACGTCTTTTGAATTTATTATATACTATACATTTTTGTTTTGTAAGTCTAAAACAAGATTTTTTAAAAAACAAAGTACATAGTACTACTCAAAGTATTATATAATTGAATGTTACTTTAATAAAACAAATCAAAATGTCTGCCTTAAGGGGGTCTTCCTATGTCATGGGTTGAAAAAATCGATTTTTTTTTTTTCATAAATTGCTCCCTTAACATGTCTAGAATACGGTAGTAAAGCGATTTTAGAAAATTCGAAGTCGTTTTAAAGATACAGCGGGTAAAAAATAGCGGTTCGGAGCGGTGAGTTGGCAGTTAGAGACCGGGCCTATTGTGTACCGTCGGCTTTATACCTGGCCTCCCTTTTATTAATATATTTGTTTATACAAGTTTAGACACGTTTCTACAGACTTAAACAGAAAAGGAGCAGGTAAACTTACTGATAAAGTTATCCAAGAAATTACAAAATTCTACGGATTAGCAATTCGACGCCATCCAGATTCGCTTGAAGATATATAGTTTGGGCAACGTACTATCACAAATGTTCTTCTGATGAAAACCCTCAGCATCAATTTGGTCCAGAAGGCGAAGACAGTTGGTGTAAATGGCGTAAGGCTGAAGCTAATAATGAACTGGACCAATTTCATCACGATAAACCACCTCTAATTCCGCAAGTCCAAGAAGCTATCAAACCGGTTTTCGAAGATTTATCGAAAGACGAATTATTAATTCGTTGTTTAGGAGCAGAGACACAAAACAATAACGAATCTTTGAATTCTTTGATTTGGACTTTCGCTCCTAAACATCTTCATTCTGGTCCCAAAGTTGTTGAAATTGCTAGCTACTTAGCAGTTATTATCTTTAATGAAGGTTTTCAAGGTATTTTAAAAGTTATGTCGATTATGGGATGCCCTGTTGGTTGAAGCCCAAGCGTATGTTGAGAAACGGGATGAAAAGCGAATCTTACGCTCTGAGCGGCGCGTAAGTGATGTCGTTAAACAAGCCAGGATTGACTCAAGAGCTGAACAATCTGCTTTAAAAGAGTTTCACGAGGAAGAGGAAGGAATACTCTATGGACCAGGCATCGCCGTGAGTGTAAGTTGATTTTTTAATAGTTTTTAACGGACTTGAAACTTTAAACGCGTTTTTCTCAAAACTGTGTTTTTCAAACTTTCCTCCATTGTATCTCAGAAACGGCTGGACCGAATTACTTGAAATTTACAGGGCACACTCAATATATGTAAACGCATGGAATGAACTATTATCAATCGAAAATTTTCAAAACTTCGATTTTTTTATAGCAAAAAACAAAAAAAAAACGCCTAATTTGCAACTTTTATTTCAAATGTCTATCAAAAATCCAATTTTTTTTATATTCATTTGATTATAGGTCATTCCGTGCTTTTAAGCCTACAAATTAAAACGCCGTTTTTTTTTTTTTTTCAGATAAGCCGATCAGCCGGAATCGTGGAGGAAGTGGGAGCTCTTTTTTTCGAGGCGGGGGTGTTCAGAGCGCTGTAACTCTAGTTTGACTGAATATTTTTAGCTGAAATTTTATATTTATACTGTCCAAATATGTGTTAATAAATGATAAAAAACTTGAAGCTCTAAATATTTACTGGTCGTAGAAAAAAAATCCTAAAATATCCCTAAAAAACAGGCCGTCACATAGGAAGACCCCCTTAATACCTGAAGAACAAAATAGATTACAGAAAGTTTATGCAAAAGGAGACACATTCATCTTTGCAAAGTAGTGACATAAAAGCATCCACTATCTCCCTACACAGCAAAAAATATAGATAAATCCTATCTGGAATCATCAATATATATCCAACTAAAGTTTGAACATATAACGGATCGAGCATCGATTCTGGAATTTCTTTGTATGTAGCTAGCTAAACAATGTGCTGTACAGGTCCTTCACTAAATAATTATTATCGGTAGATATCCATTTCTCGCAATTTCCTATCCCCGCTATGTATGTCATCAAATATGTATGTATTCAATAACCTGTACGGCATAATAGAGTAACTTTCAAGCATTGTCCCCTGACAAATGCGGGGAGATATCGCCGGGAAGACAATAACCACAAATTGCTGCCCTTGGGCGGTTTAAATCGTGCACTCGCCGCCTGGCTGCCCAGGTACGGGTACAATACCGGGCCTTTTACGTCCCGATACGGACTATTTACCACTTTCTCTATTTAACTCTATTGCCTACATTTGTTACTGTAATCTGCTATCTTATCTTATTGTATATATTTTCACGAAGATATACGCATTGTTGAATTTTACAATAATTTTAAATCACCCTCAATTGTCTGGACATTTCCGTTAAAGCTCAATCCAAAAAGATGTAATGATTTCTGAGATAATTATTAATTGGTAGGTACCGAATTTAATAAATTGGAGACAAGAATTCTCGAGAACAGTTACAGATAATATAATCAGACGTCAACACTGACTCTTACTTGACTGATGCCTCTGGTGTTGCAGGTGAAAAGAATGAATGTCTTTTGGTCCTTTTGTACTTTGAAAAAATTTTTGTTTAATGTAATATCTCCCAATAAATAATGAAGGAATTCTCGATCGTACGTAATATTTAATACGAATTTTCAACAGATAACATGTAGATACCTATAGCAAAAAATCTACTTTTTACAAGAAATAGAGAATTATTTTTATTTGGTTGGCGTAAAAAGAAGGAAATGATAATAAATAAATAATCCATAGTCAGATAAACGAGATATAATTTGGTAAATGATAAAAATTGATTTGTATGTTAAAATAACGACTATGTTGGATATAAACGTAGTTAAAAGTAGTAGATAACCTATTTATATGATTATCGTTCTATGATTTATCTCATCGGTCGTCGGTGCTGGTCTTCGTGTACGTGATCCTACAATATTAATTGGTTAGATGGTTAAAAAGTAGCAAACATCACCTCTAACGCATACTTTTCGAGGTATATTAATTAAGCTATTTTGTATTTATTTACAAAAAAGAGTACTTATATCAGTTGTCTAGTACCCGTAACAAGCTCTGCATACCGTGGGACTAGATGGCGCTGTGTTCATTGTCTAGGGTTATTTATTATTATCATGTACATACAATTATATCCGAAACCAAATATATGTAACATATACAAAGCATATAACTAAGTATTGTCTATATTCGAAGATTATATAACCAAGTTCATAATACCACGCATATTCACACTTGGTTATCTACAATTCATTTATACTTATCACCGAGTATTACATATTACTTGTAAACTATTTATACTTATCAATCCTGATACACTTACGATATGTATATTTGTATGTCATAAAATTGATTGAAAAATAATACATAACAATTTCCAACAAATTACCAATTTCAACAATACATAAACTGTTTTGAATATACCACTTAGTGGACTAATATTAAAACTTTAAATTATAGTATACTACGTGGAATATAAATACAACATTATTATCCGTATTATTAATAATAAAAAAATCATACTTTAATAATAATAACAATAAATTAAAGCAAGTAAGAATTTATTAATAGGATAAGTAAATATAATAGGATTGATTAAGTATTATAATAAATTATATCCGTACGTAGAATTAACTACGTATTACAATTTAATCTTAGTTCACTAGTAATGCATAATGATGCCTAAATAAATAAAATAATATTTTTAAAGCATACAATTTAGCATTCTATATGAATTTTTGTGGTTTGTGTATAAATAAAATAAATTTTAATAAAAATATCTTCATGGAAATGTTTAAGACACCGCTTCGTTTATGCGTACACTGATTACGCCTCGAGGTTTGAGATAAAGGAAGAATGTAATTTATTTATCAATTCGCCGCATGTTATCTCTCCTTTTTTTGTTTTTTATTTATCCCTGTCATCTCTGAAAGGGATGTTTTACTCGCAACGACAGCAACAAGTGAATATGTAATGTGTCACTTTATAAATATAAACCATTTTCGGTTTTATTAGATTATTTAAGTGCCAAGATATTAATTCCACTTTCTAAAATAAAAAAAAACGTGACGGTAAACAAAATTTTTTTAAATAATTTTGAATTCTATTTCTGTAGGCGCAACTTGTATTTGTGTTCGAAACCTATTTTTCGTGTTACCTAATTTTAAATCGTTACAGCTATAAAAGTCATATCGAAATTATGTCAATGAAAAATAACTACAAACGGAACCCAATTCCGATTTTAGTCCGTACCTTATTATGTATACGGCATACATTTTAGTTTTGATTTCTTTTATTATTAACAAAAATGTTTTTTAAAGTAAGTAAACAGAAACTAATTTCTACATTTCTACTTAAAAAAAAAATAAAGGGCACTAAATAAGTTTTGTCATATTTATTTCGGAAGCTAGATTTAACGGTAAATCCCTCATTTGATACCTGATAGTAGATAATGGTAGATTTAGTACTATTTTTGACATTAGGTATGATTTTCTAAATAAATATGGAATATAAACTATATACAAGAACAGCGCCTTTTAACTGCCCAGGTAAAATGCAGTATGTGACTGACCTATTTAAAATATATATTTGTTGCAGGTATCTGGCGCCATAGAGTTGGCAGACCCAGCCAATGCAGCCCAACTGCTAGAGCAATTACAAAGCGCGGTGGGTAACAAAGCAATAATACCAATAAAGGTATACACAGCCTATACATATTTCCACGACTATCTTTGTTTTCAATATTTAAAATTGTCTGTTTTATATATGAATTTTCAGTATTGAAATATTTTGTTCCTATACAACACTGTTGTAAATTGATCTGATTGGTAGATGTTAACTCAGGAATAAATATATACTTACGAGATTAAATAATAGAATCGTATGAAGTTAAGTTTTATACACATAGTATTATTAAACGAAGAATTTTGCTATATTATTTTTAATACTAACGAATGACTTAACTTATTCGAACCAATTTACGGGAAAATTGTTGTTTGTATGTGTAAGTATAGCGTGTGGCAGATTTATATAAATTTATCTGTGGCTAATAAATTTTTAAAATGTTAATTAGTTGTAGAATTACTATGCCTTGTTGTTTTTTTAAATTTGTAAATTAATTTATTATGTGGTGGCGTAGTAAGAATACGAAGTATCACTCCTTTATGTATTCAAGATATCATAACAGTAGTTTATAAAGCATCGGTACAATAAAGGGAAAACTGGTAATAAAACCCTATTTCAATCCGCTTGGATAGCATGGTAATAGTAGGCTGATATTCTCCTCCTATGGCGAGAGATCGGTGCCCTGTGATGAGTTGTTATGGGTTTTATGGATAAGATATATATTGTTGTTAATGACTGTTAGCACTTGGTGGAATACAGTAATCTATTAGGTTATGGATGAATATTTATTACTCTTTCACGCGAAAAATACCGGCTGGAGACATTAACACATAGAATAATATACGGAGCCTAGCGACATTCAGCTGCTATTAATATAAAGAGTTATCGCTTATGAAATTATTAATAAATTATTACCGTTCTGATTTCAGTGCAAAATATCAATATAATAAGTCAAACTCCACAATAAAATAAAGTTAGCGGGTGAAGATCGAATCATTAAGGAACGCTATCAGTACCTAATGGACTTATACAGTTATTATAATGAAATGAATACAAAAATTATACATTCTGTATACTGGGTTTAACCGGTAATGGCTGTGTTTACAGCCACCTAAGTATATATAATATATAAATTTAATGCAATTACTGCTGGAGTCTCTTGTCGGAAGGGTCCACATCGTTAACTTTCATATTCGGCGCTCATGGTAACTCTCGTGGATATGAGCTGCGAGATATGGCTGATATAAATGTGTGTTGGCAGCTGGAAATTGCTAAAATTACCCCCCATTACGTTTATGGGTGGCATGCAAGAAAGTGGCACGACCGGCGGCGGGTCACAGCGTGTCTCACGACGTCACCGTCAACATATGTGTTATATTATGCATTCTAAATTACTCTAACGATTTCGGTGAAATTTTGTGTCCCGTACTTTGCCTCATTATAGTATAGTATTTTCGTTTGGTACCGTTAGAACTGTAGCGTATTAACAGTTATTTAATAAAGTATATGTACCTGTGTTATAACAATTAATTATTCTGCTATGTTTCGTAAATATTTTCTATTTCGGTTTCCGTATTTAGATATTTTGTTAATTTTATACGATATAAAATGTAATGTCCACGGTCTACTTCGCTTATAATAAATATGTGTATATACATATATGCATAAATTAAATTCTTAATTAGAAAAAATATAATAATGGAAGATAGTAAGTACCGTTATATTATGAAATACTTGTAAAAAATTCTTTTTTTTTTAAATTAATAATAATGTTTTAAAATGTATTAAGTATCCGTAGATCTTAACAATAAGTTATACTGTAGGTATTTAAAATACAACGGTTGGAAAGGTAAACCTCGGGCAAGGATTTAGAAAGCTCTAAGTACAATACAAACATTAGCAGGTTCACACCGACGCACGCAGTGCTACATTCCTTACACATATTCCCTTTCCTGTTTGATTACTGACCAAACACCGTTTAGGATGTAATGATACGTTATCGTTTCTTTAATGCTATTATGGGAAAATTGTATTACCAATTATTTTTTTATGGATAAATATGGTACGACACACCAGGCTTCGCTAACGATATATGCTGGCGAGGTACCAGTGGAGGACTATGCATTCACCAGCACCAGGAACTAACCGGGAAGGTTTTCAGAAGTACCGCATGAATGTCAACCTGTCATGACAATACTAGCAATGGGGTTAATAATTCCCAATACTAAACAATCACCCTTTCCTGTAATAAAATTTCTAATACTTGGCTCTGGTTTATTTGTTCAACATTTAGTACTACTACTACTGTGGTACTATGTTGTTTGTTGTCTACTTTCCCAGGATATAGAGTTTCATGCCATCAGGCAATTGGTTTATTTATGTGGCTCTAGTGCCAGTGCCAGAGCGAGATATAAAAGTGTTTAATGTGTTAATCTAGAAAGTATGTATTATGTCTATGAACCTTAATTTAAATTTATCATCATCATCATCATCATCATCGCAGCCCGGAAGACGTCCACTGCTGGACATAGGCCTCCCCCAAAGATCTCCAATTTAAATTTATAATGTTTAAGTATTATTCAGTAAGAATATATACAAACATTTACTAAGTTATAATATTAGATTGAATTTAATGTATTAGTTAAATAATAGATCTACCAATTTATATTCATGATACGTACTATTTTCCGTCCCTTGCACTGGTGTATTGCCCTTTATTCTCCTAATCGTGAAACATTGCATTCTTACTGCATCATCATACTGATAAAATATATGTAAACAAAGTACTAATTCATGATATATTGTTTGTTTACTTATTAAATATATCTGAAATAAACAGCGGTCCTAAGCTCAAACTCTGTGGCCATAATCAATTATAATTTATTGCTCATAATGAAATATTTGTGACTGACGAACGCTGTGATATTCAGTTGTTACTGAGCGATTCCTGCGCAAGTAAGTGTTGTATTATTACACAATACTAATGTATGTATGTCTGTATATAATTTAACTATAAGTTAATTAAAAATTCAAATGCATTCACATGTAAATTGATGCGTATATCGACGTCTGTGTAATCTAAACAGTATTCTTAACACGTGCGGTTTGATTGACATCAAACTGGGAGTAACTATGGCTGTCCCGTTTATAGAACTTTGTTTACGACAATCGCGGATGCTGTGTTTACGCAATTGAAGGTAAGCTTATGAAAGGAATACCTTCTATTTATTAGTTCTTATATTATTACGTTATGTGTTCATCTATTAATAGTAGGTAAATCTAAACTGTTTTTACAGTAATTACTACTTTATCAGAAACTCTTAGAAAGTGTATTCAACATGGGCACTTAGCATAGGCAACATTTATAAGTCCCTTAAAGCTCGGAATATCAGTACATACTGAAATAAGAGATTGAAAAGGAGTGATGTGACACATTGTGTTCTTCTATCTTACTCTACTTCAACACAACATGAACATCCTACATCCTGCTTTTTAATCGTAGTAATAATATTGTAAGTGCATATATTTAGTACAAAGTGATATATCCTAAAAATACATGCAAAATCTGTATAAATTATATATAACGCTTAACGTAGTTCTGTTTATTAATATACTTTATAGAAAATATTAAAATTAAATATTGCAAATTTCGAAAATATCAAAGTTATATATCAAAATTATTATTTGTGTTAATTAATATCTCATAAATATTATGTGTGGTATTAACTTATTTTTAACACAACTTACAAAATGTTTATTTGTAAAGGGTACTAGATGAGTTTGTATTTGCAGGTTTCTCTCGGCTGTACCTATCTGCTTTTTAAATGTTACAGTAGTATCTCTACATTTCTATGCCATTAAAACATTGTTGATTACAAGATAGATATCACCAATTTATATACAAACATGTCACCGCTGATTAATCGTGTCGTCCGAAGACGTGAAACAGCGCTATTACCTTAGATTGCTATTATTAGGTACATAGTTTAGTGTATGTCAGCCAAATTGTGAGGGGTTTGGATGTTAGATTATGATAAATGTTTAGGTGTATTAGGGTTTGGGGATGTTATAGTACTGAATTAATAGTGCGGAGGCGGTGCGGTAGTTAGCTGCCACAGTGTGGCCGTGGTGACGCTTTGTGGCGGTGAGTAGCGCGGCGCCCCGGGCCTGGCCGGACCAGTGCGCCGCGTGCCCGCGACCTGTCCGCACACATTATACTATCCACACGAGCATGCGCGGCCAACTGTCAACTCACGTGTTACTTTATAGTGGTTGGTGTTATTGAAGCCAGTTTACGCGATTTTATAGAACAAATCGCGTGTAACTTGGCGGTTCCCAGTGATGGTGCGTGACAACCGTTGTCTTTAACTCCTGAGTAAAGACGGCGCGCTTGTATTATAGCCACTTTAAAAATGTTTTTATACTGATGTCGTAACAAACAAATGATGTGGTGTTTTATCGTCTGAGGCTCGCTCATGAGATGACATTTGCGAACCGCCGCCGGCGACGTCTCAAAGATGAAGTTGTTTAAGAGGAGCTTGTCGTTCAGCCGAGATAAACAAAAACGGGTTTCACCCACAGACGATCCCTTTGAGAATGAGGTAGGTACCTGCACCCTACCTCCACTTCTCTCTTTAAAAACAAATTAGCACCCCCGTTCAACAGTGTGATATTGCATGGTCGACACTTTCTTTTTTGATACTAGCATTTATTTTGTATTTGTGTTTATGAAACTCGATATTTTGTAGACTATTATTAAATGATTACTCAAGTTTCTCAGAAATCTACATTACTTAAAATTTACTAGCGAAGTGTAAACTTTAGATATAATATCGTGTCTATTTATTTCTCGATAGCTGATAAGCGTAATTACAAGTGTTTTTCTAGACTAGATGTTGCTACGTTTCAGTAGAATAAATTGAAAGGCAAGGTTATCTTATCAGCGGAGGCCACGGCGCACAGTTCCGAAGCGTTTAGTCAGTTAAGGTTCAATTTTGCAATTCGAAAATAGGAATCCGGCTTCTTGTTTACAAGTATGGTAAATACTTAGATATGTGTATTTCAACTGTATGGCTTGCCTTCGAATCAGGTTATTATTGACAATAGGATCATTACAATTAAAATTCTTTTAAATTATTATGCGCTACAATGATTACATCACTATCGTGAGAGTGTCAAGTGGTTATGAAAATTTAATGACTTTAAGTTGCAAAGATAAGTTAAGTTACTTATTGTCAACTCGACGTATTCTATAAATGTACCTAATCCATTCATCGCGATACTTAATTTGCATAAGTTTATAACTAAACATATTCTGATACTATTTACAACGCAATAAAAAATATTTGTCTTTAGACCTGTATGTGGGTAAACACAGTTACTACACATTCGGACATTTTATTGTTACTAGAAGTTATTTACACAATTGTTTAAATAATATACATCATATCAGACATTGAAACAAATATCTAGGTTTGAAGCAAGATTTGCGGACGCGAGCGCAGGTCTATTCAATAGTGATTGAAAACCAGTATCGGCTTTGTTCGACTGCACCTATTTGCATAGAAAACGGGCTTCAAAGATGACATAGAAGGATAAAGGAGTCCAGAGAGGTAGAATGGAGTGTAACGAATACACTACAGCCGGCTATCTCTACCTAATCGATTTGCAAATGCCCGTTAACCAATTGTCCTTGGCCCTTGTTTGCTTAGCAAGTAGATATGCGATCAACACGATAGATGATGTAGTAAACTATTGAAATAGAATGAATAAATGTTGCTTCCCTAATTCCACATGTGACCTAATCCAATATAATTATAAGACTTCCGAAACTGAGCGATGAATGCGAATGAGGTCGTTGTAGTATTTAATTTTGTACCGAACTATTTAAAACTATAAATTAGGTACACACGAATCTTTTGTATATCGTTCGAGTATTATGATGAACTTCTATTGCCAACTACTACGATAGTGACCACGGTCCATTTTTTGAGCCTTCCTTTCCTTATCTATACAATTTTTGTTATCATATGACTTTCATATGTATATAACAATATAGACAGACACGCAAGATATGAAATATATCTAATTATTAAAACAAAGCTTGGCAAAAAAATAAAGTAATAAACCTGTACAGTTTTGATGTTTCGCAGGATCATCCCTCATACTCTTGAATAGGTGATGGCTGTGAGAACCACTAAAACATGTTATTTATTAATTTTCATCCATAAAATCGAAATTCTGACGATCAAATCTTAACATCAAAAGAAAAAATTATGTAAACTAAAATTGTGATGTTTATTTAGAAAATATGTTTCGATGTGTTTCAGTTTAATCAAATTAATCAATCATCTATATAAATATAATAAATAAAGATACACTATAGAGATATGTTGAGGTGGGCACTGCTCTCCCTTAATTATTAATCTGAATAAAATCATAGAATTAAATATTGAATCTTTCTCGTTTACTAGTACATAAAAATTTAACATGATATAAATTTATTTATTACCCACTTTATCAATAATATCACTTTATAATAAGATGACTTATTATTCTACAAAAGAACGGACTTTTATAAATAACTAGTAGTCGACCCCGCCTCAGGCCGAAAATAAAATATATTACTCTGTAATACATATATATTTCAAATAGTGATAGATTTTCTCAAATAGGTGCAATGGTTCTGGAGTTTACTTTCCCCATAACCGCTCTCTCTCTCTTTGTAATATTAGTATTTTTTTAAAATACATATGACTGGTTAAAAATGACAAGCAAATTTTGCAGATATATTTCATAGTCATCTCAGACTAATGAACCATTAGAAAATATACATTTAGTGCATTTCGGTTTTTTATTTTATTTAAGCAGGTCATATCACCTGAAATAAAAAGTTTCTGAAAGAAATCACTTACTATATTAGAGTCCTAGGGATGACACACAATTACAAATCAAATTCCGTTAATATCGGTCCTTCAAAAGGACAAAATGTCCATTCATTAAACAATCTAATCGCATCAGAAATGTGTTGCATCTTTGCGTTGATAACTTTACTTTAACTTTAAATCTTGGAGCTGGCTTATCTCGTCCATACGTGTTGAAAGTAGTAACGAAATATTGAGTGCATACGCCCACGTGTGCCCTTCATCGCTAGCGATGTGTACTATTACCCAGGGATGCCAACTGTATGAAAATCCTCGTATAAAATAACAAGATATTTAGACATGGGGTGCGAGGTATGAGGACATCTTTATCGTCGTACAATTTTACACGCGATTTTGACCTATGGAAATTTATGAATAAATTTTACAATGAAGCAACAGTTATTGTAGTAACAAGTCTAATTATACTAATAGGCGTTATTTAAAACATGATGTATGATGTCGTAGAGCTAAATTAAATCAAGGACGAGATCTTTGACCTCTTTTGAATAAGGCTAGAAGTATTAGGTCGGCAACCTTAACTAATACCATCGCGTTGCATTTGTGGCGAGTGCGGTCCATGCAACCCACGTGGCTTGTTTATTATCTTATCTACCTGCTCGTTAATCCGCTGTGCTATTTTCACAAAATGTGGAACATATTTTGAAATATAGAAGTACCTCACCCAACCTAACGCTACTCTCATAACATCGGCGCATCACTAATCTATATATATTAGTTTGCAGTGTTACATTACATTACACATTACGATTACAATAAATTGTGTTTATTCTTAATTTAGCGATCTTAATACTAGGTAGCTTTGATACACAGCACACATACTATTCTTGGTACAAACATCAAGTAGTCGTTTTTAATAATCGCTACAAATTAATTAATTTAAGCAATCAAATTTATTCTTTCAATAAAAATGTAATAAAACTACTCAATTTCAAAGTACTACCGCGGCACCAAAGTTATCGAACCAATCATTATTCAATTTCACTCAAATTATCTGGATTGGATCTCGGTACCTGCGCCACATAAATTTGAAGCTACATTTTACGCTGACATTCAAAATTAGGGCCTTTAGCCACATAGATAGTCATGTAAGTAATAGCCATGTTAGTAGGTTGTTGATTGGAAATCTAAAATTATGTATGTCACTACAGCAATAATATTTGAAAAGTACTGAACAACTGAACGTGGTTTGCACATTTACTGTGTCATTAGGTTACCTAGTCGCGAGCTACATGCCTTTTTCGATTAGTTATAACCAATATCCTGTGCAACCTTTGTATTACAAAGAAGTCCAACTGAGAGCCGAAAACGTGATGGGAATGCCAAGTGCGCCATGTTGTCTGAACAAGGTCAATCGATTTGCGAATTTTGTTACATAAGAGCGATTACATATTGGTTTTAGAAAGGACATTACTTTTAATTATATTGTGTAGGAATAGTAGTATTTAAATTGTGCATCAGTAGAATATCCGGCGATTTTGACCGTGAAGAAGAATGTCTACTATTCCGGTCTAGACTTCTAAATTATCTTTATTCTATACATTTTTAGGTAACCATAGAAATGTATGTAAAATTTTTTAGTAGATCTCTGGGCATTGAAAAATCTTCCAAAATATATTTACATTACTTGTTGTTATCTATTCATAATATTAGGATCTAAGTAATAAAATTATTCAACTCATCTTCACTTCCCCAAATTGACCTGGCATGGGAATAGAATACAGATAGATAAAAAATCTGTACTTAAAGAGTGTATCATTTACTCCCGGATCTTCAAGTCTTTTGTTATCGGAATTGGCCGCGAGTGCGCCGAGAGCATCTACATATACAAACATGCTAATAGCGTGACAAATGACATACTTCTCTTTTTACACTAATTCAATTTGCAACATTTAAATAGATGTATCCTACTTTGATACTCTTAAATTTTTTGTAGTAAAATCTTCAATCAGCTTTGTGTACTATGCTTATTTGCATCCCGTGTACAGATGCACTCATATGTATAAGTGTAATATAGTAGCTAAAGAGGTCAGAAATATAGTAAGACTTATACGTTATTTCAGTATTACGGGATTCTCTTACCATTTTTATTATGCTCTATCCTGTGTATGCCAATTTGGATTCGTCACGAAGCAAAATCTAATTGTGTTGTTGATGAGATGTTGATGATTGAATGATACCTTACCAATGTAATGTAAATCGCTCTAGAAAGTGCCAAACTATAATATTAATCCACTCTTCTTTTTTCTTCTTTACAAACAAAACGAAAAACGTCTCCATACACTGTCTTATCCCACCGTTCAATAGAAACACATCCCACAACGCAAGCTTCTTGGCAGTGAAAATAGATGAAACAGAGGTGTCCACGGATACTATGCAATGTCTACTTCAATTTAAATAAATATTCTTTGTTAATAGGACCGACCAAGATTTACGGATACCAGTTGGCAAATTCATCAAAGTTGGATCCGAAATGGCGAACCGCTTCCACTACCACAGCCAACCACACGAACGCACCTTGAGCCGCTCAGCGCTTCAGACGCTACTACAAATGAACCAAACGTTGATCGAAATGGAATTTACGACACTATCAGAGTAAGTATCTTCATATATTAATGTGTAATCTTCATATAATAATATTAATGTTCTTGACTTGTAATTGTATCTTGTATTATGGTGACTACATTTTATCACATTTTCTCTTCATAAATAATGTAATTCTTGTATTAGATCCCAGATCGCGACTAATTATGGTTACATTAATGATGATTATTAATTATACGTGTATTCACGTTAATAACCTTAAAATTATTTATATATTTTGTTATCTTTAAATATATCGCGTTTTGAGGATTATAGTTTCTGATAACAACGTAGTGCTGGCGTTATCAGCTATTTATTTTGATTTATCTAAATTGTGTACTAGTGAGACCAAGATGTACTCCATGGTGTTATATCGACACCATAACGATCAGGCAACGGACAAAGAGGAACAGCTGATTGACCATAGGCTATCATGCCATCATATAATGAACGCTAAAATATCTCTAGTTGAAATATAAAATGTCTTCAGATAACAACTATGATGCCCTACAGATAATATTTAAATATAAATGTATATTTTATGTATAATCACTTGATTACAGTGACGTTTTTGGCAACTACAAACGCTCTTACATATTCGTGACGTAGCTTATATTCTCAATGTAATGAAAATTTTACATATAGTTTTACAGAACCAAAATAGCATAGATAATTGTATATGTAAATGTAATAAATTACTTTAGCACTTTAACCCATGCGTATTCACGCATGGGTTAAAGTAAGTCCAACTCAATGTGAGTTGGACTTAAACGACGAGAGCCCGGTAGATTCGTGCTAATGAAATATCGCAAGAACAACTTTTAAAAACTATTGGAGAATTTTTATAAAGTATGCTCTTACACAGGATTAAATAAATTAAAACAAAATTGTAATTCAGTACAATAACTAGAGATCAACGGGCTCTGCTGCGCTGGTTTCATCAACTGTTTTGTCCATGTCCCCCTCTTGATCTGAGCATAGAAATCGAACTGCGTCTTTCAAACTATAATATGCAGATTTGCATTAACCGCACATAAATCATAATCGCCAGTTCATGCCAGGTTTAGAGGCGTACTCGCAACTCGCTAGTTCCTGTTGTTTCTCTAATGCACCTTTGTGCTGGCACGCTCGTAAAATAGGGTGATTGCCCGCAGACCGTCGCCTGTTGTCACTGAACCCCACTGTTGTTCCTGTTACAATGCAAGATTTCCTTTCAGGTAGGTAACAACAACAATTTTATGTTTAGGAATCACATAAACTCTGGAATGTTGCCAGTTATAAGGTTAAATTTCTTTCGATAATAAATAACCTCCAATATTGAGCTATTGACACAGAATGAGGGTCGCTAGCCACCGCTGATAAATTGAGTTCGGTGTCAATTTGCGGAAATACATTATACTTACTTAGTACCTATAGCTCTACTATTGAATTTATAAATATATAAATTGCACGTAATACGGCTTGAGGGAAAGCTACTTGTACTATTAGGTGGCAGTTTAGCTAAACAACATTTAATGCCTTATGATATCTCGTTGAGATATAATAAAATTTTATACAGCAAAGACGGTATCATTAAATATAATGATTCATTTGATATGTACTCACAAAATGATAAAAGACACGTAATAATAAATTTACTTATCAGCTATTCAATTAATCTGTAATGACGATTTTATTATTTTATTGTCCCTTTGTTACAGAGTTTTCGGTAGACTAAACAAGTATCTACCTCACTGAAAACTAAATATCTCCCAATCAGTTATTTACGCTAGGTGTGATGTTACAAACGCTATATTATAATGATTCAAAATGCAAAAATGCTGTAACCCTTTTATACATCCTTTATATACTTTCTAGACATTTATTTAATCTAGATTTTAGTAAAAACCATTTATATGTTATAGGTCTAAATAATAATACAAATAATAATATAAAGCACCTATCAATTTATACAAAAACGTACTTAAATGCACATCAGTGTCTTTTACAAATGCATAGACTAAAACAATGATTGATTATAGTGACATTGAAATTGATAAATGGGTTGAGTTGACAATATCAAAGTAGACCGCATGGCTACATTTATTTACTAAGTTATTTCAGGCTATGGGCACTATTGTTGCGCTCGTTTGTTCCAATGTAGTGCCGGGCCCACGCAAATCGTGTACAACATTTCAAACAATTCGCTTTCCTTCATAGTTACGATATACATAACTAGAGAATAATACTCAAACGATAATTTTGTATGTATTAGAAAATCGACAAAGTACAACTAGCAATTATAAAATTTCCTTTTTATACAAAATAATTAAATATTGCTTATTACGTAAAATAATACATATCACATACTTTAGTTAAAAGGTTATGGGAGAAAATCGTAAGCATTATTATTTTGTATACCTAAAGTGGAACTTTATTTATACAGCTTATTTTTTACAAATTCACCCATTTCTACATCCGTGTTATTAATATTTATGAAAATTTTAATAAAATTATAACTGTCTTTAAAGTATGTATCACATAGTACATAATGTACTTTATTAATTCTTAACATAAATTACTTCTTTTTTATTGTATGAATATACTTAATTATTGTACAAAATAACGAAAGTCAACGAAGTCTTAATTTATATTACCGCCGAAGTTTCTTTTTATATTCACACGAAAGTAATATCAAATATATTATATTACCAGTTTAAAGGCTACCCTTAGATTTTACGATATTATACCATCCATTTTATTAGGCATAGGACGTGGAAAGTGCCAGGGGAGCGGGTTCTACGTAATGGGGCATTTGTGTCTGTCTGTAATAATTGGTGCATCGATCAGAACTTCCTTCCGCGAGCTAATCTATCGCTTTTCTTTAACAGTGGTATATAAGCCTAAATATAGATACAGTTTAGTAATACATAGGTTAATTAAGTAAGTAAGACTTAGGTTATTTACAATCTAAGTGAAAAATGTTATCTATTATAAAATATTAAAGTGCCCCATGTTTAAATATTCCATAGTATACTTGCTGTGAAGTTTGTAGGTCTTATGGTATTAAATTGCGAAGAAAATCAGATACCTTTATAAATTATTCATGAGCTCGAAAGAGGAGAGATCAGCATACGGGACCGTAGTTTAACTTCTAAACTTCAGATTGTGTGTATATTACTTAGGAGACCTTTTTACGTATCTATTAATATTAAGTTCCTGCCTATAGGGACCTATTATTTATTATATACCTACTATTTATTCTGTAATAACTGAGATTACTAAACAGTAGTCATAATGAAAGTTGGATGCTTGAAGCGTCAAGTATCGAGGGCATAACAAAAATAGTTTCATCGGCATATAAAAAATAAATCTTATCAAAATTGGATATAATGAGAATACTATAGCTTTTTTGATCACATGTTACATTCCCTCTCTTTAATCCATTACTGCACGGTGTCCCGATAATGTACAGCATTACTACGGACCACTAAAGACACCTTCTTCAACTATATTTCTAGTAAAGCATACAAAGTATCCTTATCTGGAAAGCATCGTGGTTAATTACTGAAGAAATCTCCTTCATCCAATTATCCTCCATTGCTACCCGAGCATGCCATTTCCGCAGACAGCAGCATGCATGTTCATCTAAAAAATACACAACGTAATTATTCAGACAACAACAGTAATGAAATATCGTTCCCTAATACAATATTTATACATCTTTGAGCTCTGACTATATTTTATATTATATTTTTGATAAACTTGAATATTCAAGGAACTTTCCTATAGGAATGGTTTCCATAAATATATTGTAAGAAACCATAGTAAAAATTACGTAATGTCTATATTTACGTATTCAACAAAAGTCAAGAGGAAAGTAAACTTCATGGAATTCTAATGATTTGCAAAACATTGGCCATATCTAAGTAAGGTCGACTTCATTTGGAATTGTAAATGTGATGACCTAATCACATGATCTCCTGCGAATAACTTATCTATAAATGACTTCGTTATATTCACTGTATTATTACTTGCGGTGAGCGCAAAAAATCAATCAATGATAGATTTATTAATTTGACTGTATTAAAAAGGAATTAGGTATAGGTATAAAAATCTACTAATAACAAAACAATATTCAATAAATTATTGCCGAAGTTTTATAAAATAACAATAATATCTGAACAAAATGAGAGACATGTCTGAGGTATGTACACCCCTAAAAATACACCTATATTTGATAAGAAATTGTCATATCTCAAACAAATTATCCTAGCGTAATATCTTTTTCCTTTTTTACAGATATTACTTATCTACCACTTAGGGCGGCACAGCAAATCTATATCGTATATGAATCATATTTTCATTTAGATTTTATGATAATAATATTCATATTGAACGATATGAATGGGAACCCGATCCTTATTCATACGGGTACATAAATTAGATTACACCTTTATAAAATACACAATTAATACATAGTTTAAACCGTAGCAAAGTATGTATATAACAAAACCTTTTTCAAAAATTAATCTGTCATTGACTGAAAACCGCAGGAAAATCCATTGTTTTTAAATTATCACGAACATACATGTACAGTACATACATACGAGCGGCTTTACTTTATAACAAGTACAGATAAAATAGATTTAAAATATGTTTTATTAGACAAACATTTGGTAGTATTTCTCAAACAAAAAGTTTAATTAACTAGTAGTACTTCTACGCACTTTATTAAAGTACTACTTTACGCCAATTAAGAGTACTTGTATAACAACAATATCTATATGCATTTCTGTGCTATGTGTCTAAAACACTTGTGCGTATTACATAGTAATAATAGTATACGAATGGCAAAGTACTTAACTAGCAATCTCTCGACAAATATTTATAATTTCATTATCATTTTTGTTTTACGTAAAAGCGAGCATCCTGTAGTTACCTATTATTGATATAAAACATTTGCAGAGAAACGTTGTAAACAATAGAATAAGCAGCCTGCACTGCAAAACTGCCAGCAGTAATACTTTAATGACTTAGTTGGCAGACAGTCACTTAATTTGTTTTCTATTAGATAACTGTCTGTCTTGAAGCCACGTCCTGTTCGAGGTAGAGGCAAATGGAAACATGATGCCCGTAGTGTTTGTTGTTCCTTGTATATAAGCTACAGTTATCACTTGGGTACTATCCGCTTATATGCTATCCCAATTACATAAAAAAGAGTGATTAACTGATTATATAACAGCTACATCCATGTATACAATTTAATTTAGTTAGTTTATAATACTACTATGTAATATTATGTTGTCTGTGATACTACCAATAAACACTATAACGTGATCTGAATGTCTACTTTGATCTCTGATAAACCTTGAGACGTAATTTAGCGTAACAGTAAAATATCGCTAAATAGTATAAAACTTAACAAAGGATGGCGCGTCAGCGCCTCGGAATGTTGTTCGAGATTTATTTCTGAGTGATGTCATTATATAGAAATATTTATGAATAGAATTTTACTTATACTATATATTTTTTTTAATTTTACTTTATATAGAATTATTTCTTTGTAAAAATAACAAACTTTCATTAGATCAAACCTGTTTGATCTATTGAAAAATCGTTGGTAAAAATCATCTCCCAGATTAATAAACTTAGATCCTCTTTTGACTTAGTTTTCTCCGTTATGCAAGGCTGTCTTTAAAAATATTGCCGTTACCAATTTTGACCGTGCACATACCAATTGTCAAATGTTGTAATAATATAGCATGTTGTTGTATAGTTTGGCACAGAATGTCGTTCATAATTCGTTCATCGAGCCCTGGGAAGATGCGACCACCCGCCGTCGTTGTGATAGCGATCAGCGGCGTCAGGTGTCGGTGCATAGGCCATCACACCCGTTAGGCACGTCGCGTCGCCATAAATAAAATTCGACACTTACACAATGGACGTAGCGCCCGACCCGGCGCACGAGATCAACAGATAGTGTCCTACACTCCTCCGCAATCAAAACATTTTGAATTAAGCAACCAACCTGAGCCGCCGGTAACATGATACCTCACATATACCAATATCGCAGTTACTTCAATAATTTGGGACATCACTATTTGAATTATCCAGATATTATAGAAGATTTTACTAAAACAACATACAGATAGGGATCAGAAGAATATAATTATAAATAGCTTTCCTTTCATAGCTTGATATCAAAGAAAGCGAAGATCTGGTATTTATCTGCTCATAATAATATTTAGATAGGAGAATGCATTTGTTTATCTAATAAATTATTTTATTTGAAGAGAATGACTCATAACTTTCGTAAATTACTACTACTGTGTTTTGGTACAGAAGTTAAAAGATTAAGATATAGTAAAATCACTGGATACTGAGTCCTAATTACATACTTTATATATTTGTTTATTACCATACAGGTACGCTAT
This sequence comes from Achroia grisella, assembly GCF_030625045.1. Taxonomy (NCBI): domain Eukaryota; kingdom Metazoa; phylum Arthropoda; class Insecta; order Lepidoptera; family Pyralidae; genus Achroia; species Achroia grisella. Next base: position 650,396 of record NW_026713061.1, read on the forward strand.
GTTTTGTTGTAGTAAATGGCATTAGGAATTAGGAAGACCTACGTCCAAGTATAAAAATACAAATATTATCAACAGGATACTCAATCAGAGTTGACCTTTATCATATAGAAAGTATCCAAATTATTATATAGTAAATAAAATAGTAACAGATTATAGCACTAGTACAACACAAAAATCCTTACCTAAAAAGTCAAATGAATTAATGTTCACTCGACTTTTTAGGTTTTTAGCAGAAACTTTGAAATTGTCACTTCGATGAAGACCACCGTAGGTATCCATAAAAATTCATAGTTACGAAGCTTCAGGCAATAGACTTAGATAAAGTGATAGAGCAAAAACGACTGTAGTGCTTTCTCACGATAGCTTTGCGATATTGTGGCCCCGGGCCCTCCGGCAACATTTTGTTCATATTCCTAGCTGTAGGAATGCAGATAAAATATGATGGTGTGATAAGTATTACCTATAGTTTATTTCCAAATTAATGAATGCAATCAATTACCGTATCTGTTACTTTATCGCAAAACAAGTCTGTAGACACTTTGTTACAGTAGAGACAAATTACTTTTTGTAGCTGTTTCCCGAAGTACACGTTCACTATATAAAAACAGTAAAGAATAAAAACAGATAAGTAATTGATTATGAATAGTAAGTACCTATTAGTAGTACATTATAAGATTGTTAAGGATAGTTTTATTGACTGCCACACCGACAAATATAAAGTCACACTTTCTAACTCCTTTTGTACAACGATTATCACTTTTCTATATCTACACTTTTAATTTGGTGTGTCAATATTGTTCCTTTAGCAAAACATGCTTGAGAGAGAAAGTAATTTATTATACTTTATATGCACATAGTATATTTATGCTTATGTGCTGAAATAACGTGTACGTACTAAAATATTTGTGCTCTGAGTTTACGCTATGCCTTTGGAATACACAATACACTTAGTTGCTATTGAAAATGTTTAACTTTCATTATAACTTGCTCTGTTTCTTTAAGTAATTATATTTTAGCGGATATTTTAATTTATCTTTGCGACTTAACGCAACTTTGTAATCAAGTAATGGGGGTAATACAGAAGTGGTATTGTCTAAACTTGTCTCTTTCATTTTCTCTCAATTCGATTTCAAGAAAATTTAGAGTAATTATCTTTGAATAAGAAACCCGTTTTTCATTGAATCTTCTTACTCTTTAGTTCATCTTTGTATCTGCCGCTACTATTTTTTTTTCGTGGGGTTGTGAGAGATTTGAGTAGTTTGAAAAACGGTGTTAATACTAATTACTGTTTTTCCAACTTACACTTAGATTGTGTAATGACCTACTGAGTTTTTCTCCAGAGACAACAGCATGGGTTTTTCAAGAAAAGTATATTAAGGTTTCTTAAGGGTCGGCAACGTGCACGTGACACTTCTGGTGGTTCTGGCGTCCATAGGCTATGGTAACCGTTTACCATTTTTCAGGGGTATATCTGTATGGCAGTCGTAATTACTTATCCAGTCAGTCTAATTAGATTTATTATTTAACTAATGAGTAGTCTTAATAAAAGTTTGCTTTTTGTTTCTTGTTATCAATTGTAATTTGTTTGTTATTTATACTCAATTTAAGTTAATTAAAAGTCCAATTATCGAGATATGATCGTCGGGTAAAAAGAAGCTAATAGCGGAAAGTGCTATCCCACAAAATTATTTCACATTATATATTTTTTTTCAACACATGCCTTTTGTCGTTGTTGTGTTAAAGGCCTTGTATGTTTTAAGTTTATATTATCTCAGATAAAGTACTGTTTATATACACCATGAGTGATGTGTATACACCATAAATATACAACCATACGTTTGATAAGAGAATGATACACACCTGTGCGTGCAAACTATACCTACATAAATACTTTTAAAAAAAATTTTAAGACTGACGTTGTCTTAGGAATTACATAAAACAAATTTTCATGCCGAGGCCATTTGATTATGACGTGGTGTAGACATATCAAGGAACCCAAAAAATTGATAACATTGTATTGTTTTATTTTACAGTCGCCTTCTAACTCTATGATCGATCAGATCAGAATATGTTGTCATTTTACTTATATATGAGCCTACTTCATATATACGTAAATTTTTATAAATAAATTTTAAAAATGAAAGAAACAATCTAAATTGATTAAATTATAAAATAATATTTATATAAATTATGTATTTCATAAATAATAATAAAATACTACAAAACTCAAAGTATACCTACAAAAACTTTATACATAAAAGACGTGGTATTAAATCATCGGTGGATAGAGCGGCGAACGAAATATAGCAGATCAGACTCTACAAAAACTGCAAACCAACATACGGTACTACCGTATTTACAATATTAGTCCCATAAAACGAATTATAATGTATGCCGTTTTTAATAAACACTACTTGTACTAATTCAGAATTTCAACAACTTAGTACCTATAGGCATATGAATTAATAAAGGTGTATAAAAAGTTAATAAAATTAAAAAAGTCATCATCATTTTTATTATCATCATCATCATTAAGATATCATTATTATCAATATTCTCACGACACCTGCTCTACGCAGGGCAAGCTCGTGCGTGTCAGTCAAGCACAATTATTTTTGCTGCCATCTGACTTTGCAGACAAACGTCAATTTATATTAGCATCCATCTGTAACAAGACATGGTGCAGGTATAATAATTTTACTTTCACAATTTTCTACTTCCAATCTATGTTATATATGTGGATAGTTAACAAAGGGTTTAATCCATTTCAAACGAAATACACTGTGATTTTCCAATCTCCTTCGCAACCCTTGCAAAAAATTGACAATTATTTCCTAGTTAATAATATACATTTACGATGATTAGTTTCAATTGGAATCTTTCTTAAAACTGTTCAATATTAGATACTGATACAGATGCAGGTTCTTCGAGCCGTAAGAACTAACCGAATAGTAACAAATATTTTGTGTCGTCTGAAACTAGACCTACAATCTTATAAGTTTTATATGCTCCTCAGAATGTCAATAAAACTGTTAACAAAACATATTATTTTGTAACGAATACAGAAATAGTGCAGCATGAAACATGCATATAGCATTAGAGTCCATGCTGAAACGGAAAACGCAACTTTTATTATTGCGTCAATACAGGAAATGTTCGGATGCTGGAAAAATAGTACATGTTAGAGAACGTTGCTATAGTAGTGAATGCGTCGGTTGCTTAGCAACGCGGCGTCGCCAGTTCGTCGAGCGCCGGGACGCTGCGGTGCGCCTCTAGTCGGCGTCGTCAGTGTTCCTAACGGCTCCGCGCGCGATACAGCACAGCTTCTCCCAAAGAGACAACATTTCAACACGTGTTTTTATCATATATTTTAAACTAATACCTACAGCGAAAAGACTCAAACAATACAGTGCAAAATAACGTTCCTAATTTAAAAGTTTCCCATACGTGAAATATTCATGAAAATAGTGAAAAACATGATATGTAAACTCGTAAACTTTATTTTTCGTCGTTTAAAGTAAATCGAATCTATTTTTACACATTTCATGGTTTTATTATATTTTTATGAGCTTCATCTCATGATAGATAACTTAAACATGTACAATAACATATGATAACTCCACAATCTCTATTTAGAGTGTTAAACTGTTTGCTGATATTCATTTACACGTACATTTGACATTATTATATCATTAATAATTGTTATATTTCTATAATTGTAGACTTTTAAAAATTATGTTAATTGTTAGTTTGCTAATATTTAATAAAGTAAGTGCTCCCTGCGCCAGATTCTATGTGAATTCACGATACGAAGTGGAGATTGATTTCGTAGTAAACAGATCGCTTAAGAATCTAGAATAAACAATAACAGCTGTATGCTGAATCAGTATGAAAGGACGTCTCGACCGTCTGCAGTCGGTGACCGTTCATGCTCCTACATGTGACGATCTTTTATTTAGATGCAGCTCACCCCCGAGGTCGTTAACCTCCGCGCGTGTTGGGCTCGTTTTACGGGGAAGGTCATGGTTATGCTCGAGTTTACAATTATCGTGATAAGAATTCTACACTATTATCTTGCGTCCAAAATTCCAAGCGAAAATTCATCACGATAATTTACTTTACGTCAATTGAGATAAGATTGTTTAAAGTTGAATAATACCAAGTACAGTAAAAAATAAACAGGGATGAGAGTAAAATGTTAAAATTAAAGTAATCAGTCGGTAGAATAGTGAAGATGACGCAGTGCAGAGATGCATGTTCCCCGGCACGGGCGGCGCGCCGCGCCGCTTATACTGCGGGCGGCAAACGCCCAGAACCGTTGGCCACCCTACTTTCTTGTTATCACAGACATCGCTTTTCAGTAATCTGATTTTAAAGGATCCTTTATTCCTCTCAATAAAATGGGTCCATAAAATCTATGATTGTTTTATACCATAAACTATAAATTAAAACGGTCTTAAAACGGTATTGAACAAGCTTGTCAACTTAATGTGACTGACGGTCATGGTCAACATGTATATTATAAGTAAAGTATCACGAGTATTCATAAGAATTTTAGTTAATTAAAACCAATAATAAATGTAAGTACTTCCTACATAGTACAAAGAATGTAAACTACCACGGAATGTTTTGGATGGTCGTGAATTCGTGACAAAGAATTGGATAATCATTTATGTGCATACTTCAAAAAAGACATAAATACGATTTTGGACGATCTCTTAATGAATTTGTAAGACATTATAAACTCAAAGATTAGAATTAGCATGAGTACTAGCTTGTTAAAGTTTTATAATAAAATAATATTAATATATATAATATTATTTGTATTGAAAATTCTACATACGCGCTAGTGGGTAATTAAGTCATTTAGTAGCAAAAATTTACAAACTATGTTAATTACAATATTATTTTAGGTTACTGATTTAAACACCGTATCTATACGTATGGAGAATTATTTCGAGAACGTTATTTACAGATTACCATTGCATAGTTTTTAGACAAGTTTAGATGTCCGACAGAAGTGAAAGTGTCATGTCATTACACTGAATATTGATGGGAAATTTTGTGTGCCCTTTTGGTGAAATGGATTGCGGAGGTAGTGTGCGTAGGTGAAGTAAGAGAATGCGTGAGAGAGCACGACGGTACGGAGGCGGCGCGGACGCAGCGAGGACACTGCATCGACTGGCGTTTGCATTATGGCGAGCTGTGTTCTACTTACAGCGAGGGCCTAGAGAACTTCGCGCCCGATCCCGCAGCTCCGTTGCTGGTTCTCGTATACGTCAATCGGTTTGTTATGTAACTTACTAAACCTCTGCAAAGAGGCGTCTGTTCGTTATACACGTAGGCATATTGGACGTTTTTACAACAAACATATCTTGCTCTTATTCGTCATATTGTTTGTATAAAACATAGACTTGATTATTACCATAATATAAAGATTTTATGGGACGGTTGGTCGCACAATTCTCTACGACGCCTACATCTATATTTTTATATTTCTAAGGACTTATAAATATAAACGAATGACCAATCAAATTTATTAATTTTACTTTTCATAACTAATAAAGAAATGTTTAAATAAAGAGTTATATCTTCCTGAACATTTATTTACATATATTAGGTAATGGATTTTTATTTATTTAAATAAATACAGTGACCGAAAAAATAAGTGTTTGTAAAAAGAACACATAAGGAATAGAAAAAACTCTATCCCGAATTATCTTGCAAAACTCAACCAATTTGTTGATGATTCATTGCAAATTATATAAGAGCGGCAATACATGTAATAAACAGCGAACAAGCGCAGCACCCCACAAAAGCTGCAGTAATCACTTAAGCCACACCTTGGCACCCGAGTTCGTTTATTAGCTTTATTGAACTGGATCCGTCCATCCGATCGCGATAGGCTCCGGGCCATACCGTGCCTCTTGACGTATTATAAAGTCTCCGTTAATGACGAAATTGGTAATATATATATATATACATACATAATGGCCTAATTATGTAAATATATACATTTATTTAATATTGATACTGTAATAATCTTAATAATATTTAGTGGTATTTGTTTTTAATGGGTGATAGACTTGATGCATTCCACTGAATTCTGTCTCTTTTATTCTATCTTCCTTACCAATGATTCGCCTTCTATACAGTATGTATTTGCATAATAATCCACATTGTTAATTGTCTTCACACTATTGAGCTTTCAAAGAAGATAAGTAAGAGAAAGAGTTTTAATGTCATATTCAATGTATTTTTTTTTGTTTCAGTCACGAGCAGTTAGTGCACCTGCTACTCCTGCTGGCTTCACAAGAGAACAGGTTGGCCTTTTCTTGAGTCATTGAAATCGCAATTAATAAATCAAAAACTAACCTTTGGTGTTAGACAAGATTTTATTTATTTACAAGAAATTCTGATAAATAGTAAATTACTACAAACCAATCTATGTTAGTCTTGCTTTATTAATAAACAATAAGATATTATCCTCCTTTTCCAATAATAATTTACAAGTCGAAAATATGTTGTGTTTAATATACAGTGAATCTACCAAAATACATTTTGATTTATAACATGTTGTGAAATGTTTGTAAATACAACACGTTTTGGACATGACTGTAGTATGGTGGAAATACCGTGACATGTATATTGATGGAAACGAGTGTAGAGGTTCCTACACATAAAGATCGGTTATAGAGTAGGTACTAACTGATACTCGCGATTAAGACAAATTATCGTACCTTAATTCACCCCTTTCTAGATAATAGATAATAATAACTCAGGACAATTCACACAGCGCCATCTAGTCCCAACCTAAGGAGAGCTTGTATTATGTTACTAGATAACTGATAGAAATGGATTTTTTTTATAAATACATACATAAAATACATAGAAAATATCCAGACCTGTACAAACAATCATACTTATGAATACAAATGTTTATACCGTGTGAAGAATCTAACCTGCAATGGTAAGATTTTTTCGTCTCACTCCTAAAATCCAAACAATAACAATAAGAAGTAATATATATCAATAAGATAACAAATAGACTCTACTCTTTTATAACACTCTTTTATAGTACATGTGTAATGTAATGTATGTGGCAAGTGTAATATATATGTTGTAATTGTAAACGTACAATATGTGTGTAAAAGAGTCCGGAACTGACGACCATTGACAACACACATATAATCTATTTTGAGTAGCTATCCACCATTATCCCCGAAATAATAAACAAATATAATACAAGTATGCATTTTCTGACTTTATCTCATTGGAATAATGTTCTAAATTGCTTTAATTAAATCTATTTTCTAAGTTATAGTAAAAAAATATTATTAGCTTAGTCTTTTCTCTCCAGTATTATATTTTTGTTTTTGTTCCATTCTTAAATCGTGAAAAATCACACTTGCACATTCTTCTACATCCAGTATATTATTTTTATAAATACAATACATACTTGACTACCTAACTGTAATAGCAATTATTAACTTTATCGGTAAAATCCAATGTACCGGCACAAAATAAACGTCTTTGTGCTTAAATGAACTTACGTAGAACTTGTGCATCGACCAACTTAATCGGATTATATGCTTAGAAGTCCGCGTTCAAGCTGTCACGTCGCATTTGCGTGCGCCTACGCATGGATTGTGTCACTTTCACAGAATTATAGCGGGCAAACAAACTGATATTTGATATGTCATATAGAAACGAGAAAACTATAGCTTATTCTGCTGATTATATGAGCTGTAGTAGGATTATTATCAATCTATCTCTTTTTCTCTGGTTAGATATCCGTAAATTGTGTTTTATCGAATTTGAATATCTTTTTTTGCCTTCAATATAAAAAGGGATATTGTAAGTCTTTGTTTGTAATATTGTAGATCCGAAACAAATGAACCGTTTGCAATGTTTGCAATGTTTTCATTTTATTTGAAGAGTTGTTTTATCAGACAGATATTATCTTTCGTATCTTGGTTAAAATTAGAATCACCTATTATCATTCCGTAATTCGCTAAACCTTTTGTTGTTGAAAGTTGGATATGTCGTATCAAATCAATACAATTATTTTAAAATGAGTTTATGATTTGTAGAGTGGACCACGATCAGTGAGTTACTCCGGAAGCGCTGCGGGCACCTCCCGACTAGACTTGTGCTATGTGGCCGAACGGATGCTGGCTTTACATCTACCTGAACGCGATGCACAATCAGAAAAGCAAGCAGCGCACATGCTAAACAACAAACATGGTGAACATTTTATGGTGAGTGCATACTATAACAGTTCATTGATTATTATATTGATTATATGATATGTATGATTTTCAATTGGGTCTAACACGAATAATTTTATGATAAATAAAGATATTTTCTACTAAGACATTCGACATTTCGACTAAGTTACAGTCAGCTCGTACCTAATCAAAACATAAACGTAAGTCGAAAGATAAAATACCACTGAATATGTCTTATTTTTTATATTTAAATGGCAAACAAGCAGTGAGATCACCAGATGGTAAGTGGCAACATTATCATATGACATTTTTGATATCCTTCACACATTGTAAGTTTGCTATTCCAGTTAGATAAAAAATTATAATTATAATCAGGTGTTCGAGGTGAGCAGTGGCGATGGCAGTAGCGACAGTCGAGCACGTAACGTGTTCGGGAGGGCGAAACTGCTGGGATGGGTGGGAAACCTGGCACCACCGCTCGAGAAACTTTGTGCAGCCTGCAAACACATTGAGAGCTGGCTCGCAGCGCATCCAAAGAATGTAGCTGTATTATTAGCCTGGTAAGTTACCGCAGTTATTATAGCAGTTATAAGAAATTTCAATCAATAAGTCAATAACCCGAAATCGTTTATAGGTCATACATAGGTTATCAATTTTGGATATATCCTGTAATCATCATTTCTGAAAGAAATCTAATATTTCCGCAACCTGCAAACACATTGAGAGCTGGCTCGCAGCGCAACCTTTATAACCTTTGAAAAATGAAAAATAATGTACAATAAAATTACTTGTATAAAATATAATGTTATCTATATAGGAAAGTTACAAATTTCATTGTCTGTTTATTTTCATGGATAAACTAAAAACTATTTTTACCTAATTTCACTATCTTTTAGGTATTACTTGGGTATAGCTTACTACAGGTGTAAAAAGCTATACCCTAGTAATATGAGTTTATTCCATAATAAAAGAGTAAACGTATTTGTTAAAATATCTTTATTCTTCGTAATAAATCATATCGTTTTATAAATAATATCTAATACTTATTACAGTATTTATTACTAATGTATACCGATGTATGTCCACTTACAGGGGCAATCGAGAGGGCCTCGGTGTTTTAGTGGCAGCGTACATGCACTATTCTGCGATATGTGGAGCTCCAGAACATGCGTTAGATCGGTATGCTATGAGGAGGTACCTTGACGATCGAGTGCCGGTCTTCGGTTTACCATCGAACAAACGGTAATTAATTTTTAATACTAAATATTCATGTATTTTTTATTACTTTATTGATTTCTTTATGGACACTTGTAAACATAGCTGATAGTGTTAGGTTACAAGTTACTGAAATACCTTCGTTGCTCCGTAGCTTTTATTTCCTGCTCGCTAAAACGGATTAGTGTCCAAAACGTATATTTATAGACACTTGCAAACATACCCCAGTACACTTCAATACGCAGGATTTTCATTTTTATTAGATAATTATTTGAAAGCGCCTGCCGTGTTTGGTTTCGTTACGGCTGTCAAACTACAGACGACGGATAGTATACAAAAAACAAATTTTATAATTGACTACTTAGATTATTGAAAAGTGGCCAATAATTACTACTCATTTCATTATTATTGATTCTTCTGGTCAGTTTTGATACATGAACAATAAGGGCTAACAACATTCTTTAGTTTCTCATTAGCATTCTTGGACAATATTTCACCTATGCATCGCATTATTTTGTATTATTGAACTAACAAATCTCTTCTAGTTCTTATTCATACAGTTTAAATTCAGCTTAATATACAGTAAATTGTCTCCGCTTCCTATTTGTGTATGTCATGTATAAAGAGCTTTGGTTATTTTTTTTAAGGATTGATCACTAGTTTTATTTTGCAAAAAGGTAATTCGCATGCACTAGTAATATATACCTACTGCTAAGGTTATCATAAAGGGCGTACGGATGATATCAGTTGTTGAAATCAGATCGTTGTGGTGAATTCACGAAAAATGGACCATGCATTTCTTGCAATAAAGCCCTATTGGCCCATTTAAAAAAACAAGTGGACCGTTATCTTATTTGTCACTTCTAATGGGTAGTAGTTATTAAACTCAATATATTTACAGGTATATAGATACATTCGCGGGGTTGTTGGCGGGCCAGATTCGCGTGAACGCCGCTCCGCTGCACTTGACTCACGTGAGCGTCGCCGGCTCCCTGGCATCACCAGCCGCTCCTACTATAGCATTCCTTAAAATCTATGAGAACTTCGTCTGCGTGTACACATCAGGTTGGTTTACAGCTGCAAAACATTATAAAGAAGAAAAATTTCGACATTTATAACGATAATACTCAAAAACTACAAATTAGAATGCTACATTATCCGTTAGTAATCCGTAGTTTATATTTATTATTAGAAATAAATTAGGAATCCCTATTAAAACTTCAATAATAACTCAACTTAAGAGGAAAAATCTTCACCATTTCAAAGCCGCGACGAGCAGCTTGTGTTATAATTATCATACACACAATTATTTTAAATATTTGAACGTTGGTATCAATGTTCAAAGTTACTATGTTGAACTCTGTTTTTTTTTTTATTATAACTGGAATGGCAACAAGTGGCAAACCCATTTAATTGAAATCAACCATATTAATGAACGAGTCTAAGGTGTTATGCCAGAATATAACGATTCTATTTTCCCTGTCTTCAAACTGAAGCACATCTATAATCGTAAACGGACGGAAGTGTAAACTTGCGATCATTCATTACTGTTGATGTCTACTACAATCTATGGCTACAACTTTTCATAAGGTAGGGCGTCAGAGACGATGAAGGAAAAAATGAGAAAGAGAATTCATTCACACGGTATATTACATTTTATGTATCGTGGTATCACATTTCACTGTTATATCCAAGTCATAAAATGCCCAAATTCAGTAGTATATATCTTTTGTCCACTTCTAATTTTATAGTCGATTCAAAATTGCTTCTCGCCATATAGAGTTCAAACTAGTAAATAGATGATAACGTAAACGCTATTTTGTGTAAAAAATCCAATTAAAGATTTTTTTGGCAGGTTTATATATGGTGAGCGGGGGCGGTTGGACGGTGGGTGTGGGACGACTGGCGCTTCGTGGCGACGTGCTAGTTCGCGCGTACCGGAGACCTGCGCACGCGCGCTCTCCGCCGCGAATGCTCGCGTTCGCGTGCCAGTTCCATACCTGCGCTGTTGCTGACCACACATTATCTTTCACCAAGCAACAACTCGACCATGCCACCCATGGTAAAATTTATTGTCATTTCATAAATAAAGATAGAAAAGAACTCAGCATATATCGGTTTATTAGTTTGGTATCCCTTATGTGACAAGCAATATTCAGCCACGCCTCGGAAAAATTACCGAATGGCAATTTTTCCGTGGCGTTCTGACGACGGTAAATACTTGTAATAAATTTAAATATTACTCTTACTAAGTGGAATATATTCGGTAGAACGCGTGTGAGCAAGTGGCATATCGTGTATTATCTATATCTACAACGATATCAATTCTCGAACTGTCATATTTAGATAAGCATATAAATAGAGTAAGACTTGATAGACATATAGACGCTGTATAACCTGATCCAGATAAACTTGTCGTGATCAAGTAGCGCAATTTGATTACAATAGGTTAATACCAATAAGGTTATAGCTACTGTCTGAGTGACAACTAAAGTATCTCTAGAACTAGGGATAAGTTAGCTACATAGACATAGGTCCTCGGTACTCAATTTTATGTTTAACCTATAGATGTATAATTCCTATATTAAGACATGTCTACTGCACGTCGTGGATTGGATTCTGACACGAGAGAAATATTTGCACTCGTGAATATTATTGTTTGTATTAGTAGTGTTTATGTATCTCTATTAATTGTATACTACCCATAGGTCTACTTAGTTTGTACTTATTGAATTCTCCTGGTATATGTATAGTGGTTGTTATTATTATTTAGGTTAGGTTATACTTTTTTTATATAATACTAATTGAATAAATCTTAATTGTTGACAGATCCATTATTTCCGAATGATGGGGCTGTGGAACTAGTATTTGCTCGAGGCGAGGGGACAGGCGGAGCGGCGCCCGCGCCGACCCCCGCTGCACCACTGCGAGCTGCCCCCGATGCGCTTGCAAGAGCCGACTCACTCGAACACTTGAGGCCGCTCTCGACGCTAACTGATGACGACAATGGTGAGTGGATATTGTAACGTTTGACTTTTATTGTTTTTATATAGAACTAAAATGACAAATAAGTTGGCGACGGGCCTGATGAAAAGTGATACCGTCTGCATATATAAACAATATCACGAAAATCACATTAAACTAAGATGTCAATCCTCCATTGATTGATTCAAGGCTAATTATACTGGGATTTCAAAAAGAAGGCTGCTTGACGGCATAAATAGATGAGAAAGAAGTCAAACCCATTCTAATATATCCATAGAAGGTTTTGTACAAAGTGTACGTAGGTGATTTAAAGTTTGCTATTCGGTATTGATTTAGATAATAAAAATATGCAGTTTGAATAAAATAAAATTATTTGATAAAGCATAAGTTTTGTGAGTAAAACACTTTAGGTACAATATGCTATAAAATTATACAAATAATACTTATAATTTCTACACGTATTGAATATAATATTGTCGATACGAATAAAGAGAAAAAAACAAAGAAATTGAATGCCTTATTTAATAATGCTTTATTAGGAGTGTCACTGAATTTTCGAACGTCTGCATTAGAGGCAATTCCCACTTTATGTTCACCACCTGACTTCTCCACCTTGTTAAGAAATTATTCATAAATATTAGAAATTGTGTAATTATTGTGAGCCTTCGTTAGTGAATAACTATTTTCAGAAATCTTACTTACATGGGTTTTTATTTCTAACTAGCTTTGCCCGCGATTTCGTCCGCGTGTTATAGTGTCCTGGACCAAATAATAAAAAATATTCAATGATTTGTTCTCTCTCTTTGCATTGCATAGGTCATAATCACTTTTTATACTAATTTAAATAAAAGTTACTATTAGTTACTATAGTAACTTTTAACTATCCCATTAGATATTTAACTATCCCACTGGAACTCTTTAATTTTCCGTGATTAAAGATATCTAAGACGTTGACCGGAGATGTAAGCTACCTCCATGAAAAAATTCATTTAAATCAATAACTTTTAAATTTTCTAAATGTGTTCTATTTCACTTCTAACATCCCTCTGACACGGTTTTTTTTCTTTTTTTCTTATGTACAGACATTCGACCTCTACAGTTTTATTACATGTCTAGATATAACCAATGTTTTTAAGATAACAAAATGTAGCCACACATATTCATATAGAATAACGGTAAAGTAATTTCAAAGTTCGTTTAGAATAAAATAGATTACTTCCTTATTGTTAAATAATTTCCTAAAATAACTTTCTGCTACTAATAGGTACTTTTAGTACGTTATTAATGTTTTTCATTATATTATTGGATATAAGGTTACTTTGTGGTAATACATGTGTATTACCGATATTTATATATCGGGATATTATAATTGTGCTTCTATTTTGAACATACCACAGCTTTGGCATTTAAGATAATGTTATGGTATATAGTAATAAAGCTTAATTGGTGAATAAATATTGTTTCTGTCTAGTTTGAGTAATTTTGAATATTTATATTATTAAGTAATAATTTCCAAAAAAAATATTAAGTATGCCAAATAGTTGTCTTACCTATGGGATGTATTCTGCTTAGTGTCTTAATGGCGCTGTGTGAGTTGCTAACGCTTGCATATTTATTGGCTGTGCCCGTAACTTTGTGCGAGTTGCATTTGGAATGACAATAGTTTAACTTAACTTGTTGCTTGTAAACAGATTAAAATGGAATAAACATTAAGCGCACTAGCATGCAGAAACAGAAGTATTCTTTTAAAAATATATTTTTTGTCCTCAGTACATACATATAGCTACGGACATTTATTTTTAAATATTATAAACCAAATTTCAATTTCAAATCTTACTAACCGAAATCTAATCTATCAAATTCAGCTAAATGTAGATTTTTATTATATAATGTCTAGTTACTTATCAAAATAATTTAATAACCTACTCCTGCATACGTATAAATCAGAGCAATTTACATTCTTTGAATATTTGCAGAGAGTCTATTCGTGTTCTGCTCATGCGTGGTTTTGGAAGCATGTTTAACAAATTTATTTGTTTCATGTTGCTTTTATGGGTATTTATATGAAATCTATTATCCAGACCAACATTATATTTTACTGCTGCAACATCCGCAGTTTTCAGTCTATTCCTGTAATATTGGCACATGGAAGGCGTGTCTAACTAACTACACCTCTCAGACGTTTTCATGTGCTGCAGCACTAATAATATTATTAACTGCGCGTCCGTTACTCGTTAGCAAGTATGTAGCTAAAGAACGGCAGTGTTCCTTACTTACTACAGTGTGTATATTACTTAATATGTAATATATATTATATAGAGTACATATTATTATGCAAGTTTTTTTATTAATACGGCAAAAATATAAGTAATCTTTAAAATGATACTAAACAAAAATATATAAAAAGTAAGTTGTTTTAGTAGTGTAAACCAGTTTAGGAATTATACTGAGTAAATTTTTAAATACTTTCCGGGCTAGAAAGCTTTTATATTAAAAGTTCTATGTAATTGAATGGAACAATGTAATGGAATAATTGTGTATTATGACTATATAAAACCAACAACTAAATTGATATCGAAATAAATTATTTTCGATACGCACCACCACCATCATGATCATTACAACAATCCATTATTATTCCACATATTGATTCCATATAAGTTTCCTTATCTTGAGAGTTTTCGATTTTCATGGTCATCTCCTACAATACATATGAAAAAAATGATATTGCGTTATATTCATAATCCGTCCCTACGTAAAAAATAAAATTATAAATACAAGGCAATTTAATGATATTAATAACATATGAAAGAGTTACATAAGCTAAACTTATTATACAATGACAAAAAGCTTCTGATTACTAATACTTACATACAATCGATGGTGAAATCATTTTTTTATTATCCCCGGTTCTTATGTACTTATATATCTGATGCGTAACTAGAGATAAGGTGTATATAATTAGGATTTTATATCTGGCTCAAGAATTAAAATTTTATGCATCTATACATATATGAATTTCAAGTGGATACTTATCTATTTTAGTATGGAATTTATTGAACATTTATTTTCGGTTATTTATATATCGAGTCAAATAATGAAGAAACATGTGCTGGTTTAGCGTGTCGATTAGTATCGTGATCCTATACCTATTGTTAATTGTGAGTTTGCGACGGAACCATACAATTTCAAATAGTGACCGCCGATTTCCAGACAATATTTAAAACAATAGTAAAAATAATTTAGAATTAACTATAGAGATAACTGACACTATGTTCTCGTAGGTAGATAACTAACACTGGGTTTGTATTTGTAAAGTCAAATGGCATACTTAAAATTACTTCAAAGGCTTTTTTACAATTTTTAGGTCTATACTTAATTGCATGTGCCTTTGTAAGTTACTAATAAGTGGGAAGACATTAAAAGTCGCATGCTGTACAACATAACATACCTATGTTATGTTGTAAAACTATCAATGTCATCATATAATCTCATAAAAATCTTATGCGCCAAATTATGAATGCATAAGTGACATTCAAACTAGCGGTGAGGTACAGTCTTGATCGGTTTTCTGAATGTTATACAGGATAAAATTATTTGGTTTTAGTTTCCCAATTTAATTACAGAATGTAATAAATATTTATAGGAGACCAAAACCTTATTCGACCGATTCGATATATGTATACCGAATATACTAAAATTGTTTATCATATTATCTTGTTAAAATTATAAACCAATACTATAATAGTTTTTGACATTTGTTGATACGGGAAAGATAAACTTTCAAGTCCGATCAACTTTTATGTCCGAGACCCGTATTTAGAGTAAGCATACTTAAAGAGCATGTTCTAGTCAAAATTAATATACATAGAAAATGCCTTTATTCTGATAGAACCTTTTCAAAGGCATTTTCTATATATCTCTTGTTTTATTATACATATTCGTAATTTACAATTATAATTACTCAGACTATGTCCGGAGCATAGCTAGTATATAAATACGCGTCATATCAGTATAATCGCAAACGTAACCGATAGCTGTTAGTTATAGATATAAAGAAGTTCAATCAGTAGTATTACAGTGGTTATTTTTTTTTATTGACGTAAAGTGAAGAAAGTAAGTTTAAATGTGTCAAAGCACCGTAGACAAGGCGGTCGTAAGCGGGCAGGTCGCGGTTTATCTGCGGTGCTGCAGGTGCGAAGCTATTTTAGTGTTAGTAGTCGGCACTGTGTGGTGGCGCCGCGCCGCCCGGAACGAGCCAGCCGTCGCCGCCCGCCCAGTCGTCGCCGTATCTCGCGGCGGCACGCTACACGCTCTCTCCAAACTATAACACAACTACTTTACGATTATTATAATTTATTAAAGAAACTGACTAAAACTAATGTGACTAACATAGGAGTTGTGTAACAGTGAGCTCGTAAAATAAAAGCAAAACACGAAATTCGGTAACGGTCGTCTTCTACTATCGAAGAGTTAAAATCGAGGTGAGTGGGACAAGTTTCCAATTGTTAAACACGCTCTTGTATTTTGTTGGCTTCAGTAAACTTTATGTTAATAGGTGGTAGATAAAACTAAACTGTGTCAAAAATCAATGCGTGTGTGGTGACAGGCGTGATAAAATTTATCTATAATGTGTACAGACATGTTTTCTTTAATAACAATAGAATTTATGAGAGGACTGGACACGGTATTGTTATTGATGACAAACGAGATGTGAGTGCGTTGGTTCCGCTGCGGCGGCGCTTGCGCCGCTTGCACTAATTGACTGGTGTGGAGAATCGCTGATGGATATCCACTCGCTCTCGTCGGCGCGGTGACTTTTCGCCCCGAGGCATTCTCGAGGGCCAACCCGTTCGTCACAGTTCGTCTCAATTCAGCCTAAACGAACCGAAACAATCACTGACTCACACGAGTAGGTACTTGCCAATAGTCAAGTTCTGTTTATAAAGTGTACATCCGCTATTATGTTCTTTATTGATAATATTTTAGACTCGTATATATCTGTTACTGTCCCAGGTTATACATAATAAGGTTAAAAAAGAGACACACTGTCTTGCTTGTGTATCTCCCTTTAATAAATGTTAGTTGCGTTTTGTATTTACATGCGATGTTTTTTAATTGAACTCAAAACTGAGATATTGCTATGAGAATAATGTCGGTTATTTTGTACCTCTTATCTGTAGCAATATCAATTTTCTCTTAATTGGAAATGCAGCTGGCGGACTTTTGCTTGAACTAATACAAACCAATATTGATTTATGTATATCAATTGATGAATATCAGACCCTAGTAATCTAATATTTTTATACACAATGTTATCAGATTAATTAATCTGACATATCCAATGCTTCATGCTTATGAAAGAAGTGAAATAGCAAGAATAATATTCTTTGAATGTTTTGCTTACTGCTACTTCTTATCAAATATCAGACGGAATATTCTGCCACAATCAGTACTTTATCTTAAGCTTTTTCTGACAGTCGCGTTCTTAAGTCCAGTTACACTGACGCGTGGTGAATGTGCATATTCCCTTCCGGAACGTTCAATTTAGGTAATGTACTCGTTCGACTCAGAGTCCCAATTAAATGCCTGTTATTATAGTTTGAATATGACTCTTCTCCTTTGTCAACTTCTAGGTAAGTCTACTAGGTAAGGCATATTCACTGGGTTTGCTTTCGTACTGTCTATAAGTACCTACACAATGTTGTAAATTATTAAACTAAAATAGCATATTTGTTCATTGAATAATGTTATGAGACGATGATAAATTGTAAAATAATAGTACTTAAATTACCTAGATATTATTCGAACGATCTTTATGTAATTTTAAAATAGGTATAAAGATGGCTTTACATTTTGAAGCTAACGACTATAACGAACGGAGATAGGGAAGCGGTTTGAATAATAATACAGAGTTTCGTTTCGTAGAAACACAAGGTGGAGCGGCCTGATGACATCATTGCGACCCGGCGTGAACACACGTTCACCTTCATACAACACAGCGTCATTCTTACAACAGTTCAATATCTGTAATAGTTACTAATAATACCTTCACGACTGTTATACCAGATGGGACAGTCATAAGCATTGTTATGTGTTGACGTCATTGTAAATGCAACAATTAATATGCCCACATTTCGCTGAATATAATTGAATCCAAAATGGCGAGAAGAGAGCCTATAGCCATCTCTTGGATTAATTTAGTTTGTTATCAGTGTATCAATCACCGGAGAATCTTTTATGTTGTTAATTGACATGCAAAGCTTTCTATGGCAAAACTCATGATATTTGAAACAGTTTGGAGGGTGGTTAACTACTAGTACTAGAAATTGTAACTTATAGGAAAGTAATATGTTTTGTCTATTAACAAAACATATTACAAAAAGTATTAATACAATTCGTAAAGTGGGCGTGACAGGTGCGTTACCAAAAACAAGGCATCATTGTACATGGACACGCTCATTTTCATTAGTTAACGAACTAAAAAGCCTGTCTACTACACCGACGATATATGTCTTTCGGCGATAGATAGTAACAATAGGATCAAAAAGTACATCGTAATTTATTAAAAAAATATGTTTTATGTGATTCTTTCCCTTATGAAAAATAAAAGCTTTTAATATTATATATAGAAAACATTTATTGAGCCATTTTGAACATTTGCAAATAAGTGTACAAATACTTAAGAAGTAGGTACCTACTTATTTAGTTCCTGTAAATAATAATAATGATAAGTACTCTAGATTTAAGCAAATAATACATCGTGTCTTTACTTATTTTTGAGTATAAGTATTACACATAACGTCAGCTATATTTTTTGGATGATGATGGAATTACTAAATATGATCTAACAATGTCGCTTACTTGTGATGATGCTATGTAGACCATAATAGTATGAAGTACAATCCAATTTTTTTTATAATTTCCTTTAAGGCAAATCTTTCATTAACCATGACAGTTTCCAGTCAATCAACATCCACATAGTTTGGTGGATCTGTAACTGTATAGTATTAACAGTGATACCATCCCTCCACAAGAAGTATATTAGCTTTCCTAGATGATAGATCCATTATAATTTTATGTAACGGATGGCGTCCTAGGCGAGTAGGGCGCGGGCGTCGATCGCAGGGCGCACATCCTCTTCCTGCGCCGGCGCACATTTCGTAACAGTAGCCCCGCGCTAAGCCGAGCCGCGTTATTTTCGTTGACATAACAGAAATAACCACATCTTCCTTAACAGCGGCCGACGTCGACGGTCACCAGACGCTGACGTTGATATCTTTACACTAATTGCGTTATTGACAACCTCAGTTTCAGTTCTCTTTCGAAACCATACAACCGTCCCTAAGACACTTGAATTAGGTATTAAGTAGTACAAAATTTATTACAAGATAATTTTACGTATGTTTTATATATATAATGTAGTATCTTTTTTGAATTGTCACAAAATTTAAAAGCTGCTGATACTTATAGCAATTAATTAAGTAAATATACAATAATACTATAATTAACATTATTATTTTAACAATCACCATGCAGTTTTCTCATTGGCATTGAAATATATTCTGACAGTACCCATGTACACTTAATAAAAACTATTTAGAATACGACGTATATTATGTCTTTACATAAAAGATACCTTTAAAAAAATAGTTATAGTAAACCTCTTCTCATGTGTTATCTTTCTCTCAGCATTAAAATTGTATACCTAAATATTTACCAACATATTTCACCTAGTTATGGATTTACTTAATGGCACCTTTGTATGTGGATACTAAATAATGTTGTAAAATATGTTAACGTAAGATACGTACAAGTTCAAATATATTTTTGAAAAAGTTTGAATATACAAAAAAGATTCTATTAATAAATTAAACGAATCAGTTCTTCGTTTATAATATTACTATTGTATTACCAATACGTTGAAAATAGAATCGGTCTTTACAGGTTTAAAGACATCGCCAGTAGTGTATGTTTCATTCTAAGCCGGTTTTTTAACTTTACTGTGACTTTCCGTTTGTCACATTGTCACTTTTTTTAAATGTAATTGAAAGCGATGACAAACTTTGAGATGTAAACGAGACCTAATAAATGCACAATCATCGAAGTAGCTAGAGATTTTCTTAATCAGCCGGCCAACTGATCAACCACCGGTTTCGCTTTCGACTTCAGCAAATCAGGATATCAGTAGAAATCTAAAACTTTCTAGGAAGTACAACAAGTTTTTAAAGGTCATTGTTACCCCGTACCCCTTCCCTCTTCTTGTACGTACTGACTACGACCTCGTATATAAAATTATATAGTACACCAATGTGAGGGACATTATTTTATACAATACGAATAAAGTTATATATATATATATAACGATGAATATAATGAATTTAAAATATATAGACAGTTTTATAGTACATACATAAAATATAATGAATGAGAGGAGAGTTAACATAACCCACAGAATGAGTTTCATTTCAATTCTGAAGACGGTTTTTACATAGTTTGTAAAAACCGTCTTCAGAATAAAAATTTTTTGGAGTGAACTATTACCTAATTATGATCCATTTTAGGGAAAACGTCTCGTAACATTGTCATCGAATTGGCATCCTCCGCCATTAAAAATATAAACAATTTTTTAATGTTATCATTTAAGGATAACTTGCAATGCTATTATTCGAATTAATTATTAACAACGGTACAGCAGTAACAATAATGATGCTATAACTAAAAGCAGTTGATTGTAACGAGTTTTGAGGCCACTTCCTAAATAGCCTGTATCACCTTGAACCGCCAACTTGCGAGAACATATCCTCCGCTCATACTTGCTTACGATTTTAAATTGAGGTTATCTGTGCTCTCGTCATTCCAAATTTTGTTAATACTAACATACTTACATATCCAATACATTTTTAGACTCGTATAATAGTAGCACTGTTAACATACAAGCCTCATTAGTATGTTTATTTATTAGATGTTTCCTCTGATTTTGTCCGTTGAAAATTAATTATTTCTTGTAATTATGATATGTGGTGGATCTGGTCGTCTCTAAGTAATTTTCGTGAATAAAACGTAACTTCTTTATTTGATAAATGGGCTAATAATTTAAATTTAAATGACTTCAAATCTTAAGAAGTTGTTTGTTTGTGATCGACTTCACAAGAGATTCCACAATTTATACAACGGTGCAATGTCACACATCTGGTAGGTTAACGGGATGTAAACTTAACCCTTTTAAGGATTCAGTCAGACTCCGACTCTCCAGTTACACGTAACTGCACGGACCACTGAATATAGAAGATGAACGGTTAATTAATAGCTCACTTCCTTGCACCTACAGCACTAAGTGCAAAACGCTGGTAGTCATAATTTGCAATTACTAGTTATAAATATGTTAAGTGATACAAAACACACACTACTGAAGAAAACTAAACAAGTTTGAGATAAGATCACTCACTACCACTTGTTTATTGGAGCAAATCGAATTCAATTTAAAAGCTATTTGTAATTTATACTTACCATTGCTGAACATGTCACCTCGAGACATGATTATTACTATTGTAGTGCATTTATAGTATATTGGATCCTATTTTTGGCACAGGCGAGAATAACGGCAGTGCCGAGGGTTCGGGTTCGAGCGGTGAGACAGGCGACGGAAGCGAAGCTGCCCATACATTTGGACCTCTCGACGGGTCCATATACGCGACGGTGGTGCGCGCCGGCGGCGGCGGGCCAGCCTCACCGCTCAGCGCCTCGATGGACTCCGGCATATCGTCGGCGGGGCGCCGCGCCGCCCCCAGCCCGCCAGATGAGCTCGACACGCTGCTCGGTGACATGCTGCGAACGGTGAGCGCGCTGCCCGACCCGCCGCCCGCGACCGCCGGCTCGCAGTCGCACGCCGACCGAGCCCCAGATATACCGTACCACGCGCGCGCAGACTCCGCACCCTTCACATACGGAGCACCCGGCTTGCGACCAGGCATGCTTCGCGCATCTAATCGTCTTGCCAGCCCTGAGTTAGTGAGGCGAGCCCTCGGTAATGACCGAAACTACAGGCATATAGAAGATGATGATGATGAACGAACAGTCACTCCTGAACCGCCGTCACCACGCACTCCATTGTCGCCTCGCACTTTCCGGAAGCTGACACACGAGGATGTTACCACAACCACTACTGCAACCCCGCCACCAGTTTCTCCACAATCTAACGGCAGGCAAGTCAATTTTGTTTTGTTATTATATTAGATTTTCGTTATCTTCGTTATCTCGATTTTGACAGTAGGCAAAAAAAATGGACGATATGATTAGATCTCATCTGTCTCAAAAGTCTTGATAGGTGTACAGTTAAACTTTATCTCGTATAAAATAAATTAAAAAATATATATATTCAAGTATTTAAGAAAGTATATATACCCTATTTTTTATGTTTTATATACTTATTTAATTTGTTTCCGGGAATTAAAGAGTTACGATTTTAAGACAAATAAGTTTCTAAATATCTAATTGCTTTGGCTACATTTCGTCGTAATTGCACAGCCATTCCATTGTTGACTGGCAATGGCAGAATTGCCTAATCGTTACTAAACGACTAAATTACGTACGTTGCCTACTTATTTTACTAAATAGTAGACGCACAATTTTTTATATGAGGTTTCAATTTCTAAATAGAAATAGAAAATAGAAAAAATTTCTAATTTAACATTAAGCGGTAAAAGGACATTTTCCATTTCAAATTATAACGTAATATATATATACGAGCTTTGTTTTTAAAATATATAGCACATATTTGATTTATAATATTTTGCGTAGGTATCTAAATACCACAATCTCCGCCATAAACTTGTTTCTTACGAAATTTCCTTAATAACATAAACACAGAGTACTGTACAACAGGAATACTTAATTTAGAATTCTTATATGATATTGTATATTTATTAAGATCAATCTAATAAAATACCAAAAGTTATCTTGAGAAACCAGTTATTCTGTAGAGGACTTTATTGGGGCGAATTCTTATACGCCGATTTAGAGTGACATTTTACATAAATATTTATGATTTGTAGTTTTGCTATTCTTATCAAAATTTTTCTTTTTTTATTAACGTACATACCATATTTTGTTGAGTTAGAAAAATACTCGACTACTGTCACCCCATACTGGTAAATAATTATAGATAGCTCTATCTATAATTATTTACCTCTATCATGGCGTCTTAATTTTTTTGTAAAAACAAGTTTTGCTGTGAACTCACGAAGAAGGTAGAAGTGACAGTGTATTAATAGTAATTGTCTTTTAATTAGTTAGTACAGTTTCAGCTAAAAAAATCGATTCATTACACTGCGAGATAAGAAAGAAGAAATAGGAAAATTAAATATGAATAACTATGGTGTCGTCATAGAAACTGTTTTTTTTTTTCTATTATTTTAATAACGGCTATTTATAAAAACAAACGCTTCAATGTAATTAAATAAAGGGGATCTGGAAGCAGATGTAAACATGTGTTCCTGTGTAGTGGGTGTGGAGGCCGCCGCGCGCCGCGTGCCGCCTACACCACACGCTTACTGTTTACATTCACAGACCTACCGATACCTAGCCAGGTTTTAATGAAATGCATCTAAATAAACAGTAACCTGATGTAGATTAATGAACTGTTGAGCTAAGGCCCAACTCCCATTACATAATGATGTTACTATACATTCTTATTTGAAACGAATTTATTTGTGTAGTTATGTATGAACTATTTAGTTGCAGTTTCAAACCGTACCGTGGTTCGCATCTTCAATTCTCAAATGATTCATAGAATATTACAAACCTCACAAATTTAATCCGTAATAGTTGTGAATTGTTAATAACATCCTAACATAATTAGGGCACTGGTGGGAAAAGATATTTTCAATTATTCTACTTGAAACAAAACTCAATGTATCAGTTAAACAACATTAAGGAAGCAAGTCATATTGATTTATCTTTTAACTAGCTATTCGCCCCGGTTTCGCACGGTTGTGAATGTAATATATATACATAAACCTTCCTCTTGAATTACTACATCTATTAAAAAGAATCCGTTTCAATCCGTTGTGTAGTTTTAAAGATTTAAGCATATAAAGAAACGGACAGACAGCGACAGCGACTTTGTTTTATAATATGTAATGATTAACTATACAGGAACAATCTACTCGTTCCATTATAATAAACTTGTTACCCGCAACTTCATCCTCGTGACACAATCTATCTTCACGTCAAATTTTATTAAAATCCGTTCAGCTGCATAGTTGGGAAAAGTTAACAATCAGCCCGATAGACGGTAAATTTTTCGCTTTTATGGTTTGGATATAGATTAAGATAAATATATCTTTACAACATTGTTTTGTTTAAATTATACGATTTTGTTATAAAGATTTATTAATTAAAGAATATAATGCTTCTGTTAATACTTATTAAAATGAATCGCCTTATTTTATGAAGCGAATTTTCTTTATTACACATAATATTTCTTCTTTAGTTGTAGGTAGATATATGAGATCGATCTAGTTAATGGGCACTATGTTAACTTTGCGTTGTCCGCTAACCTACGTTTGAGCGTGGGACTGAGCCAACAATCCCGTGGGTGATAATTGAATCACAATGATCAGAACAAAAAAAAACTACGTACATTCTTTGTACTCAATTGTTAAATTTAGAATTACATCGCTTATAATTTCGACTGAACCAATAATTGCTTTTCAGCACTACGGTACCAATATAGAGCAGTACTACGGTATGAATATAGAGAGTGTCTTATATTAACTAACTTGCAAAGGGACGATAGTAATCCTATAAACCTAGTATATTTGTATTAATATATCCGTACTTCCATACCTAATAAGGACAGAAGAAGGCCGAGTTGTGTGGACTGTTAGACTGTGTGGAAGATGACATGCAAGAAATAGAGTAAGTAATGGGATAACGGGAAGAATTGAAGAGAAAACATATTAGGCCGACCCCAAATGAATGGGATAACAAAGAAACAAATGATTACTTTCTTTGCTTTCTTTCTTAATATAATAATTTCGAAAGTGTATTTGTCTCTCTGTCTATTTGTTACCTTTTCACAATAAACAGCCTAACAGGTTAAATGCGTAAAAATACATAGATTGTATTATAAGGACTGACATGGGCTTTTATCTCAATAACAACAAATGAAACCGCGTGTAATACTCCGTTTAATTATAAATTTTCAACGGCTGGCTAGTTTCGTTTTAATGTCAATATTAGGTATGCAAATGACCATTAACCTGTCATTATGAGAACCTTTACTTAAGATATATCTCCCTGCAAAATATGACTCCAACCAATCATTAGCATTTCAACACTCTTAATAAGACACGTACTCGTATTTCGCTTCTTAACAAGGCATCGTTCATAGCAAACCTACATAAATTATAAAACCAATATTGTAATAAACGTGCGGCATCTAGAAAATAATGGATTTTTGAAATAAATTAATTATGCAATGGAAATAAGATATGTATTCCAAGAAATGACAAGATTTATTAATTTATTGAGTGTTTAGTATGACAACAAATGTTATATAATTTGTTGGTCTACACGGACAAACAATCTCTCTATCTTTAATCTTAGACTAGAATAGAGTAATGAAGCAGTTTAGTTAGGTGCATCATAGCGTCGTATTTTTTTGTCTTCGGATAATTTGACCAGATCTGTGTTTATTGTTTTTAATTAATAGAGTTCATTTTCTTGTTAAATCATTTATGTGTGTCCCAACATTTCTGGCCTATTAGAAACCGGTCTGTTATTGTTCTTTGACCTACATTAATATATTAAATATTGTTTTAATGCATATACGAATACGTTTCCTCGGCATTACATGTTATAAAAAACAAATTATATGCAGTTGCTAGGGAATCTATCCTATGTATTTCCCTATGCTTTCAATATTCTTCATTTTTTATTCTGTCACTTCAAAGTTGGTTACGTCAATTGGTTAATAATGAAACCTTCATTCTAACCTACATAAACAAAACACTAATGGTTTTAAACTCGTAGCAACAACGTCATGATTTAATTGAAACCATACATTAATGAATATAGACACATTGAGTGAGTAATTACTACGTTTTATAGACATTTCAATAGACTTTTAAACACAAAGAGTTGGTTTAGATACAGTTTTAGTAGAGTTTCGGAGCTATATTAGTTTGGTTATTCTCAGTACGAATAATAATAGTAAAAGTACATACATCATCAATATACATCACACTAATATAAATGCGAAAATGTGTCTGTTGGTCTATATGTTTTAATATAACGATAGATTATTGAGGACGAAAATAGGCTCTATGGTATATCTTAAAAAAAACAAACGAATACACCGCATACACTCATTATTATAAATCTGTCTATCTGTCAATCTGTATATTTTATTGTTCAAGACTAAACGCCTAAGCTGATTAAAAAATACACAAAGTAATGATATAAGTACTTGTTATTGTGTATTTTATTTATACATTAATTTCAACATATCTATTAATGCAAGTATAAATCATTTGAAGACATATACGGCTAACTCCTTTTATAGACACTATACATTGGCGCGCCGATCTTATGTAATAGGCTATAATAAAGTGTGTCAACAGTAACAAGGAGCAAATTACAGTTATTATCTGAGTTAGAGATGTGTGGCGGTGATCTAAGAATCCAAACATAATACGATCAGTTGTTTTGTTATCGTGGCCTACCTACTAACTAGCCTTTCATCCGGAACATTATTAGATTGCTGACGTATAGTAGGTATATGCAACTAAAATCATACCAAAGTAGTCTTAAAGAATTTAATTTAACCGTATTGCTTTATTTTCTGAATATAATAAATGAAATGTTTTATTTTGTGACTGAGCCAAATAAGTGAACCTATTAGACATATTGATTAATGCAGCCAGTTAAATACAAATATAAAGATTTGACAATATATAAAAACTCTCGTATAATTGGGAATTATACTTCTATTACTGATATTTTTGTTGATGATTTTGGAATAATCGTCCCACTTAAGCTAATGGTTAATATTAACGGTGTACCCATGGTGTATGAGAAGAAAATTAAGGGGGTCTTCCTATGTGACGGCCTGTTTTTTAGGGATATTTTAGGATTTTTTTTCTACGACCAGTAAATATTTAGAGCTTCAAATTTTTTATCATTTATTAACACATATTTGGACAGTATAAATATAAAATTTCAGCTAAAAATATTCAGTCAAACTAGAGTTACAGCGCTCTGAACACCCCCGCCTCGAAAAAAAGAGCTCCCACTTCCTCCACGATTCCGGCTGATCGGCTTATCTGAAAAAAAAAAAAAAACGGCGTTTTAATTTGTAGGCTTAAAAGCACGGAATGACCTATAATCAAATGAATATAAAAAAAATTGGATTTTTGATAGACATTTGAAATAAAAGTTGCAAATTAGGCGTTTTTTTTTTGTTTTTTGCTATAAAAAAATCGAAGTTTTGAAAATTTTCGAATGATAATAGTTCATTCCATGCGTTTACATATATTGAGTGTGCCCTATAATTCGGTCCAGCCGTTTCTGAGATACAATGGAGGAAAGTTTGAAAAACACAGTTTTGAGAAAAACGCGTTTAAAGTTTCAAGTCCGTTAAAAACTATTAAAATATCAACTTACTCTCAATCGGCGATGCCTGGTCCATAGAGTATTCCTTCCTCTTCCTCGTGAAACTCCTTTAAAGCAGATTGTTCAGCTCTTGAGTCAATCCTGGCTTGTTTAACGACATCACTTACGCGCCGCTCAGAGCGTAAGATTCGCTTTTCATCCCGTTTCTCAACATACGCTTGGGCTTCACGACCAACAGGGCATCCCATAATCGACATAACTTTTAAAATACCTTGAAAACCTTCATTAAAGATAATAACTGCTAATAGCTAGCAATTTCAACAACTTTGGGACCAGAATGAAGATGTTTAGGAGCGAAAGTCCAAATCAAAGAATTCAAAGATTCGTTATTGTTTTGTGTCTCTGCTCCTAAACAACGAATTAATAATTCGTCTTTCGATAAATCTTCGAAAATTTGATAGCTTCTTGGACTTGCGGAATTAGAGGTGGTTTATCGTGATGAAATTGGTCCAGTTCATTATTAGCTTCATCCTTACGCCATTTACACCAACTGTCTTCGCCTTCTGGACAAAATTGATGCTGAGGGTTTTCATCAGAAGAACATTTGTGATAGTACGTTGCCCAAACTTCCTTTCTCATATCTTCAAGCGAATCTGGATGGCGTCGAATTGCTAATCCGTAGAATTTTGTAATTTCTTGGATAACTTTCTTGGATAGACTAAAATAACTTCGGTAAAATATTATAACAATAGAAATTTCTGTTTAAGTCTGTAGAAACGTGTCTAAACTTGTATAAACAAATATATTAATAAAAGGGAGGCCAGGTATAAAGCCGACGGTGCGGCCCGGTCTCTATATTTACCTGCTGTATCTTTAAAACGACTTCGAATTTTCTAAAATCGCTTTACTACCGTATTCTAGACATGTTAAGGGAGCAATTTATGAAAAAAAAAAATCGATTTTTTCAACCCATCACATAGGAAGACCCCCTTAATCGCCCCAATATGTCACAAGTAAGCTAAGTAATCTATGTAACGATGGTGAATTTATAAGGAATTAAACTACATATTATATTATACTAGCAGATCCGGCCACGCGTTGCTGTGGTTAATAATAGACAAATAAATTAGCAATAAAATAATATTAAGACTATAAATTGATAGAAATAGCTTACATCTCTATTTCTATCTTTCAAGTTGGATCAAATTGCCCACAATATGTAAATCAAAATTGCGATCGGATCAGGAGTCCGTCGCGGATAAACAACGTAACATGTAATTTTTATTGTATATAAAGATTACCGATCACTAGTGATATAAATTTCATCATAATATTATAATATATAATATTGTACTCTACGTTGTTATGTACTGCATCCTTAATACAATATTTGATTAGCATTAATTAAGAATTTTGAGAAATAAGATTAAAATTATTTTTTTCTAATTCTAAAGATTTAATTTTCTAAAATATTTGTTGTATTAGGTGTGCGATATATTTATTCCCTTTGTCGTGTCTGAAGGACTACGATTTAAATTCGACACACGTGCCTTAACGTGTATGAATTAGCACTGTGGAATGAGGTAAACAAATCTACGTAACGGCGACACTTGTGCAAATGTTATTTTTATGGCTAAGTAAGGCTTATTCATGAATCCACCATCTGTTTAACTTTTCCTGTTTACGCGGGAATTTCAAGAAACCCTTGACGCTTACTAATACTATGTGAAGGGATTAAGAAATGTCTGTATACATTTTTTTTCTAAATGCGACAGTTTCGGTGGTACATAAATTAAGTAAATCAGTTTCTTAATATATTGTAGTCAACTTATTGACACTTAATAGGCATAAGAAGAAAATCACTGACTATCTTCTGTTCCCATAGGTATTTTTTCTAACACCTACCTATGATTCATTTTCAAATGTAAATTGATATTTTATATTATTCACTCCACTGACAATTTCTGACAATCTATTCTATATAATAGACGTACCATTTGTACAATAATAAATACAGACAGAAAGCATTAGGGGACACACCTACAGTCGCGGGAACAGCGGCTTTCCTAATGGCTAAAGACTACTTAAATACATTATAATCATTATCAATTAGTTAGTGCCCTATGCAGTCACTGTAATTTTTTATATGTTATGAGCTTGATATGTCTTTGATTGATTGAATCATAGACAGTATACGTCGTATGTACAAGTACGTACTAGATTGAACAGTTGGCCTTATTAATTATTGACAAGCGAGGTCGTCGTCGAGAAACAAAAATATGAATTCCGCAGATTAGTTATTAAAATCTTATATGCTGCAGTTCTGATACACTCCGTAGCCATACTTCCCATTGGGCTGAATAGCTGTAATAATAATTTGGTAATGTTTATCTAATGCTATAAATATTTGATTGTCCAAAATATTAATCTTAGCCTTGATTAGCGACTCACCACAACTTCGCTCGGGTATAGTTTAGTTTATAGTCATAGTGCAAATGAGGATACTTCAATATGCACTAATTTTTGACGCAATATTTAAAACATTTCACATTGTTATCTGCCTATCTTATATATAATATACTCCATAATTTAAATATTATATAACATCATCAATGAAGTGAATAGCTGCATTCCCTTACACGTATGGTTTACGATAAGACTTGCCATAGTAACTCGCAATTCGCCGATTGATTTGGAGTGACGGCGTGTGATTGCGTCCTCGCCAAGAACCAAACATGTTGCTATTTCGAGATAACCGTCGCCATAAACGGTCTGTGTTGACCGACTAAACGGCGCTTGGTGTCGCCGTTTACATCCGCAGACCTCTGTATACTTTCTAATAAAATGTAACTATGTTATTTACCGAATCTCTTATGTTTGTTATTGTGTCTTTGTCTCGATTACAATTATTGATATGCATTATTACACCAACACCAATAAACAACCTTAGAACATAAAGGCATTCCATTCAGAAAGATTTGCGGAAGATAATTATTATTCAAATGTACACGTATTAATGATTATAGCACATTATTAATAGCTCTGATCAAGTTTGTTTTACATTACCTTAAAAGCGTCGAAACCTTCAGACCTACGCATGTTTTAACAGTAAAACTTTATGATGTTATCATAAGTTCATCCATTTTAAAGACAAGTTTTTATAATAGCCTGTAACGTGATAACAATATACCTACCTATATATATACTTTAATAATATTTCCGTAGCATCATTAGAATTTGTCTATAATGTAATAAATTAGTTTTTCATGGAAACCTTACATTTCATATTTATTTATTATCTATAATTGTTACTAGATGGTTGAACGGCGAAGCAGACTGGAAAGAGCGATCTGCAACTAGTATACGAAAGACACCAGATAATACGAATTGGCGAACAGCAAGTACATTAGATTGGCGTGAAAATTCTCGTCTAAGAGAACCTCGAAGATCAGAAAGTGGTGTGGAAAGTACTGGCCTAACTTGGCTACAAAGACAACAACAGAAACTTCGAGAACGAAAAGAAGCCAGGGAAAGAGTCGCCCGACTACCACTTGAGTGGAATGGTCCCCATAATGTTCGTCGTTCGGCCAGTCATCGGTAATGGAACATTCTACTATATTTTTAAAAGATCAATTAATATAATCAAATAATGATAATTCACGATAATATCTTGTTTTTTAGAGTTGACGGTTATACAAGTGACACGACAGCATTCGCGGACGATGACGACGATTTTAGCGTACCTTTACATGTTAACACGATACGTACAAGTCATCGAACAGATAGCATCAGTCCACAGGCACCTGACAGGTAAGTAATTTTATAAAAACTGACAAGTATCAGGCTCTACTATACTGGCTACCTACCTCTATTGTTACAGCGATTAATAAAAAATATTGTTTTGCAGAACCTCTTCTAAGAAGTTTATGTATGAAAAGACGACGTTGCGTGAATGGAGTACGAACTCTACACCAAGAAGTACTCCGGTGCCCGGATTGTTATCTTTAGCGGAGCCCCTTAACAATGATACTCTCGTAAGTTAGGATATTTAATCAGATTTCTCTGGAAAAAAAAATTAATTTATAATACTTTATTTTACCAAAGCAAAACATAAAATAATAAAAATACTGATACTATTCTTTCTATTTAAAACAAAACAAACGTGTCTATTGATTGTAAAAAGTATAATAAATATCGGAATAAAAGCGTTGAGGAGATAAAATACGATTTAAGATACTTTTTCCTTTATCTTATTCAAATCAATTAATAATATAGTTTCTACCCTTAATAATTACATTCTACAATAAAATTCCATATGATGGGTATAACTTGAGACGTGTGTACATAATGTTTTCATAGATCCGAGAGCGGTCGGAGAGCTGGTCACGCGCTGAGTCCCGCGCGGGCACGCCCGCGTTTCCGACACATCCGCGCACGCCTTACCCGCCGACTCCCACGCCCTCGATCAGCGCGCGCCCTCCGCGGTCGCCGCCAGTCACAAGGTACTTGCCAAATTTATACAGCTTTATTTTTATTACGCCGTATCCATTTATGGAGTTATACATAAAATCAGTTCAATGTTGATGCTGATACACTTCCAATTAAGTCTTTACCTTTAATTTCGTTTTTACCTTTTTCGAGTAAAAAAAAAAACTTTGTAGTGATAACTTACGTTGCTACATATGAATTGACCTCTTTGATTTTATATATTTTTTTAATAATACTCTTATCACTCTATTATCTATTTACCACTCATAAGAATGCTTATTTATAGTTGTACTTTTTAGTTGGAAATAATTCTTTATGAGGGTTTGGTTTGGAATCTAAACTAGGGCGTAATGTGTACTATAAGTCCCCAGGCTATTCCAAATACGCTTGCTTTTACAGTATTAAAAGTATACATTACGATAATGCTGGAATTTCGTATTTCATATTCGTTAATTTTATTATACATAAAAATATTCTAACTAAACTGAATTCTTTAACACAAGGCTAATAAACAATGTCTAATGTTGTATAAAAATATTAACAATTAAATTAAAAATAACTGAAGATGCAACAGCTGCCGTTTTAGTCTGTGTATGCGTTGATAGATAACTGCTTTAGGGCCGTAATGAAGACTTAAACTATACACAATGAAGAAATTAAATACTACTAAGACATGAAATTTTATTATAGAGATATATAATTATAAAATAGCAAATAATGATATAGAAAAGAGCGCGATGGCAGCCCAGAGGTGGAGTACCGCATATACAACGGCAGTCTCGGCTCGCGGCGGTCGAGTCTCGGCGGCAGCGCAGAACCGCAGCACGTGGCGCCTGACAGAGTGCGCTTCGCCAGAGACACCAGCCACTACTGGTACAAACCAAACATATCCAGGGACGATGGTCAGTAAACAACAAATCAATATACATATACAGTAATAAGATCTCTTTTAGATTAAACAAGATCCGTGGATTTGATTACTGTTATAACTATTAAAAGACTACAAAATATAAACTGCGATGCATAATAAAATACAGAACAAAAATAACAATATAAACAAAAATAAATCACTGATAACACATAGAATTATCAAATTCATGTAAATTTAAGAAAGAAATAAAAACATGACTTTGTAACTGTAATTTTGTTAGAATTTCCAACACTATTTTATAGTGATTTAAAAACATACCAAAATGGAACAGAAGAACAATTTTACTCAGTAAAATTCACTACTTTGTTTTATTGTTATTTTGCAGCCATATCTGCTCTTCTACCATTGGAGGAAGGCTCATTTATCGTTAGGGACTCAAATTCATTCCCGGGAGCTTTTGGTCTGGCGGTTCGCGCGGGCGGTGTTGGCGGTGTGAGGCATTTCCTCATTGAACCGACAGCGAAAGGGGTACGATTGCGAGGCTGTCCAGATGAGCCAGTATTCAGCTCGCTTTCTGCTCTCGTATATCAGCACACAGTCACACCACTAGCACTGCCCGTGCCGCTAAGCTTACCTGACAGGTAAATATTATTTCTAATATTATGTAATGTTTTACATAAAATATATTATTCGAAATTTAGTTTTATTAATTAAAAATATAATAATTATATAGCTTCACGACTGATCTTAGATGGGTCCGACGATCTTGGGGACAAAACTATAAGTTCACGTTGTTCAAATTTTAATATATAGTTTTGTGATTGTTAATAAATATACATATCCACAGGGATCCATGGACAGGTGGCACCGCTAATGCTGCTGCGCGGGCCCTGCTAGCTACAGGCGCTGCTTGTCAAGTCCTTCTGCTTGGTTCAGAGAATACTGAGGCGCTCACAGGACCCGCAGCGGTGACGAGGGCAGTACAAAATTTATTGCAGAAAAAGGTGCTTATGGATATATGTTATTTTATTTTAAATGTTACAGTAAAAATATGAAGCAGTTGAATTTTTCATTAACTTCAAATAAATGTAATTTTAGTGCACATATTTGTTAAGAATAAACAGCATTCTTATTGAGTAAATCAATTCGACGAATTTAAATATATATACATATATGTATATTTAATTATTTTGAACTTTGTCTCTATATTGATTGTATATATTATCATAAAAATATATAATATTATAATTTTGTATATTTATTTCAGTCACCTGCGTACGTAGTTAACTTCAAAGTGTTCGGTGGCGGCATCACGCTAACGGATTCAGCCCGTAAACTGTTCTTCAGGCGTCACTACCCCGCCTCCGGTGTGTCCTACGCTGGTTTGGATCCAGAGGGAAGACGATTTACCTATGTGGATAATGGGAAGCAAGGTTTAAAGTGAGTAGAAAAAAATATAACTATGAAATATATTTGATACATTTGAAGAAGATTTTGTACACGATGTATCAAGTAGCTTGCTTTACCGTCCAAACTAATATTGGAAATGCGAAACTATGTCTATTTGCCTACTTCTTACTTTTTACGACTAAATGTCTGATCTTTAAAATTTAGCGAGACGATAGGATAGATTGTGTGACGAAAATGGACCTAGACTATATGTTAATTAAAGAAAGCAAACGAAGCGGCGGATAAAAGATATTATTTATAGTTATTTATTGTTTTAGGAATATCTTCGCATTCGTGGCGCGTGTATCATCTGGAGCCGATAATCAATGTCATGTTTTTGCTGAATTGGAAACGGAGCAACCGGCGACTGCCATCGTCAATTTTGTAAATAAGGTACATACACTATTTAATACATGTAACAATACTATATAACTAACTGTTTACAGCATAAAAATATAATCTTGAAGCAATCTAATTTTTAGTCAAAACTACTGATATGATTATCAAACATATGTTGAATGTATTTTCGCCCGACATCATGGAAGTATATAAGTGTTTTCTTAAAAATATTTTTGGAACAATAAAATATGTTTCTTATACAATAGGTAGGCTATTATTAGAATATCTAGATACTAACTAGTTTGAATTGTTGTCTGTACCAAATTTCATACGACGATAATTTACTTAAGTTTGTCAACCTTATTATTTCTTAAAATATACGTATTATTATAAGAGAGGCCATATTTTTACTCCTGTATTCTATTCTTTATATAATAATCTTGATATATTATATTTCCTTGCAGGCTCTACTTGGAAACACACAAAAGAAGGATATAATATAATTCCACGTGCTTGAATCTATTTTACCAATAATACAGTACAATAATAAAAAATTATGATATATTTATACACTTTATTTAATACTCATAAATGTGTTAAACACTTGAAATTTAATTTATCTTCGATAAAAATAAAAGGTCAGGAATTGCTTAATCAATTTAAAAGTATTTTTTTACTAAAATATTTTTGTTAAACTACTTCTATGTATAAATATTAGTTTGTGAATACCATCTTCTTGTATACTTTTTTACATTGAACTTGGTCATTATGAACATATAATTTTGTAGATATTTTATTCAAAGATTTCCCTACCAATACGCTTCAATATCACCAAGTACAATTAACCATCGGTGTGTAAGGTAAATATAGATATTGTAATAATATAAAATATAATATCTAGTATAAGGAAAGAACTAACTAGTCTCATATTAATTTAATGTAGAATAGTGAAATCATGCGTGCCTAATGTTTTATAAGGTGACTGACACCAGTTAATTACCGTATTTTTTTTTGCCAGTGTCACCATATAGGTGTAAAATGTTTGGAAGTAGTCACATAATATGTAGGTATGGTATAAATTGCCTTGTTAAAAATAAAAAAAAACATTAAATTCATTATTTCAAAATTCATTGTCGTATTAAGTAGCAATACTACCACAGACATAAGCTTCATTCATTCCCAGTGAGTACAACGAATACATTATTGCGATTTATTTGATATGCTTTCATTCGAAAGTTACATATAAATATATGAAGCTTTTATATATAATTGAATATTGAAACCATCAATATGCATTTACTATCGTTTATAAAAGTAATAATTATAAAATCTAGTATCTAGATATTTAATATTGCAAATCGTCATGGCCTTAATACAACGATAGATAAAATATTAGAAACATTAAGCGGGTAATATTTGTGTTAAAAATATAAATGAAGTTTAATGAATGTAAAATTTATTTAGAATCAGAGATATTAATTATATGGTTAAAATGCATGAAAATTGTATTGTTACTTATAATTACAAATTTCGTTAGGAGAAGTGTAACACGTTTATTGTAATTAATATCTGTTTAAAAATATTTATTGTTTAAATTACATTAATTAAAATACTATGTGTTTAATTTAACATGTTTCCTATATTTACTTTTTTGATATACCTAGTTTTTTTTGTGATTCGGATGGTACTCAAACTGATTTTGAGTAGCAATCATCCCTTTTAAAGATGGGTATACCTATATTGTTGCGCCTGTGGTATCTTATAGATACCATTACCATTAATAGAATTAGGATTAAGGATTAGGGGTTGAAATAATAACAATTTGTAACTATGGTATATTTACATATTCGTTTCTATTTCTACATTACTCATAATTACACGGAGATGAAATACCCTGCCAGCCACATGGTAATTCATGTCGATTTAATAAGTATCTATTAGTAGATACTACATTATTCGTAGATATGCTTAGTTGTGGCATGATTTGAATAGCGATGGTACTTTGTGAACGGTAGCATGTCGTTGGTCAAAGGCGCGCGTGCGTCAGTCGTCAGAGCGACCGAACCTTAGATGGCCGTAATCATCGAAGGAATCATCGGCCCGAGCAACCCGATCCCGTATAAGGTTGTAGTCCCTATACAGTGGTCTGGGTCGGTATTCATCGTCATCCTCAGGCAACGCGAAGCCGCGCAAGTTAGCCCCTTCGCTGCGTCGCAAGAACAAAGCAGCAACCACAGTCACCGCCAAAATAATGATCGTTAAGATCCGCATGCTGATGATTTGTTATCTAGAAAAAAATATCATTTTAAAAAGTACAGTCCATTGATAAATTTAAATATCTATATTACTATGCATTAGAATTCCATTTGGTTACAAATATAAACATGGTACACAGAAAATAAGTTCTATTTTCAACTTACCGCATGGATTACTAAGTTGAAAATAGAATATATTGTAAAAAAATATTCTAAATACACAATCGGGTTCAATACAATATTTTTGTTAGATAACTATGACTGCATAATCAGACATACACTTTTATTTAATAATAATAAACATTATCAGATTAGCCAAGAATATAAAAAACGAATACCTAAAAAAAGTTGAATGAATAAAAGATAATTAAAAAAAAAGAAAATTATTATATTTATCATTTATTGCACTTTTGTACAACAAAGCAAATACTATTTTTATATTATTAGGTATCCACCTACCTTAATATTTAAACACACCGGTAAAAAGTCTTCAGAAGAATGAACAACGTAAACATTTACAAGGGTTTATATAGTGTACCGAGTTCAACCCCTGGAAAAACAACTCTCCCCCTTTTTTAATATTCCCCTCACAAGCTGCCCGTTCTTTAAAGATAGTATGAAAATTGACACACTTCAATTACGGAATCGTCTGAATTGATCCGATTAGGTGTTGATAAATTATTTTTCTCAGGATCAGAAGATTGTTTTAGATGTTATTGTTCTTGTACTTGCTGCCCAATAAAAAATGTAATTTGTTCGAGTTTATTTTATTAAAATCTACATATTTACCTTCAAATTAAGGTAGCTTTTGTTTTCAACTTAGGTACTCTGACTAATCTTATTACTGTTTATTTATAACTTTTTGTACTTACAATCTAATAAATATATATGGGTTTTGAAATCGATAATTATATCGATTTCAAAACATTCCCTATGGTTTTTAACGGACATCATTTCTTAGCATATGTCATATCAAGTTAACCCCCACGTGGGAAACCTCCATAATAATATCCTCTACTGGTGCTTCGGCACGACTACGAGTAGGTATCATTATCAATCAACGACCAACGACAGCGATGATGATAATGATGCATAGATACCTCATCATTTATTACAAATAAGTATAAACCATATCTGTTCCGAAAGTTGCCCTTGTCTATGAGCAAGTAATCACTACGTTTAGGTCTTATTAAAATAATATAATGGTTGCAATTCCTCATTGATACCTACTTACTAGCAGACTATACATAATGACTAGCGACTACTATCAATATTAAGTTATTTATATAAGAGTTGACACTGTTTTTATGAGAATTGAACAATAGAAAAATCTAGACACGCGGCAGCGTGTCAAGCCGAGTTTCAAGTAAACTGGCTTGCAGCACCGTGTGTATATTTACACGAACCATTTGGAGCCACTTTTGACCCCCTCATAACTCAAAAACTCTTTCACACAAACCTGTCAAATTTGGTTCATATATTGAGACTTGCGAGATAAATATGTGTTCCAAATTTCATAAACATATCTCAAACGGTTATTTAGATATTAATGTCCAAAAATCGTCATTTTTATCACTGATCAACTATAGATCAAAATTATAACCCACTTCCAGATGACCTAGGAAGTTCAAATTTGGTATGCAGATAGGTAATTAGGTGAATATAAAGGAAAAAATCTGAAACTGGTAAATTGTTATCATTTTACTACAATTTTTCACTTTAATTGATTCTATTTCAACTTATACTGGACGAATACTAAAATTCTATGAAAACGTCGATAGCCACCAATTGACATTGATCCCTGGCGAAAAATCTCATCTTGTACTGGACCGAAAGTAATATTGTATGAAAACGTCGATCATTACCAATTTACGTTGACCCCTTCACATCATTGTCGATAACTAGCAAACTTCAAATATTGCAATGAGCGGTAAACACTAGTTGCTATAGTTTAGATTCTGTCTAAAATATACTCGTACTTATAACTAGGAGTATAGTCGAATTTCGTATTTATTATGTTATTAACTGAGATTTGGTATTAATTATTGTTTCAATATTTAGCGCACATCGATAGTGTAAAATCATTATTTTTATAAATAATTATTAAATAATAGGCATTTCGGTATAGGGCGCCGCGGCGGCGCCGTGTGGGAGCAGTGCGATAAAACTCAATGTTTTGTTTCTGGATATCTAACCTATAAGGTTGCGATTTATGCTACGAAATTTATAGCTTTCTTAAATTATACTTATATATTTGTGATTATATTATTATTACATTATTTTAGTAAATACGTATGGTATAGACAATAGTTTAAACCAAAAATTAATAACAATTTTAGTATAGTTATAAGTAGGAATGTACAGTTAACTCGAGAATGAGAACTTATTGGTAACAAATTGTTTTCTTGAGAATTCAATAGATAACAGTCAATTTGTTACATAATCGTCTTTACGAACTATAACGTGTCAATACCAAGTTTCAGATATTAAATAATGTATATGTTGATAGAGAACAATTCCGTATTTGCTTAACATATGCTATTACTATCCACAAATCACAAGGCCTTAGTTTTGGCAGTCCTCTTCTCAACATAGCCTCCTCTATATTTAATAAAGGGCAGGTTTACGTTGGACTCTTCAGAGTTAAAACCTTAGATGGAGTACGTCTTAACAATTTTGATCCAAGTCACGAGAGCTCTATTGTAGAGTACAACCATCTGTGGACGTTATACCGCCCCGATTTGCCCAAAAATTCCTGATACTGAATTGGCAATGCACTTGAACATTTAAAAGTTACAAGAAAATATAGAAAATAACACAAAAAAAGACAATTATACCCCGTAAATATACGAAAATACAGTAATTTATCAAAAATAATTTGGTATTAATTTAGTTATAAATAAGTACCTCGTATAATTTATATACAAAAAGTAATGATATCCCATCAAAAACATAAATGTGAAATGATAGCCGAGTTTAATATTATGATATATACCTTGATTGTTGACTTCTACGACAAAAGAGATGAGATCTAAATGGGTGCCAAGTTCAATGATCTGTCCTGAAATGTATTTATAACAATATAAAATATCATTTCTTCTTATAACTTAGGATAATATACTGTAGCCTAAGGTCTAACTTGGCTAGTTTTCATATACGAAATATACTGTAGCCTTCGCAAGTTCTAAACATGTTACTTGTCGGTTCCTATTTTAATATTAATAGTAACTAGCAATCGAAAGTAATAATTGGTATATGAGAACTGGCCAAGTTAGACCTTAGGCTACAGTATATTATCCTAAGTTATAAGAAGAAATGATATTTTATATTGTTATAAATACATTTCAGGACAGATCATTGAACTTGGCACCCATTTAGATCTCATCTCTTTTGTCGTAGAAGTCAACAATCAAGGTATATATCATAATATTAAACTCGGCTATCATTTCACATTTATGTTTTTGATGGGATCTATTTAAAACCAAAGTTCTAAAAT
The DNA here is from genome assembly GCF_030625045.1 of Achroia grisella. NCBI lineage: Eukaryota > Metazoa > Arthropoda > Insecta > Lepidoptera > Pyralidae > Achroia > Achroia grisella. The sequence continues at coordinate 691,343 of NW_026713061.1, forward strand.
CGAAGGCTTATTATACAGAATTTCACATATAATCGTTTTGTTTAAAACGTGCATATGAGCATAATACATTTTAAAAGAAGCAATGCAATTATAGATTACTAATACAATATAGGTACCATGCAATATGTCAACTCCATACATTTTTAAAAACAAAAACCCCAAAACTTATTTAGTAAAAAAAATACCATGCTAAAATTTGGTATCACAGATTATTTTGTGCCCAGGCACGCAAGCCAGACTACAACACTAAAATATTATTTTAATGTTGTCTGTATTCTTTACTTACTTTATGATGTTAGTAAAATTCGAATTTCGAATAAATAATTTTTAAAATTCGCTTGGCGCGCATTAACTATTACTACTAAATAAACTACTCTATGCATAAAAATCGAGTATTTAGATAAAATACAGGAGACTAATTGTTATTTACTTACTCAGTGTATAAAAGCACATGACTTTCTTCCATACGTATTTCAATAAATACAATTAGTTTTTGATTATGGGTATAAGTACAGAATTTGAAAATTTTGAACAACAATTCTTGGAAATAATTGGGGAGTTCCAATCTATTTCGGTAAGTAACTAGCAGCTATATCATATTATTATTCTCAATTATTTATTATTAATGCAATAATTTATATGCCATTTTTTTAATTATCAAAATATACCTGCTAAAGATATATACATATGAAACAGATTTATAGTTTATAAATGGTTGGTGTTAAGTATGTTAGTAGGGGCTAAATTTATACGTGTTTTGTTCTATATATACACAATATATATTATAAAAGAAGTAAATAAATATATATAATTAAATATATAAGTAAATAATCAATAGTATAAAACAATTAAGAAGTAGGAGCATAAGAAAATTTGTATGTCTGCAGAATTCATATTGTAATCTTTATTTTCCCGCGCAAAACGTAATGCGCCACAGATGCACAATATTGCGCGCAGCGTGCAGCCGCAGAAGGATGACGAGCATCATAGTTGTATCTCGATGTTAATACTAGTAAAAGTATTAACAGTTGGTAATGTTTCTAAGGATTCCGAAAGTCGGCTTCGAGAAGCTCTGCGTACTGAATCCACGAAGGCCGAGGCAGCAGAAGTGGCTCGTGAGGCCGCAGAGCGAGCTGCAGCGGAAGCCCGTAGCGCAGCGGTGGCCGCCACCGCCGGAGCCTCCCAAGCTGCTGCAACTCTCGCTAAGGCTCAAGATGAAATCACTGGCCTCAAAATACAAGTAGAATTAATAGTATGTTAGAATATTACATTCATTACTGTGATTTGATGACGTATTGTTGTGGTGCTGTTCATGTAAGTATATAGACGACGGTTGCCACTTGCCCATCACACGAGCATCAAAGTAAATAGAAATATGAAAATAATATATATTTTTTATTATATCCGTAATTTTAGTAATTTACATTCTTTAATCGCAGTAGCAATTGCTTAAGTAATTAATTTGATTGTATGTTTTGCGTTTATTATATACATTTTTCTTTATCAATAATATAATACGAAAATGCATTCCATTTGTATACATATAAACTGTATATACATAAAATGATTGATGTTGCGTAAGTGGTAGTAGGTACTAGTTTATTTATTTCGTTACTTAGAAATTATTTAATATGCAAGGAACGGCAACGGACTCTTCTAGAAGAGCGTTATGCAGCATTTTCTGGGCAAATAGCTTTACTAGAGAGAGAACTTCAGCAGTTGAGGCCCTTACAAGTGTCACATTCAACACTCCTACGACAATATACGGAGTTACAGGAACGTGTTCGAATTACGACAGAGGATACTCGCAAGTAAACTATATTGATTTAATATACATATTTATATATAAGTAAGTAAATATAAATTCTTGACTGTATCTGATCGAATTAAGGATTTACGTAGGTACTTATGTATGTTCGTCTATTCCCTCGTAACTTAAAGATCTAAAATCATACCTTGTTAGATTATATAACAGCTTAATTGATCCATTTAGCTTATGGAATGGGAGTAATTTCTTAATTCACGCCTCAGATGTAAACCAGATATATCTTCGCTAGAAACCCATGTAAAATATATTATAATTCTATAAGAAATTATTTTAAGATTTAAAATTAACAACTCCTAATAAGTCACGCCCTAAGAAATATAAAATAAGAAATTATCTGATCAGAAAATATTAGCCGTGATCATATACCACCAACAACATTATATACATACATACATACATTCTAATAAAAATAGTACCCGATGGCATACACATATAGCCATGGATTATAATTTCAGATGAGAATATATTTCATTTCATACTTTTTAAAGCGTGATTTTTCTTTAGTAGGATTTTAGTTTAAGTATTTGTTGTCTTATCGCTAATGTAATATTGTCAATATCGTAGTTTCGCTTTCGATCATCGTATTGGCCAATTTATTGTCAAAATAGTAAATGAACGAAATTTTAAATTTTACTCCGAAACTAGTGCTACTAGCCAACCACGAAAATGTCATATATATGTAGTATCAAATGTATACAGAATACTTTAATAAGAGCACTAACAGTTAGTTTTTGCAAATTAAAACAATCTGATTGCTTGTCACCTTCTTTCAATACTTGATTAGATAACGTATATTGTTTAGTGAAGCGTCTCGTTTGGAAAACGACCTTCGAAGAGTTGAGAAGTGTGCTGCAGGTGGCTCAGAATTGAGGGAAAGAGCACGCTTGGCTGCGGCAGCACATGCACGTGAAAAACGATTATCTGCTGCTGAGCTCCAACATACGTCTCGAGACTTAGTTGCTGCTAACTGTAAGATCTATTCAACTCTCCATTTAAGTAACTAAGAGAAAAGTCTATTGATTTTGCAGTTTTTGTTGTTACTTTTGAAGACAATGTGATATGATATGTTAGTTGATCACCTTATTGGCAGTGTTCCTTAAAAAGATATTAATGTTAAATTATTATTAATTTCAGCTGAAATAGTCAGGCTTGGAGCACATGTAGCTGAATTACAACTACGTTTATCAGAACATACAAATAAAACTGATTCAAAGATGAAAATATTAGATCATGATGCTGAGGCTATATCTGAAATAAGAGCAGCTCTAGAAGCAGAGAGAGCGGGAGCTGCTCGTTTAGAGCGTGCCCTAGCAAGTGCTCTATCTGATAATGCTACATTGGCAGCGCGATTGCACGATAATGATAATACTCCTTCACAGAGTTCTCAGACCTCGAAACCGGTTGAAAGCTCAAATCCTACGCACTTTTGTCCCATTGATGCATTTCTTGCAGATTAAATACATATAATTTCTTCCTAATAACAAAATAAATATATTATATTAAAGCGGATTTGTGTATTATTTCAAGTACAACAGAAATACATTTAATAAGGCGATCCAACTATTGCTATTAACAGCCTTTTAGCTCAATTCCATTTGGAGTAAACATATAGCCCGTTATTAGAGATCTGTGGTTACATACGAATTACGTAAATTCATTTAGAATTCTTGTTCCATAAACTTTACGATTTTTTCCGTGTGGTGTCAACGAATCGATGGATATACTAAAATACCAATAATATACCCATTGATTGCGATAATTGCGTATATATTTGGAATCTAGTCAGTTTTCCTGAACAACATGCAAAAAATGTAAATTTATGATCGCCTAATAAATAGTTAAAAACTTTTAAAATTTAAAACTACTAAGGAAAATTGCAGTGATGAAACAAGTTTCTTGGTTACCGACTAAACACTAATAATAAAATCTTATCATCATTTCAAAATGATCAACAACAAAATGTATAGTAGAGAATCCTGTCTACTATTCAATATCATTATTTCAATAACGTATTTTGTTGTAGATCTATTTTATAGGTAAATTAAATATAGAAGAAAAATGTTAGGAATACGAAGATTTACAAGAAGTTGAAGCATAAACAAAATGTACAATAACAGACCTATAAATTTAAATACTAATTTAGACATTTCTGATTAGCCAGTATAGTAACAGTATACAACGTATTTTTATTTCAATATTATATAATAAATACAAAAATATAAATGGAATGGAAGAATGGTAAGCGTTAGCATTAAAATATTAAGCGTGTAAGTTATTATAATCAATTCCATTCGTAATTTTTAAGTCTGATGATTTTGTGGTATGCATGCATCAGAAAATATCTAGTATACTACTGTTTCATCCCGCGATTTATGTTTGACTAATGCGCTATTGTGTGGTACTTCTAAAACTTGTTTCTAGGAATGCACTGTCCCACCACTGATCGCGGTGCGCAGCCTCCGCATCGTGCATCAGTTCGTGAACGTCAATTGCAATGGGGTGCTCAATTCGTTCTGTACCTACTTGTATATATAATCTAGTTTCTTACAAAAAACTTTGTATCACATGATTACACAATCATATAAGAATGCAAATCTACATGTACCCTTACTAACTATACTTTCTACTTTGCTTTCAGATATAATGTAACTATATATTAAATTCTTTCAAAGTATATACGATATGTTAAAAAAAATCTTACCTATCATTATTCCATTTTATATTGGTGCGAATTTACTTATTTGCAAATCTATGGGTTCGAAAATTTCAAGTGTAGGTGCAACGGCACGGTCAGTGGTGGCCGATTTTCGCAAGGCTTCGCGGCGCCCCACCTGCGGTCTGCGCAGGCGCCGCCACAACCAGTCAGTTGTCGAACTGCATCTCGCGCGGACTCGGTGTACCGCGCCAACCTGACATCACATCCACTATGAACACCCGAATTAAACCTACTGTGATATAGTGATAATTTTTAAAACTACAAGTGATTGCTTTGATAGTTAAGGTCAGTGGTATATGGTGTTACGTGAATTACTAGGATTGTATTACGGGTTGCTTAAGAGTATACAATAAGTCATTTGTATATCCTCTAGAGTCTGCTACTAGTGATGTGTTGAAGTTTTACTGCATTACTATAGTAGGTATAGAAATCGTGCGTATTCAGATGAGTTCAGTTAGGAAGTATTATCGAGAGCGCTCTCTGTATCGATTGTTTTGTTAAGCTTGGAGGTAAACACACCCGCGTGGTGCTGCGCTGTTTAAGAGAAAGTTTGTATCTGCAAACGTACAAATCTGACGTAGAGATATATACATATATTCTAGACGTTTATTGTATATTATCTTAATGTACCTTTCTAGTCTCATTCATTCTTTCCAGCTGTAGCTGTAGTTTCCCAGCAATCACTATTTCATAGGGGACCTAAATCTCTTGTTACTTAGAATAAAATTATTATTGTTAGTTTAAAGTAAATTAAAGAATATATTTGGGTATGTAACTACTTTTATTATAAATAATGATATATAAATATAATGATTGTTGTTATTTAAATGTAAAAAAAACTGTTTTCATTGCACGTAAAAGAAAACATATGAACTTATTATTTTTTTTATTAAATTATTATAAATATATATATATATATATAATATTTATAAACCAACCTATGTACAATTGAAGACATAAGTTATATTCTTAGAAGTGTTTTAGATATTGAAAAACTTGGGTATGTGGGCTGAACTCAAGTTTGCCTTACCATATTGATTAAAAAAGGTTGTTCCGCCAACGCGAAATGTTGACGTAATGAGTCAGACGTGCTGGGACACAAGGACGATGAGCTCAATAAGTATGACAAATATGTGAAATAAATACATATGCAACAAACAGTTCACCCACGATCACGACAATATATCAGGTGTGAATGATTCTATCAAATAAGTAGATGACTAAACATCAACTACAACTACAACTCGACTACTGTTCACTAAACCTTTTACAAAAAAAAATATAGGACTCATTCAATACAGTTTTTGTATGTATTTTACGATCTTGTTTTGATTATAAGGATTTGCCTTAGAGTCATAATGAAATAACTAATTTGTCTTATTATAAACGAGAGTCACGACTACATAGGTATAGTCGTATAATTACTAAAGCATAATATCTTAAAAAACGTTTCTTGCGGAAGAAACTCCAACGGAATAAACTCCAAAGAAAAGAAACTTTGAATGTACCTAATTTGCAACATAAAAGGAAAAAAAATTGTTGGTGGAAAAAGCAGCTTATCCATTACTACCCTGTATGAAAAAGCATGATATATGACAATGAGTACATCTGTTCACATACAAGGAACAGGTTCTATGAAATAGTAACTGTTCTTTGTGACAGAATCTATTATTATGAATGAGCATGATCATATCCATTTCAAAATATGACTCTGATTACAGGTACTTTTTAAATGATTGCTCTGATTATTATATTAGTGGTTACATTGTTGAAATGCTTCTAGTGTACTAAATTCCCAAGACAAATCTCATAATCGATTGATCAATCTTCAATGTCAGATTCGATCATGATTCTAATCTCTCTTTGCAGTTGTAATCACGTAGAACTAACTATTTTATGCGTCATGCCATACAGATGAAGAAAATGTTATCAAATAAATACGCATACTCCATAAGTTGTCTCACGAGGTCAAATTCAATTGAGGGTACAAACACCTGTATTTGTTTTATTAACACACTGGATAACTTGATATAAAATATTGTAGGTGTACTTATACCAATATATGATTTGGATATATTCATACACATTTGTATGAATATATTCAAATCATATTCATATCATAATCATATGGGAGAAGATTTATTAAGTGAAAGATCACTTAATAAATCTTCTCCAATAACAGTGCAAATATATGCTATTAATGTAATAATTTATTGAATCAAAACAAGTCCTTAAAATATTAATTTTGGTCTGCCGTCATATACAGGTTCACACTTATACTCGTATAATAAATAATATTCTACGGTTATGTTTTCAGAATAATGGCACAAAGACTTTTAATATACTGCTCCATTGTGGTTTTGGCCGCTCCTATTGTACAATGGTAAGTTATATCATGAATAAAATGTATACCGTCTATAGATAGGTTACTATATTTTATTTCATACCTATATATCATAATTATTTTATATTGACTAAAACTTATAGTGACAAGAGTAACTATTATCGTAGAATTATAAGTAACAGTATAAAATTATTATGCGTATAAATAGAAACCTCTGCTAATTAGTCGTAATCTTTGTTTTGGAACAACGAATCTATTTAAGTTTTATGAAATGTTAAAACGAAAGAAATATTAACGGAACTATTTTAGTAACTGTTATTATAAGTCTTTTAAAAAAACTGTATTATACTGACTATCAGTATAATTGTGGAGGAAGTAAATTAGATATTATGTATATGTTTATGTTTTAGTATATCTGTGGTCGGTCCCAAAGTGCTGAGACCGTTCAGCACGTATAGCGTGGCTATAGCTGGTGGCTCCCGCGCCCACAATCTTTACGTAGCTGTAGAGGGAAGGCGGGTCAATGGAGAACAGTTCACGCAAGGACAAGAGGTGCAAATACAAGCCGCTACGTCTAGACACATCGAGTTCAATGTAAGAATACTGTTTTCTTCTCAAGTAATATGTTATTTTCTCGTGTTCGTATTTATAATTCCAAAAGCACTGCAGGACTTTCTGTTGTATATTTACCTAGATACCTATTAAAATATACTTAAATTGAATAAGTATTGTACTAAAAATACTAATATTTAAATATTTTTTTATAAATAACCACATTACATAAAACTCCCACTCCGATCAATTGATACAGAATTGAATCCGCAACCGCTCGAAACTGAGATTGTTCATACCTACTTACCACCAGTCAAATTCTCATACATAATTATTCGTTTTGTTGACAGATTGGTGAACTAGGTCCTGGACAATATTCATTAATAGCGCGGTCCACATCAGGGCCTCTATTCTCATCATCAGCGCCGCTAGTATACCAACCACGCAGTTTCTGTATATTCATACAGACCGACAAACGGGTGTATAACCCAGGAGATACCATCAACTTACGCGTTATCGCCTTGAACAAGTGAGTCATATCATAATTACATATGCTGCAATTTTTTACACATACATGTATATTTACTATCCTCTAGTATAAATTAGTAATGCACACCAATGTACATTAGTAAATACTTATATTATGTTGTAGAGACAAGTTACATTGACTATCAATTATACAATTACTGCGGCGAGGCGATGTTAGTATTGAAGACTAGTTAGTGGCTCCGTAACTAGCAAAGGTCGCCTCCACGCGGTCTCCTCTGAAGCCACTGTATGTCCAATGATACCTCCCTGTAATTTCTCTGAACCCATCAACCGAAACACAGCTTACAAAGCTATCAGTTTGTCGTCTATAAAGTGAGATTTAGACTTTTAAGAAAGTCTACCTAAGTGAAAAGTTATATTGCATTTTTATACATTCAATATTAAAATGGTATTCTTAGATTATGCTACGCAGAACATAGGTAATGAAGTCAGTAACTAAAATTAGAAAAGTACGTAAGTGATATTACGCGTCAGACTACAGTTAACATGACTGGTATCAGGTTTTTCTGTAGTAATTTCATTAACACCTCACGAGCCAATAACAGCGTAGCTAGCGGAGACACTTTCAATTTCGATGCCATCTCCGGCCACGAACAGTTCATGCGTGTAAGATTACGTGTGATTACGACGCGGTCGGTGACCTCAATGGTAACAATGCAGGTTATGGAGCAACATAGTAAATAGTGCTGTTACACAAGTCAACAACTTACTACTTAATATAACATACAAACCATTAGCTTACGGGGAAATTAGCAAATGGAAAGCTTTCTTCCTGGTATCGAATCTACAAACCTATTGGGATTACCCGTTCATTTATTCATGTAATTCTTATAGATCGATTTACCACATTGAGTATATGCGTCTCGTCACGTGTGCGAACAACACATAACAAAAAAAAAGAAACTTATTAGTACCATTAGTACTAAGACATACCCAGCAATAGGAAAATTAATTGAAGCAACAACTAGAGCAATATGTAAACTATTGCTCTACATTAATAATATAATAGTAATAATATGTCCTTCTAAAGTCTCAATTGAACATGTGGTAGATGTACATTTAAGCAATGTTATTATGCTAAATCCTCATTATTAGGTAAGTAATAGCACAGATAACATAATATTACATACAGATACCCCATCCCATACAAGAAAATGGTTCCTTCCTAACTCGGGCTATTCTTCGGGCTATTTTATTTCGCCGCCGTAGCCGCTAGATGTCTCTAGATCTGAAGCAGTTCGGATTACTAGTGGGTGCTTAGTAACAAAGCACGAAAATAGATGGCAGTCAATTCAGTCTACATGACATCTGTTTTGCAAAGATAGGTATATACAAGATATGTAGGTAACTGTATCGTGTACCTCATTAGGGACGATTCAAGATTCAATGTAAATGTGTAGGTATAATATCGTCAGCCGATACCCTGCATATATGGCTTATGTGCCAATATATATATTATGTTATAGTTTATTCTACATTCCATGCCTATTTTTTTCTCTCGACGAAGATATGTTGTAACGCGTCTGCGCTATACGTATAGCCCGATTTTGATACGTTTATACTCGTATCGTATCCCTGATTTTTTATTTCAATCGTTATGTGTAAGAGACTGGTTTTAGCTACAATGAATTTACTGTTATAATGTTACTGTTATATACTTCATGTATTCTACGATGTACCCCTCTTTTCCCTAATGAGAATTCCGCTATATCTTATATATAAACTTCGTATCACAGTGTTAGTTGCCATATTTCTCCCACATTTTGATGAAATTTGATATGTATACTTGCTAGGTCTGAGGTAGGGTTGTTATCTATTTTTTATACCCCTAAGTCATAGGGGTGGCCTACCCTGAATTTTTTTTTTTTAATTATGGACAATTTTTTATTTATTATATTATACACGCCTAAATTTTGGCCCGTCTTTCACCAACCCCTATTTTTAATAGCGATATTCTTACAAATATTATAAATGCTAAAGTAACTCTGTCTGTTTGTCTCGCGTTACACGTTAGAAATGTGTAACGGGGGAACACGTTACTTAGTACGAAATTATGTATATTACAATAAAACTTAACGAGAAAATATTATAATGATGTCACTGGAACACTCATTGCTTTACTACTATACCGTCCATTAGTCGCGAACTTTCTGGATGCGCGAGAGGCGCGCTCCTATTGGTCCGTCGGTGCGGTTACCGCACGACGCGCATGCGCTGTACGCTTAGATGAGTCTCACGGCACGGGCGTAAGTACTTACTATGTAATATATATGGGTATACATATGGGTGTCACAAATGTTTTTATTACAAGTAATATTACTCTATTATCTAAGCCAGTAATGTGTGCTTATTTTGAACTTGATAATATTCAGAATTACTTGTATACATAACTTTCGATATCTACAATAATAATATCTTTGATGTATGAAAGAAATGTATGTACCTACATTAAAAGATAATTTTTGACATGTATGAAATGTATGTACCTACATTAAAAAATAATTTTTGAAATGTATGAGATGTATGAAAGAAATGTATGTACCTACATTAAAAGATAATTTTTGACATGTATGAAATGTATGAAAGAAATGTATGTACCTACATTAAAATATAATTTTTGAAATGTATGCACCGTATAATAACAATACACGTTAAACATCATACCACAGAGTCATACGCAAGTTAAAAACAAACTGCTATGATATTAATGAGAAAGGAAAATCAACTTTATGGTATTCGAGTTAGGGTCGATTTCTCTCTTTTTTTAAATACTATTTTAATCTTGCCAGTATTCAAAGACAACTACGATTCGTACTCGATATTTTAAATTATTATGTAATCGATTTTTAGTACAAATGTAAATAACCAACGACACTAATAATGTACTACTATATTCCGTTCTTTGAAACGGAACACTGCTATAATACAAAATAATGAAAATTTACTGTTCACAACGACTCATTAAAAGCATCATCGAATAATGCGCTGTAATAAAATCCTGTTATCGATTATTCAAAAAAATCGATAATACATGTATTTATTTTTAATATGACAACACTTCATACATAAGTATTATTGGAAATAGTATTACTTGCTTGTTCGGCTATTTTTAATTTACTTAAAATTTTTTTATATGTTTAATTTACAATAATGATATATTAAGTGCTTTTTATTGGAAAATATAAAAAAGACATTTAATTAGGCCGATACAAATGACAACAATGCCATCTATGAAAGCATTTTGAAAACATTGAGCCCCGTATTAGCACTGATTAAATTAATTAAGTACTGGAAAATAACAAAATGAGTAAATATATGACAATTACTTTTCTAAACGCATTATTTCATTTTAACATGTATATATAACTTTTTAAAAATTGATTAAACATTTTTGTAAACACAGTTTTGTTTTTTAAAACGTTTGCAAAACTATGAAGAATTCCATCGATCCCAATCACGCCATCTATATGCAACTTTTAGTAATAATAATGGCTACTTCCTCACGGATTGCCACTGGTAATAGTAAGTTTTAGTTCACGGTCCGCATTACATACCGAGGAAAATTAATGTCTCAATGATAGCATAATATAATTAAATTAATTAGGTAGGCATTTACAGAATATATCGTTAAAGTCAACTATAAAACATTTGTTCTAATACAGATACTTGCTACCTTTAACCGGTACAGTGGACGTCAGTGTGCTGGATGCTGGAGGTTCACCAGTCAGGCAGTGGGCCGCAGTTCCGTTGGATAGAGGCGTCTTCACGGACTTGTTGGATCTTGCCGATGAGCCGGCACTAGGAGAATGGACAATTCAGGTTCATTTCAATTTTCTAACCGCATATATTATTGTTTCATAATTCTTTTGAAAATATCAACATTATGTAACTAAATTTAACAATAAAGATTTTTTATAACGATAATTTTAACAACGATTACTAAAGTATGAAATTAATATTTACCGAAATCTTTGAATATTAAGATTGAAATTACGAATAATGTATAATAGCTATGTACTGTAGGAAGCAATTAATTATGTGGATGATATAATTCGTTCACTTCGACGTGGCCCCAACAGTTTTGATATAAAGCGTTTGCATAATGTAGTATTGTATAACAGGTGGAAATACGTGGGCAGACATATTCGCGACAGATACTAGTGGCGGATTACGTGATGCCCAAGTTCCAAATGGATCTACAAATGCCAAAAGAGCTGCTTTTTAGCGAGGGACGATTTAACATCAATGTCACTGCTAAGTATGTATTACTTTAATAATAATCTTAGGACAATTCACACCATCAGCACCATCTAGACCCAAGTTAAGCTAGCTAAACCTTTATTATGGGCACTAAATAACTGATACAAATACAAAGATTTTTTTTATAAATACATACATAATATACATAGAAAACACCCAGACCGATACAAACAATCATACTCATGAATACAAATGTTTGTGCCGTGCGAGGAATCGAACCCGCGAACATCGGAAGTAAGGCGCTGTGCTAAACCGCTAGACCACCGCGGTCGTACTTGTACATACGTGTACACCCTGGTACATACGTGTACAAAACCAACGCCAACGTTCCAGTTCCTCATCCTTCTCGAAATTCTATACTAGATACACTATTCTTAAAAAAAAATCATTGATTTATATATAGAAAATTATATTTTTTAAATTATTATATAGAGACAAAATATTCACAATACGGCTCTGTTTTATGAATCACAAAGTTTTCAGTTTGTCCAATCCATACTACACTTTTACTGCTTTAAATGTATAAAGCTACAACATAAATATATTCAAATTCTTAAATTAAATGTGTATTTATGTGTAATTAGTATGTAGCATTTGTTTGAACTTTAGACGATATCATTTTTCATGTTTTTATCGATACGTAATACGATAAATCTAAATAATAATAATAACTAATAAATCTTTGACTTATATAAAAGTATATACATATTAACTTCATGTTTTGAAAGACCTTCAAAAACTATTTGCTCAAATATATTTACTTGGTTCATTAGCTCTAGCACAATCTTGTCTATATCTGTAAACAAATTATTCATTCGCCTATGAGACATAATAAACACTTCGTTTCACCTGAATGCCTAAATCCTCTGTTTTTTTTGCAGCAATAATCATCTATTGACATTGTATATACACAGATTCAACGCAATAAATAATGTTTTATGTAATCGATATTATTAAATATAGCATCTTCTCTCCTTGAAACGTTCAACACAGAAAACAATAACAGATATTACTGCGTCAATATTACTTACTGAACAATACTTTCTACTATTACTTGTGGGGAGAAGTAAAAGTTTTTATGTCGGTAATCCGAAGTGTATTGGTCTCGTTAGAAAGTCACATAATTGTGAATAGCAACGCTCCCTATTGCAGTTGTATAGTGCCTAAACTAAAGTTTAACTTTTTTTATATAACCTTGAATGCGGGAATACTCATGGAAGTACACCTCTAGTAATTTTAATATCGTTTTATATCAGCCTACAAATTGGTAACTTGAATGCAAATAGACGGAATATTACGTATATCATTAGTAATTTTGTTTCAGGCATTTCAATGGTTTACCAGTGCGTGGGGAATTAACTATTTCTGCATACATTGTCTTCTTCTCGGGACTATTACAACCAGTGTTTTCATCGCCGTCTCGAAAAGTTGTCGAAATCAATGGCAACACACAAGTAACATATGACCTCAAAACTGACCTAGATCTCGCGGAAGACGAAGCGAGGCCTTTGGTTATCGAAGCCGTTATTGAGGAAAAGGATACACTCATCAGACAAAACGTGTCATCGAGAATACTTTTGTTGAGGACACCGTACAGGTTGAAGGTGACGGCGCCTGAGTACTTCAAGCCTAGTCTACCTTACAATGTTCAAGTTAGTAGTATCTCAGAACTCGTATTTTATGTTTTAGAAATTAATCAACTACTAATGATGTTAATGTATATTTATAGACAAGGTGAATGTATTTGAAATTATTACTATAAATTTTGACAATTACACAAGTAGTAAGCTATGTTAGGTTTTACAAGTTAGGTCTTGTGATTTCAGCATTTTCAATAATTTTGTCAAATAATATGTTTTCCATTATTAAATTAACTTTCTTTATCTATGCGTAAGAATAAAATAAAAAAATATAACCATTCTATAATATTGCCAATTTTGGCAATAGGTATTATAGAAATATTACTACTTATTATTATTATTAACTAACAGATTACGATTACCTATGTACGGATTATAAACAGATGTGTGACATAAAGTGAATAAAATAGGTTACATAGTCGGTCACCTCATAAAGTAACTTTCCGTCAATACAATTATTAATCTGCTTTACAAAATATTGCACGTAATAATACATAGTACACGTAGTAATAATATGTATTTGAAACTACAAACAGTCACCTCTGATTGAAATGTAATTTATTTGCGGCTTTACCTACAAACTCTACCAAACACCAATCGGGCATGCAGTTTATTTTTTGTTGTAACTGCTAATAGTTTATTGAACTCACATCGCTCTATGTTGTACTTTCCTGTGAATTTCAAACAATTCTAGTGTATGTGCCACAATTAACATAGCTCAAGTTGAGAATATTACACAGTTTTGAATATCAATACATATTTTTAACTGTATAATTTTGTTTTCCGAGTATACTAGCACAGTACTTATTTATAACCAATATTTTTTTATTGTATATAGACACAAATATAATCACATACCTATTAAAAATTGATGCCCAGAATAATAAAATAAACATTAAAAAAAGTATAATATAATGTTCATGGTTTCCTTAGATTGAGGTGACAGATTCATCAGGTGAAGTAATGAACACTGGTGGCGAAGTTACAGTGGAGCGTCTTTGGGACGATGGCGCTCCATCCAACACAACCACTGTCTCTTTGAAAAATGGCCTCGCCACATACACTCTAGTACCAGAACCGGCGTATACCAACTCAACGCTAAATTTACAGGTATTATAAATGTAATTGCAGAATTAATTGTAAAAATTATTATAACACTAACATACAAAAGCAAATTAATTGTGAATAAAATTTGCAATATAAAAACTCATGAAAGTACATATAAGCCATTGATTAAGTAGATCAGCTCATTTATTATGTAATATGATTGGTAACTTTTTTAAATTGTAACAGATTAAAATCGACATGTTTGCCAATTTGAATGTACCATTTAATAGTACAGCTGGTAAATAACGGGATCATACCACGTTTTATTTTTATTGAGTTCCCGATATTTCGGCAGTGTTCAACCGCCATGATCACGGATAACCTACCGAAAAACGTGGTAAGATCCCGTGATTTACTAATTATACTTATAACATAATTACTATTTCTAACAAGAATTACTACATATATCCTCAAATCTTGTTTTTTTTATGGAACTGTAATTTAAACAAAGTGATCATGCAACTGTGTGTAAGTGGCAATCGTTAGCTATACATTAGCAACTACAATAGCAATGAGATCACGTCATTATTTGATGCTTGTTATCCACGATGAAGTACTAACATGTCATATTTATGTGCCCTGTAAGTTCAGCATTCATGGTATAATCAAGGGAAATAAAGCTGACGCTTGGTAATATAACATTGTCTTGCAGGTTCGTTACAAAGAAATAACAGAGCGGGTAGTAAACGTGCAAAGTAGTCAGGCGTCCGCAAACCAGTACCTAACGGTGGAACTCCTCACACGGGGGACAGCAGTCGGAGACGAGATGCGTGCTCGGATAACTGCTTCGGAACCAATGGACTTGGTACATTACGTCGTTATTGGACGTGGCGATATCCTCATTGCCAAGACTTTGGAGGTAAGCAATAACATTTCGACTCTTTGCTTCTGATTTAGTCATTGTATATGTACCTATCAAAGATAAAAAATAAAAAACATTTTCTAGCAATAATCTGCTTGCAATTTGTTTTTATCGTCAACATTTTTAAGATAACAACAATACTCAGCAGGACTATTGTTAACTGGACTATTCATGTAGATTGTTTAAAAAAGATAATACCTATATGTAAGAATATCGTAGATTTATTTCTAAGAAAATCAGTAAAAATATTACAGATATTGTCCTTAGGATAAAATACACTTAAAAAATAACACTGAGGTCACTTGCTCATTCTTTTTTATCTTATTTTGCTTGCCTGATGGATTAAAATAACAGCCGATTTCTTATTAATCGTTACTTGAATAGTTATGTCACTTGTTTTGACTTAGTACCTTGAATACTCAAAAATACTAATTTATATATTAGTAACTGAAATTCACACTACATAACGTTTCCAACCTGCTTAATTTATTCCACTGGGAGACGGGTATTTGTAAATTGTATCATAGAGTGTATAAGTTATGCAATAATTTGGATACTTATATATTGTGGAAATAAACATGATAGCGACATTTCTTCAGAATCTTTCAAGAAAAGGCCTTATTTCTTCTTAAAAGGCGGGCAACGCACTTGCAATTGCTCTGATGTTGTGGGTGCTATTAATTGTCTCCTAATCTATAACAAAAACCCTATGTAATTTTTCAACTCTATTTCCAGTTGAACCCGGTCCGTCGCAGCGTGGACGTGTCGGTGTGGGTGACGGCGAAGATGTCACCGGGCTGCATACTGCTGGCCTGGTACCCGCGGCTCGATGCCGCCAGGTATCCCATAGTGGCCACCGCCGTTTACGCGCCGCAGCGGAACTTATTACAACATAAGGTAGGTACTTCACTATTTACATGTACATAAACATAATAATAATATCATTACATATTGCATTTTTCTATTCTTTGTGGTCACTCTTTGCGCGCCTTGCGGGAATGAATCACGGCATTCGCTACTTTTTAAATTCTATTTTTTATTCCAAAAAAATTATTTCTATGTAATTGAACTATCAATAACCTAATACTCATGTCTTTACTCTATAGTCGGTGTCAGGCGTTTTGTAATATCATTACAATAATTTATTACAAAAAGGCGTTAAAGCGATGACGATTGAGGAACGCGGGAATACATGAGCTGGCAGCGCGTGCGGTCTTTCTCGTTCTCTTTACACTATATTCCCTGTGTAAAAGCCGATTCACATTTGCTAAAGTAAATTACTGTAGTCGCATTAGATAAAAAAACGAAAATTATTTATATGCAGGTGTCAGTGAGACCGACGGTGAACAGCGTGCGGCCTAGCAGCGTGGTGGAAGTGCAGGTGGAGGCGGAAGCGGGCAGCATGGCCGCGTTGTTGGTGCAGCCGGCCGCCGCCGCGCGCGCTCACCTCGCATCGCCGAGAGGACTTGGCAGCGGACTCGACATCAACACGGTTAATATTTTATACCACGCTTGCCTAAAATGCAACTATTTCCTTTCTACTGAACATAGATGAAAGTATGAATAAAACAATATAGTACGAATAAAAAGATATCTCTATATAGGTACATAATATAAAATCTAGTCGCTTCCGATGTTTTAAAGTACGCCACAGATTTTAATGCAGTTATTAGCAGTAAATAGAGTGGTTCAAGTGGAACGTTTATATGTATAATACATGTATACCCGTGCTATGCCGGGCAGGTAAGTAGTTATAAATAATTTCATCAGTACAATTCACACAACACCATCTAGTTCCAAGCTATAACCAGAGCTTGTGTTTTGTGCTCTGGCCAACTAATACAAACACATGTTTTGGAAATAAATACACAATATACCTACATAGAAAATACCAAGACCAATACAAACATTATCATTACACGTGAAAATGGAAAATTTATTTATATTGGTTCAATATCAACTATTGCTTATTATTTTTCATTCATAAAGATGTAAATGTACAATAATATGAATAACGTAACGTTTCGCGCCAATACTCGACGAATAAAAAGTTTGGTATTCTAAATTCGAATGAGGAAAAATCAAATATCTCACACGTACCTACCAAGAGAGTATTGAAAATAATTCGTGACTGGGGTTTTTATTTGTAGAGAATTCGTTAATTCATATAAACGTAATATTTATGGCAGTAACGATATTTCAATTTACGGAAAACATAGAATAAATATTCTTCTACTTAATAAATTAAATTATAATTCCTATTACTTTCCACAATATCGAACAGAAAAAAGAATAAGAACTCACGACTAACTATTTATTTATTTTTATTCTTTTATTGTAAATTTTTAGATCGAACGGGAAGTAGAGAGCTTCATAGGTTTGAAGCATTCGTTCTTTAAGAACGAGGACTATCTGCCTAGCGCTGGGGTTGACATAGGAGGCAGCAGTCCCATGGACGTATTCCAGGTAAGTGTTATTATTTTACATGTCAACTTGGATGACAAATTTAGCATGTTATTATAAAGATCATATACGTACAAATCACCGTCTCTGTTTTATTAGACTTCCATAAACACTTAGATATTGTTAATTTTATGTAAAATTATGATGTATTTTTTTCATAGTAGCTTCTTACGATATTCTCGACTAAAATATATATTCGTTACAGAATGCTGGTGTCATAATCTTAACTGATGGAGTGATAATTCAGAGTAATAAACGGGGTAAGTGATTTTTTGTCCTACGTATTTAAAATTATATTTGCCTATGAAGGCCATATCTCATATTTTGAAACTATACTAATACAATCTACCAATTTTAACTATAATACATGGAAATCTCTTACCAATACATCCACAAACTTAAGTAATTAATAGTATACCCTAACACCAAAACTTCCCCACACAACGAGCCCCCCATCCAGTAGACCTCCTGAAATCCACGGCGAAGATTGCATCCCGCGGTTCCGCCATATTTTGTCTCCACTTAATATTAAATTGTCGTACGGCAGACGAGTCTAGTGAAGTGGAGAGCGGCACCCGCGCGCCGCTGGCGGGCCCGTACGCGTTCAGCCGGCTGCCGCCGCCGCCCGCGCCGCGCCTCTACCTCACGGAGGTACTACCGCCGGTCTCGCACACCACACGAGTCTTCAATAACTTCACCGTTGGGTATGTCATATGCTTTAGAATTCTACTATTATTTATCTTAAGCGGAGAGAGAAGACAATTAGGTACACCCAAGAGGTCGTCGTTAGTACAAATCTGGCTTACATTAAATTAAACTTGAGATGTCATTTTTATCCTAGAGACGGCGGTAAGCTCGCCTCCTTAACAAATTGGATTCAAAATATACTCAGCAAAATGTGGGCATGCTAGATGTTAAAAGCTAAAGCTATTAACAGCAAACAGACTTGTACCTAATAAATTATAAATTATTATTTACTTGATTAAATACGTCCACTAAAAACTATCTATGCATATTATTATTATCACTTCAATGTTACTGACACTGTTCTACTAACCGGTATTATTTTGTTTTTTAGTTCCGACGGCAAGGACTCAAGTGAAATTCGATCCCCAGGCTTACCCTCAGAACTCATAGTAGGAGGCTTCGCTATAGATCCGAATTTGGGTCTCGGTCTAGCTGAACCCACCACTTTATCGGTTACTTTACCGCTCTCCGTAACATTGGAACTACCAACCACCATGCAAAAAGGGGAGACATTGGCTGCAATCGTAATGCTGAAGAGTACCCTTACAGTCGACATTACCGCTGAAGTCACGTTCCATAATTCTGAACAATACTTTGAGTTCGAACCATTGGACAATGATGTCGGCTCGTCTAAAAGTAAGTATAAATGTCTTCACCATAGTAAAAATAATTTACCGGAACCTATTCTCAACATTTGAATAGGGATCAAAAAAGATTATGGAATGATTATTAAATTGTCTTGAGTTTCTGACTCTTTGTACTCACATTCTTATTCCTAATGTAGTTTTTTAATAAAATATCACAATAATGTAATGTTTGTTTCAAAAGAGCATACGGAGTTGGTATAATCATAAAGAACGATTGTAAATAAAGGTTACAATACAATATATTTGAATAAAAATTATTCTAATATTTATTAAGAAATAAATAGAGGTTTAGGATTCTAGGTAACGTTACATAACTTATCTTAACTTAATGTTGCAAGTTATTCACAAAGTACCGAGGAAGATTTATATGAAGTCATTTTTGTGGGTACTTCAGTCTCACCAATTTTAGCCGCTAAGCTTAAAGGGAAGAAAATGGAGTACGGATGCACCTTATACCTTAGTCCTTTTAGATGTTAACGCATCATCATCTATATTAATTAAATTATAAATAAATTAAAATTAATTACAACGTGACACCAGTGGTTCCCAGTTCACAAATATAGGCGACGTTTACGGTTTACATAAATAAAGGTTAGAAAAAAGTTTGATACAATCTGACAATGCTTATTTTCAGAAATCGAGCTATTTCAGCGAAACAGCGTGAAGGTTCCAGCACAGGGAACGGCCAGCACGGCGTTCCTTGTAACGATCATCCGCGATGGCGGCGCTCCCGTAATGGTCGAAGCCACCGGGAATGGATACTCCCATTCTGTTTCTCGAACCATCGACGTTATGGTATCTTTGAATACAGACTCAAATGTTATCTCTAAATATAAATTATTTTTCTATCTAAAGACAGATTTATATACTATATGTTGTAGAAATAGATAAATATTTCCCTAATGCTGACGCTGTATTAATTTGGTGTTAACAATATATCATCGTCATCATCATCATCAGTCCAATCCACTATATACTACACGTCAAAATGTGACGATGTTTGGAAACTTAATTTTATATTTCTTGGTCGAGTCAATAGAAAAATTGGCAACCATATTGGTAGGGTGTAGGACTAGTGACGAGGTGGCAATGTGACCGCAGGACGGGTACGAGGAGGACGCGTGGTCGTGGGGCATGGTGGAGGCGGGCGGGGCTGGCGCGCGGGTGGGGCTGTGGTCGGCGGCGGGTACGCGCGGCGCGGGCGGCGGCTGTCACGTGTGGGCGGCGGGCGAGCCGCTGGCGGTGCCGCTGTCGGCCGCGCTCGCCCGCCCGCCCGCGCCCGCCGCGGACGCGCCGCACGCGCTCCGACCGCTCGCGCTCGCCTGCGTACTCATCGACTACTTGAAGGTAGAAGAAGGACTCTATTGCGCACACATAAACAAACTATTGTACTTTGTTGTTTGGCTGTTGTTCATTATTGCCTCTATGTATGCAGCAGTACAAATATTATTTATATATTTTTTATGATTATATTTGCTCCGCTAATTATTATATTTCGTATTGACTACGAAGCTCGTTTAGCTTCGTGGCCTATGGCTTTCTAACTTTCTTCAAAGGGCAAATTTAGTAGACATCGAAAATATTTTTATAGTAATTTCTTCAGGCATTAATGTTTCTGACAGATTCTAGTGATCTATAGAAACACCGATAACAAACCAAACTAATCATAGAGACAGCGATATTTGACAATGCCTACTCCTTCTGGTACAACAGTGAATATTATTGCTTATTTTTTTTTCGGAAACATCTTAGAGGATGTCTGATGTCACCATAATATATATATATTCATATATAAAAATAATGAAACTGAACCCACAAAACACGGCACTACTTATTTATCGCTTATGTATTTACATCATTCTTTATTCCATATTAAAAAACTGTTAAAAACGTTTGAATTCTGAAATAATTTTGACACAATGATTTTTCTTTTAGCCTGCAATATTACCTTATTATGTATAAAGTAATAAATAAATATGTGCTAATAAAAATCATTATATTGTGTAGATTAAAGATCAGCCGGTGCCTACAAAGATCCACTCCCTAATATCAACCGGTTTCCAACGGTTGATGGCGTATCGCCGCCCAGATGGTTCATTCGCACCAGAGGCGAACAGTGAAGTCGAAGGAGATGTATGGTAAGTCACTTTTAGAAATCAGATTTGTTAGGGCCTTAATTATGTAAGTTATTTATTGCTTTTAACAGTGGAGCGTGATCAATTTTAACCAAATTTTATACTGTTTATTTAAACTTCATACAGTACAATATCAATTAGTTCCTTCGTTGACCACGAAATATGAAATTAATACGATGCTTGTATTTAATATATGAGTTTATGCTCGTGAAAAGGTACGCAACAGTGCAATTGAATCGGAATTAATTTCTACAGTAGGCTTGCACATATTGCATAAAGTGAATGCTCTTTTACTAAAAATAATAACTAAAATGTGCTTTCCAACTGCTTGATTACAATTGCATATTGTGTTCAATAAACAGAGGTAATAACGTTAGTGTGTATCTTATATAACACAAGGTCGCCATTACACAAAGAAATTGGTTATGCAACTGATGTCGCAAGCGTACATTTTGGTAACCGCTTATTATTTGGCAGAGCGTACATAAAAGTTGTTTAAGTATAATGTAAGTTTTCAAACCATACATAGGGTCCTGTGAGTAAATTATTAAACAACTACTATTCGTGTCTTTATTGCTGCATACTTTTTTGTGTTCGCTCTTTCGCGCGCTTTTATTTTCTTTTAAAATTATATTTTTTATTTTATGGGTTTCCTAAAGACACGTTTAAGATTTTTATAGTATCAATAACTCCATAGTCAGATGGACTCCATTTTGCCATATTAATTAATTATTAAAAAAAGGCGCTAAAGAACGCACGATTGAAGAACGCGGGAATACGGCATTGGTTTCTCATTCTTTTAGTCAACATTTACATGTACATTATTTCTTGAAAGCCTATTCACACGTGAAAGAGCATGTGTAGAGGCAGCCAATGTGTGATGGATGTTTAGGACGACAGCGGTTTCCGCGCGGTGGTTGGCGCGGTGCGCACGACACGTGCAGGCGGCGCCGGACGCGGGCGTGCGCGCGGCGCGCTGGCTGGCGGGACGACAGCGCGGCGACGGCGGCTGGCAGAACGCGCGCCCCACGCACGTGCTCGCACCGCTGGCACAGCGGCCGGTGCCGCTCACCGCGCACGTCCTGCTCGCGCTACTACAGACCAAGGTAAACACGCCATGCCATGCTTCTTACTATTTCCATAGGTCGCATATCAATCCGGCTCGATGGGCCATTTACATGTTCGTCAAGTCAAAATGGTTATAGAGTAAAATATTACATATATGAACGAATTCATATACGAATAAATGTCTAATAATGGTAAGAAGAGCATACGCGGTAAGTTTGGTGACCGTACATGCACTAATTTTGATAGTGACTAATTGCATTTTATAATTTTTTGTGATCACTCTTTCGCGCTTTATGACAAAAAATTCCAGTGTAAAAGCGGATTCCCGGGTCAAAGATCGTACGTGTAAAGGCAGTTCAAGTCTCGATCAATTGTCAGGGTAGCGACGTGCTGTACAAAGACAACATCGAGAGCGGTGTGGAGTACATCGCGCGTGGGTTGTCGCCGCAGCTGGACGCGTACTCGTTGGCGGTGGCCGCGGCCGCGCTCGCCGCCGCCCGCAGCCCGCACGCGGCCACCGCGCTGCAGATGCTCGACCGCTACGGGAACACCACCGGTACCTTCTAATACCTCACTATTATTACGATGATCACGATCTATATGATTTATCATATATCCGTCGCGAGCTTTTAGATTGTCTTTTAATCCAGTTACTAGTTTTTGCAAGCTGACTACATCTGCATCTTTGTTATAAAAGATATGCATGTATTCGTTCTCGTACTGCAATAACTTCAGGTGTTTCAGTAGAAATCTATTAGCTGTTTAATCCTTTATATGTGAAGTGATAACAATTAAGTACTTGTAATACAATACAATAAAGTTTTTTTGGCTCGTCTTAACACAATAATAAGTCACACATTTGCTGTTAGTGATCTCATTTCTGATTGCAGTTAAGTCTACACCCATATTGCCGGACGTATTTCGCTTTTAAATGAGATTCTCATTAAGCAATCAATAGAGCTTGGATATAGCTTGGACGCTTAGTATTGACTTTTCGATGTCAGCTCATAAGGTCGTGACTTTTCTAATAATACATATATACTAAATGAAACTAAACTGTATTAAATAATTAATTCATGAATTGGATTTTCGCAAAATTACATTAAACTCAATAAAAATGTACGAAAATCGTCTTCTCTTCATATAGTCAGGAATAAATGTTCGTTCCGTTCGCCGTTTCTCCATAAAGCGATAGCATAAGTCTTCATTCCGTTTGCTAACTTCTACGAGATGTAGATGTCGCTACGTTTTCTTTCCTGCCACCTGACTGGCACGAGACGTAAGCGTCGTTATTGAACAGGTTCGGGTGCGTACTGGTCGCGGCCCGTGCGGGGCGCGGAGTGGCGCAACCCGTGGCTGCGCGACAACAGCGTGGACGGACGCACGGCCGCGTGGGGGCTGCGCGCGCTGCTGGCCGCGCCGCCCGCCGCCGCCGCCGCCGCCGCCGCCGCCGCCGCGCGCCCGCTCGCCACCTACCTGCTGCGGGCCGCCGCCGCGCGCCACCCTGACCCCGACGTCGTAAGTCTTCCAGTGTCCTCTATACATCGTCGATTAAAAAAAAAAATTTTTTAAATTAGAAGCAAGTAGATTAAATTAACCGTGCCATCTTAATCGTTATCTAAATACTTTTAAAATTATATATAATACTTCTGTGTAAATTTAAAACTTTAAAGCAAAAAATAATTTATATAAATTTAAAAAAAAACTTTGAATGCTTGTCTTGTATAAGTTATGTCATCATGATGTGCGGATGGAAGCGCCATACGAACATCGTTAGTAACAAAGTGGACCCGACATCCGCACGTTTTGGCTATTTTTTTTTTATTGGGTTGTTTGGGCTATTGTCAGATGTGTAGCACCTGTAGCACTGCGACCTACATAGATCTATTGTGCTCGCCCTTTTCAAAGTTCGCTACCTAGACCCGTTAGGGACAAGAATTGAAAGATATTCTTAGGAGCGATGGTTTTTATCTCCTCGGGAAAGAGTGTAAACTTTCCAAAGGAGATATTTCGTTTATGCATGAGTGGGCTACAACCACATAGGATGTGAAGCGGTATTTCCTCTTCAGTTTGGTAGAATCTGCAGATACTTGTCGTGCATAGGCCTAGTTTAGCCATATGCTTGTGTAATTTGCAGTGTCCTGTGAGGGCCCTAGTCATCATGCATATGTTGTTTTTACTCAATAGCAGTAGTCTATTGGAATATTTGTTCGAGAATCCCGATATGTCTTTTGAATGTGTTAATCCTGGCATTTCTTGCCAGTGATTCAGTGCTTCTCGTTTGGTTATTAATTTGAGATGTCCCAGTTTTAGGCAACGATGCACACCACAGAAGGGTTCGGGGCCCAGTTGGACGGTTTTCGCCCCTAACTTTGCCAGATGGTCGGCATTCTCATTGCTTTCAATATTTGAATGCCCGGGGACCCATCTCAGTATAATATTATTTCTGCTTCCTACTTTATTTAGTAGCAGGATACAGTTTCTAATAAGTTTAGCTTGACTGTCCGAATAAATGTATATGTTCTGATTGATGTAGTTAAGGCGTATTATTTCCAGACATCTAATTAAGGCGTAAGTCTCCGCCTGAAAGAATGAGGCGTATTTTCCTAAGCCTATATAGTTGCAGATTTTGGGTTTTACACCGCATATTCCACATCCTACATCATCTCCTATTTTGGACCCGTCTGTAAACCAAACTAGGTCATGCTCTGAGTGAGTCGGTGTATGGTCGGTATACGGTTTGGCTAGGTATGGAAAGAAACCCAAACGATTAAATTAAAGTCAGTGTTCAGGAACAGCTCGGAGTTTACCTCTCTGCCACGCGATGGACCCGGCACCTGTGTGAAGAAGCCCTGAAATGCTTAGTAGTTCGTCTCTCTAGCAATTATGTACCACACATTCTTATGTATACTAATATTATAAAGCTAGAGAGTATTATTAAGTAAGTATTTATTTGGTCGAACACTCAAATCTCGAGAACTAAGAAAAAATCTTCAGTGTTGATTAGCCCATTCAACGAGTACCTAAGGCTTCATGACTATACGACTAATTGCAATGTGACGCAGACGAAAGTGCACGGTTAGCTAGTTAGGTACTCGTACTTCTTCTTTGTCGGTTCCTCAAGACTGAGGGTCATGACCACCAGGAATGCTCCTTCCAACCAATACTCTCCAGGCATTTCTATCCTGTGCTAAATGGACCGCCGACTGTATATTTTGTTTGACTGCTTCTCGTACAGGATCAGTCCAACGTGCAGGTGCCCTACCTCTGCCCCTTCTACCGTCCACGTGGCCCAACATTATATTTTTTTCAAAATTATCTGGTTTTCGGCGGGCTACGTGGCCGAAAAAAGTTAGCAGACGCTGGAAGCACACAGTAGAGAGACGGGTTCTGATATCCAGTTGTTCCAAAACAAATGCATTAGTGCGACGCTCCGTCCATGATATTCCTAACATTTTGCGCCAACACCACATCTCGAAAGCATCTATTTTGAATTTTACGTGTGATTTCCAGGTCCATGTCTCAGAAGCATACAAAAATATGGAGAAGATTAGAGTCCGCATTAGCCTAATCTTGGTGTTTCGAAATATGTTTCTGTTTTTCCATATCTTCTCTAGTTGTTTTACCGCTGCTTTAGCCATCTGCGATCTTCGTGTTATTTCCTTCATGCAGTCTCCGTCATTTGTTATCAATGACCCCAAGTATACAAACTCCTGTACTGTATCTAGGTCACGTAGCTCTAGGGATCTCTGCATTTGTCCGCCTCGGTCCACAAACATCAGCTTGGTCTTACTTAGATTTATACGAAGTCCGTATTGCACACTTACATGTTCGACTCTACGAAGCAGATCGGCGACCTCCCTCTCGTTTAGTCCTATTAGAGTAGTGTCGTCGGCAAAACGCAAGTTGTTAATCAAATGCCCACCCACACGGATACCGCCTTGCCAGTTTTCCAAGACTTGGCGCATAATATGTTCTCCCACCAGGTTGAAAAGTTGTGGTGAGAGTTTACATCCTTGTCTCACGCCACGCTCTGTTTTGAAGGGCATTGATTCCATATGATCCAAACGAACTCGGGACGTGCCGTCCAGATATAAATTCTGCACAAGAAAGGACAGATGTGTGGGTATTCCCATTTCCCTCAGAACTTCAAACATTTTCTGCCAGTTTATGCAGTCGAAAGCCCGTGCGTAGTCAACGAAACATATTACTATCGGTACGTTGAATTCCCTGCTCTTTTGTATCAGTTGTCTGAGATTTAGGATTTGTTCTCTAGTTCCTTTACCTCGCACAAAACCCGCCTGTTCCTTTGCTATCTGTTTTCCTATATAACTTTCGAGTCTGGTGTTCAATATATGAAGAAGAACTTTTCCTGCATGTGAAATGAGGGAGATGGTCCTGTAGTTCTCACATTTAAGAGTTGAGCCTTTCTTGTGTAAGGGTATGATCACAGAATCCGTCCAATTTTCAGGCCACTGACCCGTTCGCCAGACTTTTTGACAAATGGTGTGCAATATTTTTGTGCCTTCAATCCCAAGACATTTCAGGGCTTGTGCCGTGATGCCGTCACCACCACTAGCTTTGTGTTTCAGCTTGTTTACTGCCACTTCTACTTCCTGGAGGAGAATATCGGGTTCTCTCTCAAAGTAATTAAATCTCTCCTCTACAATGTCATCTTCAGTAGCTGCTGAATACAGTTGTTGGCAGTACTCTCTCCACCTTTGAAGCACAAGGTCCTTGTCTGTGACGATTTTTCTCTGAGTGTCTTCTATAGCCCAGGTTTTGGGTTTGAAATTTTTAGTTAGGATTTTGACCTTGTTGTACATGTCTTTAGTGTGGGTGGTGTACGCATGTTTCTCAATATCACTGCAAAGAGAATTGATATAATTATTCGTGTCCTTCCTGCAAAGTCTTTGCACACGAGCATGAAGCTGTGAGTAATTCCGGCAGTCTATATGAGTGTTAAGGCCCCTTTTCTTTGCATTGTTCCTTTCTGTAATAGCATTCCATGTTACTTCAGTCATCCAGTCCGCTTTTGGTTGTTCAAGTTTTGTGTTATCGGATAACGTTTTGACTACTTTAAGGACTACATGTTTCAGTTTCTGCCATGTTGTATCTGCTGATTCAAATGGATCTATCTCTAATTGACTAAGACGTGTCTCCAATATGTCACGCAAAGGTCGTTCTGCATTTTTTGCAAGTATATTGCTAGTTATGGCTTTTCTCTTTTTCACTGTCTTTAGTCGTATTCTCAAAGCAGCTACAAGTAATTGATGGTCACTACCACAGTCTGCACCAGGACGAGTTTTGGTATTAAACACAGAAGATCGCCACCTTTTGCCGATCAGAACATAATCGATTTGATTGCGGTAACCAGTAGGGGACTGCCAAGTATACAGACGTCGAGGGTGCTGCTGGAACCAGGTGTTCATGATGGTCAGACTATTTTCAATACAAAAATCCAGCAACATTTGTCCGCGTTCATTGCGACTGCCTAGCCCAAATTTACCAACGAACCCACGCAGGTCAGTATCTCCCGCTGTGTTGCCAACCTTTGCATTAAAGTCTCCTAGTACCAAAGTGATCTCCTTGTTCGGTATATCTTGATATACTTTTTCTAGTTCGCCATAGAAATTTGCTATATCTTCTTCTGAAGAGCTTGATGTAGGGGCATACACTTGAATAATGTGTACAGGTAATGGGCGGGCTGATATTTTTATGGAAATAATCCGATCGCTTATGGTATTGTATCCAATAATTGAATTTTGCGTTTTTTTGGAGATCAAAAACCCAACTCCACTAAAACTGTTGTTAGAACTGCCCGCATTCACCATCATTAGTCCATTAGGTGTTCTATGATGGCCACATTCTTTGATGTGAGTTTCACTTAGTCCTAGCACATCTAAATTATACTCTTCCATTGCTCTCTCTAACTGTTCTATCTTGCCTGGTCTGGAGGTCCCACGAATATTCCAGGTTCCAACATTCAGGGAATATTGGTTGGTAGTCAAATTATTCGTCTGAGGTGGTAATGGTCCTACAGATGCCCATTTTCTACAAGGAGCCTGAGGACTCACCCGCTTGTAGGTACTCGTACTAATAGTCCCTTAACTCAATATTCAACACGACCATCGTCACAATTTGACTTTTACTCATACACTTAATAACACATTAAGGATTTCCACGATTTTTCTAAGCGCAATACGATACGACACGGATTTCAATATATTATTAAGACATATTTTTACAAAACATGTATATGTAACTACACTACATCCCAATATTATATGTACCTATGTATATATCTGAGCGAGGTCGAATCACGCCACTAGTATGATTGTAAATAATCTGTATATTAATCTAATTTTATCTTTTTGCATACTTCACAGGTCGATGCATTAGCTCAGTTTTCTGAATCCATTCGAATATCAAGTAACTTAAGAATGTCAGTGAACGTGAGCGATTCTGAAGAACCCAGACAGTTCCAAATTACACCAAGCAATGCTTTTGTAATGCAAAATCAACAAGTAAGTAACCACGTTTATTATTTACACAACATACAAAAAACAATGAAACTTATAAATAAATTGAATCTTTCTCACAAATATTATATATGTATGTATATCACAACTCTCAGTAATGAAGATGCAATGAAGATAAAGTTTGGGACGATATCTTAAGATCTCATTAAATATTGGTAACCAAAAATCAATTGATGTAGGATTAAACTGTGGTGAAGTATAAAAATAAATAGGAAAATCATAATTATACAGAAATTAGTATTACATACCAAAATATGTAAGGAATAACGTATTCCAATAAACACTTCTAGAAAATACCAGATGTGTAAAATTTATAAAAGTTTAGAGACCAGTTCCAGTATTACGATGAAAAAATAAATAACAAAAATTTGTAGGTAAGAATTGTATTTGACGGTAGTTTAGCGGTCCACCATACAGACTTATTGCC
Organism: Achroia grisella; assembly: GCF_030625045.1. Classification (NCBI taxonomy): domain Eukaryota; kingdom Metazoa; phylum Arthropoda; class Insecta; order Lepidoptera; family Pyralidae; genus Achroia; species Achroia grisella. The sequence goes on from NW_026713061.1 coordinate 721,230, forward strand.
AATTGTAGCAGGTTAGAACTCACGCACAATGAAAACATTTGCATTCATGATTATGATCGTTTGTAATTGTTGGAGTGTTTACTGAATACATTATTTATGTATTAAAGTAGTAACATTAGTTGTCTAGTACTCATAACACAAGTTTTGCCTATGTTGGGACTACCTGTATGAATTTTGAAAAAATGGTGATTTGTGCTAACGGTATAAACTGACGGAGCAACAGTGGAAGATAAAATCGAGTAGCATTCATTAACCACGATGGTTTCCAGATGAAATCGCGTGAAATTTAGCAATGGCCCCATTACGAACACTTAATCTTATTACAACAAAAACTTATTACGACTACTCTTACAGATTCGCAACGTTCGTAACGTGAGCGCCGTATCAGAAGGCAGCGGCATCGCTGTGCTGGGTCTATCAGTTAAGGGCTACACGAATGTGACAGCCGCGTGGCCCCGGTATACCCTCGACCCGCGGGTCGATCAGGTCTCCACCAGCTACCGGCTCCAGCTCTCCATCTGTGTCGGGTACTAACTTCTAAGTACTCTGTAGTTTATATTTGTAGATAATCATTTCATAAACCACTTCTGGAACATGCGAGCGTGAAGTTTGTAATGGTTTGAAATTTATTTTATTAGATTCAGTAGCTGTTTATTTACATTTTCATACATTTTCTTATACGTGTAACATTTTTCGGCAGGTAATTCTTTTACAATGTTGAGATGATCTGTAAGTAGCTATATAATGCCAACTGTAGGGTACCTGTAGTTGTTGATGGTTTATGATGTTAGGTATTACGCGTGATTTCTGCAAAAAGTATACACCCATATTACAGCTTCTTTTGAGATAAAAGGTAACCTTATCTTATGCTCGTCTATGTAATACCATCTAAATTCATGTAAATTTTTAGTAAGATTTGATTAGCCATTCAGTAGTAAAAAGATAACAAATATACAGAAGGACTGACTGTTTGGCATTTAATCTTCCTATATTTTACATTATTATTTTTATCCTATATCCTTAGCTCTCTAATGCATGTCATAATATAAACGAAACTAATACATGCATTTTGCATTTTAGGTTTGTAGCTCAAGGCAATGACACAGAAAGTGGACTTACTCTCCTTACCGTCCAGTTGCCATCTGGATATTTGGCCGATATAAATACACTTACGGAATTAACGGTAAGTGCGAAAATAACTACAATAGAACAAGTCACACATTGTTACTTCTATATTATTTTATGTGATTTAATAAGACTTAGACGTATAGTTCGTCGTAATTTTTGGCACAATTGTAAGGTGGACGGCCCGTACGCGCTTTATTGTTCTCTTTAGCTACCTTTACACGACACGTTATATCAAGCGCGATCACAAGAACGTGATTTAGCACGTCAAAGTCAGCGCGTGCAATCATCTGCGATTGCATTTTACAATTTTTTTGCGATCACTCTATAATAGGATAGCGCGTATGTATTCAGCCTTTTCACTTTCTATTCACTTGGTGGCGTGGCTGCGCGCTGCGCGTTCTATATTGATACGTAATGGTGTGTAGTGTGTGGTGTGTGGCGGAGAGCGGGCGGCACGTGGCGGGCGCGCGGCTGCAGGCGGGCGGCGGGCGCGTGGTGGCGTGGCTGCGCGCTGCACGTTCTATATTGATACGTAATGGTGTGTGGTGTGTGGTGTGTGTGCACAGAGCGGGCGGCACGTGGCGGGCGCGCGGCTGCAGGCGGGCGGCGGGCGCGTGGTGGCGTGGCTGCGCGCTGCACGTTCTATATTGATACGTAATGGTGTGTGGTATGTGGTGTGTGTGCACAGAGCGGGCGGCACGTGGTGGGCGCGCGGCTGCAGGCGGGCGGCGGGCGCGTGGTGGCGTGGCTGCGCGCTACACGTTCTATATTGATACGTAATGGTGTGTGGTGTGTGGTGTGTGTGCACAGAGCGGGCGACACGTGGTGGGTTGGTACTCGCTGCGCGTTCTATATTGATACGTAATGGTGTGTGGTGTGTGGTGTGTGTGCACAGAGCGGGCGGCACGTGGTGGGCGCGCGGCTGCAGGCGGGCGGCGAGCGCGTGGTGGCGTGGCTGCGCGCCGCTCGCTCCGAGCGTTGCGCCACGCTGGCCGCGCCACGTGCTCTCGCCGTCGCCAGGCAGCGGCCCGGCTGGGCCACGCTCATCGATCTCTACGACTCCAGTCAGTACTCCTACTATATCATTTCATTACCTAACTAGCTACCCACCCCGGCTTCGCACGGGTGTACATGTAATAGGTATTATACATATAAACCTTCCTCTTGAATCACTCTATCTATTAAAATAACCGCTGCAAAATCGGTTGCGTAGTTTTAAAGATATAAGCATACATAGGGACAGACAGCGACAGCGACTTTGTTTTATATTATGGACCACCTGATGGTAAGTGGTAACTGTCGCTTTAACATTGAATGCGTTATGTAATTACATCTAATAAAACGAGCTGCTTGGTTCCTTAGCAATAGAAAACTTGGTATGTTGCATCCTCAGGAATGGCGTCATACATCCTCATCGCCACCTTAATCTTCACGTATTAGGAGAATATTTCAGTGCGAAATATAATTCTCTAATAGCCTGAGTGCGGCTGTCGTCTCCTCTAATGATTACTAAAATGAATTAGTCCATTTAAAGTTATCTATAAAAACAAATTAAGGAGCAACATTTATTCATTTTTATATATTTCTCATTTAAAGAAGCTCGTGTAGCATATAATGTATGTGTACCTATATGTAATAAAGCGAGCATTGTGACGGTGTCAGGTCACCGTGCGCGGCAGTTCTTCCAGCCGGTGGCGAGCACCGCGTGCGAGGTGTGCCGCGAGTGGTCGTCGTGCGCGCGTGCGTGTGGCGCGGCCGCCTCGCAGCGCGCGCGCCCGGCCCGCGCCCGCGCCCGCCGGGACCCCCGGGGCCCCTGACGCCGCCGCCCCCGTCGCGCCTGCACACGTCCTCCTACTGCTACTTCTCAGTTTTACACACTTTATCAATCTTGCAATGCGATAGCCGACAGCGAATTCGCAGTAAGGCATCCTATGGACAAGTTTACTGTCAGTATGTTATGACTATTGGTGGGATAAGGTTGTGATGACTGACGTTGTGAACTTCTATTGCGGTCACTCCGTAATAGAAACATAAATTATTATAGAACATGATCCTTAGATCATATTCTATAATAGTTTATGAGATCTTAATCTCAGATATCCAGAAATTGAAAACAAGGCAAAGTGTGATAAATCATGTGTAAGATAAACAAAACATAGGTATCAGAGTGAGAGTTGAAGTGTAAGTTTGAGTTATGTAATCCAGATGCATATATATTTAATTATTATAATTATCTGGTAGGTATTAATTCAGAACACCTCAAAGTGCTTAACAATATGTAATAATTGTGACGCACGATAGCTACAAAATAAGTAAACATTCTCTTCGTATTAATTAAAAATTAATAACAAGAGAAAACGATGCAAATAGTAATAAATTAATAATCAGAAACAAAACGTTTTATTTAATTTGACGCACAGGTTTTTCCAGATAAACTCGGTACGATAAATGAATATTGCTTGTAAAACAAAAGTTTCACTTTTTATATAGACTACCGAATGACTTAACCTAAAAATGAACAGTGAAATCTATATAATATACGTTACATAATATATCTACTTTTGTTAATTGTGTTTGTTAAACCATGACTTCCAGAATAACCTATACCTACATATTATCGTACGTGGTTATAATTATATTACTGTTCAGTGTTAAATGTAGGTACTTACCTGTCTATAACTAAAATAATCAAAATATTAACAAACCTTAAAATTCTAAACATACAAGTATCTGTAAGTTCTTTTGTATGTGGATTTTGAATGATCTCTTAATATGTTTTCGCTAAGTGTAGGTATGTGTTACATATTATTATGTAACAAATTCTTTGTGACAAATGTACCTATATGTTAATTAATATAGGTACCTTCTTACCTACTTACTAAGTTTTGTTCAAAAGCAATGTATACATAAAAAGTACCTAGTTTTATTTGTAAATATTAAATACTTTATAATAATTAATGTCTAATATAAATAAATAATAACAACTGTACAATGGACGCTTTTTCTTAAATATGAACTTTTTTTCCTTTTCACTTCAAGTCATTAAAACACACTAATTCCTATCTTACTCTGCAAATATCCGATACAAAACCATGTGCATATTTGCCTAGCCACTATAATAGTTACAAGGCACCCCGCCTAAAAAATATAATTTTAAATAAAACTGAAACGACATATCTCGTATGAAATTGTGTTAATTTATTTCATCATTTCTTTTTTATGAAAAAAATACTTTGGTCGAGAAAAAGAAAAAGCAGCCAATATTATAAGTAAAACTTTTAATATTCAGCGGTGTTGAAATCTAATTCACAAATTACAATCATATAAATTAATTTACATAAATTGATAAGTTTTTATATCTCCATCTTCCGCATCATCCAATGAAAGAAACCTAATATCGAAAAAGACATGGTCAGTGGTACCGTAGACGCCTTGATCCACGCCCAAATGCTGTAAATAAAATTAATAATGTTTCACTATGATAGTACATTTATGTACATAATTAGACAACTCACAGGATCATCACAAATAAGATATGAATGAATGGTGGACATACTTAAATACATTTTTATTATCATTGCATATTTATATTATACCTAGATAAAAAAAGCATAAATGCAGTTACGTCTATATAAACAATCTATCGTATCATAATCCCACTAGATAGGTTGTAGGCGGTCTAAGGAGTGATGAAATGATTTCCATCATGTGGACCGTACGTAAGCTGTAGTGTTATAATAAGGAATACGAAATATCTAGATACCTACTCGTAAGGATCATCAGAAACGTAAAACGGCTGTGGAGTGGGTAGGAGTCCGCAGTCGGCGATATATACACGCCGCGTGGGCCGATCTTGTGCATCCGTCGGTGTATGTTCCACCACGTGCACCACGTTTTGACCCTCCACTATCTTCAAATAGTCACACAATTTCTTATTATTAGTTTTCAATAAACATCAAAATAGAGAAGTTTCTGTATAACCGACTTTAAGATGACAAGGTTTGAACTGAATACATATTAATGATGAAATTAATTAGTATCATAAAATCAACCAAAAGGTAGGAAGGGATATAATCATTTTCTCAAGATAAGTAAACTTACACCAGTTATTAGATAATTCAGAAATAAATACCTTTCCAACAATAGTATGTAAGTTATCCAACCACGGCGTTCCAATTGTAGTTATTATAAATTGACAGCCGTTTGTATTTCTTCCTGTAAAAAATATGGTTGGAGTTATCCATCTGGGGAGATTACGTCATGCTGTACTTATATTATTTATTGTTTTGTTACTTAGGTACCTACTGGACCACTTTCAACATACTAATATGTTTACCTTTATTGGCCATTGATACAAATCCAGCTGAACTGTGTTGTGTATCCAGATTTTCGTCTTCAAATGACTCTCCGTAAATGCTTACCGAACCCGTTCCATCGTCAGACACTACATCACCTCCTGAAAAATAAGCACAAAATATATAATAAATAAATTCGACCTATGCACATACATATAGATGTAAATAGTAAAATATAACAGGCTTTGCTTTGTTTGTTATTTTTTCATTATTATTTTACTAGTTTTAAAACCTATATTGTATTATACTATACTATATTGTATTATAAACTATATATAATATTTATTAGGCGTAGATAAACACCTCCGCGTTGTCCGGGCGCGTAATTTTTCTTAAACGGTTCCGGGTATGATCCTCGTTGGAGCCAATTTCTTCTGGTCTCATGATACAATATTTGATTGTGTGGTAAATCGTATTGTACGTAAACTTTTTAAATAATTCACCTACCTTGTATCATAAATCTCTTTATAATGCGATTGAAACTTGTGCCTTTGTACGACATTCCATTTATGCCATTTGTAGCCAGTACCTTAAAATTCTTGACAGCCTTCGGTGCTAAATCTCCAAATAAGCCAATTACAACTCGACCCAAGTCCTTATTCTCATCACGTATATCTAGATATACTTGATCTGTAACTCTAAACTGCCGTGCCTATAACGGAAAAAAATAAGTAACAATATATTTTTGTACAAGTTTGAAGATAACAACAAATCCAGATATATTACCTAGGGCGTACTCTGTTTAAAAAGTGCGTAGATATTTTATAGTTCCTTCCAGTTACCGAAATGATATTGTTATTGTTAATAAATTGTGAACGCCAATACAATGGAACTCATGAATACAAACTAAGTATTTGCGAGAATCGAACCCTTGATCATCCAAAGTAAAGTAAAGCGGTATAGGTACTATTTACCGTAACAAAATATCTTATTAGCACATTATCTTATCTATGTTCGTGTAAAGCAATGACGAATCACTAGTTCATAATAAAATAAATATAATTCCACTTACTCTCACTAAGTAGAAACACTTAAGAAAACAAACGATTAATAATACTTTTTGAAACTCCATATTACCATAGGCGTATTTCAAGAGATACCCAAATGAATACTAGCTAAGGATTAAAGTAATGGAATGGGAAGTTAATTGAATATGCCGGCTGTGAAACCATATAAGTGTTACTTTCCGGTATGTTAAGTTTATATTTATATGTTTTTTTTATTTTAAGGGAACCAACATATCCACATTATTTTGTTTAAGTATACAGCTACATTATGATTTACAATATAATATGCAAATTAACAATACGACTCTACATATATGACTAGAAATCATTAAATGCATTGCTATCATTTAAATTGCTTGCTTTTTTTGCTCTGGGTTCGAAACTCGGCTAATTTCAATACCCGTTTAAATTTGGTATGGGGATCGATCGAAGGGGAGACTGAATTGCGTAGTCTAGGCAGTATTTTATGTCGGTTTTTCCTGAAATCTCGTGTCTGCCGGCCCTGAAAAATAGTGAACACTTACTGCAAGGAAATGCAAAATTCCAATCCTAAAGATTTGTGTCCCAATTAGGGTATGTCAACCTGCGAGATAATTAAGACGCCATTCCCTTACTCCTTCAATCGGCGCGTACATTGAAATATAATTTAATATTTTTGGCCGCACATTTAAAACAATATTACTGTTACTATAGTTTTATTAGTCCAAGCCAACAATTTCTTCCCGAACGAAAACTCAAAACGTTTCAGAGTTGTATTATATTATGACAGTGCTGGATTATGTAGGTATAGGAGTTGTAATAAAATAGAAATTCTATGAGCGTTTATTTTGGCCACTAGTCGATTGCCAACCTTCTAGACTACCACCACTAGCCGCAGCTGGGTCAGCTTGAATTTCGAATTAGACAAAAAATTTAGTATTTTTATTTGTTTAATATAGATACGTAATAATTATCGTTTATACCATCTGTCACCAATACATAATTTTAGAGATTCTATATATACATTACATTTTCTTAGAATATTAATAATTTTAACTTGCCAAATTTTTATTGTAAAAATATAACTGCTAGAAATTGTAATAATTCTATATCTTATTATTTACTTATTTTTATTATTATTTTTAACTAGGGATATAGTATATGAATAAAATGAAACATTTAGTTTTAACCTTTTAAATAATTTTGTTTATAAAATATTAATAGCTTTTAAATTAACATAAAATAATTCAATACATAAAGTAGTTACAACAATTATATAAATATTTTATACACTTAAACAGAAAAAATCTAGCCCTTTTAAAGCTCCTTAATACTATTCTTGTGATCTAAAGGTACTATACATATCTCTACAGTGCCTGCTTCATTATCATTCAACTCTTTATGTTGAGTAGAACATATTGGCATATGTTTTGTATGAAGTTTAATATGTGTTTTTAATTTGTCACTTCTGCTAAATTCTTTCTTGCAGTTTAATGTATCCCTAAATGGACAAGTAAATGTTCTCCTTAACTGATGTATTTTCATATGCCGTTGCAGTAAATCTGATCTCTTAAATGTATGGCTACAAATACTACATGGATATTGTCTGTCACCATGTTTTAACATATGAACTGATAAATATTTTTTCATATGAAAACTGCTATTGCATATATTACACTGAAATGGTTTTAATTTTCTATGTATCTGCAAGTGGAGTCTTAATCTTTTGTCACTTGCAAATGTATTTCCACAGTGAATACATGTCTTTTTGTGACTTTCAGTGAGCATATGTAAGGACAACTTCTCCAATCTCCTAAATGAAGCATCACATTGTAAACATTTATATTTTTTGGGAATGGTGCTACATGCTTCAGTTCTGCATTCACTATGATTTTGATAATGTATTGCAATTTGTTCCAAAGAGTTAAACACATTATTGCATGTGGGATTATGGCATGAATACTTTGGACTTTTGTGATCAATTGTCACATGATTAAGTAAATTTTCAATACTATCATAGAAACTAACACATCCATCTTGTATACATTTAAATTTCTTTAATGACAAATGATTCTTTAAATGTGCTCTAAACTGTATATAACTAGACAGTACCATATCACAATATGAACATGAATAACTCAAAAGATCTACTTCTGTAGATTTGGCAGTAGTACCACTAAGTCCTTCTGGCCACACTCTATGGCACTTAATGTGTCTTTGCAAATGAGAATTCTGTATAAAACATCGACCACAAATTTGACATTGATATGGTTTCTCACTGTGTGTCTTCATATGCGCTAGTAAAGTGTTAATTTTCTTAAATTTTTTACTACATTTATTACATGTCATATCCTTTATCGCCTTATTTTCATTTGATGTGTCGATTATTGCACCACATTTAGGTGACGCTTTATTTGGAGGATCTATCAATTGTGATTGATTATCTTTGATACATCGCTGACCTTTGTGATTTGTAAACAATTGCAAAGAGTAGAAAACAGTCTTACAACAACCACAAATGAAGACATCTTGATCAGAGTCGAGAACTAAAATATGAGCCATTGAAGTGGATTTCTTGGCTTTCTACTTTTTCCTAAAATAAGAAAAAAAAGGATGAATTTAATTGAAATAATAGTCTATTTTTATGCTCACTTATTGAATCTGTATACAGTAAGTGTGAGTGTAAGCCATCACATAGCGTCTAGAATAGTAATTTTATTAATCAATATAATTTAATTATCAATAATAATAATATTTACCTAATGAACTTAATTTAACTAAATATATAAAAGTACAAATAAATAGACACAATAACAAAATAAATTACTTTTAGATTTTTATTTTATACCAATAAACCAATCTGTCAATCAATGTGTCATTGTCATTTATCACTAATCTGTTAGTCATTTTCTTATTCCTCTCATGATTGCTATAGAGAAAGGTAATAAAAAACAAAAATATTTATTAACGTAAGAGTTTCTCACATTTTACTAAACCGTAGTAAGAGTTTCTCAGATAGAAAATAATCTAGGCTCAATGTTTTTGTATATATAAAATCGTTAACACATATTTTTAAGTGTACCATGCTAGTACTAACACCATAACTACTAATCTACCCAAAATTCTATAATAGTGAATAAATAACAAATGACTAAATGTTAAAAAATAATCCAACTTAGTCCAAGTTTTATATATTAAAAACACAAATTTTAAACATTTTTGCTGCCATACAAGAAGAAAATAAATCATGTTTTTTTTTTTTTTTCTTCTTTATGGCTTGGCACGTCTGTGCATTTGCCAATATACAAAATTTGGGAAACAGTAGTTCAGGTAAAGGAAATTTTGGACGATAGGTTTAAAGGATCAGGTAAGTTGACAATAGGATTAATTATAAGGATTAGACTAAGGTACTACACTATACATATTAATTATATGCAATATGTCATTATACTTATATAAGACCTTAATATATTAACAGACAACTATTTACATATGATATATTTATATAGAGGCAGTCAGTTTTATATTTACAATTTTATATTATTACTACTTAGAAAAATCGAAATACTTTTATACACATCAATATCATTAAGATATAATAAAATTGGAATTGATGTAGGTAAAGGAATTCGGTGAGATAGGAGATTATTAAAAAGGTAGGAATGATCATACAGAGGACAACTGAAAATGATATGGTTCAAGTCACCCACTTCTGTACCACAGCTACATATATCATTATCTACAATTTTTAGCTTAGCTAGATGTGCAGGAGAGCATACATGCCCCAATCTCATTCTAATTATTGACGTAGTCTCGCTTTTGTTCAAATTAATTTTGAAGAACAAAGGTTTAAACTGAATAGTTGGTTGAATGTTAAAATAATGTCGTGCCTTATTCTGGCAGCTATTAGGCCAAAATTCACTCCAAGCATTATGTAGATATAATCCTGGGAGAGCAGCCAGATCATGACAATAATTTTTATATGGAACAATATCACCGCATCCAATTGCCTCGTTCGCTAAGCGATCTGCTATCTCATTCCCATGTATGCCAGTATGTCCTGGAATCCACGTAAGCGAGACAGAGAACCCCCTCGAGTTACATAACTGCAGCAATTTTCTGATTTCTATGATAATAGGATAATTAATATTTGATTTAAATGGAAATTTTTGAAGAGCTAACAGTGCACTTCTGGAATCAGTACACACTATTGTTTGCTGAAGTTTCATAATTAATATATATTCGAGAGCTTTGTAAATACCAAAACATTCACCAGTAAATACAGATGTTTCTGGAGGAAGTTTTATTTTTTGGACTATTTTATATTTTGAATGGTAAACTCCGATCCCAACACATCCAGTTGGATGATGTTTAGATGCATCACAAAAAATTCGGTGCCAATTCCGCCATTTCTTGTCTACAGTTGAGTTAAATTCTATATTTGAGTCGTGATTTTTATGAATATTAAGGTCAAAAATTATACTTGGTTCAAGAATTAATGATTCATAATTCGTACAGAAGATGGGAAAATATTGTGAACGATGAGTAGGAGATGTAAGAGATGAAAATTTCTGGAAGCTCTTTATAATACAAGGAATAGATTTATGGCGCCAGTATTCAGAATTATTAATATAATTAGATAATAATTTTAATTTACTAAATAGGGGATGAGTAGTACATTGTGCACTGCGAAATAAAAATTTATCAGAAAGATATTGACGTCTTAAATACAATGGCGGATCTGAGCATTCCACTTGCAATGCATTTATCGGGCTTGATCGCATAGCCCTAGTTACAATTCGTAAAGCCTTTGATTGTATGCCATCCAGTTTTTTAAGACCAGCTGAGCTACCCGGCTCTAGTAGAAATGTGCCGTAATCCAATATACTTCTAATAATGGTGTTATATAACAGTTTGAGTGAACACGGATGAGCGCCCCACCAAGTTCCAGACAAACATCGAAGAATATTTAATAATCGTTCACATCTTAAAGTAATGTATTCGCAATGGGGAAGTCCACTTAGTTTTGAATCTAGTATTACTCCTAAAAATTTGCTTTGACTTTTTACAGGTAAAAGACAATTATTATAATATATAGAAATAGGAGGAGGCATACGCATTCTGGAGAACAAAACTGCATTGCTTTTGTTAAGTGACAACTGCGATGCATTCTGATCAAACCAAAGCTTTAGATATTTTAATGCAGATGTCAAATTCAAACAGCATTTTTGAACAGATTTGTCTATGGCATAAAAAAGCAGATCGTCTGCATATTGTAAAATAAAAATATTATTATTCATATTACTTAAAACAGCCTTTTCATAAATCATGTTGTCACTGTCACATTCATATACTTTAGGGTCATTTCAGTGTCAGTCTGTGTCAGTATGTCAAATAAAATTATGATATGACTGCAACAAACAATTCTATCTTGTTTGTTATTATTAAACATAGGTTAGTTAATTGATAATTGTATTTGTTTCATTAGAAATAAAATAATAACAAAACATTGAAGATTTATCCATGGTATTGTCTTAATAAGAACATAAGTTAAAATATTTGAAACAACTTACCCACACCACTGAAAATTATTTGTTATAAGAAATAAATTTCTTGAATCCTTATTATAAAAGTAAGTAAAATAAATTAACGCAAAAGTATAAATACATGTCATATCCTTATCCTCTATTATCCTTACCAAATTTATAGAAAATGGTAAATAAATATACAGATATTATTTTTATACCAGTTACCTGTCATTAAAATGGCTTGTCTGCTTAGCTCTAACATTCCATACTATTATTATATTTGCCAAAGTGTATCTGTATGTACCTTTTCGTGACTAAAGGGCTATTTTCATGAACAGGCTAAATGCCTCTTAATCGTTATAGTATCTTGAGAATGGAGATAGGCTCTTTAACCTTAATAAAAATAGTCATTTTCTCTAGTAACAACAGTAACATCTTTATATAAAAAAAAATACGTGTCACGTTGTTTGTCCGCGTTGGACTCCTAAACTACCTATTGCAATTCGATCCAATTGAAAGGTAGGGTAGGTAACATCTTAACTTTCGTGTCGCAATATTATTTTATGCAAGAACCTTACCCACACCAGCGCAGTGCCGGGTCTGCTAGTATTATATAAATGTGTGTCAACAAAACATTGTCAAAAATTATTTCTATCTTTTTATATTTTTAGGAGCCGACATGACTGTTAATAATACAATTGCACATCAACGCTTAATATTAAGTGGGGACCGAGAAAGGTGAGCATATTCGTTAATAGTACTTTTTAATATCAATAATCACTTAAGCAGTGCAAGAATTCTCATGTTTCAGATTCAAAGAATTATTGAGAAGACGTTTAATTGAATGTGGCTGGCGAGATCAAGTGAGAATGTTGTGTCGTGAGATAGTTAAGGAAAATGAGAGCAGCAATGTCACTTTTGATATGTTGGTGACAAGGGTCACGCCTCGTGCTCGAGCATTAGTCCCCGACACAGTGAAGAAAGAATTACTACAGAAAATTAAAACACATCTTTTAACACAAAAAGATCAGTAGACTTGTTAGAATTTCACTCAATGGTATCGAAATAAAATTTGTTTTACAACCAACAGTATATTTTATTTATAAACATTTATACAATTAGCTTAAACAAATATATATAATATATTGCTTAGATATAATACTGCCATGATTTCTAATTGATGTCATGAATTAAGTCAAACTAGAGATTCTGTCATGGGGTCACAGTTACCACATAACCACAGTGATGCAAGCACAGGCAACCGCTCACTTAAATATGTCGAAAATTGACAAATCTATAATTGTTATTACTTACAATAACGATTGATAAAACAATATATTTATTTAATATTTGTATATCCATGATGATAAAATAGGAAAATAAAAGGATAAGCTGAGACAAAAGTCTATGATATCACAATTTAACAGAAATGTGTGGTTTGTGAGAATATCACACAGTATTTATTCACAGTTACGAAATTATAAAGAAAATTCATTACACCCTGATTTATAATCATAGATAAAATGCTGTTTTTTGAAAATACTACAAAACAACAACATCACTCATTGTATGTTTGTAGGTATTATTAGAAAGTAGCTAAATAATATTTAATTATTCAAGAAACTAGAATCTAAACTTTAAAGAATATTACTCCTTATTAAAACATCAAATAATAGTAACAGATCTTTCATCCTTTTTTTATTTCCAGCAAAATAATACATTGTATGGACAAACAGATCTAAACTCGAGTCTAAATTCATTAGCAATGGACCCCTTAAAATAAAAATACCATCAAATGTAATTCACAAAGATTTAGTATCATAACAATATTATTTTGGCAGTGTAGATACATTAGGATATTCAATGTTTTTCTATTGAATCTCCTAACACATACACACGTTTTCCAAGTTATTGGTGTTCAAGAACGTAATAAAATATTAATACTGATAAATACTAAAATGTTTTCTATAATTTACTTATTAGATACAGTAATAACATGTATTCGTATAGACATATTTTATATAAATATATTGTAGTATTGAGCTATAAACAGAATAAAATAAATTTTGAGCAATTAGGTATGTGAGTAAATGAAATGTAGATGAAGATATTAAAAGAACTATAGGACTATCGATAATGTAATTATATCATAGATAATATACTAAACTTGAAATTTAAGCTGCCATTGCAATATTTTAATTATATATTAAAATCAATGCATTGCAATACATTAAAATCAATACAAGTAAAAATATGTACCTTTTAATATGATAATTTATTTCTTTTTTAAATAAAATTTGGTACTTTACTTAATAATACATAATGCATATAAAAATATAATGTAGTAAGGTATCTTTTCAAATATTACAAAATAATTCATGGTACCTCATATGTCAAAAGGGTAAGACTTATTCAATGTAATGTACTGTTAATATTGAGATGACCATACCTTTCTGAGATTTAAATTCGAAATTAAATGCTTAAAATGTAAAAGTAAAACCATCGAACTCACCTACTAATTCACCTATACCAAATATATAACATGTACTTAAATGCCTTGAATGTATGTATAGTAAGAAAATTCGTATAGAATAGATGAGCAATTTATAATATCTTAGTAGGTATAGCATCGTTAAAGCTGTTCAATGCATGACCAATATTTTATATTATTACATATGTACAAAGATATACAATTGGAATGTAATTTGGACTTGGACTTTTGATCAAATACGATTTATTTGATTATGTTTAACTTATTAAAATAGTTATAACAATATCAGTACTCTCTTAAAATGATTTCTATAATAATTATTTTAACTTAACTTTAAATTACACCTAATAACAGGGCCATAGTCTGAAATATAATTTGTATAAATTATTCTATGGTAAGAAAAAAATAATAAAAGCCTTTGACAACATTTTCCATACCCCTGACTACGGCTCCATTCAAAATAACTCTACTTACAAGTCAAATAATTGATCAATCCATTTACACAATACTGTTGTTTACTACTGAGCAATAAAAATTCATTTAATTCTTTCGCTAATAGAGTTACAGATATTCTAATGACTTTAAATTTTCTAATGATATCATTAAAAGACATCTAAACTAATATTTCTTGTGTTTATTTTACTAAAAGGACCAATAACTGAAGCTATTAGAAATGTTACATCTAATTTATATATAATATATATTTAAATGTTGCATATAAAGAATATAATAAAATAAATAACATTTCCCAGTCAATATATTTTGGGTAAGAAAATGTTGAGTAGCTAAATTATTATACATATATGTATATTTATATTATTTGCAGATTATAAAATAAAATTACGACACGGTTTTACATAATTATATTCGTGATTTACAATGTTTTATATAAATCACTATTCGATTTTTCTAACGTGAATTTATAATTTTTTACTAAGAACTTTCGATAAATCGACTAATAACTATTGATCCTAAATACAAATTTTATACAGACGAATAGATGTACAGCCTTTTAAACTGAATCGTGAGAAATATTATTTATTACTTCTTATATATTTTATGACATAATTCATTCATCAATATTTCATGAATACATGAGTAAGAATATAGTTGCGTCCTGTAATAAAAGCCATTCATTTTTTTATATATGTAAAATATTATAAGTCCAGGAACTGAATTATATAAAGCTCTTACCTACAATCCTCAATTGTTTGTTGTGTGGTCATATTTTTTATAAACCATTTCAGAGTTACAAATGTTAAATTAGTAAGCTAAGTTGTATAGCAAGTAACTGCAAATGTGGAATGGTATTATGGTAAATTTCTATTGATATTAGAGTAAATTTCTATTGAGAGCATCTGTTTTAATCAAGAATTGTTAGTAAAGTGTTACCTGATTAGGCCGCCGGCACTCGTAATAGAACAAAGATAATGCAAATGGTTCGTAAAAACTAAATAGAGTTTTACAAGTTTCTGGTTACAAGGTGTTATGTTCATTTCCCTTATTTATATAAATAAATTTAAACTAAACCTCTGACCGACTAATAGAACGGAAATTCAAAAGTAGAGCTATAAAATTATAAAATTTGAAAGTACAGGTTTACTGAAACAGGATTTCTTTAAACCGACATGAGAGAAAATAATAATAAATAAATTATAATTTGCACCGGTATGGCTTTTTCTTTAAATACATTTGAAATATTGGATTTATATTACAGGATGATGCATTTCTTGCACGGTTACAACCGTTACCGCGGTTTTGGGAGCGGATTGGACGGTAACAAGTGGCAATTTCCACCCCCTTACAGTCTATAGCGGCATATTCTAGAGAAAATATCGTGCTATACGAAATTTCGCCTCAACCATGATGGCTTCTTGTTTATACGTCACAAGACTAAAGATAGAATTTAAGCGAGTTATAAACAATGATAAAATCCAATAAGGAGATATCCTTTATGTAAAGGAAAGTTTTCAGAGAATGCAATATAATTAACATACATAATAATTAATTACGCGTCAACGTGTAAATAAACATGTTAAGTTTGTGTACGCACAATTCATTAATAATAACAAGCCTATAATAGAATTTCAACATTCATAATAAAATTTTGAAATAATTAACACAACAGATCTACCTACTACCGGCTATTCACAACCCGCGCGGAGACGGCGCAACAATTTTGATTCCTTTGGCTCATTCATGACATTGTTGATAATAATATTACAGCAGATATTACCTAAAATATTTCAGGCAATGTAAAATAAATTAATGGCAAAGTATAAATATTAATTAGATAATAATATTAACACACATTGTATAATTGGAGACCAATTCAATTATTCTTAGATACAAAATATACAAAACATAAAACAATATATTTCTTAAAATTAAGTTATTCTATTTTTTCGAGTAATAATAATTAGTACAGCCAATCTCATTAGAATCTGTAGCGTGAAATGAGGAGTAAATTTTAAAATGCGCTCGGTCATATTTATGCTGCTAGGCAACTTCTTTTTTTTAAGTTCATGTATTTGATACCCTTAACGAAATGGTGTAAGTAGAAGTGCGAGGTGTAATTAAAACGTCAAGGGGTCATAAACTACAGGACAGTCATTTATATAATATCAGATCTGTAATGAGATGAAAACATAAAATATCCATATATACCTATATATATATATATATATACCATCTTCGAAAAAAAATGCATATTCAAAACCTCTTATTAAAAATCATATCGCAGATACAGTTCATGACAATAATAATATCAATGGAGTATTAAAAACTGTTACATTTACTCAAAAATAAGCATTGAATACCATAGTCAGTTTAGATAATATAGTCTAAAATAATTTCATTATAGATATTAAAAATAATATAATTTGTTGTAATTTCCAGAGAAGTTACGTGTAGGTACTACAGATATCGATGTGATTAATTCAACTACTTAGTACTTATTTTGAGAATATAGCACACATTTTTATGTACTAATTATGGCGAAAGCCCGTGGCATGGCTGGGCACGGCGCAAATAGCAGGGTGGGGCGAAGGAGAGGTATTGATAAAGATACATTAACTCATCAGTGCCAACTCGTGACGTAGGTCTTTTCGCCATATTCATTATGCAATCAGCAGTGAACTAATTGACAGCAAGTTCGGCATCCGTTACGTATATTAAACAAACAGACTGAATTTAAAAAGAATACCGAAATATTGCCAACATAGTAAAATAAAAATAATTTAGTATACCTACAAATGCTAAAAAAGGTGATCATATGGTCGTAAAGATTGTAAATAAAAATAGTGTTGAAAACACTCTTTAGTTAGATAAATATGTATAAGGCGGGGAGTGGAGTACTTAACAATTGTGTTAACTGAAGGTACTTCGGCATTTTTTATAAATAAATTATGACTACTGCCTTTACAGGACTCAATCGATCAGAATTAGCGCGGGAAAGCCAGCGCGCGCAATCGTGTGTGGTTGATTTTACTATTTTTGTGATCACTCTTTCGCGCATGAGAAGCGCCAAGTTATTTTACTTTTTGTTAAATTAATTATTTTATTCCACTGTTTTTATTTTACAAATAATAATATTTATGTCTCTATTCTATATATAGTCAGATGTCCTTCATTCTGCAATATGAATTAATTATTATAAAGAGGCGCGCGCGGGTATTCTCTTTTTTGTCTACTTTTACATACACATTCTGCGTGAAAGAGCGTACGCGTAAAGGCAGGTAATAATCGAAGTAATAGAACAACCAGTCGATGAAGGTATGGGTGGGTGATAGTGAGCGCGTGCGGCGGGCGGCGAGGCCTAGGTGTTGAGCGCGATGCGCGCGGAGGCGGGGTGCGAGGGGAGGCGCGGGGGCCGCGGGCGCGCGCGGGGCGGCGCGGCGCGCGACACCAGCACCAGCGACGACGCCAGCGACAGCCGCACGGGCGCGCGCGCGCCGCCCGGCAACCTGCACCACCGGCACACCACGCTTACACCACTCATTTCTCAACACATTTTTATTCTACACACTTTTTTTAATACTACGATGGTGGCACACGAGTCTAGGGTCCATCTGATGGTAAACGTAACGTGGTAGTCGTGAACGGTTACCGTAGCCTATGGACGCCTTAACTGCTAGGGCTGCGCGTATATCCTTAAGAAACCTTAATATACCTTTCTTGAAAACCCCAGTCAGAGAACCTCGGCAGGTAGTTACACTTCACAATTCAGTAGTACAAACTAAAATATATAAATTCTAATAGTATAAACTCCAAACAAGGAGTAAGAGATTTTAAATCGTTTACATAGGTGATATCACCTACTTTAGTAGTCATGTAAATTATTATGTAAGATGTGTTTCGGTCGAAGAGATGAATAAGGCGGTGAGATGAAATTATAATATACGAGGGATTACATCTTCGTCCTTTAGAAAAGCATTTCGTGAATAATATCAGGAGAGTTACACGATCCGTGGTACTGTTCATGTCGAAGGTACTAAAGGAAATATTATAGGTTATAGGTTACCAGATATGTATGTGTTGGTTACCTGACGAGCACGGTGGTGACGGCGGCGCGGCCGTCGCCGGTGGGCTCGATGGCGACGGGCCGCAGGTCGGGCGGGCGGCGGCGGCCCACCTTCACGTTGCTGCCGCTCACCACCACGGTCACCGCCGCGAACGGACGCTTCGCCATGTGCAGCATCTGGGGACACCACCAAACGCGTGACCAATCGCTAAACATGCCACTGAACACTGACAATATGCGTGCTGCCATCGGTTACTACGGAAATGATAGCTTTATTGTTGTGGTATAAAAGAAGAGATGCACAAGGACGGTCAATGGATTAATTGTATAACCATAAACTTCAAAGTACCGACGTTCAATCGAAGACAACCGGTTTCTTTATTTGTTCATCTTTGCACTATTAATTATAGAATAAAAATCCTTTTTTATACAGAATGACAGACCATTTTTATGGTATTATTATTGATAATGATGTAAACATTTTTAATCTAAACTTAAATACATAAAAAAAATAAAGCCCTATCTAAAAACTGGTTCATGGTGACCTGTGTTCATAACTGTAACAGAAGTTATTTACTTAGTCACACTTCAATAACATATTTATCTTCTTCTTAATTTATTCCTTTTATCTCTGTCTTTTTAAATTGTCAATTATATTGTTATGGTGTCTTTAACAACTAAAATAAACAAATAACTACTAACTATACTACTACTAACCACCGCTAACTATAAACAATTGTAATTGTATTTGGGATAGGTATGAGATTGCAATTGAATAAATAATTGACTACTGAATGGCGAGACTTAATAATGAAGAAAATTAAAAGATCAAAAATACCTGAAGAAATTAAACTTAACAAATATGAACAGTATTAACGGTAGTTACCTCGACAACGTGTCTCCGTCGAGCTCGCCTCACGTCAGCAGCCTGCTTCGCTTTCCACGCGACCACACATGCCGCAAGGAATAAGAAGAAACAGGAGAAGAATACTGAGAAAAACACGAACAGATCGATGTGTAGTTGATCTTGGCGGAAGAACGTGACACCGAAACTCGCGGCGCCATCTTCCGTATTTCTCGCTTTGATGATAATGTAGAACTTTGTGTGGGTTAAGTCGTGGACGTTCTCGGGCAGGGTTAGGACGAGGCGGTTGCGGAGGTTGCGCACTCGAAGCAGTATGTTTCGCCTGTCGACCGTCACGTAAGTGGCGAGATCCTTCGCCTTATAATCGGCTAGTGTGTACTCTATTTTGTCGTACCACCACGAAACACGTGGTTGGTCCGGCACGTGGTCGTCGAAGGACGGTATCTTGCGGAACGGTTCGTGCTTGTAGTACGATGGGTCTAACTCCACTGCGTGTGCGCCGTTGCTTGCGTTTACGGCTACCACGAACGAACTATCATTTGGACTCAGATACAAATCGACAGCGCCTTGAGTGACGTCTACTATGACCCGTATATCTACGTTCATGTACCTCGGGTTTACGGCTACGAATACCGTTTGGCCTGGATATAATGGGCGTGGTTTGATCTTACATTCGTCTGGAATGAAATATCATTAATATTATATCAAATTAATGTTCTAATTGGATAAGCCAACTACTTATTTGAAAGTGGAAATATAAGTGTTGTTATAATTTGTATTTTTTTTAATTTTATTACTATTGTTTGCAATGTTTGAACCAAAGATGTTACATTTTGCATACAAGGTCGTCTATTAATTATTTCAATGGATTATTAATTTCCATCAGTAATAATGAAACTGACCTATGGACTTCCCATCGAAACATAATTTATTTTCGATATTGATGGTCTTGTAACATTGATGTCCATTTCTCGGGTCACCCATGTAGAGGTCCTTGCATTTCACGCACTGGTATCGCCAGCATTCTTGCGCAGAGTTCTTGCTGGAGCTGGCGGTCTGGCATGAGATGTCGCTCTCGGTATTGTTCCCGCAGTTGCACTTCTCTCCGGTCACCGGGTCACACGTATCGCCGTGCCCGTGACATTCGCACCTGTTACATTTTTATTATTATAGAAATTTATTTAGTTTTTGTAATAATTAAACTATACACGCCGTGACTAAAATTGTCTACTCAATGTACGATGTTCATTCAGAACTGTAATAATATAGCTTCAAAATATATCTCCGAATTATAGGAAAATAAAGGTCACCTCTCGATTCAACTCGGTTGCACTAACTGACTCGGTAAACTCGTGACCGCGACAATAAATATAGAACGAAAATTTAAATTAAACGCGAAAATTAAAAAATATTCATGGTCATCCCCATCGTTCACTAATACGGTGCATGTGCAGCGGGGTTAAGAGAGCGTGTCCGGGTACTGACGGGCGGCAGAGGTCGCGGAAGTCGTCGGAGCCGCGGAAGTAGCCGGGCAGGCAGCGCTCGCAGCGCGCGCCGGCGGTGTGGTTGGCGCAGCGCAGGCAGCGCGCGCGCGCGTCGCGGAAGTACTCGTCGTCGGGCGCCGCCTCCGCCGCCTCGCCCGCGCACGCCGCCGTGTGCCCGTGGCAGAACGTCGAGCACGGCACGCACTGCCCGTTGTTGGTCGGCTCGCCCACGAAGTTCGGCTTGCACTTTTCGCACTGTTTGCCCTGTATTTCGAGTGAACGGCGAGTGAGTGGTCAGTTTTTCCGATTACGAGGGCTTTTAATATACCATTAATCTGATACTTTAACCTGAAATATGACACTGACAGTCACTGTTTGTATATTTTAATATAATTATTTCATAATCATCCGTGTTTACTGTATCATATAGTAAACGACTAACAAACGTAGGAATATTTTAAATAATTAGTAAAATCATAAAATGGACATGACATACTTTTAGTATAAAATTATCATGTTCCACATTCCATAGAAAACAACATAATTTTCGCAAGCGGAGGCTGAACTATTAAGGCAAGAGGTAACAAATTTTCTTTGTATTGGCATGAACGAAAAAATACCGCAAAATACTCTATATCAGTGGTTGCGAACATATAGTAATTATGACGTGTCTAAATTCTAACTAACCAACAGACACAGAATATGGTATCGCAAAGGTTATGCAGGTAGATAGTCGATCGCACCATGGTGTTGTTGTGGCACTGGAGGCAGACGTCGAGCTTGTCGGGCCCCTCGCAGTGCGAGTGGCCGTTGCACTGGCACTGGATGGTGCAGTTGGCGCCGACGTAGCCGAAGTCGCAGCGGCAGACGTCGGGCTGCACGCAGGCGCCGCGCACGCAGCCCTGCGCGCACACCGCCTCGCACCCGCCCGCCGCGCGCCGGTGGCCCGCGCCGCACGCGCACGAGTAGCCCTCGGGCAGGTCGCGGCACACCTACCATACACACGTATAACCAATTTTTACACGTACATTCATATTCTTTTATCTTACAACAATCCAATTTTACTGTTCATATACCACGGATAACTTTTATGGTGCCGATTAAATAGTCCGAACAATATTTTACTTATGTTATCCGAGTAGATTTATTGTAATATGACTATGTATACTAGTTCGACTTATTATCTACCCTAATTTTCTCTTTCTAAACTTTAACACCTATATACTTATAATTGTAGTTAATTTTATTGGTAAAAAAAAACAGCCGACCCATTATCAATTTGTACGAGCTTTGATTAATTTTTGCATCTAATTTTCCATACAAATAGGTGTGTAACAAATTCTTGTTCCACTTCAAACTATATAGATTAATAATAACATACATACTTAACATAGTTTTATCAGACGAAGTCAGTTTCAGTATCTCACCTCGGAGTCCGCTTTACATTGATGGTGGTTGTTCTCGCACTCGTTCTCCGGCGGGCAGCGAGTGTAGTGCCACGAGAAGGTGTCGTTGAGATCACGCTGGCGGTGTGCGGCGTCATACACGGCCGCGCACGTGGTGCGAGTCGAGTAGTCGAGCGGCGCCTCCACTGAGCCTTCGGTGCAGACGCCCTCCCCGTTGGCGCCGGCCAGCGCGCACCAGCCGCAGTGCGAGTGGTGCAGGCACTCGCTGCACTGCTCGAACGTGCCGCACGGCGCCGGACACTTGCTCTTGTCCGCCTTCGTGAGCACCAGCCCGCACACGCCGCCCGCGCAATACACTGGCTGATGCGCCGGCGAAATGCACTTGCCCAGGTATGTCGCCCAGTGGCATTCTGACGAGCCGCCCTCGGCCCCGTCCGCGCTCAGGCACGACTGGCAATCGTCGTACGTATAGCACCGGTTGGGACACTCCTCACGAGATGTCGGCCGCAGGCTCGCCCGCCCGGCCTCCTCGATGGATGCACAAGTCCAGTTGAATAACTCCAGTGGGTCCTCAGATATTGTTGTTTGTTGGCCTACAATCATTGATCGTCTACATAACTAGTAGTTCTTAATAAAAGAATATAATTACAAAAAGAAGTAACTAAAGAATACCTTCTCTACTGGCTTGTCGTGTCCATGTACACTGATTGGATACACATTTGTCACAGTCGGATGCTACACAACGTAGTTCTGGACATTGGTCAACGTCACTAATATATGTAGTACCCGCATTGCATTTGATGCTGGTACATGATTCGTCAGTAGGCACACATTCACCTGAAATAATTACATATTTTAGTAATAAGATAAAATGAACAATTGCTCCTACTTTTGGATATGGGTATCTCCTATTTGAGTAGGAGTTAGACCACTACCATGATGATGAGGCAGCTTAGTATAGATACATTTAGAGATTTCCTTTCCTCATTCTGAACTTTATTTCCTTAGTCATCTTTGATGATATTCTTAAATGAAAAAGAGTGACTAATAGTATCATTATATTAACCCACAGATCATCACACAAATTTTTAATTACAATTTTTATAATATCTGTAGAAAAGTTAAAAAATACAAAAGCAGTTCACATAAATATAATGAAAGTACTGACCTACAGCAGCCGCACAGGATTCACACCAACGGCATGCAGGTTTCTCTTCTGGATATAAGGGCCAAGCAGCTAGGCACGATGTACAGGTAGTGAAGTTTTCACAAGCTCGTCTAGAAACTAATTCGGCGTCGCAGGATGAACCAGAATTCGTAGACACCCGATCGCTTCCTTCACACCCAGGCTTGTCCACAGAATAGCACTTTGTATAATTTCCAGTGCTACAAAAACTACAGCCCATATGACTACGACATTCCATTTTGCTGGCACTCCACAAAGAGCACAAATCATCGGGCAAAGATATACGGGTGACTTGACAATCGGCACTCCCGGTCCATCCCCCTATTATATAAATGTATCCTTCATTTTCTGATTCTATATCGATAGCCATAGCATGTGCTATTGTAGGTGGAGGTGGATGACCTACTATACTCACTCCTGAAATGAACACATTAATGTTAGTTTTTTATCAATTAATAAAATTATATAATTTAGTTTCCAGAAATTAAAACCTACCTTTAACAAGTCTAACCCACTGATTGCAGCTATAGATATAAGCAATAAGGGTGTCGGTTCTATGGTCAGGATAAGTTCTCCCTCCAAATACAATCATATAATCATTTGTTGTAACCGCTGAATGTAAATACGTAGCTTGTGGTAAATTATCATAGAAGTGATTCAGATTCGGGAATGTTGGCAATTCACTCCATTTTTTCGTTGGATAATGTAATGAAAACAATTTATTAGACATCATTGTTCCATTATAAGCATATAAAATACCTCCATACACATACAAACTTTGCGAGGGAGCGTGATACACAGTACTGTGTCCGATTATACCCGCAGGCTTAGAACCTTCACAGTTTAATTTTATCCATTTTTCATGATCGAGATCGAATTCCCACATATTAGCCATAAAACCTTGCTCTAATGAAAACCCACCAATTAAGACCAAACTCTCGTAGTCTTGATATTTTTGCAATGTGAGTGTGTGGCCAGCAAGAGGTGGTGGTTGCTCGTCTTTACTTTTAATGTTACTCCATCTTTGGTCTTTCAAACTGAATTGCCAGAAATCACCTAATGTTTTATTTTGAACGCTTTTCTCTTGCAAACTTAGACCGCCGTAAATATAAATGTTTTGTTTGGAATGATAAATCTCGGCTGCGTGGAAATATCGGCCTTCAGGCATTTTAGCATCAGGAGTAGCTTCTACTGTAACTTGCATCCAGGTGTTATTTTTAGTATCGAAAAACCTTATGTCATTTAAAGGCCCATGAGAAAGAGAATAGCCTCCAAACATCCACAATCCACGTCTGTCGGCAACTAAACTATGTCCAAATCTTGGCAATGTTTTCCTTAAATGATCTAGACCATCTGACAAATATTCTGAGTTAAAAAGTTCTGTAAAGACTAGTTGCGTGTTATCCAATTTAGTAGAACAATCAGCGCCACCATAACCTTCATTGCAAAGACATCGGCCGTAACTTGTGTCGCATATACCTGCATTGATAGATACACTACAATTATTCCTACATATCTCAACCTCGCAATCTGTTCCCCCATAGCCTTCTCTACACACACAATGTCTTTTGTTGCAAACCCTCGGCCATGTACAATATCCTTCACATGCTAAAACTTTATACACTCCTTCAAAGCCTTGTTCTGCTTGTCCCTGTTTGTAATGGACTGTCAAATTGCCACTTCGTGCTTCCACGACTCCAGAGGAAGCTCCATTACAAAAAACACCTAATAATTGGCTCTGCTGATTATTGCTCATATCTGGAACACCACCAAGTCCATCGTACACGTACACAGCATTCTCATCACAAGGTACGTCGAACGTAGACGAGTTTATCGTAAACTGAATTATAGCATCTTTGATATCTTCGGCAGATATAATCCAGAGGCATTCTTTGGATGGTCCAATTGTTTTAATGTCTGGGTCTGTTTTATAAGAACCAATACCTTCTGTGTCAGAAGCATTTAACATACCTCTAGGTTCACACTGATAGTAACATCTTCCACCATGTCGCGGATCCCCATAAAATTTAGATTTACATCGTTCACAATTCTGACCTTCAGTATTATCTTTGCAAATACATTCTCCTGTTGCGACATCACAAATGCCTTTTGTCTCATCGCCGTGATCATTACAATCACAGCGCCTACATCCCTGTCCGGTAGTAGCATTACCATGGCTACCGGGCTTGCATGTGTCACAAAATTCTCCTTCAGTCCAATCCTGGCATTCGTCGCAACGTCCTACACCAGTTCGACATGTAGAGTGATTATGACACCCACAATTAATGGAACAGTCCGCCCCGGTCCATCCTAAGTCACAATAGCATTTGTACTGTGGAGGCCCAAGACAATACCCATGTATGCAATTGTTGTAACAAGTTCGCATACAGCTTTTCTTGCCGTCACCAATGTAACCCTGTTTACATTTACACGTGTACGATCCATGAGTGTTATTACATACGGCATGTTCGTGACAATCGTGAAGACCAAGTCCACACTCGTCGACATCAGGACATTGTGCGTAGGCCCAACCTGCATCAGACGACGTAACATTTAACAGAGATGCACAATCGATGTGAGCCCTGGTAAAATCACCCTCAGTGCACATCCCATTAATTGGGTTCTCGTGGGAGTGGCACCAACCGCATCCCATGCTTCGTAGACATGTAGAACATTGTGTGTGGCCCTGACACGACTTGCACTGTCCCGATTTCCGAGCGGCATCATCAGTCGGAGTCGACGCGCGGTCGAGCCACTCGCGACATAACCCGAACTGATATTCGCTCGTATAGACACTAAAGCTGAAACATTGGCGCGTGGCCTCGCACCAGACGCAGCGGCCGCGCTCGTCCAGGCAGTGCTCGCAGTCGAGCCGCATGCGGCAGGGCGCGGGGCACTCGCTGGTGTCGAGGATGGCTCCGCCGGCACGGCCGCGACGGGCGCAGCGAGCCTCGTCCGCCCACCACTCGCAGTAGTTGCCCGCCACGCACCGCTCGCAGCTTATGTAATTCGAACAGTTGGGACAGGCCGCCGGTTGAAGTGTGAGATACCTCCACTCGCCGTCGGCGGCGCACGCGACCGTTTCGTCAGTATTCCTGAGCTCGCAGCGATTCGTCAATTCACACCATCCACAAGCAGCATCCGATAGACATAGTAAGCAGTTACCATAGTTTGAACATTGTCCATCCGAATAGGGTTCCAGAAATTCAAATGTGAATACCTGCCAACAAAATAAATAGTTATTCAAGGCTGATGTTGTATAAATTAATACATATGAAGTAGTAAATCAATCAAAATAACCTTTGCACTCTCTTGCGATTTATTATGAAGCAACTCCATTTTGGCATGATGATGAGATGGATATAAACCTGTATGCAATGAATCATTAGCATGCATATCAACTGAGAGTCGTCCCGGAAACAAGGTCGGCCAATCGACTAGTGAGCAGGCCGATGGCTGCGCTGTCAGATTAGCTGCCGAGCTGGTGTTATCTCCTAATTTTAATGATATATTAGAATATCCGGCACAGATGTGTAATGTTTCGCCTGTTCCATTCCAATATTGGGGTATATGCAGCCAACCTCTTAATCTGGCTTCACTTGATCCACTAAATATATGATTACTTCCTCCACCCGTCCCCCAATCAACTGTGGTGGCATTCACCACTGATACGGCGTCAGGGTGACTCCAGTCAGCAGGCTGCTGGTATCTTAAGAAAGTAAGTCCAGGTCGTTTATCTAACACTTTACATTCTTCCGGGGTTGTTACTTCTGTTCCCGTCGTACCCCACCAGCCTGGATTTTCGGATGGGGTATCTTCTCCACAAACACCATAATTGTCTAAAAAGATACATATTATGTTTTAATCATTCTTGTTTCTATAGGTATAATAAACAGAATATGTATACTATGATGGCGAAGTGGTTTCATATAGTATTAAATCTAAAACTTGTAACAATCTAAATACTACCGTAAAAACGAATAAGTCTATAAGAGGCGAATATTTACATGTTAAGTAAAATTCATTGGATTCGTCTGCTCTGCAATATTCTTTATTTAAAATAACTTTCCCAATGAAATCTGTATTACCATTTTTATGATGACAGCGAGCATTCTGAACACACCAACTGCATTTGAATAATCCTAGTTTTGTGCTGACTGACGGTAAAGCCGTTCGCGTACTATTTTCCCCTAGCGGTGGTCCGTGAATGAGGCAAGAGTGACAATCGTCGAGAGCTGGACATATACCTCCACATCGTATCGATTGCAAATTCGTTGTGCAATTCGAACCAATTGTCCGTCCATAACATATCTGAAAGGTATAGGTGTATTTATAACATATTTATAGCAGAGACGAAATTGCACTGTCGGTTATTATAAAAATAATTTGAATTATCTGTCTCTATGCAAGACGCTAGAGATAATAAAAAATCCCATTTTAATACTAGTAACGTTATCAATATCATAGCACCTCTTCGCCTGAACTGAGAACTTTTTAATATAACTAATAATTATAAACATGATATAATAATAGTATATCAAATACAATGCTCGGCTCAATTAATTTACCAATTATTTCTTTTTGTGATAGATGGACGGTTCCATTAATTAAGTTTTATAATTGTTACATATATTAATACAAAATAAAGAGAAAAAAATATTAACTTAGGGGCGGCGTCAAATTAGTATTATAATGGCTTCAGAGCTTAGATCAAATATATACAGGACAGGGTATTGCATTTTCTGCGATCTTATATTTATACACCTCACGGCGCATCACAACATTATTATGTCAACGGCATTATAATATATAATAAAGTTTATTTCCTACAGTTAATGTGATAAAAACTGTATACAAACGTCATCAGCAGAACACCAGCCGCATTCAGGGTCCGCGAGACATTCAGGTTGCGTCTGATGTCGGGGACACGCCGACTCTGGATTATTGTTGGTAATTCCTGCTTGCCAACTAGGAACAACATATGCGAGCAAGTCTCCTGAAAATTATTTGTATTTGGTTAATATTAAACTTACAGTGTCGAAAGTACACAAATAGAAATGAGATAAATAAACGCATTGAATCCGCTTTGTATAAGAATACAATGCAATAATTGTTTAGTTATAAAAAGCATTGACCTCTTTTTCTGTATTACGGTAATTACTATCAATTACTCAACACTTTCATATCGGCGCAATGTCAGAGCAATCAAGTTATAATCGACATGTTTTTCATACCATTGACATTGCCGTGATATCCTCCGGCTATTAGTAAAGTAGATGGAGTTTTTAACGCCGCCGCGTGAGCGAATACACCCTGTTTCTTTGGATAGAATTTTGGTGTTTTCCCTAACACATCCAACGGAATCCACGAATGGCATCCAAGATGGTACAAATACATTTGACCGTCGTAACATATTTCTTCTCTGTTATGTCTATGAGAGTAGCCACCGAAAACAACGAGATAATTGCCTAAAAATAACAAAAAATGTTAATTATAAAATTTATAGTATTAATTCTCTTATTATGTGCACTTTATACATATTTACCAATAATAGTTGAAGTATGAAATGCTCTTTCTCGTGGAACATATGTATCTCTTAAATGTGCTCTCGGGTAATGTATTTCACTCCAATGTCTATAGTCTATATCAAACGCAAACATCCTATCCGACAATTTCGAAAACCTGCAAATATTATCACAATATAATTAATAAGCTAATTTAACCTGAAACATTCAGGTAGAATTAAATTTTATAGGGCGATGTATCACGCCCAGTTTGACCTGTCGTCCGGTAATCTTCACGAAATTACCGGACCTTTATTTATTCTTGAATTATCATTTCTAATACCTACTAATCTGATATCTCACCACCTTCGTAGCTTATTAGGACTGCTTCGTTTGTAATATTTAAAAAGTTTAAAAACCAAATAAGGCCAAGTATTAAATGTAATTCTTGGCGTTATTTGTTTCTTATTTGTTATTACTGTCAAAATAAATGGTAAACAAAATATGTTTGAAACTGTGCAATACATACAGGCTAGTGCCACTCGTGTAAGTAGTCTTTTCTAAAAATACATACCTTGCAACGCTAGCAACAACACCTCCATAGACTAAAATGGAATTAGAATGGGAATGATAAACAGCAGTGTGTGCCACTACACGGACATCCAGTTCTTTTCCACCCCTAACTTGAACTTTTTCCCAAAATTCTGTATTCACATCGCCTAATTTTATTTTATACATACTGAAAGAAAAGACATAATTAATTAAACTACACCTGTAACTGTGTTATGAATATTCATATGCGACGATATGGAAAAAAGAAATTACCTGGAAGAAAATTCTCCTTCCATTGTACTTCCTCCAAACAAGTATAACTGATCTTTCACAGCTGTCAGTGTGTGTCTTGTGAGTCCAGGTGGAATGAATGTCGAATTGACAGCCCGTAATGTCCATCTATTTGTTATTGCATCAAAAAACCACAACTCGGAAGAAAGACTCCCATCTGACAGTTTTCCTCCATATAGAACAAAACCCGTCCCAAATGCACATGCAGAGTGACCATACCGTGGCTCAGGTTTTGTATAATTTGATTTCATTGAATTAAACATCTCTGGTCTATCAGTAAAATGCAGATAGCTCTCTGAGTATGGTGCAGGCGAATGAGTATACATAACAGGAAATGTGGTTTTGTCATTGTTAGAGAAGGATGATAGAATTAATGTAAACAATGAACTTCCATTGCCTATGTGCCAACTATCATTAAGAACACCCTGCAAATTTTATAGGTATTGTTATATTTATAGTATATTCCTTTTTACAATAAACTGAATGTGACCCTATTGTTAAAATACTATTTAGTAAAAAAAGAACATATTACATATTTAGATCTCATAAATATAATTTTCAACTAAACTTCTATTTATCTTATCTGTATTATTAATGAAACAAGTACATTAAAAATATTTACCTTCTTGAAAAGCGTCAACAATGATTTATCAATTTCTTCATTTGTGGGATACCTTCTCACAACTTTCCCATTTTCATCATACCATTGACTAGTAGAAAAACTGCAAATAAATAATATGCATAATATATATTTATTTTTTTAATATGATAAATAATGGTCTATGTGGAATATACTTTATTATGTATATATAAGATTGAAGGTATAATTGAAATAAACTAAATTTTGAAATAGTACAAATGTTATCTAAAATGTTCACTAAAAGCCACAATTGATGCCGTCATTACAAGCCAACATTGTAATTACATTTATTTATATATTTCAGTATTCATAATGAAAACCTGCAATATAATTTTAGCTGATTACTCACCTATAAACCTCCAATAAACCTAAAACCTTATTCAGATCATATCCTCCAAATACATACAGAGAGTCTGTATGATTGACATAAACAGCCGAGTGAGCTGCCCTCCTAGTCATACCACTCTCTGTTCGTGACAGCCAATGCCAGCTGTTGCCATCTTTATCTATACTTTTTAAGGAGCATGAATCTCCTGAATACCTGAAAGTACAAATATCCAACTATACACATTATAAAATGAAATGTAATAATAATATACAATATTGTTATTCAAATAGGATATTTTTAATCCACTGAACTAAATGAGTCAGTTATATATTTGTGTAACATAATATGTTGACAATATTACAACAATAAGATTTTATTTTCTTACGTATTGTATGCTTCTATTTTATTAATATGCTAGATCTCAATCTTTTAACATTACTATTTAATATTTAAGCATTTAAAATCAGACAAATGAATTATAGATATCTTATTAATATTTATAATTAACTCTGATCTAAAATCAACTCTAATTAATAATTTTCCTTCTGTTAACTATTATATATTATAAGTGAAGACAAAAAATTGAATTTTACTGTGTTAAAAAGACCATATGATAATTATTGGTAGCCTAAATATGTTGATGTATTTATGGATTTAATAGTCAAGCAAATTGAAATAATTACCCTTTCTTACAAATACATCTATCTCCTTTACATTGTCCATTATTTGAGCATTCATTAGGACATAATTTAACACTACAGTCGGGTCCACCCCACTTGCCTTCACAGAAACATTTGTTAGACACACACTCGCCCTGACCTGTGCAGTTGTTAGGACAGTTGTGTATAGCATATGTAGCCCGAAACCCATCTAGTACATAATTTGTATCACTATACAAAAGTATTAGCATCTGGAACAAAATAATAAAACAATAAACATGTTGGTGCTGCGGGGATATAAGTGAAAGAGAAAAAATAATATCCATCTTATACTTACATAACCACTAGAAGCAGTCACATTTTGTGGTTCAGTTTTTCCACTGAAACTTCCAAGTAGTGGAGCATCAAAGGAATCACCGTCATAAACAAACACATAATCATATGAGCACTCTGTACCCATACGAATAAAACTTAACGTTATATATTGGGATTTATTCGAAGCTTTGATCAGCCATTCACAGTGGGAATCCTAAAATGTTATTGAAATGTTAACATGTTCCTTGTTATTAGAGAAATGAACTCAAAAGTATTTGACTGACTTGTGTATAATTAGAGTTGCTTGGTCCATCGGTAATGATGCCGCTGGGCTGTGTGAAAACCCTGCGGGTCTTGTCGCAGGGCGCTGTGGACGCGGCGCACAGCACAGCCAGGCAAGTCCAACTGAGAACTATTAACCCTGCACCTTTCTCCCGAATGCGTGGATAAAACATGCCTCTTCCCAATTATTGTGAAACATAAGTCAAACATCAAAGCCATATAATCGTGAATTGCCAACTAATATCACTAAAATGTAAAATAAACAACACTCATTTAAGATAATAGATGACATCTACTTCAAGGCTAACCACTTAGATGAAAAATAGCTAATGACTGTGGTTACTTTTTGCATTGATTTTATAGATGTATGTATTGCTTTCATGTAATTATTTTATGTATTTATTAATTTATTTGCTTGTTATTAATTACTTTCTATCGAGTTTTTCACAAACAAACAATTCACAGATCCATCACAGTATTTTGACATTTGACGACTGATTAGATTGACTGCTTAGACTGACTTTTTTTTTTGACACATCTGGACTGACATAGGTCAATAGATCTTATGTTTTTAAATAACTAAATGGAAATATAGTGATTAAACATCCGCTTTATCTTTATTATCTTGTATGCATGTAATAAAATACTGACGAGGCAAATAGTATCTGACTATGTGTTATGGTTTCACATAAAAAAGGCTAGAGGAATTATGATGTCATTTTTGCACAGAATATGGAGATTGCCAGTAATGTGGTCTAATAATCCCATTGCTAGCAATGTACCATATCAGATTGACCTCCACGGGGTTCCCCCTGGAAACCATCGTGATAAATTCTGGTTGAATTTGTCACGATGGGCTAACTGACCTGACTTCATGCTCATCCTATCATCTGATTTAGATCTATATGATTATCACTTTATGCCCAATAAGTTAGTACCATTATAAAATTTCTCCTTCACTTTTGACATAATACCAGTACTTACTTGTGTTTGTCACTAGTGTGTGTAGTAGGTTTGTCTTACAGCAGATAAATAATAAACACCGTTGTATAACATAGTGCATTTTTTTATTATTATTATTAATGGGTTTACGCTTGGTCTTACCTCATCTGATGGGAAATAGTACATGCATACCGACTCGACTCTTATTCCAAATGGCATAGTCAGTCATGTCAAATCTCGATGTTGCGGTGGACACAACACTTTTATGCTCACATTTCGTTCGGTATATTTTTTTCCAACGTTGCAGCGGGTAAGCTTTCTCCACCTCTAGGATAATATATATAAGTGATAGGAAATATCAAGGATAAAACATAAAATACTTTTTTAGGGTCAGTCAGATTAATGCTCTCGACCTGACTGAATGTGTCTTAATTTAAACTTTTTATTGTATAATAGCATGATAATAAATTTAAATTGCAATACATTACTAAATATCTATGTCTGATGATATTGCATTAGGTCATTGCATATACCTGTACCTTTAATAAAAGTAATAGGTGGTTATATATTTAAAACAGAGTTAAAACATATAATAAAAAAAAATACAAAAAAGTAACATAAGCTATATAAGTACATATATACGCACGTTCCGTTACGTTCATGTTTCATGCTTCAGGCTATTAAACACCGGAATGCTTTGCCCCTTGACATAAAATCTAGTACTACCAAATTTACCTTTAAATCCAAAGTACATAAACATTTTTCCAAGGATATCGGTAATTAAAAATGCGACATTACCTAATTTATGGAAAATTGTCAAAATGATCTCTCGCTTTCACCGGAATATTCATTGTTGATGTGTATAAATATATCTATGTAGGTATATGTTTTTATATATTATGTATTATATATATATATGTATGTATTTGGCTATATATATTTAATTTATTAATTTACTTTCTTTATACCTACTTCCTTTTATTTATTTTCATGTTATTTTCTTAATACTCCACCGCCCACTAATCTCTGTTTAGCTTATGGTCGACTGGGAGAAAATGCCTTATGGTGTTAAGTCCGCCATTTGCACCTTTATTTTTGTATTTGTGCATTAAAGTTTTTATAAATAAAAATAAATAATATATGTAGCTTTCCGGAATAGGCTTTCAGAAAGAAAAAAAAAACATGAAACCAAGTCGGTTACTGTATATATTTTCAAGTCATTCATTGTTAGAGGTACCTAATGCTTGTGTTGCTATACGTATCTGACTGTACTTCTACGATAGACTATAATTAAGAGATATAAGTTGTTCTAATTGATTATATCTTGAATTTCACAAATATTTTAGTATATAGGTACATTTGTCAAATTCAAGATAGAATCAACTGGACATGTGTCCGTTTATCATGCATGCAACCTGTGTGTTGTATTAGGTGTTAAACCATATAGTATAGTTTTTGTCGAATTTGGTATACCCACCTAGGTATACAGAATTCGACAAAAACTATATGGATGACTCGAATACTACTTTATTAATTGTATAGAAAACTAGATACAGGTAAATTAATTTTGTCCTCTCTATAATATATAGTATATCTAATACAATCTAAAATACATTGGATTTTAAAAATTCACCTTAAATATGGTTAATTTAGTAAAAAGTAACAAATACAGTAAACAGAAGACACATTTTCGACTATTTCTAATAGTTACTTCACCTATCTACGTCCTTCATCTTGATAAAAAAAAATTTTTTACATGCGAATTACATTGTTTATTATAATAATAATTTGCAGTCCAGAATTCGAAGGCGGCTCAGTATACGAGAGAGAGATGCGTATCGATCGCGTGCGCTGCTGACTCGGCAGGTGGCTGGTACGCTTCAGGGTGGCGTAGCCTGGAACACGCACCAAGCAAACTTACAGTATCTTTAACAATTATCAAGTAAATATTATAAATTATACCTATATAAGGTATAATTATACTAAAAAATACTTATAACCTAATAAACAGATATGTACGTGTATTAATATTTACTAAAAGTATGTACTTAGCTAAGTTTTTGGGTAAGAATCATTTTTATAAAATAATGCATGCCCGGCTTCGCACAGATGTACATGTATTTATTATATATATAAACCTACCTGTTTAATTTCTCTATCTATTGCTGAAAACTGAATTGAAATCCGTTGCGCAGTTTACAAGATCTGAGGGTAGCGGGAGCGATAAATTTTTATATAATATAAAAATATTTTACATACATAATGTACCGATATGGCTGTTTATCTTTATGAATAGTGATTATGGAAGGATAACGGAGTCACATCAGGTTGTTAAAATGTTAATAATAATGTTGATTATAGTATAAGGGTGAAATCACCACATATTATGTACATTTTCTAGAATAGACCGTGTGAAGGAGGATCTCATTGCCCTTTCCTAACAATTGTTGCTAACTATTAAGTCACTACTTTTTTAAAAATCGGTTAAGTAAATTATTTGCAGATAAAATACTTAACAAAATACACATATCCATGTAAGTTTTGAGACGACTTAACAATTTAATTAATTATAAGGTCATTACGGCCTCGGTTCTCTAACGGATTAGCATAACTAATGGTCGCGGATTCTATTCTCACACCAATCACTCGTCTTTATATATGTTGTTATATATATTTACAAACATATGTATTTATATTTAAATATTTCTCCCAATTGTTTAGTAATCTTGGTTCAACCTGTGCTTAATTTGGGACTAGATGACATTGCGCTGTATGAAGTAAGTATATGTGTCGGCATTAATATGTATTTAGATTAAGATAAATTTTATCTATACTGTAAAGTGGTTAACTGAATGACAAAATCCTTGATTATGCGACGTGTACCATATTTATGAAGGTAAAAATTAATAAATCATTAAAGTGCACGTGAGAGCCGCCGAGAGCTGTTGAAGTTTTTTCATCCGGAATGAAGTGATAACCGCTAATGACGCGCCCTAACCGCCGACTCATCCGGTATACAATCGGGTGTAAATTATAAAAATCTAAATACAGTCATATCTATGCTAAATAATCCATTATGCACACTAATCATCTAATCTCTACTGTCAATTAATATCGAAAAGCTTTCCTTAAATATCCGACTTTTAATATTATCTCAATATTATATTTTTTATCAATTTGTTAATTTTAATAATGTAAATATAACTTTTTGATTTTTGTTGCCTTTAGTACGTATTAAAAAAGTGAAATAACATTGGCGCTAAAGTGCTTACAAAGAACACTAAAAAAGTTATAATACCTATTGTATAGAGATTTTGAAATTGAAGACAACTTAAGAGCAAACGTACAACGTAGTTCACGTATTTTTACAGTGAATAGACATTTTATTGTTTCAAATAAAGATAACCTATTAGGTAAACAGCTTCAGTACAAGAATTTCTACATATCTAATTAACTGATTGTTTGTCTGTACATGGAATCTTCCATGTACCTACTAGAAAAACTATTATTCAAGGACTTTTTAATTTAATGGAATCAAACCTTAACCTGTCTTCGTGCGTTTTTACACGTTACATGTATTCAGTGTACCTACTTTACATGTTTTTCAATTCTTTAATACCTACGTTTAAGCATTAGCTATATAAACGAAAACATTTTTAAGAATTGCTGAATATTAGAGGAAAGTGACCAAATATGGAATAGTATCCTAATATGGAATACGTCCATTTCTCTAAATTGCGAATTTTACACATTACAGTGATTTTCTACCTTTTTGTACTCCTATTTACGCATACAAATTGTAGAATGTCAATCGAGGAAGCCTTATCGCTACCACATAAGTTTCTAAGTTATGTAAAAAATAAATATTTCACGTACAGAAAGTCCACACGGTATGGTTTTTATAGCTTTCACATACTATTTAGATGTTCTTTCGTATATTTTAGCGGTATTATATTGTATGACTTACCTACATAAATATAAAATTGATGATTTCCAACTGACATACGTCAGTTGGAAATCATTGGAAAATCCAAATATGGACAGATTACAGTATCCAATTATAGACTATTCCATAAATGGTTCCCTGAAGTATCACCTAACCTGATAATTTTGTTAATTATATATTTTTCATTAAAAGAAATCAAAAGAGAATACTAAGCCTACGTCAGATTCAAATGATGAGGAGGTGATGCTATTTGATGCAGACAGTGAACCCAATTCCTTGATATGATATTCAGCTCCAGATTCTGCAGATTCGGAGTATATTTTTTGTAATATGCTGTTTTTGAATGATACTCAAGGGAAACATGGATTAAGTGCCTCATGTGTGGGCTCTGGGTACATAATAATTGCGTTAGCCCCGAGATTTATACCTGGATTGACGATTTTTGTACATAATTTGTATTGCTTTCTATATTACCAAACTTTTTTAAGAGTCTCTTAAAAGTTAAGATTAATTTTTAATATTGTTTATGATATTCCACATTTGGGTACCTATTCCATATATAGGTAGGTACCTTTATTGCTATTTAGTTTTTGAGAATTTTTCTTACCCCAAAGTAATCAATATAACTTAATATTTTCACAAGTTAAGTACAAATATATGACTATTAATAATTACCACAAAAAGATTTGTGGAAATTATGCCTCAAAATCAAAATGGTATTCCACATTTGGTCACTTTCACAATTTTTGAAATAAATATCGCACATTAGTAAATTCGTACTTGCCTACCTATAACAGAAATTACGAGTATTATTTTTTACACTAGTTACTCTGTAAAATTCACAACTCGATAACTTCCAGTCTTGTGAGCGCGCGCGCGTGACGGTCCATTCTAAGCGCGCGTTTACCATGTTAATGAACTGACCACCGTCGTTCATTTTTTTACACAAACAACAAATATTGTCTCCATTGTTTACTTTGACGCCCTATTTTCATTCACGGTCACACGAAACCAGGTTTTTCTTTATATATTTATTCATGTCTCTCATGTCGGTTGCTTCAAACTCGTTATCATGAATAGCCAGTTACGGGCATACGACATTCGTTAAATGAAAAAATTATTTTATGTATAAGTTAAGTTTATTTTTATTATGGAATATTTATTACTATATATTTTGTATCTTATCACAATAGCACTCAATTACAACAGTATTTAGAAATGCTTAGAATTTGTCTGTTATATAAATATGATAAATAATGCCTATGTTATGCATATCAGCACTCAATTACACGTGGTCTGTTATATAAATATGTAATCTGTTAGACAGAGTTTGGGAATGCCATTCTTCACTTGAATCTAACTTACTTGTATATAATTAAATTCATAGAATTCATGTGTGTACAAGTACCGGCCGACCTTCTTTTCTTGTCCTGTAGCTTTATTAATTGATATTTGAGATTTGAAAATGTTAACAAATATAGTCTCTTCAGAAGATGAAGGACTGAAGATCAAGTGCAGTAGTGTGCAGCAGTGGACTGCAGTAGACTGATGATGATAACTAACAAATTCTTATTTACAATTATCGTATTATAGTATCAAATAGCGAGGAAGGAAGGCCAGAATAGTGTAGGTACTCATGATACAAAAAAGTACCTAAGTCTATACAAGTTAAATAGTGAGACTTAAGTTATATCTAGTTAAATATACTACTACCACACTACTTTCTACAAGGCACTTGGTGTGCTTGCTCGTTAAGGGTAACATTTAGTGACCATTGAGTAGCGCCCGAGGGAATGGCCACTTGGCGGGCCGCAGCGGCCGCATCATCATACAAATGGGACATTAGCGCCCCGCGCCGGACCGCCGCTCGTCGGACGCACCTTATCTGCCTCTCAACTATATTTGTTCTGCAGCGGATTACCAGAGATTTACCACGGCCACCGACCGTTAACACACGATTAACCGTCCTCTGCAAAGAGAAGTTAAATTTAATGCCAACGCGTGACCCGCTTGCATTTTAAAATATATTTTAATTTTGTCATAGCATATTAAGCGTCTACTTTGTTGCTTTTATCGAATGTGTATTAATTTTATATAAATTGATAAACTTTTATTACTGACATAACAATAAATTTTATGAAAACCCAGCTCTTGTTCTCTGTTCTGAATGCCTGGTGCCGTTAATTAGTTTTGCTAAATTCCGTACTTAAACTAAGTTCCAAATTAGCTTTTTAGACAATAATTACGGCAGTATATTTATAGTTAGGACAAATTATCATCACAAAGTATGTTTGCGATAAAAATAGAAAGTAATTACAGCTTATAATTATGATTAATTTATTAACACTTGTACTTATTTGAATTTATTATAATTCAGAACATCAAGAAAAGAACAAAGGTGAAAATAAATTTTAAACTCAAAAGTTTGTATGGCTCGGGGATCAACTGTCGGCAACATTCCATGACAATTGGAGCGTAAGTCAGTATCATAAATTTCTATAGGTATTACAGATGTTGTTAAGAAGTCCTATAAGTGTCAAAACTTCTTGGACGTACAAATACCGAACCAATTCGGGACTATTTTTTTTAACAATCATCAAAATTACATATAAAAGACCAACGAATTATGTTTAACCCTCTCTTGACAGTTAGTTAAAAATAGTAATACGTTATATTCTGTTTACATAATTGCTACGTATGCAGCTCTTTTTAAAAGATGATGTGGTAGCTTTATTTGTTGGATGGTCATTGCTAGAAAAATAAACAGAGACGGCCTCGGGTGCGATAACGCGGCTCCGCTATAAATCAGAAGGCCTGTCGATACGGGGCCGCCCCATTGCAGCTCGCGGCTTGATTTGTCGCGTCCATCCCATACGAATGTACAACCTATAGTGTTGTTGCACACCATATTTATTACACTAGAAAATTATATCGATACCAATTACCAACCAGTGAATACCAACTGATATTTACACAGCAGTGTGATAGAGTAAGTAAATACAACACAATATAACTGTACATTTTTATTGTTAAATAGCAGTATGAAATTGATTCCATCTGTGAATATAATCGATGTAATCAAAGTATTGTTTTAATAGGTGCTGCAAAATATAAGATCTATTTTTATTCTCATTTAAACTTTCCTTATAGATAATAAAGAAGTATCTACATGCCAGTACATTATAATTTCACATTAAATTAAATAGAAATTACAAAAACTAAAAATAAATAGCTAAATTTTTACAAATAATTATTTAGGATTCCTGACATTTTTTGACACTTCAATCTCCAAAGCAACTATAAATATTAATAATAATTCACAAAAAATATCATCAGACGTAGGTAATATACCTACGTCTGATGATATTGTTTGTGAATGAAAATGATGTTTTGATTGTATTTAATTTTC
Source organism: Achroia grisella (assembly GCF_030625045.1). NCBI lineage: Eukaryota > Metazoa > Arthropoda > Insecta > Lepidoptera > Pyralidae > Achroia > Achroia grisella. Next base: position 762,049 of record NW_026713061.1, read on the forward strand.
AATAATATCTGTATTGAATATTGTAATTACTTTAAGCCTTTATATCGATACCAACAATACCCTTAAGTTTATTTGTTACCATCACTAATTCATTGATAGTCGACCAATAAAGCGTTCAGTAAAGTAAGTCGTCCCGACCCGGTCAAGAATATCTTAACTACTATTGTGGTCCTATTGCATAATCACATGTCGTTTCAGAACAGAAATACCAGACAGACTGCTTGTTTTTATTCTCATAGTCCAGGCATAAATATCGTAAACCATAAAATTCTTAATAAATAAGTATATCAGAAATGGACATGGTCGTTGTCTTATTCATATTCTAATTATCTGTCAGGATTATTTTAAAATGCTGTTACTATCCATCAGAAAGCATAAAAAATATAGATATTATGTTGTATAATATGGAACTAGTAATATTATTACTTTAATGTATTTAAAACTAATTTGGAGATAGCAACACTTGGTAAAGACCACTGACCTTTAACATCGTTGTGAACTGTGACCTAATTTCAGATCGATACGCTTTAAGCTGAAACCTCACTAAGCAAGCGATAGAATGAACTAACGTCGTTCACACTATATACAAGCTGAAGCGACACAACGAGCTGATATCTGACAATGTTTGTATTACTTTCTTAATTCTTATCCATTACGCAAGTTTGGCGACTAAATAGATTTATAGTTTCCGCCTCGTTCATTACTCGTATTGAGTCGGAAGTAAGCGGTGGCGATCGACGCGTGGCATAAATCTGAATCGAAGTAGGTATGTAGGTAGTAAACACGCGCCCGCCCTAAGAACTTACCAAACTTTTGCATAAGTTTATATACTTTTTCTTTACTCACAAATACAACATAAACTATAGTAAAAACAGTCTATGTAATTCAAATCTCTAATATTAATCGAATCGAGAAATTACAACAAGGTGTTAATCTATGCGTATTTGTCCGTCAATCACTCACATTGCAATATTTAAAAAAGTAGAACTATTTCTTCAAAATTAGGCAGAAAGGCTAACTTGGAATTATTAATAGAGATAAACATTAATAGCTATACCTGTAACAAATAAAAGTAACCTTGTATTGATGTAAACAATAAATAATTATACTGAAGTTATTTTATATGTATTATCAATTCTGACCAAATGTATATTTATAGTTTTCCTAAGCCCCTGACCGAACAAAATTATTGCGGAAACCATAACCCTTGCTACAGCAATTTCTTTCAATTCGCATAATAAATTTTATTTATTTTGTTTGTTGCCATTTTTCATGTAGTTAAGAAAAACAAGAGCACCATAATTCTCGTGCCGGTTGATCAGATACTGCCGTAATGGCAATAATGGATCCTGGTCAGCGGCCCGCATGCAAATAAATCTGCGGCCCGATGCAATGATGTGTGGAAAATGGGGCTCACCCCTTTTGCCCAGTCGTGTCCCACCTACGCTGATCTGCTGGCCCGATGCTGTTTTAGTAACAAATGTAATGAACTAAACTTTTTACGCAGCCGCTATTGAAGGAGTCATTATGTCTTTGGTGGATGAGTATTATGTATATGTAGGTATATGTACACATATTTATGTAATGCTTGAAGCGTTTTAATAAAAGGAAAATTCGGTACATTTCTGTAATGATATATTTGATAAATTAATGTAAACAATCCTATATATAGTTCCGTTGTTATTGCATTAATTAGGTATATCTAACATTAATTATATAATTTTTTTTATGATATTTTACTGTTAAGTATCTAGTGCCTACCTATATTAATGGTATAATGAAGCTTTCAAAAAAGTTCTTATACAGATACAATGCGCACATTATTATTTTAATAATGTTCTACATTTGAAAAGTGCACATTACGCATTAGGGTTGTAAAAGGAGGCAGTGAATAAATAAACAATAAAATATAATATTATTTTAGAGCTATAAAACGCATTGAATTTAAATCAGAGTATTATAAGGTCAAGGCTGTTATACATTCGGCCATACTTCTGTATCGGCATTTTGACAATTCGTTTTCTGGATACAACTCACCTGCTGTTGTTCTATCAGGGAACTGGGCAACAATAAAAGTCAGAGCAAATGGCAGTCAATAAAATAAATAGCGGTAGCTGGGTGTTCTGTAAATAAGTCGGTGCCTGGGTTCGGGGCGACGATCGTCTTTTTTATTGGCGCCTCGATTGCTCTCGAAACAACGAGTGTGACACGAGGCGCGGGCGACGCGGTGCCGACGCGGTGGCGAAGGCGGAGGCGGCGGACGCATATTGCATCTCCTTGCTGACGGTGCAGATTATACTCCGAGATTAGAAATGAAATTCCCGCTGTGTAGCGGCATTGTCTGCAATGGCACGAGGCACTCGAACACTCCACTGTCCTATTTGTGAAAATCTTGATATAAATATTACATTATATTAGGTTTATTTTTTAATAGTCAAATTTTTAAATAATTCAATGCCCTGTATCATTTTAGTCTATTCCTAATAGTTTCCGTAGCATACGCAATATAAGAATATTTTTTTCATACGTTACATTACATTATTTAAGTTTTCATAGAAATCTCTGACATTTTGAAAGATATTCGACCACCTAAGTTCATCAGGTATAATATAAAATTCTAATGAAAAAAAAATAGGTTGAGAAGATGATCCAGCCGTTTCGAAGCTTATTAAATGAAAATAAACAGTCAAGTGTTTGCTCTTTATAATATTAGTATAGAGGAACATAAAAATAATGACATGACTTTTACACGTGTATTTTCTTGTTGTGTTGTGATTATTTTACAAGTTTTAGATTATGGATTGGTGACTGAGTGTTTCGTTTATCATTTTCATTCCCAGTATTATTATTTATTCTCGTAAGATGTAAATATGAGACGTCGTTGCAATATAAGAAAACTTAAATTTTAACGTTATGTCAAGTCGTCTTACATCGTATACTTCTAAGCGTAGAGACCTGTGTTCACCACTGGGAAAACAGTGAACTGTAATGATGATATATTATCTGTGTACCATAAAAAGAACTGAATCTCAATACGTGAAACTTTACTAACTGTACTCTTAAGTACTTATCGCTTTCGTGGTCAAGTTACCCACATCATGTCTTCAAACCCATGATTGTCCCAAAACCTTCTCAATCACTCACCGAATAAGGTGTTACCCGTAAAAATTGTATTAGGATAGTATAATAAAGTATTCTGTGCGTATCGCAGTAGTCGCGAGGCGGCTCCGAGATAGATGTATTAATTTGTAAGAATTTGTCGTCCGACCCTCGCCCCACACCCTGCTTGCATTCCAATCACGCACAACAAGCTCCGTAATTGCACCTAATAATTTCTTTAAATACGTTCACCGCTGTACCCTAGATATACCGTCTTCAGATAGTATGTGTAATTAGGCTTCATATTAGCCGTGACATTGTTTACGTGAGTATATATTTTTTTCAATATATTTAGGTACATACATAAAAACTGAATAACTGGGGCAGGATGACATTTTTAATAACATCGAGTGGTTGTTTATTCCCTTCGTAGTTATAGGTAGAAACTAATATGACCTTAAATTAAAAAAAAACATATTTGCTACGTTTTACATAATTCACAGTAACCTATTCACCAATTCTCAAGTAATCATAGACAATTAAATTATTAAAAATTATGTAATTGTACCTACAATATGTTTTCCATGTTACGATCCTATATTATATCCAAAATAAAATTACAAAATCTATAAATACCGACATGTTTTACGATATAATATCATTCATATAAAGAGTAATAAAACGAAAAGATATAAAAAACAGTTTCATTAGATTTTTATGGGGTCCGAGTGAATGGCCTTTCCGAATACATTTTATTTGTATTGGCATCGCTGTTATTAGCGTCGTCATCGTGTCAATGCGTCGCCCAGGGCCGGCGGACAGTCCCTGGGGACTCGTCAGTGCTAGACAAACCCAATCCAATCACAGCTATTGGCGACTGCACACGCCTTCCGTTACCGAAGCCGAATAGACCTGGTATGCGATGCTATAAAAATGTAACTACATTACCTACCGACATTTCACATTATGTGTCCAGAATTTAAACACTACACTTAATTTGAGTTAAACTATAATTTATGAAAAAATATATAATAACTTATCGATTTTACAAAGGTTTTTTTATACCACGTAGGCAAACAAGCATATTGCCCATCTGATGGTAAACGGTTACCGTAGCCTATGGACGAGTGCAGTGAATTTTTCGTTTTAAAAATAAAATATATTCTGAAAGTTCTTTTAAAACATAAAACAAAGCCAATGCCTGATTATTTATAGAAAATAATATCGATTTTAAGATATTAAATCCAATCTATTCATTAAAAAATTCTTTCCTCCTTATGATATATAAATTTTATAATATTAATTATATTATAATAATTAATTTTATGTAAAATTAAAACAGTAATTTATTAGCTTTGTATTTTACACGAATTTCTTATAACAATGAAATTTAAATAAGTTATCATGTCTATCTATCACAGTTCAGGCCATTAACAAATATATCCGTATAAGAGAAGGAGACCTCAAAATGAAAATCCATTACCGAATAGTTAAGTCAGTATAGTAATGGAAGATTAAATACTTATTTTCAGTCCAATTCAGCTTTAAAAAGATGATGAGTGGCTATAACGATGATAATAAAAAAATAAATGTATCTATTTAAATGAACGCCTCCAACTTTATAATTCAAATTCAAGAGAATTTAATATTTTATTTGGTAATAAAGTTTTCGACCAACAGATAAGGCGGCAGTGGCACGCGTCACGCGACTGTGATGGGCCTACGGGCTACACCGTAGCGCTCTCGTAGAAGGAGGCCACTTAATTTACCTAAGCACCTTACCGCTATCTGTTTTGCGCCCGCGCCGAGGATTATGCTAATTGCGAGTTGTAATTCTCTTATCGTGCTTTGTCTACCTACACTTGAGACACAATATTTAATTAACATTCAAATAATTTACTTCATATATTTTCCGAAGTGCTATATTTTCTTATATTTAATGTAGTAATTTTGTTTTATATTTTTATGAAAGACTTTGCTTAGTTAATATATTTAGTTCCACTACAACTGTTTAGAAATTATCACATCTGTATCATTGTCAGCATGTTACAGTTTACTATCATGATAATTAAGTAATAAGTAGTTAATAAGTAATTTATATACACGATTATTCGATACGATATAGATATTAAAAACTACAAGCAAATTGCAGATACTTAATCAACAAAATACATAAAATACTGAAAAATAGTCTTAATAGACACATTAAAAATCATTCTTCATTAGGAAGTCGGTTAAAAACAATAATATTACTATTATCATGTTCCAGATAAACCTGAGGTTATAAACGGCACGGTACATAAAGATTAAATAAACCTTCGCAGTCTACGCTCAATTAGCCATGAAACTAATAGGGAGGCGGTGAGAAAGAATGAGGTGCATTAAAGGTGTTTGTAGTACGCCTGGGCACAGAGCAGCCATCTGTCCTGCCGTAGTCCCACAAACTCACGATAGGGCAGTCAGTACCTCCGAATAATGGACACAAGACGAGAGGGGACCGACTATAAGTCACAAAGAGCTATCCTTTATCAGCGAATCAATGACCGCCCGTTATGATACATGGGACTTACCGGGTACAGTTTTAGCTATCTCTGAAGAAATGTAATATTTATAAGGGTAAGCCTCGTTAAAATCTTTATGATCCATATTAAAAGTATATCGCTACTACATTCAATGTTATTTATATGTAATTAGTGTTCTAAAACCGTATAATAATTTAGATGTGTGATCATGATCTGCTAGTCAATATGCTCATATACAATTTCAACAAATGCATAAAAATTTATGCAAATAACTAACTACGGTCAATGATATCGATAGAGCAATAAAACAAAGAAGAGTAATAATATTTTATTTCAATTTTTTTAATAAGTACATTTATTAACATAGCCGGCAACTTATTAGATGCCTTATAAAAATGTTCGCGTAGATAGAAACTATGGTGGACACCTGTCATGAGCATTGTCACTCGCAAATTGTGTGACACGGTGTAGGGGTCTGTGCTAAGGGCGCGCGGCGCTGTCACCACGGGTACGGGTCTCCAGTTTTTAGGCGCGAGGGTCGCTTGTTAGCGCGAACGTGCCGCGGTGCGCCGGTAAACACGTGGGTAGATAACAATCCATTTGGATTGCCTCTATATTTCATTTTTCCCCGTGTATCCAACGCTAACTAGATACAGGCGCCGATCATGACGGAAGGATAAAGGAAATACGGGCAAGATTCTTTTGAGGTAATGTCAATATTTGTTTTGTGTAATATCGAAGCTCTAAATACTTTGTATTACGATCTTAGTGGTTCAGCGGGTTAGCACTTTGACCTAGTTTCGCGGAATCGATCCTGTCACAATACAAATATAAATATATTTTATTTTCTGTGTATATAAATATATATAAATATATACTATACTACCTATATGCTTTACTTAATTTGAAACTAGACTGTTTTCATTTTATTTAATTAACGTAATTATTGTGAATATTAATACTGTGTATAATGGTGTAATATTATCGCTATTATTTTATACTTATGGAATAAAATGCCATCTCTGAATAGAACAATAATAATAGAATACTTTTTTAACCTTATAAAAATAATAATAAATAGACTGTATGGTTAGTTAGGTAAAATTTACACTGAGGGACCACTCGTTGGTCAACTGATAGTTTGTGCACACATCTGACACCCCATATTGATTCTGTAATGCAATCACAAACGTAGACTTACACGCGGTCTGCATACGAAAATCACGCGCCATTCACAAGAATGTATAAAACCCTAAATATTTTAATATCGGTCTCTATAACTAGAAAGTCTTACAGGCAGTCGTAAGAAAGAATTATAGGAAAATTCGTTTCTGAGAGGCGGATTAAGAGATTATATTTCTAGAGAAAATAAAAAAATGTTTTAAACTTTTTCTCGTTTATTTATAACTACTTGTGCCTATGGTTTATCCCACATGGAATTTATAGCCCATATTATTATAAAGTTTCATTAAAATTAATTCAGTAGTTTTTGCTTGAAACAGTAACATCCATACTCACAAACTTCTACATTTATAATGTTAGTAATATTGTACAATTATACATATCACATTTTAGCTTATAAATATAATTAATATGATAAATATTCCGTTCATATAAAACGAAACAAAACGTTCGTGTACGAAAGAAATAAAATATTGAGATTAAATATATATACCTGTAATAGTATAATAGGTGTATGGAACACCTATTTAATAAATAATATTTATTTATTTAAGAAATTATTGTAACATAATGGTAAAGTATAATGCGAAAAATATGCGACGGAAAGAAGATAGTAAAATTGTTAATTTCAGGTAAATATTATGGTTTTAAAAATCTTTTTTCAAAATACAAGTATGTGTAGGTAGGTATATAGTATCCTATTTTGTCAGTGCCGCCATACGCCCGCAACTGATACTCTCTGAAGGGGTTTTATTATTTTTAAAGTGTGCGCTCGTTTGCACGCGAATGGGCCACTTAACCACGGAGACAAGAGCGAATGTAGCACGTAGATTTCCTCCTTATACTAACTGCATTAGGTATTTTTATGTAGAGAGAGGGTAATAGTTCCGCCACGCTTTTTACATGTTTTTTTGTTCCGACACTAAAATTCCGAGACGTCTATCTAAATAAACGAGTATATACTCAATAAACGGATTTAATCGTTTATGACGCAACAAAACCGCTTCTCTGGAGCTTTAATAATAGTAACACTGGGTTTACGAGTGCGAATGATACGCGGAAGGCCAATCGGCTCGTTGTCGATACACGTATGGTGGGTGCCGTGTTCTATGCAGTAGCTGTACGGACTGTAGACAGGATCGGCTGTAACACGACACGTGACCGGCATCGTGAGAAGCAGGCCAAAGTGGTGCACAGTTCCATTTCCAAAGACAGTGAGTCACGATATTTTTTCCTGTCATTTATAATATATAGTAATATAATTAATATTAATAATAGAAAAGTGGTATTAAGAATACCTAATAATATTAATTTGCTTGCTTTGCCAGGGAAAGTATAAAATTAGGTGAAATAGAATAAGAATAAAATAGATGGTCATGGTTAACTTAAACAATTTCACTTAATTGGTTTTGCTCGGATTCTTCTGTAGCTTACAAACATGCAACCTCCTTGGAGTCTCGTAGGAGAATGAACACATACATATGAAGATATATTAGAAAAATTCAAATTAAGGAATTTTAATATTTCTGGGTACAAGTTTTGGATGCCCGTCGTGCATCAAAGTTAGATTTTTGAAATGTAATTTCAAAGAACAGCTCTGCCCTTATTTTTAGAATCTGACAAATAGTTCATATACCTAGTAAATAAGTAACCCATAAACATAATAATATAGATTGCTTATTTCATTACATCAAATATCTGTATTGTTCAATGAGAGACAATTAGTAAATATGAAAAAAAAATGTAATGGTGCTTTTATTGGTAATAAGACAAAATCAAAAAAAAAGATACATATTCCTGACCGTAATGAGAATGATGACTATGACATCTTTCAGTGAAAACGAATGATAACCCCGATACGATAAAAATCAACAGAAAATAATTTGTTGTAATGTACTATGAAAACGCGCAGTTCATGATAATCGAGAAGGGAATGCGCTCTTTGAATATCTGCACTTGGAAATTTATGATTATATCTTTTGCTCTATCTCTATTACTGTCAAACCCTTGTCTGTATTCTTCGCTGTACTCTTTCAACTTTTGTTACTTTCGTATCTTTTTATTTATAGCTATTACATACATTTATATTAAATTGTGCAGAATTAACAGATATTACTTTTCAACTAATTTCAGACAAATCTAAATATTTCTAAAGAATTTTAACAGATATAATCCGTTTTGATGACGACCTCTTTTTCATATGGGTATAGTATATCTAATTTACTTCCACATAAATCCCATACAAAATTTTGTTAAGATAAGTGTCCAATTTTCTGTGTAATACAATCTTAAATTATCTAAAATCACAGTATCATGAGGTAGTTTCGAAGCTGATAATAATACACATAAAAATTTACAATCGTTTCATAAACTCGTAACAATAAAAATTTAATTTTAATTTATATTTATTAACCGTTAAAAGGCAGAGTCATAACTGCGATTCACTAATTTGCAACCCCTCACTTGCGGTCGGAGTCCAATACCCAGGACGCGCACACTTGACAGTGCAGTACTTGTACCCGAGGCGAGCTATACCGAGCGACGAACGTATTTGATTCTTATAAACAGCTCGGGGTTGGGTCGACCGCGTTATAACGATTTGATAATGTATTCACTTGATAAAGCGGAAGGTGGTACTTCGCGAATGCCGCATTAAAAAACCAATTACACCGTGACTAAATCGCGCCGCCGCCGCCGCCACCGCCGCTCCCGGCTATTTGTCAGACTCCGGAGGGATAAAAAGTATATTCTAAATTTAATTTCACGCAATTTTCAAAATTGGGGGACAGTCGAAATATTATTTTTATAGAGCACCAGTTACGAAGTTTATTAATCGGATGAATTTTGTTATAAGAAGTGAAGGGGCGTCGTATGCCGAGAATGTTTTCGGTTGTTACTCATTTAATTTGTGACAGAAAATTATAATTTATTACTATACCTTTTAGATTTACGAGTAGGGATTCCTCATCTTAAATTCGTAGTTAATATATAAATAATATAATTCATTCTAAATTTGCTCACAACACTAAGTTAAAAAATGAATGAAATAAAAGTGGTCTGTACTTTCAACTGGGTCCATTGTATTAGCAATGTACCTATAGTTACAATTAATATCGTCCCTAGGGTCACATCCGCAGTTCACAAGCTCTCCTAAATTGTATCAGTAAGCAATCCTAATTTGAGAATGGATTTAATGAACTAACTAATTATTACGTTATCTGCTACATTATACCTATTAGCCGCTTTAATTTCTTACAACGATGTGATTAATCTATCTAAACAATATGATTTATATCAAACACTTAAGTCCCTAAGTATTATTCTAATTAATAACTTATTGTTGGATATACCAACAATTTTCAATTCTATAGACTGGTTTAATAAATAACTGCTCCTAACATTTCAACTTTCTTTCTTACTTCTTTTCTTTTTTTATATTCTTGTTTCGCTGTATCCAATAACTTATAAACTCTATTACTTAGATTCAATGAAAAAGTACAATAATATTGAGCTAATTATCTATGCTTATTCCCTCTTATCATAAAGTCTTATAACAATATAAAAATGTAAGTATCTCATATGTTTTAAAAATATTCTGTATGGTGTGGGGCAAAGGCATAGTGTAACAAACAGCCGCCCTAATACAATAACGGCCGGAACAAACTACGCTATAAAATATCACCAGTGAATAAATCAGTTTTGCCGTGATGCGCCCGAGACCGACCCTCCACCTACCGTTACTATCAACGATTTATGTTCATACAGAATTATACCACAGATAAAATATTAATTGCTGCGCTTAAAATTCTATTATGTATGATAGGTACAATAAATTAACATTACTGATTGACGAGTTCATTATCTTACGTAATTAATAGTACGACTTGAATTAATAGTGTTAGGTACATTTCAAGTAACGAATATATTTCGCCTAAAATGCTGTTTTATGCTGCAAATACCAAATTGTGGGGAAAAAAGAGGAAAAGAACACAGCAACTGGATAGATGGAAGGAGACAAGAGAGTTGGTAAAAGAAACATAGTTGTTATATGGAAAATATACTGTTATTTATAATTAATTAGAGACGAATACATTTAACGATTTCAGTAATAAACGTCATTTTAGTGACAGTTTATATAGTAGATATATTATCATTTATAAGACCTGTTTATTCTATAGTAAATATTTAATCGCTAGACAATCGCGGCTCGGTGGTCTAGGGGTTCAGCACATCGCCTTATTTCCCATAATCGCGGGTTCTATAACTCTAACGACACAAACATTTGTATTTATGAATATTATTAGTTTTGATTATTGATCTGGATGTTTTTATGCATATTTTGTATTGTTGTATTTATAAAAAAAATTATTTAAGTATTTCTATCGGTTGTCTAGTTATATATTTCAAGTTCTGCTTAGCTTGGAAAAAGATGGCATTGTGGAATTGTCCTGGGTTGTTGTTATTATTATCATGATTTTCTCCATCGAAAACTATCCACTCCCGTATACAGAATTCAGTCTAATATGTATATAATAATAATATGCCTTCCATACAGTTTGTACGGACCTACATTTTTAAAACTGCCTCGACTACCGCATACTGCTATTACATTATTGGTAGTTTTGATTGGAAATCTTGTGTCTATATGTCACCATAAGCAGGGCGGTTAATGACTGTAACTTATTTCGGACGGAATACACCAATTAGGACTATTAAAATATTCTTAAAGTTTTAGGATAAGTAACAGTAAATTGTATAATTTGTATGATATTGTATTATCTGAAATAATGTTACCAAAGTTTTATTGAGTTTACACGAAAAGCTACTCCATTTAATATATATGTAATATTTTGTATGATATAAATTCTACCACTGAGTACAAAGGGAAGCAGAAAACGCGAGCATCAGTATTCAAGGCAACATGGTGCAGCAAGCGTGAAACAACGGCAGGCGACGGTAGCGCCACCTAGCGGCGTGCGGCGGCGTGACGCGCGACACGCCCCTGCACTGATTGAGCCGCGACAAGTTAAACGATTTGAAACAATTTAATAGAGATCAAAAATTCAGGACCCCACGACGCCCGCACTAACTTTTGAAGTTTTTCCCTCGCTAAAGGGATTCGGTGATCGGGATCGGTGAGCGGAAGCTATGGGGGATATTTTATGGATTTTCTTGATAATTTTACGTACATTCCTTTCAATTTACTTTATATTTCTAATATACTCTTACCATAGTACTTTAGTAAATATAAATTATCGCGTAGAATAAGTTGGTTTATGTTTTTCAACTCTTAAAATATTTAAACTTGTATTTAAAGTGAATATATTTTTATTAACAGACGTACGGCCGTAGTTTAATCTTTAGGTATTAAATATTTAATTCTTTATGAATGTTCAATTAAAAAGAAACCAATTAAAATTACGATCGTTACAGCCTTAGAATCGCTTTTTACGGGGAATATCAACGTTATGGAAAGTGTATGTCAACTGTCACCTAACAGTTAAGAACAACGGATATTACCATGGATGGAGCAATGTGTGGAAGTATGCTGTTTTGCAATTTACATACATATATACCTAATGTACTGTTTGACAGCAAAACTATTTGCAAAACTATTCAGTTTTACAAACAGAGTCGCTTTCTTAGAGTAAAAAACATTAACAACTTTATATAATCAAGTTACTATTATCACGTACCACTTTAAAAAATAATGCATTAATAAAAAGAACTAATAATTTCTACCCATTGAGTAAATTGTTTTCCATCCAATGAATACGTATGTTACATTTATCGAGAAAATAACTGGAGTTTTACATTATTATAGTCCCTGATCGAGTTCACGTATCTACTACACTTCTTTTCTGGAACGCTATCAACGTAAATATCTGCAGATTTCATCCACCCTAGAGTGACATGGTAGTAAAACAGATCTTTTTCAAAAGTTGAACTCTATTTCAAAAGGAATACGAATGAAAATAACTGTTTCATAATGATGGAACCTTGTCGTTGCTAGATATACTACGATATGCGATTGCGTTATGATAGGATCAGGGTTCACCGAAGCGTGGTCGGTATGAAGAGCGTTGCAAGGCCTCCAAACTTTGCTATACTAAATGCACATCCCTGTATGATGCTAATGACATTTAAACGCGATAAACACTTTTTTGTTTAAAGTTTAAAAAACGATGTAGGTATTTCTTTAATTTAAGAATCCAGATGAAAATAATTTTAGTAACATACCTTTTTATACGCATTTAATACTTTTCACATTTATATTATATTATATTTTGCAATATTTTTTATTTTTTACAGTCAATAGAATTTTCTATTTATTTGGATACATATAATACAAACAACCGGGGGGGAAGGGAATTGTTAGTAATGTGGACTAATAACCCCATTGCTAGCAACGTACCATGTCAGGTTGACCTCCACGCGGTTCCCCCTGGAAATCATCGTGATAAATTTCTGGGGAATTTGTCACGATGGGCTAACTAATCTGACCTCATGATCATCTTATCAACCTTCACTGGTGCCCCGCCAGCGTATACCGTTAGCACAGGCGGGTGCACCATTCCATTATAATATATTAAAAAAAAAATACAAACATACGAGTCACTAGTGTAGTATGTGAAAATATAGTTTCACAAAGTGTAATTTTATTTATGTATTTAATCAAAATCATCGAATCGAAACAGGTTGTTTATGAATATAAATGTAGACGAAATAATAATTTTCTTTTTGTACATAACGGTTGCAGATACTAGTTTCGGCTCAAACAAGTGGCATACAATCTAAGCCAGTGCAGTCCCGAGGATTATTGCTTGGTATAATGGAGCAGAACGGCATCTTCCCCAATCGGTTCATCCGATAAGCACAACCGAGCGGAACGGAGTCCCCCATTCGCATCAATCGCACTATTGATTGTACTGAAAACTTATAGTGTCCCATTTCAATGTAAAAGGATAATATTTTAGATATAATTGACTGATATATATTAGAATTTCTTGTATATATACAATGACTACAAATGGCAATTCTGCGAACACACTAAGTGTTAGAAAACGGGATCTGCTCGTAACCTTTACCTAAACAACACCATAAAGTACACATAACGAACATTGAAATATTGTAATTTCTATAGACTTCCAAAAAATGGTAGAGAAATTATATAATATTAATCTCCATAACAAGTAAGTGACTACCACTGACCCTTCAAACCGGAATAGAGCATACAAACCTTTGTTTACATGCTTGACTACTGAAATTAAATGAGCCCCGAAATGAGATACCCCTTCAAAGGAATTTTCTATTAGTGATCCATCACCGGAGTATTAATCAGAAATATAAATTGACATTCAAAGTTTTTTGTACCAGTTTTGTTAGCCAAATTCAATGTCTGCAACTTTTAAGGCGGTGACTAAACAGATACGCCACCGAGATACCTTCTAAAATATATATAAAATTTATCAATTGGATAATAATGTGATTTTCAGAAAACATTACAAATTAATCCATCGATATAAATATAATGTTAGAGCTATATGTTCATTATTGTTAAGTAGGTATAAGATGTAATTCACAATAACGATGCAGCAATACAAAACAATAATGTGAACTGTATTGCTGCAATTGGTATCCGAGTGTCGTGTAATATTACGAAAGTCAGCAACTATATGAGTTTCCTGTTGCATTGCGGTACTCCGGCGCAAAGCACTGTATACATATACCTAATATGATACTCTACAAGGTAGATCCTCTTCAATGTTATTACTAAGAAGTGTCCTTTATCATTGTTAGCAAGGTATACATACTTTGTATATAGTCGGGAGAGATTTGTCTCGTCTATTTCTATTAAATGTAGATATGCATAAAAAATACATTACACACATTACCATGTATATGACATACTCACACATATATACTCTATTGTTTATTGTTAAAAAGTTGTTATTCTATTCTATTATATTCATATAAAACATCAAAGTAATAAATACAAGTTTAAATAACATGTCTTCTCAGATAATTGCATCCCATTGAAAGCCTCTGAAGTAAAATAATCCAAAAGATTAATTTCAAGAACAACCTCGTAGACTGATTCAATCCCACTGAAGTCCTTTAAAGTAACTGTCCATTCAACGTTTCTAATGTCCGACGTTCGTAAGACTCAATCCTTTTGAAAGGCCACATCAATTTCAAGTCGCGTATTAAATTCCAATGGGGATTATATTTTTGTGGTAAAACACAAACACAATCATGACTAATCGGATCTTGGCAAATGGCAGTCGTTTAGAGAAACGATCGTGGCAGTGGCCGAATGTCCCGGTGACTATCTAAAGTAGTGAGATAATAGGTGCGGGGTCGTTGTGAGTACGGCGACGGCGGCCGGCCACCCCGCGTCCCCGGACGGACGGACGCTCCGGACGGTGGGGCAGGGGAACCATGGGATAATGTAAGTGTCCGGGGCGACATTTGCGCTGAACTGCCCACGACCTCGGCTCTTACTTATGCGGTTTTTAATATTTTTATTGTAATGCCTGTGCTCACTCGCATAGGGGTGGTATAGATTGTCCAGTTTATTTTTTCTTTTTGTATACTGAATAGTTTAAACATTTCATGTAACACAAACATGCTCTAATCTAATAAATGGCTAACATAAAATACACCATTATCTCATATCAAAAAGTAGTACAATTAAGTTTCTTGCCAGTTCTTCTCAATTGGATCTATGTATATATACTGAACTGGATGGTAGGAAAAAAATTATAATATAAAAATATTCATAAGCGGCTAAAATATCCTAAATGAATAACAGATTTTGGAATTTGAATATTAATTTAAAAGATAATGTAACGTGGCATTCGTACATATAGAAGGTGTTATAAAAAATCTTTCAGATACAAATAATAACCGTGCCATATACAATTAGTACGGTTGCCTTTTTAGCATGCATTGCTGACCTAAATGTAAAAACAATTATTCTGGAAGTATCAGTAATAAAATCATAGTAATGGAAATCGTTCCTATAATACTACAAATAGAGAAGGTTATTATTATTTCTAAATAACACAACAAGTACAATTATCTTTTATTTTCTTCAATATCTTAAAAATAAATATTATCAGTGCTTTTCTTAGTTATCTCTACTGTTTTCACAATTCTCGTGGCTCGTTCATGGACATAGGTTGTAAGAGAACGTGTAAAAAACAGCTGCGCCTTCCCCGCGACACCCTCGCGGTCATCATTATTTGGCGGCGACCGTATAACTGCCCATAAACCACCGTCCACCGTCGTCGTGGCCAAAAGTCACTGCCGCCAGCACTGCACACGCCGATACATATCTCCACACTTATTGAAACTTTCCATTTCCGATAGCATATAAATAATTTCCTAGTTTAGAAGATATGAGTAGTTTCCTTAATGTCTTTAAATGTTCTTCTTTGTTTAAGTTCTTTATTTTGTCGATATCTAGGAATGTCGACAAAACTACTTTTATAAAAGTATTGCTCTCTGTAAACTCTATGAATGTTTCATTAAATATGGAAAAATATTCTTATAACATTACTTTATAAGATTTATATTAATTAAATATACTTGTACTTTACGTGAATTAAATATAACAAATTTTGTTGAAAATACATGGAAAGGAGACATCTACCTACCTAATATCTATATATTTAAAAAATACATTACATAATAAACGTTGTACAATCATTATTAACGTTGTCAAAACTATTAAAATAAGAGTTATTAGAACAATAGGTACATTAACCAATCATTTAATTCACTGTTATTTGATTTCAAAATTGATCATTCCTGTGTCTGAAATTTGAGTTTCACCCTTTCTCCACATAGCATGAAACAATGGAACAAGAAATAATGGCGTTCGTCTATGAACCAATAAACCAATTAATTTAAAGAAAATAATGATCAAAACATGATTGATAGCTAAATTAGTCAAGAAAATAGTTTTTAGCTATCAAAAGAGCTATACTCATCATAAACATTACATTTCTCTTACTGTAATAACTGTCTGTGAAAAATATTTAAGAAATCACATTAAAAGAATCAAAACGATGGTTCATATTCAATATTAATATGAAAGTCCACGTGCATGACTGAACATAATATATGATCTGAAATAAAATCTGTCACTGACCATTTATGGCGGTAGAGCCCTGTTATTAAAATGTAGCGGAGCGGACGCGGGCGCGATGGAGGAAGGACGAAGCGGCAGCGACTCCTCGCGCCGCGCGCCGCGCGCCGGCTGCGATGCGACACACTCTGATTTATGTTCCAACCAGTCGTATTTTATTCCATGGGCGCCTCAAGAAAACTATAAGTTTCCGTTTGGCAGGACCAGGGGAGTAGCCCAGTAAATATTGTCTCCGCTCACTGCATCAATACGGACAGATATCTATATTTATTACGCTCCTTTGTAAGATAATTTGGTAATGGATTGGGGTCATTAATTTCTTATTTTGTGAATTTTTATGTTAGTTACTCAAATTGGTTTTTTGAACTGTGAATTAATTAAGATTTACGAAGAAATACGTTTTACGTTTTCCGCATGTCGATTTATAAATTTTGTTTTAGAATTGAAAGTATATACAGTTATGATCCTCTTTTGCCATAAAATTTCAAGTTCTATATTCGTAATGGTGTGTCAAAAGTAAGATTAGAAACAAACGAAGGCAATTTGTCCGTCACACAACTATGGCTGGAGGCGTTTACCGTTGCTCGAGAGAGTATGGTGAACACCCTTTACACGTCTATTCAGTCACTGTATCAGTTTAAAAAGTGATATATTAAGATTATTGTTAATATTAAGAATATTGATGTATTGTTAAAGTTGCGATTATTTACGTTTTATTATACCATCATGTTTTTAGATAGTATTTTTAGATTGTTTACTAACGAGAAAAAAGCTCTACTTTTTTATATTAAATATCGTTTTAATTTATTGAATTCCTATTATATAACAATTGATATCTAAATATCACGTTACTATAACTTGTAACTAAATATAACTAATCACTTTAGAATTAAGTTTACATTTAGACCATTATAAATATTAATACCCATTATGAGTTTCATGATTCAGTAATACTCAACCGTGTATGATCTTGACTAATATGGATACGTAAGACAATAAGTAATCTATAGGCTGTTTCTTAATAACTACTAACAATGACAATGATCACTCACTAATGAGTCGTCAACGTGTCAGGCGACGCCCGCTCCAGCGCACTCCGCCCGCCCTAGCACAAATGACGACGCATCAACGC
This sequence comes from Achroia grisella, assembly GCF_030625045.1. Lineage (NCBI taxonomy): Eukaryota > Metazoa > Arthropoda > Insecta > Lepidoptera > Pyralidae > Achroia > Achroia grisella. Next base: position 780,140 of record NW_026713061.1, read on the forward strand.
CTACCCTAGCGGCAACTCTCAGTCAAGTGATCCTGATTGACAGATCACAGCCTTAATTTCTTTAATTTAGCTAATTTACCACTGGAACATTATATCTATATGTAATTTTTTCTGTTTTTTTGTTTACCATAGTTTTAGTTCTAAATATTATTATTATAAAGACTCATGAAGAGAGAATATAAAATTATTCCTAGTAAATATATTATAGTCTTTAGTATGTAGTGAAGTACTTTTTTTAAATTTATAGATGATGATTTATACTTTGCATTGCAAGATTTCAAAAAATATATAAAATTTCGTGAGTATGTACATCCTTCACACCTATTTCTGCTCTTAAATCTATGTTGCTTAAGGATCTGGTTTTATGGCAGTGAAGTTAAAAGCTAAAAAGACACGACGTTTTACTTATTAATAATGGAAATTATTAAGTGGTAAGGTGAGAAATAGACATCATAAAATAAAATTGACATACGTAATATCCCATCATCGTCTATGGTACATATACATACATTTTAGACATGTCTTTATAGACAGCTTTATAGAGTCGCTTATGCCACTGTTGCTATTTTTCGTTACTTATGCCATCAAGCAGTTATTTTTTAATAGATAGAGTGATTCTAGAGGAAGGTTTATGTATATAATACATTTACACCCATGCAAAGCCGGACCGAGTAAATAGTATTTCATAAAAAGTTATCAATATTACAGTATATTACTCTTACTAATATAATAAACATAAAAGTTCATAAGTATGGATCGATGTATGGATTATTTTTACTCATTCACGCCAAAACTACTGAACGGATGTCGAAGAAACTTAACAGTAATATAGCTTATACATCAGAATAACACAGGCTATAATTGTAAATCTAATGATAAATATGAAGTGTGATGAAGACGAAGTTGCGCGGGTCAGCTAGTAAAATATAATGGAAAGTGCAGAAGCCATTGGATCGTTAGTTTCAAGTCATTGCCCGGTCAATGAATAATAGTTAAGTCCAATTACGTGATTGGATTAGCTTCCGGAGGTATTAACACACTGGCTATTTTTATACTAGAAAATAATAGTATTTTCTTGTAGAAATAATAAACTCTTAATACGCTATAGTGTGTATATTCTACTGAAATATTATTAAATTTTCATAGAAACACAAAATGTGTCTCAGACAAACATTTACGTATATGTATATGAGATGAGATCACAAATGAATAAACTATTTCATGTATTGTCTAGATGAAGGTACTTATTATATTAGGTAGTTAAACATTCGCCCTAGAAGGAACCAAAAGAGACCGCAGCGCAGTGTATCACACAGCATTGCATAACATATGTATGTTTCTTCATTTATAATCTGTTACGACCACAAGTATAGATCTAAATAGATTTCGCAAAATCCATACATAATATGTAACTTACTAATTCCCATACATGTAGAAGGTTTTTTCAAAGGACAAACAAGCTAACGATGCACCTGAAAGTAAGCGTACCTACATGAACAATACAACGGACATCACGTTATCATATTACACCTGTAGTACCATAATTCCACACATGTATTGTCATTCCAGAGGAGTAAGATGTTATGCCTGTAGTATCTATCATTGTCTAATCTGCACCCTACAATCAAAACATAATATACAAGACTATGCAATATTATGTTATCTGTGACTAACTACTCGCCCCGGCTTGGCACGAATGTACATGTATATATATAAATCTTCTTCTATATTCACTCTATCTATTTAATAAACCGCTTCAATCCGTTGCGAAGTTTTAAAGATTTAAGCGTACATAGGGGCAGACAGGGCAGCTACTTTATTTTATACAATGTAATGATGATAATGATATGTAATATTATGTTATCTGTGATAATGATAAGACTAATGTATAAGCAGACGACTTTCTACAGTCTACCTGTGGCAAAGCGCATTAGGTACATTTTTTAAATAGAAGAATGAATACATCTACATAAACTACTGAAAAAATTATATTTTTGTCATTCGTATGTTCAGAATATCATATATCAATATCACTAACATCACATTTCACAAAAAATACATATAATCTTATCGATCAGTTCTAGCCATGTCTATAGATACAGACAGATTTATATTTTATTATTAATTATTAACACCATTTCATTATTGTTATTGACGTTATTAGTTGGTAAAATGTGAATGCCCTACAAGACACCTTCACCTACTTACAAAGAATGTTTTGCAATTCTTTTTATTACTAATTGCTTTATTGCAGTACTGACTCAGCTACAATTGAAAGATTTGTTACTATTATAAATCAATTACAAGTAGCTATACAATTAGAGCAATGTATAATTTATAAAATCAACAATACTGGAATTCTTTTCCATTCTAAAGTTCAAAATATTATTAATATTTAATATTATAACTCATACATCGACATACTACGTTACAGCTTTCCACGGCGAAACCATGGTAAACACCTATAGCATTCCATGAATGAAACTGCCTTTAGGTACACAAAAGACTTCCATTGTCGAAATTGTTCAAGCTTTTCAAATCGTTCCCCCATTACATGCATAGTTTGGTGAACGTTATTACAGAGGCGAGGGTCATTAGAGACCGATTGTTTTGCACGCTGCGACGGCATTCACGGATTCCTGGATTATCGCTCAATGCTAGATGAGCGGTGCCACCGGCCTCACCATGTCTGCCTTTATGTGGTCAGCCACATTCTGATTGAACTCTTGTTTCACAACCATTAATCACTTAGCTGCCTTTAATCGAGTGCCGCCCTAACAATGTTATTACATAGGTACAACGATTTTGAACAGAATCTAAAGACAGATATTTAATATGTTCTTTTAACTTAATTTATTAATTTAAGTACCTACAACAATAATAATGTGATACGCTATTACCTAGATATTACAACAATAATACCATTTCAATTTTCACTCTTACTTTTAGGTACTTTATGCGATTTTGTCATAATTAATCGAATACATTAACTTTTTTTAAGCTATACTTACATATACTTTATTATCAAGATTGATACTTCAATAATAATATTACAAAACTAAGTATGTGAATTAATATTGAAATAATAAACTGAACGGAATTTGGTTTCTCTAAATCCCACGTAAGAAATTATGAAGACATTGCGCACGGTTGGTTATTTCATCTATATACCTAATTACGACTTATATAATTAAATATAAACATATAATAAATAATTATAGATATATTAAGGCATAGATAGAGCTTCGTATAAAATTACATTATATCTATATACAATAGGATTCAAATGACTTTGATATGATGCGATGTTATGAAATAGTCACCTTGAGTGTGTGTAACATGATCCTGCCGACATTGTTTTCGTGAACACGATCCAATGACGAACTTTATTCACTACTTGTGTATGTAATATACTCGTAGTATACAATGAACACTTGAATAACTGAGAACATATTTACTTATGGAGCGGCATACTCAACAGATATATTAATAGTTACATTGTTATTTTTTATAGCTTAATGTTTTGTTGTGCTTCAGTCTGGAGTAAAGTATCCAGTCTCGTCTTGCCACAACGGTATTAGTCATCAAGAGTACGAAAATTTCTATTTTACTATATATAATTTACGTTTGTAACTTGGTAATTACTTTTTTTTATGATAATGCAATGACTTGCGCTAACTGACGCGCCCAGTAGAGGATGATACGATAAGAATGAAGGTAGATTAATTAGCCTATCATGGTATTAACCAGAAATTAACCATTATGGTTTTCAGAGAGGACCTCATAGAGATGAAAACAAATGAGACTGTTAGTCTAGTGTTTTTCAAACTAAAAATCTCCTTCATGAAAATGTTACCGTTGTATTGTTAACATTGTACAATTAATACAAATAGTTATTTCCTATTCTCCCTAAAAAAATGTTTTCCGTTACGTAGGTAAATAAGACTATTATTAATTTTATGCAAAAATAATACTTAATGTAAGTTATAGCTACAGTACTAATGTGTATATTCTCTTATGTAATTAGAATGGTAAATAAGCTAATAGCCTACCCAATGGTAAATGGTAACATTCGCCTATGTACGGAAACAGCACTACGACATCGTTATCATATGCAGCCCTTGATACCTATCCACAGATCCTACGATCCCATTGTGGAGGACTAAGATGTTATACATTACCTGTAATTTGCTTAATGCAGCCTTCAACCAAAATAGAGTTTAGAAAGTAAGCAGATTGGCGGTTACAATAGGTAGATAGAGGTCCAAGATAACTTTTTACAAAGTCTACGACAGGCAAAGTATATGTTTACTATTTCCTCCTATAAATACTGTAGCCATCTTACCTGACGAAAATTGCTTAAGGTAGCGACAGAAAATTGCCACAATTATAAGATCAAACAAAGTATAGCCAATGAATTGTTGCGGTTTCTTAGATTTCATTTGGGCATCAATGGCTTTAATAATATACACATCTATCAATATCTAAATTATAACAAATCACATTAATACGTGACGTCAATGATCCGTGTAAATAAAATAAAACAAACATGTCATTGTTACCACTTGCGCAATGTACGATGTACGTATTGACCGAGGCCGCAAACTGCCGGAAGACTTGACAAGACGATTGTCACGTTAGTTGAATTTACATCTCAATTAGTGATCTAATTGTGCAAAGTTTTAAGTCCGTTATCGCATGACTTATGTTAACTAGGTAAATTAATAAGGATGCAAAATAGATTCATACAAAAGTAATATTGTGACGAAGAAATTGTATTTACAATAAGCTTACCGATTTAGATTTATAAAATGTCGAAAAAATAGTAATTATTTCTAAACTCAACCCCTTTAATTACATTTACATAATTCTTGATGTTCTTTATATTTTCTTACCAAAATAATATCATAATAACACTCTTTACGACATAACAAAAAGGACTTTCTAAGACTGATATACTATGCTAGTTACTTAAAAATATGTTTAAAATACTTTAAAATTACAATCATTTTACAATTACAATTTTGCCGTAGAATCATAAAATTTATTTCATAAATATTGATAAAAATGAAATCTATTTCTATCTCGCGTAGGCGGAGTCGCAGGAAACAGATAATAAATAACACTTCTAATCTAATTCATATTACAGGTATCATTACATATTGTGCTTAATCGTAATTTTACTTATTACCGACTCAAACACATGTTGTTATGACTGACACCCACCATTCACCTACAGTCGGATACAGGCCCCTCTTCCCAATTGGGCACACTGGACACGTGACCAGGGCCCCGCGATGGATTGGGGCCCCCTAGTCCAGTCTAGTCCCTACTCCATCACCAAACGATAACCGATTGCTACTCTACTCTCGCCTGAAAATCAATCTTATCAAATGCTTACCGAATATGGTAAATTTGTTATTTTTTTTATAAATGTCATCAAGTCAAGAACTTAAATTCCTCATCACATAACGACTTTTTAAAATTATATGCCTGGTTTTGAAGGTGGGATATCCCCATATTCACCTCTAAAAAGTTCAAAAATGACCTTGTCTATTCTAACAAAATAGTGCTTTATTACTATGGTCATAGGGGCCCCATTATCCTAATGTTCCCTGAGCCTCTAAAAGGTGAAAGACGGCCCTGGTCGGACACGTTATCGCCATCCCTTCTTCTAAGTAATGCTAAAACGGATGTCGCCTGTAATTCGATACCTTTAAGTTATAATGTTTGTGTATCGTTGTACAGTTACTGAATCGAGCCACGTACAACATTGTTTCGCATGAGTATCGGATTATATTGAAGTAACTTTCTACGACTTTGCTTAACCCCTTATCGATTGTTTTTAAAGTATACACTTTATGTTCATATGTGTGGGAATATGTATATGTCTATCAATACTAGTAGTCGCCAAGAGGTCAAAATTCGACTATAATTAATTATATGTTCAGTAAGACTAAACAAATAATTAAAGACAAACAATAATGAGCCCACACTTTAACAATAAACAAAAGAGTATATATGCGTGTGTATTTATTTAATGTATATTCATTATGCATTTCTTCTCTATATAAACTATTTATTTTTGTGAATATAGGTACATGTCCTTACCCCTTGTATTAATATATCTGTAGATTACGGTATAATAATAAATAATATAGTATTAATTTTAATACTTAGACAATACAGCAATAAATTGTTGCCGGTAGTCTTTCTAGACTTGAGCTTTCTTTTCGAACTTTCTCACTCATTCTCAGACTCGAAAGAACCCAACCGTGAAAATCTAATACATCTAGTACAAAACCTTTTGTAATTGTATTTGTATAACGTTTATTTGTATAAGAACGTTTCTTGTATCACGGTTTATAAATGAAATCTTATTTAAAATATAATTGTAGTGGCAAACTAACTAACGGACCGATATGTATAATATGACCGATATGGACAACACCAATCGCTCCCTTCGCACAACTAGAAGATTTCTACTTCATGTCCCGGCACATTTGTCCGGTTTTGTCCATCATTCTTTCGCCGTTCAGGTTATCAAACTTTGGAACGACTTACCCCTTGACATCAGGACTGCTACGAGTAAAATTTCTTTCAAGCGAAGATTGCGGAACCATTATCTTAACATATAATTTTGTGTATTATCATATATTATCTTTTATATATTTTTCTCTTTAGCATTAAGTTTCTTCATTTTTACTACAAGGCGAATCATATATATATTTTTGTGTATATATATATATTTTTGTAATCACTATTTCATTGTCGGATTAGTCATATATTTATGTATTATATTTTTGTGTATATTTTAGGAATATTTATGTATTTACAAGTATATATATATATATATTTATTCATGTATATTCTATAAAATATTATAATATTATTTGCACCGCCAACAACTTATCTCTGCACAACTCATGGTTGACTGGTAGAAAATGCCATTAGGTGTTAAGTCCGCCATATGTACTTTTTACCTGTGTATGACGTGCATTAAAGTTATTTAAATAAAAATTTAAAAAAAAATATAATGATAAACTGTTTGTTTCTATTACTATACATATATCTACAATTGATTTAATACAAGAATGCGCATTTTAATGTATTCTCTCCATTGACTTTCGATAGTAAACATGAAAGTTTTTCGACAAAGGGAACAGGTGGCGCGGTACATAACAGCATGCGACGACTCGCAACGGTTCGTTTACTAACAATCGCGTTTGCGGCGGCGTCGCGACGCCCCGCTGAGAATAGCGGACTGGCAAGTTACATGCTATCTGTATGCAAAGCAACTTAACATGGAGAGTGTTCTATAAAAAAATCGGAAAGAAACATAAAACAGAACAAAGTCGAATCTTTTCTATAACACTGACCTGGAGTCGGGGCGCCAGCTTCATTAACTTGTGCGATTATTGTAGCAATAACAATTCTTTTATAAATAAAATATAGTTCATATTACTCAATTATAATTATTTATACACAAAAATATTGTTTATACACAAAAATGTTGATTCCTCAAGAAGAGAAATCAAATCAATCCAATTACTTAATTCGATTTTTACTATTGTAGTATTTGATCATTAATATTGTAAATAAAATTAAACCATCAAAAGCTGTGAAAATGGGACAACAGTAAAAATAATAATAATATATTAATTACAATAACAACAAATATGAAAACATAGCAGTTATTTGAATATTTATTAGTCACTCACGCTTAAACTTTTGGTCAGATTAGAATTAGATACTACGTACATTTTGTTTTTATTTCTTATATATTCTAAATTAAAAAATTTTGTTTAAAATTAGTTACCATTAATTATAGTATTATAAGTACAAATGTATAATTATACATTTGTACTTATAATGCTATTTTTAGATAATTCTCCATAATACTTAGCCCAGTTACAAAGCATTCTTTGATGCGTATGCGATGATGCGTTACAAAAGATGTGAGCACCGTTGCCGCCCGCCCGTCGGGTAAACGCCGGGAAGAGGGCGGCATAATTCATTTACCTACCTAAATCACGCCACGAAAGAGTTTCACATCTTCAATGTAGGTACCTTAATTATTATTAATATCTAACACATTATTAACAATTAAGATGAAGGTGGTACCAAGTCTGTTAATGTTGCAATATAGAGGGTATTATTAATAATGACGACCTCGGTGGTCTAGCGGTCTAAAACACCAGTTTACGACCGATGGTCGCGGGTTCGATTCCTCACACGGCACAAGCATTTGTATTCATGAGTATGATTGTTTGTATCGGTCTGGGTATTTTCTATGTATATTAGGTATGTATTTACAAAAAAATCTATGTATATGTATATATTAATTTATGTAATTGTTATATCTTTCTGTGAGAGGAACAATAAAGAGGTTTAATTTAATTTTACCGTATCAAATGCCGTCTGAAGTAGAAAAATCTATTAATATACATATATAATGAGAAATTAAAAACAACAGGATATAAAATTTTAAATAATTCTACTTACCATCAGGTTAACTGTCAATTTGGTTACCGTTCCGATTACATAAAAAAATGCATTGAAATTATTATAATAATGATCAACAAGGTTATCTTGTGACCAAATATTATATAAATCTTCCCTACATACTTACAAACACTTGTAAATTTAATGGTTCAGCATTATAACAACAATCTGAAAAAAGGTTTCGAAATATGACTTTATTCATTTTGTCCTTACTTTATTATTGTATATTGTATGAAAGAACGATAGGCTTAATCCAAAAATTCCAGCAAATAAAATTCCAATTACACGGGAAAGAAATGACATATTCGGTTTGCACAAATCCTTAAAACGTCATCCAGATATCTATTACATGTCTATTAAATCTTACGACATATATTTGTGGGGCTCAGTCAGCAGAGTTCCCCTCGCAAACACCGCGCCGATTACGAGCTCGGCCGACCGAAGTAAACGAATATAAAACACATGCGGGAAGACGAATGCAAAATGTACTTGTCAAGATTTTTGCATAGGTAAACAGTCAGTAGTCGCTTCACCCCTTCAGAGAGTATCGGTGGCGAGGTCACAACCCATGTTTCATTCTTCCAAATCCTATTAATCCTATAATAAGTCGTAATGTTATGAAAATTCTAATATACGTTGAAACGTAAAGGATCAACTTTGTCTGCATCACACTTACTTGATATGCGTTACTATATTCCTCCCAATTCACATAATATCTCTTTAAATTATGGCCTATGTATTATTCTATTTTATAAGCTATGTTACTGTAAAGTTTCGTCAAAATCCGTTCAGTAGTTTTCGCTTGAAAGAGTAACAAACATCTATCCATACTCACAAACTTTCGCGTTTATAATATTAGTAAGATACTATTTTTAATCTGTTTTTAATATAATAAATGGGCGTTACGAGCCCAATCATTATATTATTAAATAATTTGTTGTCAATTATCGTCACTAGATTCAAATAAAAGTTCGAGACAGGCAACACTCACAATATCCATGTATTTGTTGACTAATCAGTAACATTAGTCATGATAATTAATTATGCTAAAAATAACAATTTTTAATATTTTTGAAGGATATATTCTAAGCAAGCAGAAGAAATGGTAGTTTAAAAACTTGTGAATAATGTGAAGATGATTTTATTTAATTGAAAAAACAACATAAATCAATCGAAATTAGCAAATCATTTTAAATACAATGTCAAAATTTCACTAATGAAAAAATAAATATAAAAATTTATTTCTATCTATATTTTTTAATAATAGTGTGTGACTGTTAGACGTAAATAATTTAACTATACTCAAAAAACTAGTTGTAAACAGAAAAAAAATGAAGTTGGTAGAAAATAATCTGGATATTCAATTGAAAATAAATTTTATACAAAGCAAATTTTAAGTAAATAATATATATAAATAGACTAAAGTAAAATGACTAGCACAGTTATCTGTAAATAGATTGTTTACATAACATCCTCTGTTTACTCTTATCAACCTAATGAGAAACCAACGCAAAGTGAAAGTGTGCTGACGGACTGCTGAACTTGCTATCCCACAGTCGTTAATACTGAGTAGACTGTTTCTATGAACTCTGGATAAGTCGTTTGTTGACGACAATTGCCGAAGTAAGTATAATTGTTAGGTATTTTTAAATATATTTAATTGTACAAAACCATTTACATTACATTATTATTTATTTTATTGTAAGCACTTACATACTGATGAAATATTATGGACAATAAAACAAATTAGATTTATTTACTACAAGCTGATCTAGTAAACTTTGTTTAAAAATATAATGTATTTTTAGATAGCGCTACCCTTATCACTATCATCTAGAGGTATAACAAGTAGCCTATGGCCTATACCTACATCGATACCTACATCCACCACAAATGATATGTTTGTATTTCTTATTTCTTGTCAACGACTACAAAACACACAGATTTTCATTTTTATGTAAGTATGTAAACTTTAATAATTTCTCTTTAACTCGCTCTTCGCCATATTTAGACGAATCTAACTTGTCTTAATAAAATGAGATTACAATCATTGCTGGTGTAATTGTTAGAGTATCGCTATCCCCCACCAACAGTCTCTAATCGATGGTTTTTCTTGAAAACAAATCCTGCAAGTGGTCGAAGCAGACAGTGCGGTTTCCGGTGCCGTGTCAACAAGACCACGTGGAGTTCAGAGAAAACCTGACCTACAAAGCTAATTTGAAGGACATCGAGAAAAGGAGAGTGACCTGACGTAGCAGCATCTAAAGTGATGAGTCGCGCGTGTCCGGCGGGCCGGGTGGCGCGCGGCGGCGGCGACGGTGCCGCGCTCAGCTCAAGTAACGACCTATCGATTGGCAATAGTGCCTAGTTAGCGATCCTGGCTCGCCGCCCGCCCGCTCGCCCGCCGCCCTCGCGCCCTGCCTCCACTCAACGCACCCGCTACTTCGCTTTAGCCTTTGGAACAAAAACTAAAATTAATTTGCGAACTTTAATTATCATAATATTTTGAAATATAAATAATCTGTATTGAAATAAACTGCATAAAAACAGATTTAATTGATTATATTTTTGTTTCCTGAGTCCAAATTCGGAACGCAAAATCGATTATAATAAAAATGGATGAAAAACTTAGTTGGTGCACTTTTCAAACAATTTTATTAAATATACACAAATATTCTATTTAAATTTTAAAACAATTTATCTCATTTATTGCCTGTACTTTTTTTTAAGATAGTCAAGTAAGTAACGATTTACGAAGAGAAAAGTTCTGCTTGATTAATGCCAGACACAAAAGAAGGATTGTTATAAAGTCTTTACGTGTGCATCTGTGGTACATACCTATTGATGAAACGAATTCAAACACTTTTTAAAACTGTGGTTATTTCTTTATGTTTAATATTGTTGAAGAAATATGTCTGTATGTACGTTTATTTTCAGTTATTGACCGTTTATATATTTTTATAATAATATAATATTACCCAAAAAAATTATCCTGATGGAATTCATACTTATTGTAAAGTCGTTTTATTGTAATAGAATTTAAAATTTTATAGTAAAAAGTATTTTATAATTTAAGGTACCTATGTAGTATAGGTAGGTATACATAACAATAACACAACATACTAAACTGATATAAAAAAGAAATAAAATGTAATGTATTTCCTTGAATACGGCTCCACGCTAACGCCCCTATCTAAAAAAATAGACCAAATAAAATGACAAACATGACAAAATTAAAATAAATAATAGGTACTATCTAATCCAGTGACCGACAAACTGATACACAGCGTAGCAAAATCGGGCCCCGTCGGCTTCGTCAGCGCCGCGTCTGCTATTTTCTACGGCGCATGATGTTCAGCCGATGCGTCATTTCGTTTACTATTTTATAAGTTGTTTTAGAAGAATAATTTCTCACATGGCATTATTTTATTTTCACTTTAGATTATCTTTTATCCCCTTTATTAAAATTACGTACACCAAATAATATTTATATAGGTATATATTTTTTAATTGTAAAGTATCACTGATCTAACGATATGTGACACGTTAGTTTTACTTCTATTCTAGATTTTTCAATAACAGTATAAAACAGTGTATTTTTAAATTGATACCTATAAAGAAATATTATAAAATTTTGTACTGAACATTTATAGTTGAAATAAAAATATATAATGATATCTGACAAGATCCTAATTTAATGTTCTTACAAATATATCTATAAATATGCACATGAATGTTGTTTCAGATGAGCTATTCACAGGTAGATATTAATTATCTATCTACGCAAAAGTACAAAACATCGATATAGTTATAAGTTTTACTATCAGTACCTACATATATTGTAGAAATAAAATATCGTAACTTACTTAATACATAACAACACTTAATTGAAGCATCTTTATCGAGATATTTATGTGTATAAATAAAAATCAATCGCCCAATGTATGTAACCACAATACTTCAGGATAGTTATTTCCCTACCTATTTCACCATTTCTTTTAAATAAAATTTTATAATCAATAATAAATGAAATATTAGACTAAGTACGCAGTTATTAGAAATAGATAAATAAATGTAGACTACTATAAAAAACTAAATGTATGTGGAGTATCGGCTGAGATTGAGGTGAGTCGACCCAGTGCAGGAGTATCGACCGCGGGCGACCCTGCCGCGCCAGCACTTCGCCGGGTAGCGTCAGCCCCAAGTAAGCGCTCCGGTTCTACACCATCAGCCCTTTTTACTTCGCATAACAGGTGTTTCCCAATACTCTATGATTTATATCTTTGTGTTTTTACATACTGCCAATATTAACTGTCATTTTATGATTTGTATAAGTATATATTTATAAAATATATTATATTATTTCTTTCTATAAAAATTTTAGATATAAATAAAAATCATCAATCAACAATCCAGTACAAAAATTTTATTTGCAATAATGGTTACAATAAGTATTTTTAAAAACAATAATTACATACCTACTTTTTATTACCAGATTTTTTTTCAAAGCAATATCTACAGCTTATAGAATAAGTGTATGAAAAAGGTCTAAAATGTCTCTATGAGATTTGTTTTAGCTTTAATACAATGTTTTGACTTATAACGAGTGCGTCGTAGACTATAGAGGGTTCACTCTGTAGTTTTAGTGCTGATAATATGACAGTTTGGTGAAATAGATATTATTCCTGCTTGAGGTTTGCATTATAGCAGTGACATTACTACTACAGACTGGAGCACAACACCACAGTCTTTAGAAATCCACGTATGTATTTTGCTGTTTTTTTATAATCTACAGGCGACTAGTATCACTTTCCATCAGAAAGTAAAATATCAGCTTGTTTACTATTACATGCCGATATCGGAATTATATAATCATATCTCAGGACAATTTATACAGTGCCATCTAGCTGCAAACTAAGCAGATCATGTTTATGTGTAGTAGACAACGGTATACCTACGGATATTTTTTTTATTGCATACATAATAATTTTCCTAGAAAACATTCAGACCTATTGAAACAATCATATCCATGTATACAAATGTACCGTAGTAAGGGGAATCGAACCAGCAAACATGAGGACTAACTCGATGTGCTAAACCGTTACACCACCGAGGTCGTCAAAATATATTCACGAGTGGCACATACACGTACTAGTTTTAGCTCTTCACTTCGTCTTCTTTTTCAATGTGTCCGTTCTCGACATATAATCTGTTATAATGAAATTTTTTTTAAGTTAGGTACAGTAAAACAAATATTTGCATTTAAAATTTTAGTATGGATTAGTTGTGATGCAGTTTAATATATACACATGAATAAATCAATCGTATAATATTTGTTTGTCTCAACAAAATTGGTTCCGTTGTGATAAAGTATAATAGTTCAGGTGTAAAATATATTTATATGCATATATAATTTACTAACTATATGTACAAGTCTGTAGTTAGTTACTTACAACAAATATGATGTATATAATTTACTAACTATAGTCAATAAGTTAGTTAATTATAACAAACTAAATAGCTCTATTTGAACTCTTAAATAACCTATGGCTCCCATTACGTGTGGGTTCGCCAATGGCTAATTTTATTAACTACATATTTTAAGAAATCTAATCGTATAATAAATTATAAAGTACGTTTGAAAACAAAGAGTCTAGTTACCTCGGAAAATGGAAAGTAGAGTGTAATGGTGACGTCAGTGCTGGCACAGCCCGACCTTGCCACTAGAAAAATGTGCCGCGTCGCGGTGCGGCGGCTGCTGGCTCATCAGAACCAAGAACTCGACGCCCGGCGCCCGGCGCCCGGCACGCCACGTTTGTAGTACTCTCTCCATTACAATCTGATCGAACAGGATGTTTACACTTATTACAACTAATCAAGAATATTCTATATTTGATTTTTTTTACCTTTAATTTCTGTTCCATTTACTTCAACATCTTGATAAACTTAATGAAACGGCCATTACCTGAATATTTTCTTTCCTTTATATTATATAGTAGCTGTCTCGTGCCCTCTTTGTTGTACGGTAAACATTTTTACTTTTGATGAATTTATGAGTGTGGTTCGATTATTTGGAAACAAAATATATTATCTTTCAGTATTTCCAACCCAAGATTAGTCAACATATAAACGCCCATGGGAAAATATTGCTTTCTGGAGTCAATGTCCACCAGAGAGAATGTTTGATCCTAGCTCTTAATAATAGTGAAGGCGAAAGAGATCTTGACGGGATATTGTAGCCTTTTAAATGGTCTTAATAAATCTTGTTACATACTTTTGTCATATTAACCATAACCACCAAAATATATATTTAACGTCCAAAAAACTGCTTTATGTGACTTAAATATAAAGAGACATACGCTGACACTAACTTTTTTATAGCCAGTATCAAGCTCTACAACTTTTCTCAAGAACTTTATCATATATCTCTCATTGGTAACGAACTTTCATAAGATACTTTTTCGATAATTTTTTTCTCAGATTTGCCTGTAGACGAACAAATCTCTTGATTCTTCGGGTTAATAAATAGCGCGTATGACTCACATATAACGTGACTATTCATTCCATTCTATTGGTAAAAGAATTTTCAAAATCGGTTCAGTATATCCAGAGATTATCCCCTACAACCTCACAAACATAACCATTATCTTTTTATATTATTGTAATAAAGATATAAATAGGTAAAAAGGTAAAAAATATCAGATGTTTACTGAAGTTGATCAAATCCATTATTGAAATTTGCAATTAAAATATTTCTTTGGTTAAACAAATTAATGTCGGTTACTAGGTAGCGTTATACTTAATCTTATTATTACTAATTATAAACGATTGTTACTTTTTCATTCAAGAACTACCAGACAGATTCGAATGAATTTTGATATACAGATATATCATAAAATATTGTTATCAGTAGATAGATATTGGTATCAAGAATCTTTATAAATTAGTACCACTTGTACCAATCTCATGCAGTATTATATAAAGACATTAGTACTTTGTCATAGTAATATTCTTGACAATTCCAACAATTCCAATAAATTGCCTTTATACGAGTGTATGTGAGGTTCAAAATAAAAGTTCATATACCTAGGTGACTCTACTTTTCTTTTGTTAATACAATAAAAAAATATGAAGTTCCAAATTTAAATGTACCTATGTACCTCTGTTTTCCTTTTTTAATAAAATAAACTCCAGTAGAATCTAAAATATAAATTACAAATTCCAATACCTACTACTGAGAATGATAAATGTGTAACTTACAATTATATTCCCAGCGCAGTTAGAAGCCTGTCTACCATCTTTCGGATTACTTTTCTTTCTATATAAAACAAACATTCTGTCACTATATCGTATAGGGCAGTCAGAGGCATAGTCAAATGTCGATATTGTGACAAACGCAACACTTGACATGTCCACATTTCACTCAGTATAGGTATTTGAATCAAACGTGGTAGGGGGCTAACCGACCTCCGTCTCTTGGTTCATTTTGATTTGATATTGGTATATCCATCACTGGATAGTCAGTCAGAAATATAAATTGACACATAAAGTTTTTTATGACAAAATATTACAAAGTCAAATTTACAAGTAAATTTCCACTAGTGGAGCCGTCTTTGACATAATGTAGTTCCGGAGCAATTCAAGATAATGGAAGTCCAATGATATTGATAGAAGACTAATTTTCAATAACTAAATGGAATAGGAGCTAGGAGATCTTAGATAATCAATGAATTGTTATTGAAAAATAGGAATAATCGAGGAGAGATATCTACCTGAACCTTTTTAACTAATAGTAGTTAGCCTTACTTAATAGCCTTATTAATTTAATTTAGTACTATCTATGAATTGAATATCTTTTTTCCGTCTCACAACTACCATATTACACTTACCAAGGCATAGACGGTAGGTTCATTAATTCTAAAGTAATTTTTAAATATATTATATTATATAAAATATAATATAAAAGTACCGTATATACATACACTTATAATAATATGTAAGTAATAAATGAAAAACTGATAATTTGAAATTACAAACAGTCACTTCAATTTTATTTATTTGTGTAGACTATCTGTGTAAAATATTTATATAGGCCTGATATATATTTATCATAAAACCATATCCAAGAATGCAATCCAATAGTATTTTAGGAATAATAAAATTGTTCCATATATTATCATGATATACGCCTACAAAATGGGCCATTACGCTGCCGTACCCGCAGTAACAATGGCTATAATTCTCCCTGACTTCATTAACAGGCCTCCATTTGCATGACAGCCTGAACTTATGTACATCTATAGTGTAATAAGCTCCACATGGATAGGAAGAAAGGAGCATCGCTCGAGCTCACAACCACGAGCTATGTATACCTCTATAACTGATTGTCGAGGGAATTTGGACTTTATAATTAGGGTGTTAGATAATATTGGAGAATTTTGAAGAGTTGGGAGATTTGGGTAAACTGAGATTGGTAGGCGGTGTTCTCGTCGTCTCACTCTGGTAGGGCGTGCCGTTTTCGACCACGCCCCTCGCACGGAAGCGTCGCGCGCTGCGCTGCTCGCTTCACGTCACGCGCCCGCCGCTTCGTAGCGTTGCTACGTACTACGCCGCGTCGACACGTAGATGTCAATACAACAATCAAAATACCAAATACTAAGTTCAATATGCAACAGTTATATTAAATAAACACTCAGTTCAGTTATTATGTTTTTAAAACAATTGAACAGGTTTTTTGTTTTCTCTGTCTTTTAGGAAATTGATTTTGTTACATGTAAAAATAGTTGTTATAATTTTTTAATTAAAAGTTATTTTGTTTTGTTCCCATGTTAGTTTTTGTAGCATAAATTATTTTAATTATGTCATAATCTTCGAAAATAGAAACTTTTAATTAAATATTTAATTAAATATATAACAATAAAACGTTACTACGAAAATGAGGAAAACAATTTACAGAATAGATTTAGAAGGATTCAGTAATAAATCTAAGGAACTGGTATGTCACAGAGCAAAATCTTATGCACTTGAGTTGACATATAAACTTGAGGTGTACCTATTTACACATAAATGTACATAAGATAAGAGGATATTGTCAGTTGAGTCTCTACGGCAGGCTGGCATACAGCTTGAAATTTGTTTACTAAAGATAATTACAGGATTAAACAATATGCAATAAACATTTTTCAAATCAAGCATTTTGTATAATTTTAATACCAATTATTGGTATAATAAAACAATGACTAATATGATATTTAAAGGAATTACCCAACTATAGTCCTAATAGTCGTATTCGTATCGGGTTCGTATACCTACTACTAAATAAATTTCGTGAAATCTTGCAACTGAATTTTAGGACAATCCTAATTATTTTTATAAGAGAACAATACTTCATTCTCTCTTTCTTTTATTTTGACCGGTGTATATGAACTTATTCATATTTAATCTTTGTACTGAAGGTCATCATCAAACCTACTTACATATCTAGTACCTAATAGATTTTACATGCCTCGAAGGCTCTGCATCACTTTATATTTTATGTATGTTTTTGTGGATAAAAATAAATAACATACCTATTATTATTATTATTGTAGTAATGAGTATTAAAGAAACATTGTTAACTATATTTTGTGCTTAAGTTATTCTTTTTGAAATGTTATAACAATATTTTTATAATTGTAAATAGTTAAAACTGAGGTAACTATTTTATGTTCTTTTGATAAACGATTCTGTTAACCGAAACATTATTTGGTACATAGTAAATAGATATTATACCGGTACAACAAATCTGGCGTAAGCATATCTAAATGAGTGAAAATTTTGTAAACGATCTGCACCAGTAGTGCAATCTTAACTTCGTATTATAGAATGAATATTAGTGCCAATTGATAGATAAATGGTCAGTGAGACGGTATTTTATACGTGTATATTGGGGGAAAAGGATCGTTAGTATTGTGGACTTTCGACCCCATTGCTAGCAATGTACAATGTCAGATTGACCTCCACGCGGTTCCCCCTGGAAACCACCGTGATAAATTCGAGATGAATTTCTCACGATGAGCTAACTGACCTGACCTCATCTTCATCTTATCATCCTCTGCTGGTGCCCCGCCAGCGTATACCGTTAGCGCGCCATTTCATTATCATACACAAAAAAAATACGTGTATTATATTATATATACGTTATACGTGTTCGTATAAATTTAATGGCAAGTGCCAACATTTTTAAAAATGACGAGAATGTAATAGTTACTGCATCCATAATATAGTCTATTGTACCAGAATAGCTATTGTCACAGGTAAAGGAGTATGAAGTCCGGACTGTCGAATTCGTTAGACATCAACTTTGATAGTTACCAGGAAGTCCGCGTGCAGGTCGACATGGAAGTGGATTTTTTTTTTCTTTATTGTACAATGTTACGTGCACAAAAGGCGTGCTAGATGCCTTATTCCATTTTCTACCAGCTAACCGATATTACTAGAAATGAGACCCTACTTCCCACTACTACTACTCCCCTTTCTCCTATGTCGACTACATATTTGCTCTTTTACTATAACCACGTGAGTGAGCCACATTTTTATTAAAATGGTCTTTATCCATAAAAGTATTTTATAGGATCAACTGTGAAATGCAACATAGTTTCTCCATAAAACATGACTCGTGGCTAGTACAGGCTAGTAATATTATAACAAAGTATCAAATGACCATTACGTACATACAAACATCGTCGGGCACATATCTACTTATAGATATGTATGTGGTTAGTAGCGACTGCAACATTGTTTAATTTCCTGTTTACTTTTTATATGCTTAAGAGAGTTTGTTAAATCAATATTCTTAATGTTAATCTTTTATTAAGGACATTACGCTAAATAATAACCCGGACAATTAACACAGCAACATCCAGTCCCACGGTAAGCAATGAGTACTAAACAACTGCTATAAATGCTTAGATATATATATTTTTGTAAATACATACAGAATATACTTAGAAAACACCTAGACCAATATCACACAAATCATACTAATTAATACAAAAGTTTGTACCGTGCGAGGAATCGAACTCGCAACCATCGAAATAAAAAGCGGGGTTCTAAAGCGATTGATTATATAAATATATTGTTATAATAAAATGTAATGTATGGAAATACAAAAAACAATAAGCTTTATTTTATTTGCAGCTTTTGTTAATACACGTTACATACCTATAACAAACTAGGTATAACCTGACTAGAAAAATATTGCACACTATTTTGTTGAGCTAGATCTGGACTTGGATCTCGGAATGCAAACTAAAAATCGATAAGGTCGCCCTACAAGGGCATTACGTTTACCTTTTTACGGTGTTTGCATGTGTACAATAAAGAATTAAATTTTCATAATGATTTGATTTTTTTTAATAGATTTCCAACTCAGATGTTTCTAAAAATAATAAATATAGACAGAATTCAAACTCTGTCCTCATTAGATTCTCCATACATTTCTGACTCTGCTTAAATAATTATTAAGTTGTATTGTAAAATAATTTAGAATCGACACTATTATTAACAATTCCGAGTACAATTTATATTACTTACATTACAACAGTAAATAAATAATTTATACCTAAGTAGGTATATGTATATTTCCACCAGTAATTTATGAAATACGTACTTACTACCAAATTCGACCTCATTTCCCTGAAAATGTTAAGCAATTGTTTACCGTCATCAATATCGCGAATATTGCATAATCGACATTTCTTTAATGTCATTGGACTTAATGCATCTTATGATTCATTTGTTATATTTGTCAAAATTATAAATTCACATTATTTTGTTGAACTATTTTTCCTTCTTATTAGTCTAAGTAATATATAATGTCTAGTTTTATTGCTCTGAACATAATTATAATATACTAACCATGCCCGATATTATTAGCCTATGTGTTATTCTGATGTATAAGCTATATTACTGTTTCTAAAGTTTTATCAAAATCCGTTTAGTAGTTTTTGCGTGAAAGAGTAACAAACATCTATCCATACTATCAAACTTTTGCATCTATGTCTTCTTAATATTATAAAATA
This sequence comes from Achroia grisella, assembly GCF_030625045.1. Classification (NCBI taxonomy): domain Eukaryota; kingdom Metazoa; phylum Arthropoda; class Insecta; order Lepidoptera; family Pyralidae; genus Achroia; species Achroia grisella. Next base: position 800,707 of record NW_026713061.1, read on the forward strand.
TTAAGAAGATATAATATATATATAACCTCTACCCCAAAAAAAAGACAGGTAGAATTTATAAAAAGTCGTCTACGTGTGTATTTCAATCACATCTCTTTCAGCCGCCAAGCAGTTTGCTTTGTAAGCTGTGTATCGATTGAAAGGTGAGATAAGGTAGTGAAATTATAGTATAAAGGCATTAGTTTTCCGGAATGGTAATACTTGAGCAATATGATGAGCAGGAAGATAATTTGATTATTGTAGTGCTGTTTATGTATAAAGATGACTCTTACTACTTACCATAAACAAGGCCGTCACTTGGTAATTTTTATTTTGCTAATTAGATAAAAAAAGAAAATGTAATAAATATTTTTATTAACCTTTTTTGTATTGGCAATATCAGCTAAAAATTGGGAGTGATATTCATAGTTTGCTTTTGGAAACTTTTAGTTCGTAATATATTTTCTTTAATAAATAATTCATAATTCACTCATCTCAATAATATGACATACTACATTAAACTGTTACATACATATACATATTAATGACACAGGAATGTGCATGTCTGTGGAGCTAAGTATATATCAGAATTAACATTCTCCGTCAACCTGTTCCATTTAAGAAAATTAAACAATCTCACAATGGCTTGTCGATTTCCTATTCAAAATATATTAAAATATTCTCAATTACTAACTATAAGCGTCTCTCTACGGATTGCACTAGTTGTCTAATGTCTAATCGACTTCAAGAAGAATTTACTTTACAAAATACTTCTACTATTTTTGTTATTTATATAACGATGATGAATTTTTATGATGTTTTTTGCTGTCGATAAAATTTGCATTCGTGTTGATATATCGTTCTAATTTCATTACAAATCAGTCTTTAATGTGTAACATTTAATTTAGCAGATCAAACTGATTAACGGTATGGCGACGCGTCGCCATTCTATACGGCAGTGTGAAACATCTTTTACAGTGCGATGAGAATTCGTCATATGCGCAAGCGGCTGTGTGATTCTCTCTCCATTTTATCCAAATTATTATTTATCAAATTATTTTAAAGTATTATGTTTCAATTCAATTGTTGAGAACAAACTAAAAGTCCATTACCTCACATAAGCTCTCGAAACCTTCATAATATTTTCTGAATACTGTGTACTGAAACTAAGCAATAGACACAAACAATATTCAGAGATAGTCATCTAATACCGATCTATCTCTAAATAATTTTACACTATAAAATTCAAACCTAACTTAAATATGTAGATACTAATGTAGGTAGGTTTTAATGTAACAAATGTAATAATATAGGATCTTATTTTTTTAATTAATAGTTATTATAATGAAAGGATTCATAATTTAATGTTTAAGTTTATACCATAAAAATAATTAATTAAATTAGTTTATTTTAAATAAAATCTAACGAAGTCAAGTGCATAACGTAAATAAAAAGTTTCAAAGTATACCTAAACAGCTAAGTAAGACACTACAACGTACTGTGCCTGATGCGTAGCTCACTCTTATTTTCTTATGTCTGATCTTGCATAGTAAAAAATGAGATATCAGTACAATTACGAGCAAAGAAGACATACCGGTATCATCAGCATCAATATTCCATGAAAACGCTGTGGAGGTAGTGTAATGTCGCTTATCATCTTGTAGGTCTATACTGTTGCATAGCCATTATTGTGTATTGGCACTTTTCATCAGTGGGCAGTAGCTATTAACTAATTATTCTTATTCCAGTCACAAAAAAACTTTATGGTTTAAATGTGAACTGAACTCTATTAGAACGCAAGAACTAAACGCAATAGCATGGGCAATTTAGGTGAATTCCCAGTTTTTTCTTTTTACATTCATAAGATTTAAAAAATATGAAATGCTGAAGTAGTTTTCCTTTATTTATAAATGTGTAGATGTGTCAAAAAGTTGACGGTGAAATGTAGTAACAAAAAAACATACTGATAAACAAATGTCGGTCAGTTAAAATTTACACAGGAACACTGAGGGAATAGGAATAATATTATTGATTTACCATCATATACCTACATACTATTTACATATACCACAAAATAATAACAATTGAGAACCTGTTACTTTTGACAGTATGTTGGAAACGTTAAATATCTGGTATAAATTATTTAATATCTTGATCGGATTTTTCTTTTTATTATATTATATTATAGATTTTTAAACAAGACAAATTATGTATAAAATAATTATAAAATTGCTACTTTGTTTTACAAAAGAAATAATTATTTTAAATTATAGATACGTAAGGTACTTGTAATGAAGAAAGTTACCTTTAATTTAATCGTACCCAGGGTGATTACAAAATTTATATTTTTAAGCTGTACACTTTTTATTTAACCCTCTTTTAAAGAGAGTATTACTTAATTATTATTTTTCTGTACACTTAAAAATGCAAACAGGAAATGTGTGCATAATAAATGAAATTAAAGATTTATTCAGGAATATTTTTATTAGGAAAACACAAATTCTCCTAAACATAATATTCATGATTTACTTTTATAAGAGTCTATTTACATTATTGAATAATCAGTTGTTTGAGTCATATAACTTACATATAATTTTAATACATATATTTTAACGAAGCTATGCATATCTTACGACACAACCATACATTTATAACACGGTGTTTGAATAGCCGTTCCTGTCGGAATCCAGGACTACATTGTTCCACCAATAAAAAACTATAAAACTGGAACTGATGATAATTAAATTTCAAACTTAACAAAAGCACGACTGGGCTGGCGGCGACGGCGTCCAGCGCGTGATCGTGCTCGCGGGACGCGCCGGGCGCTCAGTAGCGCTGCCAGGCGCAGGAGGACGAGGCAGCGGAGGCGCCGGCTCGCGGCGCCGACCCCTGCCGTCACAGCTCCGAGAAAAACTCCGGTGAAGAATGAGGTGTGGGAGGAGCGTGCTGCGGCACAGCGTGTTCACGTCCCACCATTGCTAGTCTTTGCTTCAATAAATCCCTTTCGTGCGTGACGCGAGCCACCTGCAGTTGCAGGACATGCAACTCGTCCTGCAATGATCGGTTTGTCAACTCTAGTTCTTGCCGTTGCTGTAATCTCTTGCTGCGACAGTTTTGAGCGTAGCCTCTGTTTTTTAATGTGCGTCGTTTTTGTTTCAGTCGTGTTACGTCTTCGCGGGGAAATCCATGAAGACGCTTATTCAGCTCACGAACGCTCAATGTCATCAAAAGATCATCGCTAATGAGATCTTCACCACACGACGAAGGTTGATAGGAGGGATGTGGTCCAGTGCGTGGAGATAAAGCTGAGCATGAACTCGCCGGTCGTAATGCTACTTGTTGTATATGATGATCCTGTTCTCTCCATTCTCGCCGATCCCAATCTTCGAAAGTCCCGCAGGGTACTGTACGCATATCCAGCGGTTCACGCATATGAGGAAGCCACAAAACATCGTCGACCAGAGCCGCGCGACACGGGCTCCGTCCGACGGGTGCTGGTGGCGTCTCTGGAGGTGTGCTAGGATCTACGGCGATAGCTATATGTGGTTGAGGATACGGTCCTGTATCTGGCCACGGTCGGCAAGCGCGGGCGCACGCAGGGGGTCCTTCTGCCATTTCGTGCCAACCATTTCGTAAAGGCTCCCGTTTTACTAAATGATGATCTTCGAGATGATCAAGCTCAAAATTTTGCACATACTCGTCGGCGAGCTGGTCTTCTTCAGCTTCTCGATGCGGCTGTGGGGGCAGGGTTTGCATGGCGCTCGCCTGAGTGCAATCTACGAGCGCGTGTTCCACCATGAGGCCGTGCGGGGCGCGAGCCGGCCGTGAGCGGACTGCGACGCGACTCACACCGCCCCGAAACTCCGCCCTCCGGCCCAATGACGTTCAGCGACGCGCGCATACTATTACAGCCTTCTATATTCACGATTATAAGTTTGCTAACACCAGAATATTCTAATAATATAAACATAACATGACACACATTCATGAAACAAATCGTAATAAGTACGCACTTACATTGTTAGTTATGTATGTGTGTTTCTCAAATAAATCAATGCAATATGCAATATTTTTAAATTATCGTTACTTAATAAGTTTATTTATTTGTTAACGGCAAATGTGTGATGCGGTGCTATGTGATGAATGTAGATTTGAAAACCTTCATATCCAAAACATCAAATTAACAGCCGTGGCATTTTACTAACAAACAATTTTCGTAGGACGTCTACGAAGAGTTCGCATTCTTTATTTTACCAACGTGAATTTTTTAGGTACTAAGGACGACTAAAGTCCCGACCCGGTTTCGCATGGGTTCTATTATTGTAAGAATTGTTATTTTTATTAATAATACAATACAGAGCATGATGCCTACTGGCTCATATGATGTAATTTATGTATGAAATAACTTTTGATATCTTTAAGAATACTTAAGTATTTAAAGTAAATCACTCGCCTTTGTAGTATTAGTTTAGATATATTTCTTATATTTTCTTTTCATTAACAATTGTAAAAAAAAATATAGACGTTTCGGCAGCGAGCAGATCAACTACAGAACAAAGTGATTTCACGCGTGGCTGATTGCGGAAGGGTTAACTTCAGCATGCATAATTCCAAGTTACATTTAATCACCGGCCACAAACCGGTGGGTGCCACTTTAAATATCTAACCCTCCCTCGTTATGCCGAATAATCGAATCGATGCGCTTATTACTGCAAGAACAATCTTAGAAATGATTTATTTACTTACTACATTAACAATCTGTATATTTTTCCAATATAACATATAGTTCATAACTAAGTTATTTTAGAAAGATATAAGTATTTCATACAACCGAGTATTTTATTTTAGGTATATAAATAATTAACATTTTTAAATTTTAATTATTTAAAAATGTTAATTGAATAAATGAAGGACATTTTTAAATTTATGGCGGACATTATTTATACTCGCTCAATACTTATCTCGACAAATTTATCGGGCGAGTTTCAATAGTAGCAACAAACGAAGATGTCTGAAGGTAGACGAATATGCCTATACATAAATTTTATTTACTACCTACCCGCTGCTCTTCAGTTTACCCGTGATCAAGACGGTTGATACACTCCCGAAATATCGGAAAGTTAATAAAAATAAATAAACGTGGTGAGATTTTCCTAATTTTACGTAACAAATGAAAAACTACCGACTAATGCTGACAAAACCTTATACAATTAATTTACTTTTTTTATTATTTAGTTCAATTATTTAGAACTACACTTCTATTAAATATTTTCATGGAATTGTACATGACCAGTTCTGATCTCAGAATGGCAGGAGGGGTCAGATTTACTTCTGATTCAGGAAGTGCTTGCCTGATTTTTTAGCTGGGAACTTTTTTAAATTCAATTTCATGCAACATTCTAATTATGATAATAAATAGTTTTCTAATAATATCTTATTCTACGTAAATCTTGACAAAATTAGTATGGAGCATTAGAGCGTAATTAAATTTTGTGTATTTTCCATACATTAAAAAAACATTGTTACAAATATATATTCAAATATTACGTTATACGAGTCGTTGAATTTCATTCTCAATAAACTTATGACTTATAATCTACAATGGCATCCTTATTTAAAGGTACATAAATATAAAATGGTTGATTGGAAATATCTTCAGTAAGTACAGTATCAGGGATTATTGGACATGCGAACTTTCACTTCATATAATTATAGTTTTAATAGGTAATATTAATTATCATTGGTGGAATTGTGGGATATTGTTATTCTATTGTAGTACTTATTATAATATGAAAAAAAAATTAAACATATTTTTACTGTTTTCACAGTTTTATTAAAAAAATGTGAAAACAGTAAAAATAAAGCCGTATAACCATATCATTAATTTAATTTTAAACACAGAAACGTTTGTAACATCATATTATATTTATGAGTAAGTACCTATTCAACAACGTACGAGTAGGTACGTACGTATGGCGATAGGGTTGCGATGCGGTAATATCTACGCAGAGCGGCACGGTGCGGTGCGGTGATCCGTGGGCTGACGCAGCCGCCGCTGTTTGCACGCCACGGTCAACATTGTTAGCGGCTGTCTCTCCTCTCCCAGCATTCCCGGCACACTCGGCTCGCACAGCAAATGTTATTACGTAATTAAACCCCCGTAACACGTTACCGACTTGTGTTTGACCTCGCTCTGTTAATTGCCCACTTCGATTATTTCGCACCAAATAATGTTGTTAATAATAGGTACCTTAATCTTAATCATACATATTATTTCCAGATTAGAAAGAAGTCTTTTAATAAATATTAAGTTGTACCTAATAAAATATTTTTAGTTATTTGTATCGTCTTCCAGATTTCAATTGAATCATTTTATGTTACGAGTACCTAACTGTTTACCATCAGCATCAAGTTAGTCAAAAATGAAAATTAACACAATGTTTTAAGGTCGGCTCGGTTTATTATAAATAATAATAATATGGTGCATCCCACTACGCTAACGATGTACGTTGACAGGGCACTAGTGAAGGATGATAAGATGATTCCTTAAGTATTAATCACTGTAATATCCAGGCGAGTACTATAATCACGAGGAGATAAGTCACCTTGGTTATCTTTAATTTATAAAACATGTATAAAGCCACTACTTATATCATATTTTTTACAGAATATCCAAATAAATAGAGCCTTTATGTTAAGATATACCTACAGTTTGAAAGGCTCACCTACTTTGCTATTTGTTAATTTTAATAAGGGTTCAAATAGCAAAAATATTCATTTATATAGTAATATATGAACATTGACCGATTTCGGTCACGGCGACAACTTCAACTTACAACTACTCAAAGTACTTTCTAGTCGAAGAGTATATTGTATTTATGAGAGGTTTACCTAAATTCGGTAATTGTTAGCGTTGGTGTACTCATGTAGTTAATATCCAGAAGTGTACTCTAAAAAACTACGTGGATACCTCTCTCTCTTATTTCAGCCGGCAAGCAGCTTGCCTTGTAAAATGTGTTTCAGTTATTAGGGACAGAACAGAAGAAACTACAGGTTAAGAGGCATGATATCTTGGTTCTCTGGAATAGCAACGTATGGGTGGTATAGCAGTTGTCACATGTAACGTGGCATGCGTATTGCTATTCATGTATATAATCGACAGTTACCGTTTACCATCAGGTGGGATGCTAATCTGACGTTCTAATTACTTTAAAAAAATCCAAATTTTGTTATTCATATATGAAATCTATTTATGATACAGTAGAGATTGAAATATACAGTCAAAATTTGTTTCAGACTCAGTGTAACTGGCTGTGGGAGTTTTTGAAGCTAAAAAACTAAACAGTTTGTACCTTGTAGGCTGTTGTTTTATAAACAATAGACGGGCACCCCAGTGCACGGTAAGAGTATAAGACTCCCAGAGGCGGAACACGTTCGTGCGCTATCGAAGACTCTTCATCAATTGATTCGACGCCCAGCGACTCTCACGAGGCCGTCGATCCTCTCGGTACAGCCAGCAAACTCTCATGATTTAAATAGTTCTACAAAAAAATTACAACAAACATTTTAAATGTATCTACCTACCTTTATCGTTATATCGTATTATTTTTATATCGTACTTATCAAATAAAAAGTTTATTGGTAATATTGTAGTAGGTACCTATACGACTCTCATTGAAATGATTTTAACGATTTCAATGAAAATTAGTATATACTTTGATAACATTTTGCTTTTCTAGTTTATATATTTAAAAGAAATAGAAATAATCTTTATTCAAATAAACTCATTACAAGCACTTTTGAATAGTCATATTTTGATTCTACCACTCATTCGGAATGCAGATTCATCACAAGAAGAATGAGCAAGAAACTTGTGTGTTACTCTTTCTAAAAGATGTTTTTTTATATAAATAATTACAGTATAACAAGTAAGAGGCTTGCGATAATCAACATAGAAATCGCTACGCACTCATTATTAGTGTAATCAGATAATATTGTCAGTGCTATGTATTTAAAGTTTTTCTATAAAAACATTATTATCGTTAACGAATTCTTCAATTTTATAGTAAGCTTTTTTGCAAAGGAAATGTTTTATTTGACATTTAAATCTTTTTTCTGGCAGATTTATAACAGACTCTGGTATTTTATTGTAAAACCTTACGCAATTGCCATAAAACGAATTACTAACTTTAGCCAAACGACATTTAGGTAAAATCAGTTTGTATTGTTACGTAAGATTTTATTAGTGCAATCACTAACTCTTTTGAAACTGTCTAGATTCTTCCTGACATACGTGAAATTTTCATAATTGTATTGAGAAGCAACGGTGAGGATATTTGATTCCTTAAAGCACTCTCGTAAAGACTCCCTGGAACCCATACCATAAATGGAGCGAATGGCCCTCTTTTGTAAAGTAAATATTGTATTTATATCAGCTGCTTTGCCCCATAACAAAATACCATACGACATAATGCTATGGAAATAGCTAAAATAGAAAGTTTAGCCGTTGCCACGTCTGTTAATTGTCTAATTCAATATTCCAAATTGAAAATATATATACTTTTTAAAACACTGCTCTATAAGTTAATCCATGTAAACCGTCTAGATGACCAAAGAAACTTGGTAGCAATGTATATTAACATTTATTGATGACATTCGTAGTCTAGCGGTTTAGCACACCGCTTTACTGGTAGCGGGTTCGATTTCCCGCACTGTGCAAAGATTTTTATTTATGAGTTTATTTCTATTGATTTGGGTATTTTTATATAGGTGCCTGTATCTATTGTGTACGTATTTTTGTAAAAAAATGTATCCGAGCATTTATAATAGTTGTCTAGTAGACATAACATGAGCATTAATATGATTATTAATAGTATGTTATCTACTTAGGTAAATCCGCTGAAAAATAAATTGTAAAAATGTATTCAAATAATAAAGGCAAAAGTAGTATAACATAGGTATTAAATTGACCATATCAGTGGAGGGTCAATAACTATTAAACCTAAATAGAAATAATTATAGACTCAATAACTGGCCCGTGGTCATAAGCACAGCTAATACTGGTTTATTACCAAAGAATTGGCGATACTCGTAAAGCAATCTTATGAAGCCATTTACTCAATAGAAATAAAAATTCGCCACAACACACTTCCTGACCTGACTTCATGAACACCCTATCATCTTTCACAAGTTGACCTTCATGGAAAAATCTTATTAAGAAGCCAAATAATAGAGTCCACGTTACATCATAACATTTATATTTTATATAAAACATTCAATTAAACAAATATAAATTTTAATGAATAGGCAAACGTTTCATCATATCAATTAATAACTTGAATACTAAAAAATAGAGGCTGCTAGTAGAATATTGAAAATTTAGGAGTGTATTTTTCATGTCGAATCATAATGAAATAAAAAATGTCAAAATATAAAAAAAATATATGGGGTAGCCTTTCTTATCACATAGGGGTATGAAAATAGCTAACAACACTTATCGAGTACCTGTACATAAAATTTTAATCAAAAAATTAACCGTTTCGGAGAAGTAAGGCAATTTTACCTAAATGTCGTTTGGCTAAAGTTAGTAATTCGTTTTATGGCAATTGCGTAAGGTTTTACAATAAAATACCAGAGTCTGTTATAAATCTGCCAGAAAAAAGATTTAAATGTCAAATAAAACAGTTCCTTTGCAAAAAAGCTTACTATAAAATTGAAGAATTCGTTAACGATAATAATGTTTTTATAGAAAAACTTTAAATCTATAGCACTGACAATATTATCTGATTACATTAATAATGAGTGCGTAGCGACTTCTATGTTGATTATCGCATGCCTCTTACTTGTTATACTGTAATTATTTATATAAAAAAAAACATCTATTAAAAAGAGCAACACACAAGTTTCTTGCTCATTCTTCTTGTGATGAATCTGCATTCCGAATGTGTGGTAGAATCAAAATATGACTATTCAAAAGTGCTTGTAATGAGTTTATTTGAATAAAGATTATTTCTATTTCTATTTAGACAGGCACGCACACAATACAATTCTATATAGGGCCTACCTACACACATGCCGACTTGCAAACACAGCACGCAACATGCGTAGGTACAATATGTAGAACAGCTCTTCGTAGTGATGTCGCTGCATATATTAAGTAGGTTTAAAGGTCGTAATATTAACAGTGTATTTCTTTCACTCTTTATACGTGGAGCACTCAAAGTTTGGTAAAACTCAATAATTTCTATTTTTGGTACCATCTTACAAATAAATCTTTTCAAATATCCAATATCTTCAAATCCATCAGTATAAATACAAATTCTTATCCTAATATCATCTGAAATGTAAAGAACTCGGATAGCATGATGTTTTTCAAACTGCTATAGAAATAACATACTCAACAACAGTGCATCAGCGACAGTCTACAAATAATAATTAGGCTTAGGTAATCATATTTAACCCAGGACAATGCACACAGCGCCATCTACAATAGTTCGAAGCTAAACAGTACTTGTGTTATGGATCATCACTACATATTATAAAACAAAGTCGCTGTCTGTTCGTCCCTATGTATGCTTAAATCTTTAAAACTACGCGACGAATTTTGAAGCGGTTTTTTTTAAAAGATAGAGTGATTCAAGAGGAAGGTTTATATGTATAGTGCATAGGTATGCACTATACATATAAACCTTCCTACCTACTACCTAATATTGTAGAGAAACACTGATAAATTTAGAGATTTCTAATGTAATGTCGTAAATAAACACATTTTTTTGCGCTTACATTGCAAACGCTGGCTGAACCCGTACAAGATAAATCAAAATAATGTACTACAGTACCTAAGCCTAACCTAAGCCTTAAAAAGGTCATCAAAAAAGTCCGGGATGGTATATGTCTATCTCTTAAGAATAACCACTTTTTATCCTTTATATTTTACGGAAAATATGGCTTATATACGAAGTGATTTTAAGCAATACAGCATTAATTTTTATCTAGTAAAGTATCTTAAATACATTGTCAATTTAATATAGATCAATATGGCTCTTACAGCATATAATTTTAACGAATATTTCCGAAGATATTACAAATTTAAAATGCAGGGATCGCAGGGTCGAACTTTCAACTTTGCGGGCTTAGATTTGACCGTTGAGTGTTTTATCTTGGTCTTTCAAGAGTAACCTCTAAAGAAAACATGGTCATATTGCCTAATGACAAAAAAGCTGTAAATGTTGTTTTCTATAAATTTAGTATCAGCATTGCACCCGTGCGAAGCCGGGGCGGCTCGCTAGTCCTAAATAAATGACAGAAATATTGTACTTAAATACTGTTTACATTATATTTATTATATACATATATATAGAAGTCATTGACTAATTGACGAATATGAATACCTATATATCTATGTATCGTGCACGGAAACGACCCCCTACCTTCGTACTAAATAGCTAGACCACCCAGGTCGCCACAGGTATAAAAAATACAGTCAATTTTAGTACCTCCTTCGATATGAAGTCGGTTAAAAACATTGGCAATAGATCTTGCTGTGTGCACTGATAATATTGACCTTCAAGACAATCAGATTAGGGTTCATCACCCTCGTAGTTACTACACACTTGTCAACACGTGACAAGTCAAAGGTTATATCTACCTAGAAAATGCTAGATATAACCCATAATTATGCAATATTACAGAAACACAGCAGTACACAGCCAGTCCCCGATATGGTCTCTGAACATGTAAAGAATGAAAATGTAATGTAAAAAATGTAAAGAAGAAAAACGTGCTAACTTTAGAATAGTCGCATATGTAATGTGGAACATCTTACATCTGAACAACCTCTCGAAAAATTTGGCTCGGATCCCGAATTAATACCCTTCGATTGTCAACTCAACCACGGCGCGCGCTCATCAAGTTGGCTTCATGTTACTTATTTTTTACTTCTTTTCTCTAAAACACTCCCAAACCACAAAGAAAACTAAGAGAAAGGACACAACAATAACAATAACATCTGTAATCTCTGTGTCCCCTAATTTGTTCACTGTGTATTTAAATTAATGCTTATATCTCCTGGCCTATTGCCAAGAGATATAGGCAAGGTACACTAGTGCAAACCTTGGACTATGGAGTAGATACCCGTGGTTCATCTTGGTAGTCCTAAATTACAACAGGTGTGGTAAAATACTACTAGTAGTAGTAATAGTATAGTAAACACTTATACACACGCTGTACTATATTTATTCCAATCGGTTTACTAACAAGAGTCTTAATCCATTGTTATTCCGAATACCTACAAAAACACTCGGGTTTGAAGTCGCGGATGCAGCTAGTGATAAATAAAAGTATATAATTTTTTAAAATAAAATATATATTTTTTAAACAAATTACAAAATAATAATTTATGTTTAATTAGAACCATAATTTGGAATACAACCTTTGGTGTGAAAAACGTTTTTTTATATAATTATATCAAAGTATAAAAAAAGCACTGTATAATTTTGCCCTTTTTCTAATTTATATCATCACCTTTACTGAGCTTAACACAATAATATTAAACAAACACATCAACGCAATAAAAATTACCAATTCTACTAATGACTATAGGTACCTACTTATTGTTGTGTTTTAGTTATAAATAACAAAGTTATTTGTTTTATCACTGATATGAAGATTAGATACGATTTTAACAAAGCATCCCCACAAAATCATTGTCCTAAAATTGTGTAGTTAATCAGTACCAAAACTATTATTATTATTAGATAGATTATTATCTCTTTTGGGACCAAATTATAAAAATTATATCAACAAACTCCGTATGCGTTTCCTCTTACACGATCCATTACAAATATTTCATATTCAACAACATATTCTTGTACTATACATTATTATTCAATAAAAAATATTATACTATAAATACATAATTTTATTTTGCCGATAATTTTCACTTATCACAATATATATAAACATATACATGTGTGCATAGGCACATTCAGTCTTGATTTGACTTTTTATAAATTGAATATTCAAATTCATAGGAATGGTAATATTTAATATTACAGTAAACATAAATGCAATATAAAAATAGATATATTTTGGTTAAAAGTGTTAATTATTATTGATTAGTTAAAGCGTACTTAATTGCATACATTAAATTATTTTTTAACTTATATCACACTGTTATTGTACTAACAATTATGAAAAATATTTGTTCGAAAATGAATCCATCACCTTGTGTTATGAAAATCACTAAATAGATATATTATACTAGACATAAAATTAGTGAAATTATTATAACAGAATATTAATAATAAACTAACTAGCACATGTTCTTCCGATTCAATAATGAATTGTAATTATTTAAGCATATAAATAAATTAGTAATTCAATATGATAAAATATAAATTTTCAGTAGTAAAAATAATGTTCTATTACATATGTTATGCAGGTTCTAAAATCTTAAACTAGCCAAGTAATAAAATATGTGTTTATGGCATTACAGAATCATGCACCATACAACTTTCATAACAACAGTATAAACTCTATCAAACTTCTATTCAACACTTTAAAGTATACTTATCTACTAAATATCTTACTTATCTAATAATATATATATCTAAAAAATTGTGCATGATAATTTCATAACATTAAATTAAATTCATTATTATTTTACCAGAAATTTCTACAGACTCGTCTACACCGGTTATTGCCATCGTTTCTATTATATACATACATATATCTCCCAAGAAAGTTGCTTTGCGATACACCTTAATGTTTAAGAGATTTATACTAAAGGCATAAAAACGTATTTTGTTATTTCCCTGATGCTGTTCACACCAGGTACATAGTCTAAACTTTCCAATATCCATTAATAGGGTCCAGTGGCATCGTTTGCCATCATATATCATAAAAAATATTTTCTTGTTATTGAGTTAACAAATAATAGCAATGTAGAAAGAGCATAGTACTCTAAGTGCGAAATTTCGTAAAATATAAATAAACAAATCATAGAATTAACAGGAAAAATAAGATAGAGATAACAAAGTTAGATTACAAGCAACATAAAAAGACGTCACAATGAACGAAGCTAACAATTAATATAAAATAGAAACATACAGAGTGCTCAAACACAGAACCTCATCCTTTTTTGAAGTCGATTAACAACTTATATTTGGAAGAGCAGAAGACAAATTATAAAACTATTATTATACTAGTACTATTAATACAAAATTTACAAACATATATTTTTTACTACAAAACTTGTAGATGTAGTGTCATGCTAGTAATATATCCTTTCTCTCTTTGATGAATAATGTAAATATAATTATATGAAAATTACAATAAGACTAAACATGAGACAATGTCTCGGAATTAAATGCTTTAAACTTTTACCGCAAGGATGCGAAATTTATCAATTTTCATATTAATACATCTAAATATGAATTATTGCAGAACGGACCAATTCCGATTAATTGTAATTCAGGTCACATTCTCTTATAAATATTTCATGGAATAATTTCATCATAGTAAATAAAAATCTAGTCTTGTTGAACTGCAAAATGAACCAAAGCATAATCATGGAAGTACATCATAATTGCAAGTGGTTGACCAAGGATGAGAGAGCTCCAGACGATGATATTGCCCCAGCGAGGGCCCCACGTTTTTTCCGCGAAGCGTGAAATAATAGCCAGCGGTGGCTGCACCATCATGCCTAAGAATGCCCAAATTCTGAACATTTGCAGCGGTACACTCACCTGTAATGTTATATTTTACAATATTAATGGTTTGATATAGTCTACTAGATTTAGTATTGAGTACAGCACAATTTAGGTGGTACTCTATACGATTAACGACATTAAATTTATTCAATACATTATTCATAATTAATATAAGTATATTATCAGAGATGTACAGAATAGGTTATAAAATCTATTGGATACAAATGCAAATAATTTATATATTTTTAGTTTTAAATGAAAAATATAGTATGTCGTAATAATTATTTAAAATAAAAAACTTTTATCTTAATTTATTTTATTCGTATAATTTTAACCAGTCAGTAAAATATAGGCCACGAATGGCAGTGTGCACTTGTAGTCATTCACTTTGAATTCAAATAAAAGTAATAATACTTAAATCCATTTATTATACTTATTATGGTACTAGTGTATCATATAAGGTTATCTTTTGACATAATGGAGTAAGTCCATTTGGTTCTTTTTGACAGTTTAATAGTTAGACAGCAAGTTTTGGAAGTGTTTATAAAAATATGTTTATACTATTTAAAAATTATTTTAATTTTATTTGGAATGGCGAACAAGTTTACGATAAACCTGATCGTGAGTGGTAACCGCTGCATTTGTACATAAATAAAACTTATACTAACTATTTATGTATATATACAACGGTTACCACATAACATCATGTAGGTGTCATCATTAGCTTGTTTGCCATTCTGTAACAATACATTACATAAAAAGAATGACTTACCAAATATTCGTGGAATAAAGCCGATATGCAGAATACTACGAGACTGGCAACAAATCTGCTATGACCTCTTTCCGTAATAGGTTTATACACGTGGCGTACAGCCCACCTGTGCACAGGCAAGTTCCAGCTACTCCAAAAGATGGCTATATTATTCGCATTCCACCAATCGCCGTAGAAATTACGGTCAGCAAAATGTAGTAACTCGCCCAATAAGTTCAGGAACGAGTGGAAACAAAGGTAGAAGAAACACAGCCAAATGAGATGATTTGGAACCTATAATGAGAAAATTCCACGTAAGCATATTTTTTTTCAAAAACCCATCTGATTTAAATCATAGATTAATCAAACTAATGTAGAATAAGACACATATGATTATTGTAAACTGATAACTTTAACCATATGATACGCATGAATAATAATTATTTGTAGGTCAATACAACTGTTTTCCTAATTCCTCATTTAATGATAAAACATTATTATCTAAGTTTCATGATCATTACCAAAGTATCTGTTTTTAAGTTAATAATAGTTTTCATAGAACAGGATTCGAAATTAAATAATCCTGTATCCAATGAAGTACAACGTACCATCTCAACATTTTCTACAGCGGAGAGTCAGTCAGAGATAACAAAAATATAAATAGTATTTATATTTTTTTCGGTATCGGTCAGAGTTGAATTCTCGACATCGTGGCGTAATTCAGGATATTAAACCACTAGGTCACGACTCTTTGAACTTCGCTCGCAACAAAGTAATCATTGCGGATTACAGAGTATTTGTCTGTACCTATATGTTCGAGAACTACTGCGATGATCTTTCATGGATTGATAGATATGGTGTAGTTTTAATATATTTATGTAATTATTATCACATACATAGTATACATACTACTACAGATTTTTAACTTACATAATATTCATCAAATAATAATATGTTAGCTAGTTTCAGGACATAATATACCTTTATATGGTAATTGTATACATTATATAAATTGTATACTGGTTCTAACGCCAACTTGCTTTAGGAAACATTGGTCTTAACGTTAAACTAAAACTACTAGATGGCATCGTAGTCATTACTTGATATTGCAATGCTATTCTCTCAAAGCTCTGCTACAATTATAGTTTTGTACCCATATATACAAACTGTTTAATTATGAATAAGTTAAAAATTATTAACAACCGACTTCTTTGAGTTCATAGCGCAGAAAAATATCTTATATATAAAATCCTCGTGTCACGATGTTAGTTACCATACTCCTCTGAAACGGCTTGACCGATTTTTATGAAATTTTATATGCATATTCAGTAGGTCTGAGAATCGGCTACTATATATTTTTCATACCCCTAAGTGATAAGGGTTGTCCACCCTAAATTTTCACCCTTCTATCACCAACCCCTATTTTTTATAGCGTTATTAATTTATATGGCAAAACAACGTTTGCCGGGACAGCTAGTACGAATATAAATTTTGTAAAACTTCACACATTTTTAATTTTTTATTTACTATGATTGCTTTTAGAAATAAAATAGTTTCATTGTTATATACATTTTATGTTTTTAATGGAAAGGGCTATTTGACAAAAATAAAACATGTTAAGATAATTAGGTCCAGATTTTTTTAGTATTTGTATTAATCTGTCAGTTAACGCTGCAGAGTTGTTGTAGCCATTCCAAATAAACTGATTAAAAAGTAACAAGTTTAACCATTATGTAGATAGTTAAAGCTCTCTTTATTTACAATTAAATTGTAAATATTTACTTATCTAAATGTCATTAACTGATAACTAACATTTGATTTATTAATTTTATACACATTATCGTCGTAGACGATTTATGTGATACGGAACATAGACAACGTTATTGGTCCGTCGCCGTCCCAATTATATAAAAATATATAGTACAATTTCCAAGAAAACAATACTTATAAAAAACTGAAATTTTAACCGACTTCAAGAAAGGGAGGACGTTTTCAATTACTCTATATTTTTTTATTAGAATTACTTCAATTTTTACCGGGAGGACTAATTTTATACATGTTTTTTTTTGGATCAGCTTCTCATGTACTATATAAATTTTATCAAGATCTGACCAGTCGTTTTTTTAGTTACTCCTAATATTGCGCATTTCATTATTTCTTATCGATGTATACATTATACTATCATGAACACATTGAAGTCGTTTTTTTGTGACTACAACACACGTAGTTATTTTAACATCGAATACAAAAAATATTTACCGCGAGTTTCAATAACCTCTCCGTCATCTTCATAGCATCCATTTGGGAGAACGTATGTATTGAAGAGGTCAGAGAAGGTATCATCCATTGTTGGAGCAATCCCAAAACAAGATGCGTACCAACTATCACTTCTAGCAGCCTTTTAATCAAGAACCTTTTTCGGATGCTGAAATATTAATACACAAAATATTATTAAGTGCAAAAAATATTATAAACTACACAAAATATTATAAATTACACAAAATATTATTATAATGCAAAAGTGTCATTTAGTACTAGCTGTGCCCACGATTTAGTATAACTAACCAGTTAACTCATGTTTTATATTAGTGTACACAAACAGAAACAAAAAAAATCAGACAAAATATTTTTTGTTGTATACCACGATGGTAGCAATCAACACGACCCATCTGATGGTAAACAGTTACCGTAACCTATGAACGCTTGAATACAAATTTTTGATAGTTCATACGTATGCACAATTTTATTACCCAATAAATTATCATTAGACGGTGTGTTATCTGTTATCCTACAAATTATTATTTAGATAAATAATTACTTAAAAAAAGTTTTTGTACATTGATAGTCACAATTGCGTAGATTTATAATGAAGTTTGAGGTTTTAGACCATCTATATATTGTTGTGATATTATTTTAAGATCTAATTAAAGGCCGTACCTAACAAAAAATCCCTACTTATAATACTTATGCTTTTTAATACTCTGTACTTAATGCGACTGGTTTTGTTATCAACATATCTAAATATAATATCCATCCTGTGACACATTTATCACATTATTCCACTGTGATATATATTAGAAAAATATTTTATAACATTGATGTATTTTTTGTGCAAGAAATACAAATTCGATTCTAATTAATTAGATTTGTAGCGCACTAGCTTTTTATATTTCATTTTTACGGTCATATTTATAGTTTTTTTTTCATTATTTATTACATCACAACTCTTTCAAATTTTACCTCTTAACCCAAAAAATACAGTCAGAAATCCTTATCATCTTCAATATATATCTGCTTTAAAGTTTTTCTTTATTTATTATTTGGTTATTCGGTACTTACCGTGCAGTTCGTGGAAAGTTTAGTTCGTAGCACAGCGTGGGAGCCAGCATGAAGTAGAACAGATCCTTTAGTGTCAGGTTATCGGGATATTTGACGAATCCAGCCGCAACAGCCGCGTCACTTTTCTCTTCTTCAACTGTCTCTGCAGATTTAATATAATTGATTGCACCCGTAAACTAAACTGCATAAGCAGCATAAAAATTAATTTTAGAGAAATAAACTTTAAAGTTAACTATTTAAACTCCATTTCCCAAAAATCTAAATTTTTGCGTTTATTAATTCTAGTATTAAATGTGCGATATACATAGATGCCTTTTATATGTTAGTCACAGAAAGAAAAATATATGTTAAAACTAAATATTGATTTCTAGAAAATATAGGAACATATTGGACGATCGTATAGACCGACCGTAAGAAACAATAATAAATTAATTAATTACAACACAGAAGCGAGGTGGAAAGTTTATTATATAATTAGATAGGTGTATCAGAATGGAGAAGATATGTATTATATCATAACTATTAGACGATTAATTCCCAAGTTGGTTGGTTATTACTTTCGATTGTAGATGATAATTATAGTAAATGATGATGCTGATGATGACGGCAGAGAAAATATTATACCAAGTTTTCCGTGTATAAGTAAAAAATTTATTACAAGTAATTATGAATAATAAAGTAATTATAATCTATTTTTGTACCATGACGTTTGATTGAAACCCTGTGGTAAACATTTCATTGTCTATCGATGCAACAGATAATAAATAACGCATAGCACAAAAAGGTTATTAAAACCTTTATTTTTATCATCATAACAACGGTGATAACAATATCTGTTACGAAACTACGAATTTATGTATTATGTAATAAGGAACTAACACAATTTTATATGTATAAGTAAACAAGTATACAGTTATATAAATAGGAAAAATAAGCTAAGCTGAAAGGAAAAGTTTAATGATGAAATGATGACTAGGTACATGATAACATGTTAGATATTAAGTTTTGAAAATAAAAATACTAAAACACGCTTTCAAGGTGTGAAGGTTATTTGAAAACAGAGGAGAAAAGCAGTAAGCAAAACAGTGATTTTAAGCTAGTTAAAAAAAAACGTCAAAAATAATGATAACAAACGCTGTCGCATAAAACAATAGATCGAAACTAAATAAAGCCACAAAGACACAATAGGAAAGAACGCAGAAACCATAGAAAACCAAAAAGCAGGGATGTATTACAAATTCAACTTACGCTCATGTTCAGCGTTATTGAGTGCATCTGTAAATATAACAATATGCTTTAAAGAACAATGAATAAGTGTCCAAATACAGTAATTGACATACTTAACATTTTTTTTTCAATCCTTGGAACCTAAATGCGTTTTTGTAGAATTAAAACATTATTTAATTATATTTTACAACTTGTTTGCGTTTACATTCGCAGATCGACATCATTTCGAATTTAGATTTGAATTATTAACCCGTACTTTTTTCTATAGCCTATATGGTGACCCAAAGTCAAGGGCATATTGTAAGAAATATTTGTCGTAATCCTCACGCCATTTATGTGTAAAGTATTAACACAAACAGATTGTTTTCACCTCGTCGCGATTTTACAATTTTATTATATGTAAAGATAAAGATTATATGTGAAGATAAAGATTATGTCGAGTAGCAGTCATTTCAAAGAAAATAGCACTTATTAAATAAAAATTGTTGTTAAATAAACACATTATGATTAATATTTTAAATATAAAGTACATACCTATATATTTTATATAATACAATACACACAATTGTGGGTAGTTGTATAATATTCATAAGTTATCACTGCAGTAAAGATATAAATGAAGATCAGAATGAAATTAAAAAATTGTAACCAAAATTTGATCTATTAAGTCGCAATTTTATCATTCAATTGACTGCTCCTATTAAAACTAACAACAAAACGAACTTTACAAGTCCGGCTTAATATAAATTTATATAAATACTGATAACCGATAAGGTCTTGAACAACAAATGGAATTAGACATATCGACCTTGGTGATAATTATAAAGACTTCATAGTACATCAATATTGTAGTAACTTTAGTTACTACTAGAGTTATTACTACCGCCCAAAGTTTCAATAAGAAAAAGAGCATTATTGTAGGAGAAGGCCTACCCTTACTTTTATGTAAGGGTAGGCCTCAAAAGGTAGTATGTATACGGTTATGTCTGTTACCCTTACCCGTGTAACAGACATAACCGTATACTCGTACACTGATAACAAAATTGCACCCAATTTGATTTTGATATATATTTTTAATGTGTACTATACATGTTATACTATACGAGTTGCCACACAAAAGGACTCTTCAGAAGCTTTTTGTTAAAACAAATAATATTAAAGAAACAGAAATATAAAATGCATGTCTCATAGACCAGCATTCCGTAGTCTTTTAAAAATGACTAGGTATTCGGAAGATAAAATACTTATAACATGAAATTTAAATACGGCATGTGCCATATTTAAATTTCATATTATAAGTTTATAGTTAAAGGCTTGTGTGACTTGTAAATTTAAAAAAAACAATCTTACTAAGGAGTATAACCTCTCGTAATCGTTACTACTACGACACCATATATACGATCTACGTATTACACCACCATATCTGACTACTAAAATTCTATAAAAAAAACGACGGATTTCATCATTTACTGTTTTAAAATAAATTTTGCCCAAAAACAACATTGTTATTTCGTATCTTTTGAGAATAAGGTTAACAAGAAATACTTACAAATTAAACAGGATATAACAATACGGAAATTAATTTATCATTATTGGACAGGTATCTATAAAATTAAATCACATTAATTACTTTGATAAATTGGTCAATAATATCCTATCAATGCTGTGTAGATAATTTAATATACTATGTAATGGCATTTGAGCTCCAGCATACAGTATTTTTTTTATTTCTATTAAGGGCTTTGGGCTTATTGCTAGGTTAATACCTGTAGCACTGCGACCTACATAGATCTATTATGCTCGCCCTTTTTCAAAGTTCGCTAACTAGGCCCGGGGATAAGGGATAAGAATTGAAGGATATTCTTAGGAGCGATGGTTTTTATTTCCTCAGGTGTATATTTATATTGTGTATACTTTCCAAAGTATATATGTCGCTTATGCATGAGTGGACTAATAACAACCACATACATAGAATGTGTAATAGCGTTTCCTCATCTGTTTGGCAAAATATGCAATTGTTGTTAATCTGAGGTCTAATTTTGCCATGTGTTTATTCAATTTGCAGTGTCCATGAAGGGCCCTAGTCATTATGTATATATTTATTTTTATTCAATAGTAATAGTCTATTGGACTATTGATTCGGTAAACAGTCTCTCTCTTTTTGTACCATCTAACAAAACAAAACCTGCTGAACACATTATATCACATGCATACTTTGAAGAATGGCATGCATTATGCTGTTACTTGGAACTGATAATATTGAATTAAGCTCTTAACGTGGTTTTATTATTGCATTTAGAGGTTGTATTAGTGAATCTGAACACATTTTGGAGCCAAGGTTAAAGGATAACCTTTTAAATTGAATTCAGTACGCTTGGAAAAAACATATTTGTTTGTAACCCCTAATAAAACATGTACTAGTAATTAACACGTGCATAAGCGTTATTCGACCGCACCTATTCGAGAACTATATCCGGTCTAGCAACGAGACGACCGCACCCTACTTTAAATTGTATTTTATTATTAAAAAGATCTAGTATAGGTACATATTTTAAATAGTAACTAGCCAAGTTTTAAAAGCCCGTTTGTATATTAGAGCTCATAAACATTAGATATACATATATAATTTTAGGCAAAACGTTCGTATTATATACTCCGGCATTTCCGGTAATACCTATAGTTAAACGTTATTATTTTTGTATAGATTAACCAAAACTATATGCAAAAGACATTCATCACTTATCGATAGGAAATTTTGAAAGAAATAAAAGTATTATAAAAAAATATATAATACCATAAAGGCATACTAGTAATAAATACAATATCGCATCACGGTTTCATGACCCGGTATGGTAACATGCCTAATCTGCTAAGATTAATGTTCGACGATTATGAAACAACAAATACCTACACACTGATAAAATTACGACTAATGTCGAACAACTTTGTTTAGTTGAAATATAACAATGATTCCTTATCTTTATTATCACAATGTCTGAAAGTAAATCATGTCACTTACTCCAATTGGGTGCTGATAGACTTTGACGCCGCAGTTTATTTTTCGATGATTTCCCTTTAAATGCATTTCGACACCAATGATTAGTTTGACTATAGCTCCATAGCTTGAGAAACAATATTAGATATACGAAGCACACAGTTGTTGTCCCAACTGAAAACAAAGAGAATTTATTTAATTTAGTAATTGTATACACCGATATTCGAAATAAAATAATATGTATAGAAAACATGAAAATATTACCGAAACTGAAATCATTGCCTTTAAAATATAGTACAATAACAGGCAACGTTATCACAAATATTATGTTGGACAGTTGTAAAGTAATGCCGATAGACTGAGAAAGTATACCCTGAAAAAAATAAACAAATTTAAACAGTGCTGATACGTAGATGGGGTCATTGATCGAAATCATTATTTATATTTTGAAAATGATATAGTATATGAACTACAAAAATAAGTATGTAAAGCTTAGAACAGCTAACTTTAAAATCGTGATTTTAATAATAACTTTGTTTATCAGACTCGTTACATTGTCCTGCTAACTGATTTGAATAAAATTTGACATTTGTACTAAGTTTATATACAAGGTTAATCGGAAAGGATATATTGATATGAAATTACCCCAGGTAACGAACAAGTTTTGTCCTACAACTTCCCCATATAATTAATTTAAAAAATCGCTTTCTGAAATAATATTATGCAGGATCAATTACTTATTAGTTATATGTAACTGTGCTTGCGGCTTACATACTAAGCCGCCCTTTCCCATTCAACCTATATTATGTGATATGAATTTATAGTTTAAAATGCATATTGCATAAAATTTTATACTGAAAATATCCCAATAACCAATACATAGGTATATTATGATGACTTTTGATGACTTTATGAAATTGATAGACAAGTGAAGTGACTAATGATAGGTATTTATTATGACTAAAATACTTTGAAATTTCATGTTCTATATTTAATTGGAAAATAATGACTAAATAATAATTTCTCTTAGTCATTAATTTAATTCCGTGTCACAATTGTTAACCATAAAAACAACAACAGTTCATGATAATATTATGTAGGTAAATGTTTATTTCGCTGTAATTATTAATAAGTCATGTCATGTCATATACACACAACCCGTTTATATGTTTATTTGTAATTCTTTCATTACTAAATTAAAGAACATATCAAAAAAAATATATACGAAATCAAGAATATCATAATGCTATAAAGAAAACATAACTTACTACTGCAATACCCTTTTCAATCAAAAGGGTTAAAACCGTGGGTACCACACAAACTGAAATAAAAATAAGTAACTATAACAATCATACAATACGAGGAAATAAATTTAAGTCACAGCATAGACGTCTATTGTTGTACGTATTTTCTAAAGTTTGTGCAATTGTAGATATATACACACAGACATGTACACAAACAGCTACTACTTATGTAATTAGCTACTTGTGAAAATCTATTTTTGTTTGTGTTTTCTCTTTATCATCTGCAATTATCTCTTCCAGTATATAGTATAATCAAAATATCAATCCAAATAAGGGATAGATAACTAACGAGAAAATGACAAAAAATCTCTTATAAGTATGTATAAACGATTAATTAACACGCCCAGAGGTGGATATCGATTTCATTTATAACCGAATCACAATATCAATTTAAATCCACAAAATTTTTGCAGTGCTGTCGCTTATAAATTTAATTAAAAAACTAAACTGAATAAATCTATAACAATTTCATATAATGAATTTTTTGATCACGAAATATGAAATTAATATGTTACTAGTATTTCATTTAATAATATAGAAGTAGCGCAATCCGATGTCATTTTCTCGAAATTAGTTTCTGTGGTAGACAAGTTCCTGGATGCAATGTCTTTTCAATAGAAAGGTGTAGTGTATACTGCTAAATGTTTTCAGCTACTTTAAATTAATTATGCACTGCTTGTTACGTTATTTTATTAAATATTTGGATTCTTGTAGAATAATATTAATATACGTTCTATAAATAATCCAAAGCATAATTGCTGTTTTAATCTGTACTATTAGTATTACTGTATTTCTCCACTTACTTATAAACTAAAAAATAGATTTTAATTTAATATTTTATTATAATCACACTGAAACTCCCTTATATACAAGTACATCCTTGTGAACCCAAGTTTAGTGCCCATTAAACATAATAATTAAAAAACTTACATATCAAGAGTACAACTGCAGGGTATTGCCGATTCTGCCCTAGTTCCTCGCTATATCCAGTCAATACAATGACCCATTCAATAGGGTTTACGCGTAAACCATATCTGCAAAACCACAATAAAATATTTAACAATTGCAAATAACAATTTTGTGAATGTGTTTTTAAATAAATTTGTACAAAATAACACATATTTTGTACAAATTTATTTAAAAAGAAATAATATATAAATGTAAAATGTAATGATAAAAACTAGTTATAAAACTTATATTTGTCTGTGTCTAAGCTGAAGATACTATTTGAGTTTATACTAAAAGATTTTATGTCCTTGCATGTAAAAAAAAAAGTGAAAGAAAGCCTAGTGTAGTCAAATACCAGAACTAAAATTTGTATTACTTATAATTTATATTTGTATCATTTATAATTACCTTTGCCTATATGGAAAAAAATAAAAGAACAGACCTTTTAAATAAGATATATACAGAATTCTATCAATTCTATTACTTATTGTTATTTACACATAGATATATCATAATATTTAATGAAATGTACCCTCTGGTAGACCACCTGTACATTGTGTTTTCAATAAAAACTTACTTTAGAAGATTTTCAAGGAATAGCCGGAATCCTCCTATTGAAAGTAATAGGAAACCCCAGTTCACTAATCCTGTGAAATTTGTGAAGTTTGAACTCCATGAGAACAATGAGTCACGTGGCTTATGGCACCTATAAAAAAATATTTTATTAATTTATTTTTGTATAGCCAAGATTGTCCTAGATCAAGCATTTTTAGCTTAGATCACAGTAATAAAGCCTAAAATATCTTGTAAATAATAAAATATTTTAGGCTTTATTACTGTGATATAGACGAAACTGCTGCGAAATTGTTGAACTATTGCAAATGTAGGAATTAGTTTCCAAATTAAAATAAAAGTGGTCATTACACACCAGCCATTCTATCATATTTTTATTTTGCATTAATTTATTGTGCGTAATTGTCTACAAAATAAAATAAAAATGCCCTGCCATTAACTTTTGGAATGCACTTGCCATTAACCTCAGAAGATGTCAATCCAAATTCTCCTTTAAAAATAGAAATCAAATTATTATTATTCAGCCAAATTACTCTCTGAAGATATATTCCCTGAGACTATATGAACAGTAGAGAATGTCAGCACGCTTTAAGTGCATGCACAATTTTGTGTGCAATATAATAAGCACATAAATATGATATATATAGTATTTTATAATACATAAACCAAATCTGCACATCAACAATATAATAATTACAACAATAAAATTAATTTTGTTATTAATATTATTTTTTAACAATTTTGAGAATTTGTTGTGTTATTCTATATAAAGCAAAATTATTTAAAAATATATAATATATAAGTTAAAAAGATAATCATAAAAACTAGATGTTGAACCAATATTTATTCATTTTATAATTTTCTATTACATTTTTAAAAATTTTATGGTTAAATAAAAAATTACAAAATAAGAAGTATTGATTATACACCACGATGACAAACAGGAAAAAAAGTCTGTATTTTTTGTCTCTGAAATGTAGTTTTGTTTTATGAATTGTATAGTATAACTGCTGTTGTTTTTCTATTCATTTTTTTTCTAGGCACTACCAAACTACAATAAATATAAAATGCTGGGTTCATAATATCTATTTAATAAAAGATATTTTTAAAAATATATGCAATGTATTAATTATAGTTACATTATCAAGTTATTTTTATTAAGCTATTTACGTGAGGAATAAAGAGATTCTCACCATACATTATAGTAGGGTACTTTTATTATAGGATAAATTAGCTCTATTAAATTTAGGGACACATTAATTCAACAATAATAATTACTTACGGTTTATCATATTGCAGATTACGAACTCTTTTCTCCTGTTCCGTAATTTCTTCCGCTCTAGTAACACTTTGAGCTCTCCTATATCGCAAAGCAGTTTCTTCAGCTTCAGTAGTCATATTTTACATTTGTTATTCAAGGTGTAGGAACAAGGTATAATAATATTTATTTTTATGGTTTACACTAGCAATTAAAAATATTGAAATAAATTGCCGACTATCCAGGAACAGGTAAATTATTAAATGCAAATTGTTTAAAACAAATTAAATAATTATTTATAAATATAAATAGATATATGTAGTACCGCAAAACTTTATGAGAAAGAATGATAAATGATATGTCAAAGTCAAAGAAGGGTAACTTTCAGAAAATATAGGTTGCCAAATTGGAAATGTTTGTCTCCAAAGATCTAGAAGCCGTACCACAGACCGTATATAATTATATAAATTACTCTATGATACATTACTGATAAATTGACTGACATTAACAGTGACACCAATTATTTTATGCAAAGTCTATGAATTGACAATAGACATTTTTTTTTTTTCCCATATTCGTCCATCTCCTTTTCAGTGATGGAACAGGCAAAGATATAATTAGACCGTACAGCCTAGTCTACTTTTAAACTTCTTCATATTTGAACAAGTGATGAGGCCAAAGGCCAATTCTTATGTATATTTATTTATTATGTTTTCATTCGTGTTCAAAATTTAAGTCTTATCCGTAGTCCATATCCTTGTATCAATTATTTAAAGTTTCATCGATATCGAGGTAACGTATAAATATATAGGTATATATGTTTCAAAATTAGTTAGCATGTCTTGGATGTCGCGCGGGATTTTTTCCGGTTTCTTGTAAATGTTCAGTAAATTATCAATAAAGACCAAGCGTTGAATATTATAAGCGGAACATTCGAAAAATATGTGATTTAGGGTCTGACTGCTGTTATTGCACTCTTGACATGCATTTGAATCAATTATTTTCATTCGGCACAAATGACTATTGAATCTAGCGTGACCAAAACGAAGTCGTATAAGGAGTGTGTAAAATTTCCGGTTTTTATATTGACAATAGACATCAAATAGACATTGTCGTTCTGATTATTTTTTTCTTCTATTTTGTTACGGCCAATGTTGCCTCCTATGGCACTAAAATAAAATACACAGTGTACTCAACTAAGAAACTGTAACTATAGTTTTTGTTGTCACTAGTTTCAACCCTATCTTTAATAAAAAATTGTAAGTAAACGTAAAAAATTTACAATAGGTATAACTTATTATTAAAAACAGAATATTTCATTGGTATATAAATTAAGTCTCCTCTTATCATCCTCCGAGAATATTGTTAACACAGGCGACTACTCCATAATCACGTAATCCTCATAAATATTAATTAATGTCTGCCTGCCCTGCAACATGTAACAATGAAGGCCATCGTCGCCGAAGTTGCAAAGGAAAGTTGACGCGACCCTACTACTGCAGCTACGTTCCAGCACTGGCGTCTCGAAAGTACACCATGTGGTTTTATTAGATAAAAACTCCATACACCCCAACTGTCCTCCCTGTTACGAGTGGATAATATTTGGAACATTTTCCCCACTTAAAAAAATGGGTAAATCCTCCGTAATAGCACAGATATTTTATAGTCAATATTTGAAACTAATAACGAAAGGACGATTTTATATTATTTATCGTATAGTAGAACATTGTGTTATTTATTTATACACATTTAGATATAGTATTAAAAAACTAGGTAACACGAGTTGAAAGCAAAAGCAGTTCTTAGTTACAAACTGTAGCGGGAGTAAACGTAGTACTCGATGGTAGCTAGTTTCCGAAACTAGTTGCATTGAAGTACTTCCGTATCTATTTATTTTATCGACTAGTAGTGCTTTTGACTTTCGAGATAAGGTATTTTTACTTTTGTCAACGTAATGTGAGAGAACATAAAATGTCTATTAATTAATTAGATCCATAATATAGTACAAAATATAACGCTACAGAAAAATATTAACATGAAGATTTGGACATCAGAACATACATTCAAGTTAGTATGACGCAATCAAATCGTTTCCTTCATAGTTTTTGGGTAGAAAATTAAAACTTTTTTTATAACAGCCATCCATGGGAGACAGTTGCACAAGCAGCATGGAGAAAATATCCCAATCCTATGAACCCAGCTGTCATAGGCACTGATGTTGTAGAAAGAAAAGTGGTTGATGGTGTGCTGCACTCGCACAGACTAGTCAGTTCTAAATGGTATTTTCCGCGTTGGGCGCAGGCGGTAAGTCCAAATTCCATATCAAATATTATCTATAAGTTATATACAAAAAATGCTTCTATTTATATAATTTTATTCTGCATATATTTATTCTGAACTTACATTGCATGGTAATTAAAATGTAAATATTAGTGACATTATTTTTCAATTTCGAATTTCTACAAGATAATCTTACTAAAGTGACTGACTATGATGTATATAGAGCAAAAGGTGTGAAATTAAAAATTGTGATTCTTATACCTCAGATTATAATTATACTTTAAAATAACTTACTACTAACTAAAAATTATCTTCAGCACTGACAAAATATATTTTTCATTTACAGCTCATAGGAACTGCAAAAATTTGCTATGCAAGTGAGAAATCTGAAGTTAATCCTATACAGCGACAGATGACACTAAAGACCACTAATTTAACATTCTGTCATTACATAGCTGTGGATGAAACTGTTAAGTACACTCCACATCCTTCTGATCCATCAAAGACTCTCCTCACACAGGAAGCAGTAGTCACTGTACAAGTGAGTAAATATTAAATATATTTTTATACTATGTAGTTGGCAAACAAGCATACGGCCCATCTGTTGGTAGGAAGGATAAATTTTAAATGTTTTGGCAATAAATGTGTATATATAGTAAAACTTATTAGCACATAATTGAATAATAAGCAAATATACCAATTATATATCTATATACACCTTTTCATTTCGTGTATATAGTTGTCAAACCACAATTTATCAACAGTACATATTCACACAAATATTTTATAAACAAGTTTGCAATGTTATGATGGCAATTATATAGTTGTTGATCTACTTACTGAAATAAAATTATTTAAAATAAGTATATAATATAATTTTTATTTATTTCTGGTACCATTAAAGCATCACATATACAATGTGAATATGAACAATGGTTCAAGAATATAATGTACATAAATTCCCAATACTAAATTGAGCATGTTATAAATCTATTTCTATTTTTTTAATACAAACTTTGTCCTATATTAGACAAAGTTTGTATTAAAAAAAATATTATGAACAAGTCCCAGCATGAGAGAACCCTACAAATTGCTCAATAGTAAAAGATTTATAACATGCTCAATTTAGTATTATTAATTACTTCCATCTATAAATATTATTGCTCAAACATTTAATTTATTAACAGTCCATTGTTTAGCCTATCTATATAAGAGAAATTTGATTTCTAATGCTGACTGTGATTCTGTAAATTTCTGTCTGTGTTTGTACCTGTGACATTTGTTTATTTTACAACGAGGAATAACAGCATTCTAGCTTCTAAAATTTCAAATTTCTGTAGAAAATTTCTTCTCCTATTTTATTTTACCTCCTTTAGGGAAACTTTTTACAAAGTTTAAAAAATCATATCTATTAAATTTAATCTATAGCTTAAAAAATCAAAAGAAAATTTTTTCTAGCTTCTTACTTTAAAAATTATACTTGCGTCCAACATTTAACTCACCTTTAAACCTTCCACAGCCTTTTTTCTTCACATTAAAAAGTAATCTATGTACTTTCTCAAGGTCTACACTATCTGTGTACCACAATTAATTTAAATCGGTTCAGTAGTTTTGGCGTGAAAGTGCGACAGTCAGACGGAGTTACTTTCGCATTTATAATATTAGTAAGGCTATCCTGAATAACATATGATAATATGCACTTTGCACTCTTTGTATTAGTAGATATAGATAATAGATATCTCATAAGTCCAAACATATAAGCTAAACATTGTAGTTGAAGGTCATCTTTTGTTCATATTTATAAACCAGTCTCTTTATCAGATTTAGTGCCAATATTTCCTATCAAACATTCATATAACTCTTTATATTTTACAAATACAATATGTTATATATACATATTATGTATATTTACAAACATTTGGTTTTTATTTTATTATCAGACATAATTTAAATAATTAGCATCTGAAACAGGCTGTTAAATTAATTAGGGATATTTTTTAAGTGTGCCCAGTGGCAATAAAAATATGTATAATGACAGTAATTGGGACATCATTATAATAATGTATATTTGCTCATAATTATGAGCAATCTAAAAGCCTTTGGTTCTCTTTGATCTTAGTTAGTATTCATCACCCTATTTCAGTATGGATGTGAGATTATTTTCATATAGTGTTTAATATTGTTGTTATTGAAGATTTCAATTTGTATTTTCCTTACTTCAGGGTGTACCACTCAGCAGTTACATGGAGGATTTATTAACAAACAAAATTTCATTAAATGCTGGAAAAGGACGACAAGCTATAGAGTGGGTCATCGGTAAAATAGATTCTGAAATAAAGGAACTTGCAAGCACAGCAGCTAAAAGTACAGATGAGCTGTTGTCACATACAAAGAAATCTCTGGATGATATAACATCGACTGCTAGGAGATCAATGGATGACATATCATCTAAAGCAAAGAGATCACTTGATGATATAGAAAAATTCACAAAAGCTAATGCTAATCAACGGAGCTGAAAAGAGGATTGACTCCTGCAATTCTTAGTTTCAATTGAATATATATTGTGTATATTACAGCATGGACTGGCACTAAAGCACCAGATTTGTGTTAAATGTAATTAATGCTGAGCAATGTAAATAGTATAATGATAGTATTACAAGAAAATATCTGTTTTATTTTCTTTATTACTGCAGTCAAATATTAAATTTGTCAAACATTATAACAGGAGGTAATATAAATTTGAGAATTAGACAGTAATGTGGTTTTTAAATTTATTTATAAAATACAAATCTACCTACATTGGCTTCTGTATATGTATAACATTCTAATGTACATATTTAGAAGCAGTTAATTTATTTTTATATAATTTTAATCATAACCTCTTTACACTATAAAATATTAAAATAGACTGGTACTACTCATTGCTCATGATGTTAATATTTCGAAGTTTTTTTATAAATTACCTCTAAATTTTACCTTTTTGTAAATAAATGTACAGTATATATAAAAAATATAAACAAAAAAATATTGTGGTATTTGCAGTAACTATTCCATGGTGTCATTGAATGAAAACTTGGGAGTTTTAAATGTTTTATATTTGTTCATAATACCAAATGATTTCTTTACAATCTATTATTTTAGAAATATTATTATCATGTATACAGATGGAAAGAAAAGATTGATATAATTGTATGTAGTAAAAACATATTACAACTGGTTTTCAAATTGTTAGAGCCTTATGACATTGTACCTGCCTCATATTTAGATAAATATCACTAAAAATGACATGTTAAATAAGGTAATTTATAAAGAGAAATATTTGTATTTATCTATTTGTGTTTGTTTACAATAAATTTCTGTTCAAATTTTGTGTTTTAATACACAAACTTTAACATTATGCAATTCAGGCCGCAGCTCTCCTCATGCAAAGTCTAATTCTTATCACCTTATATACCTATATCAATAGATAAAAACCTATTTATAAAAATAATAAGCAATTGTTTGTCGGCCAAAAGATTGCCCACTACTGATAAATTATTGGCTTTAATAAATAGGTTTGGAACAGTATTTATCTATACAAACTACATAATAAATTTGACTGATACAATGGAAATATATACAAAATTTTGCAGTGCACCTTAGCAAAAGATTATTTGTTTCACAAAGAAATATTACTTTATATACTATATTTAAATATTATTAGTTTAGTTTCCTTAACATTATCATTAGGTTCTGGCTTAACACATACATTAGAACCTCATATTATTATTAGAATAATCAATTACAATCATCCCCTTGCTTGATGCAGGTCTGCTTATAAAAGATTGATTTAGCCTACTTAACATACAGGTTGTGCTATTTGGCACAGGATTTAAATTTGAATTTCCCTCACAGGCCAAAATGTTTTAAGTTGTTATTCATAACCAACATAAATTAATAAAATTTATACAAACACTGATTATGAATAATTTATAATGTTGTTACT
Organism: Achroia grisella; assembly: GCF_030625045.1. Classification (NCBI taxonomy): domain Eukaryota; kingdom Metazoa; phylum Arthropoda; class Insecta; order Lepidoptera; family Pyralidae; genus Achroia; species Achroia grisella. The sequence goes on from NW_026713061.1 coordinate 834,057, forward strand.
ATATTTATCATACAGTATTGTGATATTCATTAATCAAGTAATTATTCGATACAAAACCAATTCATATAACAGGTTCATTCAAAGAATATTAGAAATACTAACCATAGGACAATTTCTAAAATACTAAACAGTTTTTAATTGGTGACATATGGCCAAGCAGATGGTGACAATACTGTTATAAATTTAGAAAATGGCTAATAGCTAGCCAATGCAACTTTTTTAATTTTGTATTTGTGTTTATATTTCTATAATAGTAGGTGTCTATTTACAAAATTACCTACTTAATACTAGTACTACTAAATGATAATGTGTGGTAAATAACCTAGAGGTTATTTATATTATCTATTTTCTATTTAGATTGAGGTACTGGCAGCACTATTTTCATCTAGCATGTAAGTGTACTAAATTTAACTTTTAAATTATAATTCTGTACCACACAATGTATATTAATTAACTTTTGAGAATTATAAATTCATTCAAATGAATTACACAAGCATTGAAGCTCTATTCTAAATATAAATTTCAAAAATATCATGTACTCGTACCAGATGAAGTCATGTTACCATTATGAACACCCCCTTGTGTAGATCTATTTGCAGCAGCTAAATGAGATGCTTTCAGACGGTCCAGTTCATTTACCCATGACCGCACATGCTCAAGTCTATGCCAGGCCATCTGTAATACCTTCTGTGATGCATATCCTGATCCTTCATGAGGCTGACCAGTAGAAACTTGTGTAAGATAGTTTATTTGATCACTCAGTTTAGATTCAACCTGATTGAGAGTTCGTAGAAACTGTGATGTATTCGTTTCAGCTTGCTTTTGCCCCGACTTCTCTTTACTTAGTTCTAGCAGTGCTTGAGCTGTAAAGGAAAATAAGTATAAGCTAATGTCTTAATAAAATCCTCAAACAATATTATGAGCGGCTTTTTTACCTGCACATTGTAAACACGTTATTATATCTTTTTCTATTTCATCGAGAACTTGAATTCTTTCCATGGGACCACCCATAATTACAAAGGTATAATTCAATTCTTTGTAAGTATATTTAAATAATTCGAAAGTACTTAATAATTATAAATTTCTTCGACAATGACAGATCAGAGAGACCTGTCTTTTACCATCGAGTATATAGACGGATGGATTCAATGGATATTTATAATTAACCATAGTCCATCTCATCAGTGAAACACATATCATAGTAGTATATTTTATCCGCAAGTGGATAGGCAAAGGTACGAGACCATACAGCCTAATCTTCAGTACAGGCGGGCTTGGTAGAGATGGTTATTTAATCGATTATAGAAAAATCAATTTCTAATGTGAATTTCATGTTAATTAGCGATATGCTAATTAACAAAAGAGTCGATTAAATAATAATAGATTTTTTATTGTTTTATTATATACATCTGTACGGCTTGGTGGCACTTACGGCAACAGATTATTTAGACCATGTGAGAATTTTTTATGATTAATAAAATAGTGCTCCCTCCTGTGCTAATGGTATACGCTGGCTCTTTAGCCTATCTGTCATGACGAATTGATACTTTTTAAGTAATGGAATACTAGTCCTTAACATATAATATAACATCCCTGCACACCCGATTGCTGTTTTGCATGTGCTAGAAATAACTGGATAACGCATAAACGTACAACATAAAATATTGGGTAATTGGAGTTTTTAGATCACATTATTAATAAATAAAATAATATTGAATTTGATATAATATTATTGGTATAAAAACATATTATAATAACATCAAAATATAGTTTTATACTTTCAGACAAATTTAACCTTTATTGAAGCACAAAAAACTTATAAAGCATAGACAAATAGCACTTTTGGCTATGCTTTATAACGTGAATTTAAATCTGGTCACACTGTCCGTCTGACTAGATCGGCCATTTCCTCTTTCGTTCTCCACCCTGTGACATGGTACGTTCTTAAAAAAGTTTAATCAATATTTAATTTTATAATCTGAATATTTTTCAATAAATCTCGTTAATTATAATGCTTATATTATTTCTGATTAATTATTCGTATTTATATTTACGTTTTTACTGCAAATGATGATTTCTCTATATCAATATTTACACGGTTAGAACCTGAATACATGTGAAGATTTATCTAGGGCGGACTGATGCTTTTTTGGAATAAAAATCTATTTCAAAGGCTATATTTCACTGTTTAATTTCCATTACCTTTCCATTTCCAGTCGCACAGGAAATTTTCAGCACCTCGCCATGGGTCGATGGGATTCTATCCCAAGAAGAGGTCCCGTCGTCATCGTGGTAAAGTGAAGGCTTTTCCTAAAGACGATGCCAGCAAACCGGTACATCTTACCGCCTTCATAGGTTACAAGGCTGGTATGACCCACGTGGTTCGGGAACCAGATCGTCCTGGTTCAAGTAAGTAAACCTAACCTATACTTGATAAATATTTAAAGTATGTATATTTCCTCAATAACATATGAAATGTTAGTGTGAAAAAGTATTTATATTTGCCTCATTTTAGTACGGATTAGGGGAATGGGGTTATATGGGACTTATTACGGTCTATTTAGAATATAAACTTACCTTACAATTACCTTACTTATGGTGTATTTAACAAATAATACTTATCTCAAATTGATTAATTTGAGATTCATCTCAGCCTGGAAGCCTGGACAAAGGCACTCCCCCAAAGATCTCAATTTAATATTATTTTCTAATTACGATTTTTTATTTACTTATTATATGCATGCTGAACCTACTAGAATCCATGAATAGTAGTTAAGTTAGAATGTTTTTTAATTTTTTACTTTAGAAATCAACAAGAAGGAGATTGTAGAGGCTGTGACCATTATTGAAACCCCACCCATGGTGTGTGTGGGTGTAGTTGGTTATATTGACACACCTCATGGTCTCCGAGCTTTGCTAACAGTTTGGGCCGAGCACATGTCAGATGATTGTCGCCGTCGTTTTTACAAGAACTGGTAAGATTTATCCAATCCATCTTAAAAAACAATTTATAGTTCTATTTATTTTCAACCAAAAATTTACTACATAGAAGTATCCAGTATTTTATCCTATACAACTGTTTTTGTTAATTAAATCTTATTTGTTCAGTATTTGCTCATATACTCTAATAACTATAATTTTGTTGTTGAGATTTTATTTATTAAAATTAGAAAACATTTATTTCTTATCATTGTTGAATGAAACTATTCAATCTTTCATTATTATTATTATACTCTATTACTAATTTTTAAAACTAACTCTCCAATCAGCAGATGAGAGTTGACTCAAAACATGTGTAGAGCATGTTTGTTACCAAATTGTCTCCGCTCAACGATGAGGCTCTTTGGTTTCTCTTACAGCAGGTGCTTTTATAATGTAATAGGTACAAATGTAAGAAGAAGGCATTCACGAAGGCCAGCAAGAAGTGGCAGGATGAGCTCGGACAAAAGTCTATTGAAAAAGACTTTAAGAAGATGATACGCTACTGCAGTGTAGTCAGAATCATTGCTCACACTCAGATGAAGTTGTTGAAACAACGCCAAAAGAAAGCACATATTATGGAGATTCAGCTCAATGGAGGATCTATTGAGGATAAAGTGAAATGGGCTAGAGAACACTTGGAGAAACCCATCCCTGTGGACTCTGTTTTCACTCAAGATGAGATGATTGACTGCATTGGTGTCACTAAGGGGAAAGGCTACAAAGGTACTAAAGAACATTTACCTTAAAAACTTACTCAATAATACCTTTAATTATATAATTAGTTTTAGTTAATTAATTAATTATAATAAATTTCTTAACTTAAAATAATCTATGATCCATTATTTAAAGTATATTTGAAATGATGAACAATTCTTTTCAATTTGGTATGATAATTTCAGTGAATATGTTTAATGGACTATATATTCTAACTAATACTATACTACTATTATTATTTTAGTATTAATATAATAGAGATGCAAATTTTTTTTTATAATAATGTAGGTACTATATTTTGTGCTATCTGTTTTACAGGTGTGACCTCGCGTTGGCACACTAAGAAGCTTCCACGCAAGACTCACAAAGGTCTCCGTAAGGTTGCTTGTATTGGAGCATGGCATCCTTCTAGAGTGTCATTTACTGTAGCCCGTGCTGGTCAAAAGGGCTACCACCATCGTACTGAGATGAACAAGAAAATCTACCGTATTGGACAAGGTATATTTTTAGGACTTGTTATGTAGATAGAGCAAAATGATGGCTGATAGGGATCAATGGAAAAATATATCATACTGTGTCACCCCAAAATAATGGGATAAATGCAAAAATGAAATCAGAACTACATATAACTTAGTTTTTTCTAAATAGTAAAAAGCAACAGCATTATTTTATCACTTGCTGTTTATACTAAGGCATCATCATTACTCTGTTTTTCTACAAAAAATATATAATATTACCACTAGTTTCTCCCTTAATGTGGTCTGTTCAAACAATAAATTTTATGTAATAGGATAAGTGGTTATTTTATTACCCTTCCCATAGCTGGAGTGACTAGAAATTAAAAATTCATATAGTATTAATGTAAATATGTATTTATTCATCATTTTATGTTTGCTATAGGAATCCACACTAAGGATGGAAAGGTCATCAAGAACAATGCATCCACTGAATATGATTTGTCTGAAAAATCCATCACTCCAATGGGTGGTTTCCCCCATTATGGTGAAGTAAACAATGACTTTGTGATGATAAAAGGCTGTTGCATGGGACCGAAGAAGAGGGTTATCACTTTGAGAAAGGTAATAAACAATCTGAAATAGCTTCTGATGGTGTAAAATTTAAAAAAAATATATAATTCAATATATCCATCCTTACCTTACATATTTCTTAAATATCTTATATAATTACAGTCTCTGCGAGTACACACAAAGAGAGCAGCTCTTGAGAAGATTAATCTCAAGTTCATTGATACATCATCTAAGTTTGGACATGGTCGCTTCCAAACGCCTGCTGATAAGGCTGCTTTCATGGGCACGCTCAAAAAAGATCGTATTCGGGAGGAAGCCGCAGCTGCACCCGCGCCTACAACTGCAGCACAGTCCTAAATATTTTGGACTATAAATAAAATCATTTGAAATATATTATTATATTGACTTTTGATATTGCGCCCTCTAAAGCATATTCAACGAGAACCTACCTCAATTAAATTAAATGGTGAAAATATAGAATGAAAGATATTCTATAAAATATGAAAATAAATGAGTCTTGGGTCAGTTGCAATTTATTTTCACAAGTTAACCCTCAAAAGTGAGTTCCAATATAACTGACGTCGCAAAATAAATGGACATTTACTATTTCTATATAGCAAAGTGAATGCTTACGCGTTATAGTAGTAGTTACTTGTTAAAATTTGCATTATCATCAATCATGTACATTTATAGTCACAGACTGACGTTTATTACATCATGATCAAAAGTAACATCTACCTATTATAAAATATGGGAACATGGTAACTCATTGTAGAAACGCACCAGAATACGCAATGATGTTCCTGCTGTGTGGATGGCAGACTACTATTACCCATGAAACTGGCGCCCACAAGAGCCTGCGTATTCCGATGCGTTTCTCCCTCTTCACGTAACTTTATATGCGTTATAGGGCACACAAGGTAATTTATTAATTTTTGTGTCAATCCCCATCACTAACGCTTTTAATGAATAAACTATAAATAAGGAAATTATTGACTTCTAAGTCAAATACTATAGTATATATTCATCAATAATACCTACAGCTATTAACGGCATAGCATAATTTACGCAACCTATCTTTGGATCAAATTTCATGAACTTTATAGTTTCTCCATCCTGAAATAAACACAAAAATGGGAAGACGCATCTTGCTTTATTGCTGCTAAAGAATAAATTAATTTTACCGGAGAATGTTAAATTTCTTACAATTATAAGGAAATCATACCAGCCCTTATGGAAGTTAACGTAGATATGATGAAGCCTACTTTTCTGGATGATAATGAAACTGTACATCCACCTGCACTAACGGTTTACGCTGGCAGAGCACCGGTGGAGGACGATATGATGAGTTAAGAAAAGATAAAGGTTTCCAGGGAGAACCGTGTGGAGGTCAACCTGACATGATACATTGTTAGCTTTGAGGTCATTTAGTCCACATTGCTAATAATTCCCTTCTCCCTTGCAGAAAAATTAATTAAACGTAAAAAGTAACATTAATTCTTCTGAAATGAATATTTGTTTTTAATGAATTTTACAGAGCACTCCTTATAGCTGTGTAAAATTAATTAAAATACTGAAACATAGTTTAGGAAATAGTAGGTTAAAAAATGTAGTGACAAACACTGAATAACTATGCTTTATGTCCGCCGGAGTTGTGGTGATAATGCAAATGAGATTCAGACAATGGTTTAAAGGTCTGTGGTTTTTAATGGATAAGAATGCTACAGACATCTGACGGGTGGAGTAAGGAAAATTTCCCACGTAAAAAGTAATAAAGAGTTTACTGTTCTTGCAACTTTCAAACGATTCATGCACAATCAGACCTTATTTTAAGATTTTAGAATGGTTAAGAACAGTGGTCATTATATATAGGTATGTAGATTATTATAACTGTACTAGACAACTGATACAAATACATTTTTTTTTGTAAATATTTAATAATAACCGTACTTATTAAGACAACTGATACAAATACATTTTTTTTTTGTAAATATACAAAGAATCAAAATTAATACATCCAGGTACTGAGACAATTTTATCATTATTAATAAAATGTTTGTAACAAAATAATCATTTTTATAACATATCTAATACATTGCAAAACTCAGTGGTGTGCCTTTACAGTAGTTTTTGAAGAGGTCGTAATTTGGTTTCTTGTTATTATTTTTAAGTTTATAGGTAATTTATTTAACAAAAGACGGAAATCAAAATTAATATTATCCAGGTACTGAGACATGGTTTTATCATTAATCTTTAATAAACATAGTTATCAATTAACAAAATAATCATTTTTTATAACATATCTAATACATTGCAGAACTACATTACGTTCATGTTGCATTTCTTTACTAAGTAGTTTTTGAAGAAGGGTTGACGGTAGTTTTGGTTTCTTGTTATTATACTTGTTATAATTAGTTTCATGAGCACCCATTTTTCTTTTAGGTAATGTTTTATTATTAATGGATTGAGTCTGATTAGTGTCTGTTTCAATATTATTGACACTCTTATCAATTTTTACTTCTTCTGGGCCACTGTCACAATCACTCTTATTGTTGTCTTCGATCATATTATTAGCATTTGGAACACTTATATTGTTTTTGTTTATTGCATATTCAATTTCCAGTTTCTTCTTTTCTAACATTTTTCCATTATCTCTTGTTACACAAGATTCTTTTTTTACTAGATCTGTTTTTGTTTCTTCATCAGAGGACTCATAACTGCACATTAAAGTTGATAGGGCACTGCAAACTATGGGTTGTTTATCATCAGTAACATCTTTATTTTTATTAGAATATTCTACTTCATCATCTACTGAGAAATTGCTGTCTGAGTCTTCTGTCTCTTCATTTGTATCACTATTCTCTGTCAAATCTTGTATTCCTTTAAATGGTTTAAGCTTTCTTTCATTGTTGGAAATCGACAACAAATTATCTTTAGTTATTTTTTTATTAATATGTTTAGATGTTATTACTGGTTGCACTCCCATTTGATCCTTTGAAAAACTTTGTGGAAGGTTTTGTCTATGTCTTGAGTTATTATTATAACTGTAATCATGTTTCCTTTTTGTATCTGTAATCAAGTATTATATTAACATAAATCATGTTGTTAAAAATATGTTAATTTCACCAATAATTGATTAAAATTATTAGGTGACTTATGAAACAGTTTCTTACAAAGTAGTTATTCTAATAAATTGTAATTGTAAAAAAAGATATAAATGTTAGTAATACATATTTATTATTTTTATATTAAAACTCTAACAATATTTTATAATCAGAAGTTGTTACTTTGTCTTTTTTGGATATTTGTTAGATAGGACAAATAAATCACCAAATTTTATATAATGTATGAAATATAAAATGTAAAAATGAATTACATAAAAAAATTGTTACCTGGTTGTTTGTAATTATTATGTAATTTGTAATTCTTTTGTAAACCCATTTTTTCGCCTCTTTCAATCTTTTCCTTTATTTGAGCTGTTTTTTTCTCAATATTATTCAAAGTGGGATATTTCTTTTTTCTTTCCTCTATCCATTTTTTTATTTCTTCTGGATTGTTAACATTTGCAATTTTTTTGTATAATCCAGATGAATGTTGCATTTGTATATGTTTTGTAATAACATTAGGGTGTGCAACAAACTGGCAGCCATCAATATTACATTTCTAAAAAAGAATAATTATGAGTTATGTATATATTGATAACTATTTTACAAGTTTCAGTGAACAGCTAACATTTTTTTATGTCATCAAAATGAAAATATAATAGGAATCATTAAGTTTTACCCTTGAGCATATATCATAAATATACTTCAGTCAGTTTTTCATCACAAAGTCTAATCAGTGAGTGAATCTTGCCAAATTCATCTGGAATTTATCACCAGGGGTCCTGGGTGCAATCTGACATAGTATACTGCTAGAAATGGCTTCAGTAGGCATTACTAATAATATTTCCCCCTCTATAGTTGGATTTGGATAATGACATTTAAAGGACATTAGAAGCATTTCAGTATTCAAAAATAATTTAATGTTCTTTTATGAATTGTACTTATATTGAAACACTATTGGGCTATGAATGATTATTATATGTGTGTAGTTACCTCATGTTGCTTTTTATGTTTTTCTAATAAGTCAGCATTATTAAAATTTCGGTCACATGTTTCACACCAGTGTTCATCAGATATTTCAGCAGCTTTTTGCATATATTTATTTCTTCCTGAGTAATTTGTCTTAAATCCTGAATTTGGTCTCCATTGAGGGTTTCTATATTCTCTTTGGTTGGTTTTAGCCATGGATGGATGATATGAATATACCATTATATTTGAAGTTCTGTAAATTACATATAAGACATAAATATTAATTTTATTTATATTTAGGATATTATGTCAATGGAACACGTTCTTGAGAATGTCATAGTCAGCAGAGGCTAAGGCTAGGCTGACTAGAAAGATAAAATTAAATGTAAAGACAGCAGAATATTTTTGAATTGTTTTGTACCTTTTTGGCGTGATTTACAATTAAAAGACTTTTATATGATATATGATGCTTTTGATCTGGTTTGCGTGTTTTTCTTTTCCTCCAAATGTATGTAACATTAAAGAACGTGTGAAACGCTGTGGTTGGTAGCAGTTCTTTCCACGAGGACTTTAAAGAATGGCTGGGTAAGTACTTAGTTATAAGTTTGAAACTCAAGTTTTTAATGTTATAGTTTCACATGAAAAAGTATACCGATAATTGAATTATAATATTAAGAAGTAGATGTAAGAATATATGTTTTTGGAGACTAAATTCAACTTGATAGATATCACAAGTATAAATAATATTAATATTTACCACAGAACACCAATAATATTAACCGTACAAATGTCAAATTTCCAAATAATGTTACCAGCTGGACCTGCGATAGTGATTTTTCTTAATCGTAATTTTTTATTTTAGAGGATGTGTTATAAAGCTGTTTACAACATACTACAATATTTTTCAAATTTATATCTTTCCATACAATAGTGTTTCTATTATTGTCTTGATATTTTAATGGAATAATGTTTCAGGTGGACGGAGCGATTTTTTCTTATAAATTTGTTCGAAATGTTTCTAAGGGTTAGGGTACTAACATATAAAATACCACTCAACTATGTAAGTCCTAAATATGTAACATAGATGAGATAGTATTTTTGTAACATAGTTTTCATTTCTAAATTATATCATGAATAATTTCCATTCCAACATCAATATCTGGAAGCTTACTAGGAGTTCCTTATAGCAAATCTTAAACAGAACTGGCCTGCTAAACTACTACTACGAGCTGAAGGCCGAAGCGAGAAGGCCTTTTACACGATTAATTTGTAAACAATTTTCTTAAAATTTGTCATTGGCAAATGTACAAATATCCAAACCACTAACAAAAGAGAAAAAACGTTTTGTGTTAATAATTGATTTCTTTTATGTATGTTTTGAATGTCTAAATTGTAAGAATTTTGAAACAATTGCTTGCTTTGTTTGTATTTATCTATAAATTTTAATAATATAATTTTATACTTCGTATTTATTCAATTTTAGGTAGATATTCGTTCCTATCTCTTAATTTTTTAATTATCAGTATAATATAATATTTCTATATAATGTACATTTGGTGTTATAGTATTTTGCTTCACATTTCATATTCAGAAATATATTAATTTTAACTTCATATCTTGGTCTCAGTTTGTTGACCATTCAACAAACTGAGACCAAGACTCTTTTATATGTACTAATGAAATTATCAATATATGTAAATAAAGAAATATTTTGATTTTACAGGTGCCTGTTATTATTATGTTCTTCGGATAAAATAAGAGTCTGATCTCTTAGTTTAAAATATTAAAGACTGAAAAATTAACACCATGAATAATTCAGCGGCAAAGGTAACTTATATTTAAAAAAGTTAAATGGTTTAATTTTGTTCTATTATGAATATTTTCTTAATGGATCATAATGCAATGGTGCATCCGCTTTCTCTGACGGTTTACTCTAGCAGGACACTGGAGAGTGATGAGGTGACCATAAGGTCACGTCAGTTAGATAAGAATTTTAATTTGTCTACTCATCATGGTAAATTTGCCTAGAATTTATCACATGCTTCTAGGGGGAACTGCATGGAAGTCTACCTGACATGATACATTTCTAGCAATGGGTTTATTATTGTGAATTACTAATAAACCATCTTCCCCTATACTGCTTTTACATAAAAAATTTGCACAGGTTGGAGAAATATTTACTGAAGCTGGAGCAGCTTTCAATAAATTAGCCGAAATGACTATGATGTTACACCCGATAGCAGAGTCAACAACAACCAGGTAATTATTGTAGGCAATGCCTATAATTATAATTTATATATATAAAATTTAGTCATTCCTTACTCCTATAAGATTGAATTGTGATAGTATGCTAAATCTATACATATAAATAAAATTGGAGTGTCTGTTTGTCATATTGAAATAACCATTTTTTACTACATGCATATGAATATAAATACGAAACATACACCAAGATAACATTTTTTTAAAGTTTTGTCTGTTTGTTCCGGCTAATTTCTAAATTGGCTGGACCAAATTACAGAGGAATAAAATGCAGATTATATTTCAAGTTATATTTATTAATAACATCAAATCTTCATATTTACAGTTCACAGTCAAAGACACCATTAAAAAGGAAAGCTGAAGAACGTATACCACCACAGAGCTCAAGTCCTCCCCCATCTGGTCCAACTCAACATAATTTGCATACACCACCAATTTCACAACAGGTCAATAATTTATATCAGTATTATAGTTTTAATAAAAATGTTTTACAATGAGTAATTGATATGATACATGACTATAATAATACAATTGCATAGTATGTGGACATGTTTGAATGAGTCATGTATTGTAATATATGTCAATTGTGGGTTTTCTTAGGGTAGTAAATTTTATGAAAAGAATACATGTACTTATCTTTTCTTATAATCAATTTTTCTTATAAATATCTTTGAAATCTGCATTCAAAAATTGACTCTAATAATGCCTTGGTATATCCTATTTATATTTTTCTTATGTATTTTAAGATTATTTATAAATTTAATCTCTACAAGTACACATAGCCATATCCTCTCCACTGTTAATCTGTCTTTGTCTTTAAATTCTGCTTGATTCTTGTGAAAAGTTGTGTGTACATAAACCCATATATTTATAATATAATCATTATGTTATTTGTAAAGATTATTTTGAGAAAAACATTATAAATCTGAAATTGTATATTTTCATACATTGTTTGTTAGCATAGTTCTGTTATCTGTAAGAACAATCTTATACTGTTGTATAATATCTCAATTAAAATTTGTGTCCTTGTACATTTAATATTTTACATATTTCAAAGAAAATAAATTATTTTTAAGTCTTGGAAATATTTTAAATTCTATTTGTACATTTTTTTTAATTTATGAGGGAATTAAAAATTCAGAATTTTAAACATTATAAATCTGAAATTGTATTTGTACAAAACAGAAAATACAAAACAGAAAATACAAAGTTTTTATTTGTATAACTACATCATTATTCCTTTAACATAAACAAAATAAAGCTATGTTCATTTTGTATAAGTTTGGATATTATATTTAATATTTGACTTGATTGCTGTGTGAATAAGAAAAAAGTTATGATGTTATTTTTATTTATTTTTCAGGTAACACTTAACATGTTGAATGCCCAGGAAGCAGAAATGGATGTTGGACTTGGCAATGATGTTAAATTAGAATTTGAATCCAGTACCGATGAAGTCACTACATAGTAAATATTGGTGCATTATATAACTTTTTTCACTTTATTTGTATCTCAACTTAGACCTTTGATTACATAATTGTTCAGACAATGTTTTTTTAAACACTTAGACAAAAACATACCAATTTTATAATACTATTATTGCTGTATGTGAATATATGTTGACACATATACATTATTACTTAAGTATGTTTATGTCAAATTTATGTTTGTTTATGAAAATATGTTTCAAACAAAAATCAACATCTTATTCCTATATTGTAATAATGAAGTCTGTGGTTTGTTATCAGCATTTCTATTACTGGAGGGTTAGTTATAAAATTTGTTTCATAAACAATATGTTTCTGTTGTAGGTTAAATTATTAAATGTTTGTTCATTAAAATGGTCATTTACTATTTAAATTGTATATGGATCACAGTATAATAATACATACTGACTATAGAATGTTAGCTGTTTGATGCCTACAATTTTGTTTAAGAGCAGCCATTGCCTATGTCATGAACAAATTTCACTTAGGTCTATTCAAAAATGACACCCAATTATAAGTATAGACATAAAAAAAATTACAATCAGTAAATTTAATATATTGGCTTGTCATTCATAATTAGTCTTTTTTACCTAGATTTATATATAACAATATAATATTATTATTTTCTTGAAATATAAAATGAAACATAACCATGTACTTACTTGTTTTCTTGAGTCCACAATATTTATTTAATAATTTAGTATACATTAGGTAATTATATTTACATATTCCTAATAAACTTTATAAAAACTGATATACCTATAAGTATATAATGTTAAAATATTTTCTAGGTAAATCATTATCTATCAATTTGGAAACTTTTGATTTTTCTATTCCATGAGGAATTAATAGATTCATAGACTTTTTTATAATGATCATCAATAAAAAATTGTTCAATCGTTGATTCCACATCAGATCTTATTCTTAACTCATTATATAAAGGAAAGCTGCCACCAGATTTCTTTACACGTCTCTGTGCATTTCTATAGCAACTCCACGGTTGTGGTTCAATGATAATTAATTTGGAGAGCTTTTTTAAAAAACCTAGAAACTTCTTTAAGCCTTCATCACCATTATTAATGTGTATCCACATTGTGACTGAGAAACAAAATGTTATGTCAAATGTTTTTCTTTTATGATAGTCTAAAAACTTCTCTATGATTTGAAATTCTTTTTCATTCATCACATCTAGAGGAGCAAATGTTATATTGGAATTGCAATTAGTCTCATTAGCTCTTTGTATTAAATTGTTATCAATATCAATACCTAGCATATATATCTTATTTGTGTAAACAGTTTCTAGATATGTACAAAGTTCTTGTGTAAGTTCACCTGTGTTACATCCAATATCCAGACATAGTAGTGGTTCATTAAAGGATTGTGTTGGGAACATATCCGGGTGAAGGTTCTCGATTCTCTGTTTAGCACTATGGAAGGAATAGTAGTTGATGAAGTTTCCAAATTTTACGGCACCTGGGTCAGTGCCCATAAAATTAAGTTCGTCCTCTTTCGGCATTTTCAAAGTCCCTCGTGAATGATATATACGTCAGTAGATTGCTTTTAATAAACTTAAAGGTGGGCCGAGTTATAGATGTAATTTTATGATAATGACCATATCACAGGTGAAGACTTTTTAGTGAAATGATAAGTGACAAAAACATAATATTTATTTAAAAATTTTGTTTCTACTCATATTGTTTTTTCAACGTCTGGAATTAGAAAGTAGTGATGACTAAACGAACATTTTCAAAATATTGTAACAATATTTTTAAAGCATGAGTACAATCGCAAAATACAACACTTTCCTTGAGTAGTAATTACTGATTCTTGATTTTCACAATTTAAGTATTCACGTGTCTTCTGTTACCAATCTGTCATAAGATGACAGTCTGACATTGACAATCTTTGACATCTAACGGCTATGGCTACCTTTAGGGGCTATGTATGATGGGCCGCTATTATCATCATTACTCCTAGCATAAAATCGCTACCGCTGTCTGTCCCTTTATGCTTAAATATTTTAAAACTACGTAACGGGTTTTTTTAAATAAATAGAGTGATTCTAGCGGAAGGTTTATATATATTTGCGGCTAAGATGGCGCCGCTATTATTTGTGTTGGTGTTTGTAATGTAGCAGCAGCAGGAAAGGAGATGAAGTGATAAGTCCAGTGATTGCTATTTACAGTATATATATATTAACAAAATATTTACAATTGATATAGGTATGTATAAGAAGGTGATTCGGTCTCGAATGACAAGCTTGTTATTCTTCTTGCCCCATTGTAACTAGGCAACGGTGTTGCCGCACGATGATAGCAGGTAGATTCGCCACATATATAATACATGTACACCCCTGCGCAGCCGGGGCGAGTAGCCAGTTTATGTATATAGAGTGTTTTCTGTAGCAGCAGCACCAGGAAGAGGGAGGTGAAGAGAATGAGACCGTTGTGGCTATGTAGATACATATTCACAATGAATATGTATATAAGCAAGCGATTTGGTCTGAATGACAGGTTTGTTTTTTTTTCTTGCGGTATGGCATTCACCCCAATTTTAGGGTATTTCGCTAAAAACAAAACGGGGAAACGTCATTAATTTATATCTAGCAACGAAAATTTTGTAGAATAGGGATAAGGATTAGGTTAAGAAATTATATAGAATATGATATTTACAAATAATATATATACAATACGGAACAAATTACATTAAATTTTAATACTATTTAAATATATAAATTCAGTTAAAAAAATATAAATAATAGGATTATCCGCGGAAAGAAGAAGGTGAAAGGAAAAAAAAAACCTATAAATTTAATATATCATCAAATAGAACTCTGCGTTATGATCTGGTAACCGATGGTTTTGCGATTGTAGCAGGTTGATTGTATGAAGTGGTGGCGAATTGAGATGAGCGGAAATGATGAAGAAGTGAAAGGAATAGAGGAAGGGTGGATGGTAGTGAGGGTTCGTGTAAAAGCTGAGCAGGACTCATGCATCCCGGTTGACCTCCATTTTGATCTTCTAGATGAAGTGGAAGGAACGAAAGATGAAACTATGGACCGTAGTGAGGGCTCATGTAGAAGATGAGCAGGAATCAAAATATCCCATCTGATCATCTGTTCTGTTCCATTACAGATGAAATGGTAGGAAATAGAAGTGAAAGTGTGGGGCTCATGTAGAAGACAAGCAGGACTCACAGAATTCCGGTTGATCACTGTTCTTTTTCCCAATGATTAATGGCTTGGTGGAAGATGGCTGATAATGAAGTTAAATGTGATAGACTCAGCCATATTACCTCAACATGTGTAAACTGTGTATAATGCCAAAACAAAAAATATTTTCCTCCGGGGCAGATAATGTGGTAAATTCGCCACAGACCTAATTCTCAGTCGTTGGACCCAGAATAAGAAATATAATCAAAGTAAAATAACGCTTATTATTTAATTAAATTAAATGCACTAAAAGAATAAAATATATTTTGCCTAAACCTATTTCTTGACGAAGTGTTTTATTTTCTAATCACCATCTCTAAGGGCGTTGTGATTATAGTAAAGTCGAGTTCCGTAGTCACGGCGAAAAAAAGGTCAGGTTGGTGTCCAAAAAGCTCGGACTGCTCAATATAGAGCGAAACTACACTGTAGACTTGAGACATGTCTCAAGTTCGCCCCATATGGAGTATGCTATCATTTTTGGGCAGGAGTACCTGAATACCCGCTCGGTACTACACGGAATTATGGATCATCCCGACCTCAGGTGATATCGAACCACTTACATTGAAGCGAGACTTCCCATTGTTTTGTGAGTTCTACCCAATATACAACGGATTGTGTTCTGAAGAAATGTTCGTCATGATACCTACGGCAACCTTTTATTATCGCATCGATGTCGATAGACCATTCATCCCTACACGGTGGAACCTAAGTGGTTTCGGTCAGTCCGGTTTTAGAGAAGCTTGCTCCCGTGTATATCGCACGGGAGGAAGCTTTTCTGAAACCGGAAGACAGGAAGGAAGGAAGATTATGGAAAGGCCTACCTGCCGAGGTTTTCTCGAGAGACTAGAGTATGGGGTTTTTTAAGAAGGGTATATTAAGGTATCTTAAGGGTTAGCAACGCGCACGTATGGTACGCGTACCCTGGTATTTCATTTTCAGGCGTCCATAGGCTACGCTAACCCTTTACCATCAAATGGACCTTATGTTTCATTACCAACATTGTAGTATAAATTAAGAAATAATCCATTTATAAAATAACGTCTACTATAGTTCTTTTAATACCTATATGGTTAACATGTTTAACGATATTTACATGTTTTTTTATGTAGTAAGTATGTATTTATCAATCTTAAAAAAGGTCTTGAATACGTCTGTATTTTTGTATTAGATATCTGTTAGGCAATCGATGACTAGCCTGGTTAGTTATGGCAGACGAGTATGTCTGTATATTTTTTAAAAGAGAGCGTGTGTCATCTTCTCTGTTATCATGTTGATGTAACTTATCTATATTGTTGTGTATCATCAAATATATTTATTAGTAGTATTTACATAACCTAATTGAATAAGAACCTAAAATTAAAAAGTTTAAAAAAATCTAATATTCTAAAATATATTTTGTCCAAGAAGATACTGGCAGCGTTCCCCTCTTTGTCAGCTCTTCGGTCTTCTGTGATGTCGACTAACCTTTTCGTTATTTCTTTGAAAAGTCTTATAACGCTAGGACTCCACGGACGAAGGGTCTCGACACCGAATGGGACAAATTCATATTCGGAGCCTAGAAAAAGCGGCTGAAAAAGCCAGTAAATACAGGGGGTATTTACATGTCTTGGCTTTTTCAGCCGCTTCACATGCCGCACCAGCTCTGTTGTTGGTTCCATGTAGATGGGATGGGGCCAGCGTGTCTGCATAGGTTGCATCCCATACCAGCACCCGGCCCATCTTCCATGGAATCAAACTCATACCGTCCGGTCTCTTACCATCGTCTCTTGCAATACCAGTCGGCTCAAGTAGACTTGGTACGTTGACGGTGGCAAGGGACCGGCGTATGATATCGTTAAGTGCGGCATGTCTCGAGAAACGGTCTGCACTTTTTTGGCATGACAGTCCGTGATGTCCTAGTTTGTCGACATCACTGCCACAGGGACATTTGTGAGGAGCGCAGACCGGAACCCCAAGCCGTAGACAGGTTGCTATTCGGAGCGTGTCAGGCTCAAGAAATGTTCCTGTATTTGACGAAGGGTACGCGTGAAGCCAGTAGCCGGCCTCATGCGCACCCAGGGCCAAAAGCCTAGCACGCATCGAACCTGTACTATAGCTCAATTTGGAGATATTGGAAAATTTTGACATGGGCATGCAATTAAGAAAGCGTTCCTAGCTTCTTCCAAGCCGGCAATCTCAAATTTGAAGGGCATGCCCTTAAAATTTTACTTATGAGAATTGCTGAACTATGGACAGAAGATAGGAAAGCTGGTAAAGCGACAGAGGAAATTTTGCGAATCCCTAAACCACCATAACGGATGGGTCCCTACCCATCCGTTATGGTGGATTCGCAAAATCTATCAAGCATCCCTATGCTTGGGTCCAAGATGGCTTGTTTAGCTGCATATTAAAATTTATTAATTTAATTAAAATTTTCATTAAATCGTCTAGTTGTGTCAAAAGATCTGGGTATTTCCAGAAGGAGCAGCAACGGAGCACATACGTAAATTTTGGGACGAAAAGACAGAATTTTAAGATGCAAAGTGCATAATGTGGACTGATTTCAAGTAGACAGTCAGCAGAATTTTGAAATTTAGCAATTGAATTATTAATATATTCAGAAATAGATTCATCAAAAATTGGAGATCCTAAAAGGAAAGGGAATTACTGTTAACTATTTTAATATTTGGATCCAAAGTATTAAATTTTTGTTTTACATCGTTTAAATTTATGTCGTAGTTATTTATAAAAAGGTCGCATTTGCTAAAATTGAGCTCCAAACCAATGGCTTCAAATTTATTTTTGATTTAAAAAAGGTCCGAAAACACAGTGTCCACATCACCTCCCAGAGATCCGTCGTCCAAATATCAAACGTTAAATTTAGAATTTTGATTTTTGATTATCGGATTTATAGCCAAACTAAAAATTGCAGGCCCAAGGGGATCACCCTGTTGACAACCTACTTCCGAGGACAGTTCATTAGAACGATATAACAATTTTGTTGGATCAGCGTAACTGAGAAGAAGATAATTGTGTATTATATTAAATATGTTTTGTTAATCAATATTTTCTATGTTATTTACTTGGACCACTATGTTAATGTGAGGCAAGTACAGAGGCAACTTCCTTCACAATATCGCAATATCTTTCTTAATTTGGAATGAATTTCGATAGTTTTATATCTACTCTTAGCTCCTCTATAATTTATATCCATTTAGGTCTTATACCAAATTTGTAACGATTTAACCTGGTTGGTTAGGTATTTGGTTCCCTTTTTAAATTAGTAAGCATGGGTGTAAAAACAATTTTGATTAATATTAGTAATTCAATAAATGCTATACTTTGTAGTAAATACTTTTTGATGCCATGTATGAACGAAGGTAAATGAATTAAATAAAAAAAATGCAAACATTGTGTTGTATTGGGTTTTTTAAGTGCGTTACTTAATAGACTTATATAACATTTGTTAGATTTATACAACTTCCTTGATGACATGTTGCCCGGTCATTCTAAGTGTATGTATACTATTCCATCTTCTTTAACAAATATTGTTTCTAATGCAGGTAGTTACTCCTATGGAACTACAATACTATTTATGTACGAATGTTGTTCTAATATCTTTATTGTAGAATTTGCTACCGTCATTGTTTCTCTTCATTACAAAGCTATTTTAGTATTTCTTTAAGGTTTAAAAAGTATACCCACCACACGACACCCGGTAACTTGATTAGTATTCGAGTATTCGACGTTAAAGAATATGTAAGTAGGTGATATCTGTATATTATTCATACAACATTTTGTGATATTTTGTTCAGGTGTTGTTTTAATTTTTCTAAAATTATTTTTTTTATTTTTCATACAGTAGAAAATTTATTCAAATAATAATAGGTAGATATAGGTAGATATAAAAAGTCAGTAGATCATATGCTGGTCTTCTGCATCTCCCTAGGGGGTGAAGACTATACAGAAGAGAGTCATGATAATAATGAAATAATAATGACTGGGATATACATTAAGGACGCCAACTTTAAAACACTTAGCTTTGTACCAAGAAATCTCTTATAAAATCTCGTATTTTAATTGTTAATTAATTAATTAATCTTAATTTGTCTCCTTAACCTCATACGTATTTTGACGAATTTTCGTACAAAATTATACAAAGGAGAGCCCAAAAAAACGCGTATTGTCATGGATGGTGCACCCATCTGCGTTAACGGTATATGTTGGTGGGGCATCAAAACAGGATGATAGGATGATGAAGTCATTTAGCCCATCGTGGCGAATTCACCAGGAATTCATTATGATGATTTTTGGGGAGAACATTGTTAGCAATGCAAGCAATACTTCTACCGGCGATTTGCAATCATAGGAGTTAAATTTAGAGACTACAATGCAAAAGAGGTTTCTGCTGTGGGTTTCAAATCTGCGATCATCCTGTCAGTTGCAGCAAACTGTGCTTAATAAGTAAATATACTGTCCTATATCCTAATTTGACTATGAAATCTGTAGGTTACCTTATCACTAATATTCTCATATGCCCATACATAGAGACTGTATATTATATAGTAAAATATGAATTCTATTTATCTAATGAATATTTTCTGCCGATACGGTTGAGTACCGCTTTTACTTTCCTTTTGTAGTAAACATATAGTTCCTGTTTATAATGAGTAAAAGAATGGCTAATCGTGACTGCACCTCTATCCTTAAGTACGATATTCACTTGCATGCGATCTAACTGTAATTCAAGAAAACTAACCTCCAACCATGCGCGCACGCCGATAAAGCACGAATTGATTGTTACTGAAATTTATACAGTCGACTAATATATTAAAACCGGTCGTCCGTGAGTGAAATGTGGGACTGAATGGTCCTCAATGCGCACGCAAACTCATCTGTAATTATGCTTTTCACACATACGTAGCTGAACATGAAGACCAACGCGTGGTGGAATCGGCAACAGATATGTGTCTCGCTTTTTGCCGTACATTTTATCGGAGAAATTCACTTGGAAAATGGTTCTCGATCATTTTCAAGTTCAGTTACGTAAGTACGCGTGTGGAGAATTAGTGCGGAATAGCGGATGTTTGGTGGTGCTCGACGGCGAAGTGGCACACAGTTATAAGCTCTCACCCGCTCCACTGCCCGTCAGTTGCCTCTAGACCACCCTTGTACACGTAGATTTTGTTTTTTTTTTTTGTGCAGTGTGTGTAATTTGTAATAACACAAACATGTGCAACTCATTTCGGATAGCCGTCGTGTCAGTTATCTATGTGGTTATCGCCTCCGGTCATGTACATGGACCCAGGAGATCCCGTGTAGCAAACATGGAGGATTATGCCCAGAATGAAGTAGACAGCGGAAGATCCGATGAGGGCTCTTGGTGGCCCACGGCCGAATTTAGCGTCTTACAAAAAGTTTATGACGATTGCAGTGAGAAGAAACAGTTCACAATGTGTCTTAAAGGCAAGGCTTTAACGGCTCTGACACGAGCAGTCGAGATGGTGAATAGTGTTTACATCTGTTTGTGAAGGTTATTTTTGTGTTACGATCAGTGAATGATAAAATTTTCTTGTGTTGTACAGGAGAGCGTGCAGCTCGCGGATGGGTTGACGTTAGTAAAGCAGGCTGACGCGCCCTCTGCGATATCGGAGCCTCGTTTCTTTTCTGGCATGTCTACAGAAGAAAAGATCGATACCATGTTGCGTTCTAAATTCGAGCAGTTGATGAATACTCACACTGTGTCTATGGATTTGGCTTCTGAAGGTAGAGGTAGAGGTACGTTCGTTATTAGGTTCTTTCTTATATAAATATACCTACGTTATTAGTTTGAACTAGAAACAATAATCTTTATTTCCTAATTTCTACGCAGGTAAGAAGGTGATGCCTTATTTATTGCTTGGAATCTTCACGACTCTGAGCATAGTGGGAGGTATGGCTCTGAAGACTTTGGCTGCAATTGCTGGCAAAGCCCTTATCGCCAGTAAGGTGGCTTTGACGATTGCTGGAATAATCGCTCTCAAAAAGCTATTTAGTCACGACGGCAGCCAAGGTGAAACAACATTCCAAGTACACGCAGATGGACACCATAGGTCAGTATGATATAATAAAATCAAGGTTTTAATAATAAAGTAATATTTTATCTTTTCTGACATATTTTCAAAAAAGTCAGGCCTATATTAAACCTTTTGGTCGTTGAGTTGAAATATTTTAGATATGTTATTTTTAATTCCAAATATTTTAATTCTAGTCTTTAATTCGAAGGCGGAATCTTTATGTGGTGAGGCAAGCGAAGCCCGGCGCAATGGATCCTTACCGGTATTATTCGGAGCAGACGACCGCGAGCGCGTAACCTACGCGACTCTAGTCGCCTAGACACGGCGCGGACTCCTCCTGCAATCATCAGAATCTGGTGATAACATTGGATGACTCCGCCGCGCCGGCACCTTACACAAAAATAACCTCAAACCAAAGTACTGTTCATATTGTGAACATCTCTCTTAGACGAATCGGTCGTCCGTTCTCAACTTAAAATCTATGTCAATAAATTATTTAATGTAAATTATTTATTTATGACTGCGGTTGTACTATGTATTATATAATTTATTAAGTGATGTAAGATGTAATAAAAACAAGTTACACATAATATTGTTTAATTCCCAGATATTTCAGTTTCTTTAGTGATAACGGAAATCTACCTAGTCGTTAAGGTAATTTAGATACACGAAAAATAATAATAAAGTTATAAAATATATATTGACACTACTTATAATCGTAACTACCAATTTATTTTAGTCCATATCTAAAGTTTCAATGAAATCAGAATAGCAAATCAATAATATTATAATGACATAACAAAGTTATAACAAATTCAGCTAAAATCATATAAAGTACGCATATTTTTCTGAATATTCAGTCATTCTTATTCATAATTAATATCCATAAATCAATTACAATATAACTATTCTTAACGATAAACTATCGATTGTGTATTATAATATTAGTTATCATGTATCACAGATTCTAATAGATAGTGTTTCAATTAATTACAATACTAACCCGCTTTCTTTATACGCTCTGTTGGAGAGGACCGTAAAATGTGTTGAGATTTTCCGTTAATGTAGGTGCAACGGGTTCGAACGTGGAAAGTAGAAAGTTTCGATCAATTCACTGCACATACACGCATGCCATTAGAACACGTATGCATTTGTTAATATGCAGACTTTTTTTTGTTTCTAATGAATATATGATATCTCGATGTAAGTACTGTCTATATCTAATTACATCCCTACTGTCGATCTACGATTATACAACATTTTTAATATAACCGGGACTTCATAACGGTTGCATCGTATTGAGTTAGCTTCCATTTCCTACGGCAGGGGAGGCGTAGTGGTGGAGCGTTTGTTAGGCTGAGGAAGGTCAGCTCGTTGATTAGCCGTCGGCCATAGTAAAGGCCAACCACAGTGCGCGTTTGTGAGCCCGGATGCTGTTTATAATGCAGATATGTGTTTGCCCAATCGCTGCACGCTACGCTTGCTATATGGCATCGTTAATGCGGCTACTGTCTCTTTGCATACGCAAATATAGGGCGGGCGGCCCGGCGCTGATTAAGCGGTGCGCCGGCGGTCACGTTGGGCACATTTCTGTTCCAGGAATACTGACACTTGATTAGTCTTCCTACTTTCACGTTCATATTGTATGCAGTCTTTTAGTTTTCAATTTTAAACATTTAATTTATGTATCCTATGGGTACCTACAGTAAGTACCTACTTAATTAATTATATGCAATGTCACTAATACCTTATAGATTTAAATAGTATCACCTACGTCTAATAACTGTCTTGAAAAAAAAACTTAGGAATTATGAAAACTTAGAAACTTTTCGTCAAGTCGCTACAAAGAAAGCAATAGATATTACTGAAAAAAATCTGTCTTTAAAAATAATAGAGATACAATAAAATAGGTAGATAGTGGAATAATAATAAAGCGTGGAGATAAAAAATATTGAACAGTATCAGTAAAATAAAAAAAATAGTTTAGACGGAAAATATTTTTTTAGCTAATTTTTAGTCTCAAGATTAGCATGGTTAGATATGTATTAATTGTTGTAGAATTAAAAAGTAAGAAAAAATTTTAAAACTTAAAAGTAAATTGTAATTGAAGTACTCTCTGGTATATTGAATATGTTGAAAAAGAAATTAAAATATTTACATAAATATTAATCTTTATAACAACTTAGATGTAGTTTAACTGAGATGTAGTCCAACTAAGGTAGGAAGAAAAGGTAGTATTAGGGGAGAATCAGGTCACTTTGGCACGCAATGTGCAATGAAAATGAGGCCTATGTTTTAATTTTAGGCGAACAGGTAAATGAAATATCACTTGACACTTTTTTTAATTTACCTCGTATAATAAAGATTAATTAATTTGACTTGGTATATTGTACCGTAAATTTGTAATTATGAAATATGATAATGTTAGAATGTTCATAGCAATGATGCAATTATTTTGCGGCTTTACCATGACAGACCGACACACTTTTGCATTTTTAGTATTAGTATGGATTTCCACTGTGGTTTTTCGATGCACCCTTATCAGTGGTAGTATAGGAACGAGCTAAGAAGAAAAAAACAACATTTACTGATATTTTATTGGAACACTAGGTAAATATGTATGTAGGAAGTATAGAAAGTAATCCAACTATACGGTAGTAAATATATACACACAACAACGAGTGTATGTCTGTCATGAATATTGTAGATGAATGTTGAGAGAGTTCCCACGAGGCAAAGGGACTGTCTAGTGCATTAGCTAATAATATTAGTTATTAACCAATATAGGTGACCGCAGCCCATCTCAAATCTTCAATAGTTGATGGCCGTCTACGTCTCTAATTAGTGGTGCTGTCATGACAGATGTTTGCTCTAATTACTAATTAATTAGGGGTATTGACTATATATATATGTATAAATTAATTGCTATGATATATCGAGGGGATTCCTTTGACTTAATTAATCTTATTAAGTCGAAGGAATTATACATATGACTATAGTGTGTTTATATATTTTTTAAGCATTTTTGTAATTTAGAGGTACGAAATGAAAATAAAGTAGGTTGAATTCGAATAAAAATAATTGAAATTAAATACAGAATTTTCATAACTATATCTTTTTTAGTACTTATATTATTAAAATTTATTTATATTATATTATAGAATGGTGCAAGTGTTTAAGTATATGAATAGTAATGTATAAGAACAACAGTATGATATATAGAATAAAAGTGTTATAATATTATATGCTTCTAAAAATACATTTTTCTCGATTTGTTTATAATTTATAATGTAATTTTACTAGAGAATCTTTTTGAAAAGCAAAGACGAGAGTTGGATATGAGTCGGCCGTCACGGCAGTCCTACCTACAGCGAAGTTACTTTACGGGCGAATGGTCAAAGTATCCGACATAAACCTATTTTGTTCTGTTCTTATATTGGATGTGGGTGCTTCCGCTCCCTTCTTCGCCCGCGCGCTGCCGTCCACTGTCCCTCTAACAGGGTTGTTCATGCCTGTATAAACAGAATATATATATATATATTTATTTATACAAATAAATATAATAATATATTTTTTCGAATTTTTAAGTATGATTCTTTATGTACCTATATAAAGATTATAAATATTGATTTTATAACGGAATACTAATAATAAAAATGCTAAGGATCTACTCTTGCGAAGACCAACTCTTGTCTAGTAGCAGGTCTATATGTGACGGTGGTAGATGTAGGTAAATATAAATGTATTGAGTATATTGGTTTATTGTGTACAGCCCTAGCACTGGGTGGGGTGCTGTGAGGAAGTTTTGCCGGGAATTATGTTGGTACGTGCCAAAGCCATTATTGCTGCGAGAAAAGTTCATCAATTTCATTTGTATCTTCGAACATGCTGTCGGGCCGCAAGCAAAAGCTCCCGTTCTAGAGGATTTAATTTATTTTTTATTGTATAGGTATATAATATGTACACGCTATTAATACATATACTGGTCGGATCTATTCAACTGAATAGAAACTACGTTTCAATTTAGTGGTAGATTTAACTAATTGCTGGTGTTTGTAATGACTTACGGGTGTACATAAAGATATGCTGAACGTATTTAAAATCATAATCTTAATCCTATGTTAAATACAGAGTATAGAACAAATTCACCGCCTGTATCTGTACACTTAGATCTTTTAAACTACGGAACGAATTGAGGAGGAGAAAAGTTTATACGTATAATACGTGTCATATCATAATACAGAAAAGTCGAGAAATTCAAAGATTTGTATTGCACCTGTACGAAGCTGGGGCGGATAACTAGTAAAAATATATTATATATATTATACCTATAGTTGATGTACTCGTAGATATTTAGACATAAAGAACCACCCGATTCGTGTCCACTATACGTACTATTAGGTAGATGTTATTTTTGTGTACTTTAATATAGACTATAGATTAAAGTGTAATGAAGTGAAAGTATAATTTGAAATGTACGCGCTTGTTTGTAATGGAATTAAGAATCTGAAATGAATTTAAAACAGTATATTTATGTAGCTACTCGCCATTTCGATTTCTAATTGTTGCTATTGCTTCTTGATTTTGTTGAAAGTAGTTACAGGTACGAGGGAAATAACGTGCATTTAAACGTTAATAAGTAATTTACTCGTTGGCTCGTACTACACTTCTTTATTACTCTCACTTTAATAATTACGATTGCATTTATGCCAATATTTATAGTTGTTTTCTTTAATGTTTACGATTCATCAAATAAAAAAAAGTACAATGTATATTGTTAATTATTGTAAAATAAATTAATAAAACAGTACATATTTTATTTAAAAAAGATAATATCATCATGTATGTTTAAGAAGGTACGAGAACTTAAATAAAAATTATTTTAGGTATGTGGGTATAATATCAAATTTATAAAAAATAATTTTAAATTTCTTAATCCTTAATTATTGATAATGATCAAGCTTTTCACCGTGATAATCTTTGCAGAAAGCCTACTGTGTGGGTAGTAGCACTCTCATCTATGTGAGCTGTTTACCAGTCTTCTTTAAGAAAATATTTATATAGAATTTTGCAATTACTATGTCAATCTGCCACGGTAGCGGTGGTATACGACTCTCTGCAGTCAGTAGTCTTCCTTCACGAAGGTGGACAGCATATTGGTGGGAACCCAGGTCAGAAATGCTTTGAAGTTCGCGTTTTCGCCTGTTCGCGACTCTATTCCAGCTGCGACACCGTCAATGTCAGGTTACTTTTGGTCCAGATATAGTCGACGATGTCCTCTTTCTTTGTGGCGTAGTGTAAGCGAGATGGGTACGTGGCCGGTGTTGGAGCACGCAACAAGAAGTTGGGCTCAGTCGGTGCAGGGCCACAATGGTTTCGATTGACCATCTTTAAGCGCCTTTTCTTTTGTACCATGACAAAACCATGAGGTCAGCAGACGTTGAATACATAAAGACCATTTTCAGAGCCACTTTAGGCTTATGCTGCTGTGCAGTTATGTGGCCCGTCAGCCTATTTGCTATTCCAATTACAAAAAAAGCCACAGGTACATAACTTTAATACGACATAAAATTGCGTTTTCGATGCGTGTACGCAATTACTATACCAGTGCAGTAGGACAGGGGCTCGGGCACGGTTAAGATGCAGTGAACCGGATTCGCGCGTGCTCAACCTTGAAATATAGTTATGAATTATTGTAATAACGTGTTCTCCCCGTACAATGATTTAGCATACTAAGAGTAGTGCTAGTTTTACTAGCACTACTCTTAGTATGATAACTATGTGGAAGCGTGAGGTGACCGTCAGTTCAACCAAGGGGTATATTAAACTGTAGACACACACCAGTACTGTTTAATAGACAGGATTTTAATATTTTATTTTGTAACGTCTGCGCGACGTGATCATGACGTGAGGTTAGGTTCGACAGTCACAGTACAAATGAGGTAACGAAGGGTATAAAACATGAAAGGAACTACCTACTATAATATATTTTATCGTTTTGTTTGAGGAATAATATTAACATTAACAGTATTCACAGGATTTCGATTGCTCTTAAATCAATTATACGAAATAATTAAAAACTAGTTAATCAGCTATTTTATACTATATTACTTTTTTATTTTATGACGTTTGAAAGTTATCACAATTATTATTGAATCAAATATAACGATATAATCAGATTTTTTTAAAGATAAACAAGGAAGTAACTTTTTAAAAATTATTATACTTTGATTTAGATGACTTTGCATGTATCTATTCTTGTAATATTCCTTTCCACTGTAACCATGCAAACGACTTTCTAAACAGGTAAAGTTCTGGTAAAATTTATATAATATCGAAATTTGATTAAGTATAAAATATACAGTTATTACCACAGTACTACACAATTTTATAATATTTATTTGGGTCCCTATATCTCATAGCCTATGTCGAGTATCTTTTACAATTTAATTGTATTTTGTATTCAAGATTTGTGTGATTGCTTTCCATTAATCATTCTAACACTTTGGCAGATCATGAATGCAGTAGTCGCGGGCCTTGCTAGTGTAGCGTGATCAAATATTTCTATTGCAAACATACCTATGAAAGTTTGCTTTCGATTACAGTGAAAGCGAAATATATAAAAAATATCCATACTGACATTATAAATACGTAACTGTCTGCCTATATCTTGGTATCTTTTTACGACGAAAAGGTTGAACGAATACTAATGAAATTTTATACGAAAATAGATTATAGAAAGTCCCGTCAAGGGTATAGGATAAGATTTAGGTTATTTTTTATCAAAAAAATAATCTGGAAGAGGTTGAATAAGGGATGAAATTTGTGCTAACGAAGTAGTGGGTGAACGCTGTACATAGCAATTAATTAGATTTGGGAATTTCCTGAGATTATCATGTTTTAGGATATAATTTCAACATCATCACCAAGTAAAGCCTGTTGATATTCATATATGCTTGGAAGAAAAATCCGAATGAGTGAAAAACATCTACTATTCAACTTCTATGAATATAATCACATGAATGTAATAAAATAGATATATAGTATAAGATTTTGTTATGTTCTTTGTCAACACTACAGTTTTTTAATTTTAATGTTTTTTTATTATAATGAAAAATACCATAGAAAATTATTACAAACCTGGAATACTGAGATTAATATTTAAGTGTATGAATAAAATACGTTGCGTCAGTTAATAGAGTTGTAATCGATTGCTTATTAAGTATAATGTCACTGATGATGTATTAGGTACCTATTAGATAAAGTTGCTTCCTCGACAGAGGTGTAAAAAGTAGCGGAACATACGAACGAATGGTGCCAATGAACGTTAATGTTTCTAATAGAGCATGCGAGCCATATACCTGACACTATTCAATCAGAATCGTTCCGTTAGTCATATTGGCATGGATATTCATTTTTATTTGTATAAAATTCAAACATTTATGTAAGTGCATACTCATTTGTAAAGAATAAGAGCGAAGTTTCATATCAATCTGTTTACATTCCGATCTGAAGGCAGATTAAATTCATCAGAAATGTCTTTAGTAGACTTACATAACGGGAGGAATTTTCATTTCATTTTTTTATTTAATACGCTAATATTAACATAATATAAATGTACACATACTCGTACATATATGGCAAACTTAATAGCTAAGGGCGTTCATAGAGATAACGGAGAAAGTTTTCATAACCTAATACATTACAATTCGTAATAGAACAATAATTAAAATGATGTTGTCTAAGATAAATACATATTTAATAATAATATACTACAATATGTATTATCCAGATGGGGTAGTCATAGATATTGCTGTAGACATTGGTGAACGCAACATATATATAATAAATTTGGTATAAGTAAATATATCCAATAATTTGTACTGACTAATTCACCAAAGCTCAGCCTGTAATCAGGATATTGTATGAATGGTTCTTCAGAATCT
Organism: Achroia grisella; assembly: GCF_030625045.1. NCBI lineage: Eukaryota > Metazoa > Arthropoda > Insecta > Lepidoptera > Pyralidae > Achroia > Achroia grisella. Next base: position 863,795 of record NW_026713061.1, read on the forward strand.
TTTAATATCCGATCATTGTATCGTATTGTTACAGAGCTCCAATTAGCAGTGGCTGTAAGGTAGTCAGGTGGTTATAGGCAGTAGCAACTACATCCAAACTGGCTAGACCTCCCAGGGCGACCAACTAGTACACTTGATTGATGTCTGTTCATACATTGTAATTCTACTCTGTACGTAATAGAGTTCTTTATTGTCTAACGCGGCGTACATTTCTAATCTAGTACAACGCAGTCCCCCTGGTCGCCAGCGCGCCAGCACGACCATCATTATGTGTCATTAGTTTTGCGACACTGACCAAATGACTGGTCTGCGATATCGAATGACTCATTCTGTCCGTGATTAGCTTCTCTGGTTTTCTCGATGTACATACATGTACGATTGAAATGGCTTTTAGCACACATATTAGGTTATGAAATTATTTTTCATAATAGTTATTTTTTACCTTTAATAATATAGTATGTCAAATACTGTTACTTAAGATTAACAGAATTGTTGATTTATCTTATTGATTTTGAAAAAGTATTTCATATAGTGAGAAAAACACGAAACGACAGTCAAACAGTAGTACTCTAAAGTTATCTCCAATGTGTTTGTTATCAATTCGTTATAAATTACTAGCTGTTACCTGCGACTTCGTCTGATTTTTATGAGTTTAAAGATGTCTATAACCGTCTTGTATAGCCTACGCGGACTCATAAATATATCATTAAAATGCGTTCAACTGTTGAAAACGTAAGAGATGGACACAGACTCATTTTCTCATTTATATTAATATTTTTTTTGTGTTTATGTACCAATCACTAATATGTATCTATTTAGTTGGATTGGCTCAGAAAAAGTTACGAGGCGTTATGTACCTACTCAGCAAATGTTCGGCCGCTCTAATTATACGATAAATTTCACTTAGTAAGATCAACGAGATGTTATTGGAAATTTGCCATTACTTATCGTCTATATAGAGATAGGTACATGCAGTACCGCGGGGTGAGGACCCTCTTAAGTGATGCTTTTCGGGAAATTAAAGTACTGATAGAAACGACAAAGGGAATTACATTTATCGATAGTAGTCTTATTTAGTTTTCCTACATAAAAAATATATGTAATACACTAGTGTTCAAATGATCAGAAATGCATAGTTAATCTATTGGGGGCCTGTGCATATAATAATTTGAAGAAGTATTTAATTAACGGTCATTTATAATCAGAGGCATGTCTAATTAAGCAGGTTTTAACAACAAAGTAACCAATTACACGCACGGCTAACGAGAGCGCGCGCTGAGTGGCGCGTGGCGGCAGCTCTATGTTACGTAGTCTGTAGAGCCTCTACGGCGAGCAATGCAAAGCGTACATCTGAAGGAAAACGTTTCATTCCCGCCGGAATATAATCGTCCGGTCGTAATTTATATTGTCTGCTGCAGAGGCGAGTCCCGCTGCACATTCATTTATTTTATGTGCCATTTACAATTGTCGGTCGATGGTCAAGGGAGCGGGTGAAGGCGGAGGGATGGAGGCCATGCGGGGCGGGGAGGGTTCCGGACGAAGTTGCCTTCGCATTATAAAACCGTGCGGTCATCTGCGAACTCCGTAATGGTATTTGTAATAGGGCCGCATGAATTGTGATGACCGACCGGCGCCGAACACATGGGCCTGATGGTTTATTTATAAGATTAATTTGACCGCATCCAACGGTAGGATGCCTTCAGTATACCGGATACATGTGTATTCATACGTAAAAGTAGCGATGGCATAATATCTTCTGATTTAAATGATTTGGTTTACATAGCAATATACTATAATCAGTATAAATACATAGTTATAAAATAATGTATTTCAAGCAATATTTTTTAATTTCAATATCTTGGTTCAGTAGGCATATCATAGTATTCAGACCATCTTCAAGTGTATTACACTTGAAGATGGTCTGAATACTATGATATAATATTAACGAAACATTTTTAAAATTGCATTTCAATTAAAATTAAACTTCGGTAATTATATACGTAGTTAAAAACTGAAATGTGATATAAAATGTACTACATTCAGTCGAAGAAAGTGTCTATTTAGATGTAATGCAAGGCGTGAATTGACTGATATGTAGTTTTGTAGTTCTAAAATAACACGTGTATGTCAAACGTATAAAAAGTTTTATTACCTTATTTTTACACGAGTTACTTTCTTAATTTGAATATAAATGACAAAACACTATAATAGTTAAAACAGTTCTTTATTTTATAATATATCATATATAAATATTATAATTTGCAGTAAAAGTATTAAATAAATGAACCCTTATTCTATGGTGCATGGCGATTGGCGGCGGCCAAGAGGCTGAGTGGCTCTGTATTCTTTTGTTTTTAATTATAACGCCAGCGACTGTGGGGTGTGGGCCCCCCGCTAAGTTTCTGGTGGAGGTGCTTTCTTGTTAAGTCGGCCGGGTGCTCGCCTCCTACGTGCTTCGGCCATTCATTTCGTGGAAACTTATAACCTGACCCGCGTACTTATGAGCGTCGCCAATAAATATAGCGATGACCGGAGGCACGCTACGGTCCTTTTCGGACGTGGCCGTCTTCCTACAGGAGGAGAGGGATGGAAGGCTGCCCGTGGCGAGGCATTGTTAGCTAAATATCTAGGTGGTCAGTTGGGCGGACGGGGCCTGGGAGGGTAGAAGACGGGCGGGGCGGCGGACGTGCGGGCCCGGCGCGGCGCCGGCCGATGTATTGAGCGCGTATTGCAGACGCGGTCACGCGCTGCAATATTGCGTTCGCTGTGCGATATTGCCCCTCAGTAACTCAATTTGATAAATTGTGCAAAGTTTCACAAGTCGAGCATTGCCATGAATTCTATTGACGTGATGCTGAATATAATGAAACATTTCAGGCACTTCATGCATTTCTAATATATGCACTTACAGTCTGACTAAATTTAAAGAAGTGTGTACATTGTACCTACATATGTACTGATTCCGTGACTCCAGTCAATTTGAAACATTTGCAATTTTTATAAATAATTCAATGCAAGACAATATTAAATGTTTATTATTTTATTTTATACTAATTATGACCATTTAAACAAGTGCATTGTTTTTTTTAAAGAGAAAGTACTTGAAAATAAGTTTTTCTTATCTTGAATAGTGTTATATATATTACTAAGAGGTAGCTGCTAGTTGAGAAATATTGCATTGAATAATAAACAGTTGTTTTTTTCTATATCTACTCAGAATTTTACACATCTCTAGTAATAGTAATATAAAATATCTATTTGTGTTCATTGCCTAACGTTGGGTTTTAGTTTCTTACAATAAACTGTCTCCATATCATGTTATTATATTAAGTAGTACGTAATTTTTTCGTGCTAGAATTAGCTAGAAATATTTGATTTGAACAAGATACTTATATTGATTAAAACACTTATTTTATATATATATTAAAAATTATTTATAAGTGGTATATTTTAAAATAAATACTTTATAACTAAATCAACTCCATACAAATCCAAAATATTCCATTACGTTTTCAGTTATATACTGTTGACAGAAATTGAAAAGGCTGTTTCCGGTGCAGCTCAAACGGCAAATCGCGAGGGCTGAATGCGGGTTGCGTGTGACCGCGGCTTCGTCCGGGAAAATGATTTATATTGTTTGTGTAGCGGTGGCATGGAGTGGGGGGCAGTGGAGGCGGCTTTCTCAAGCAGATCCAGTCCACTGCAGATATGGGCGAGTATTATTATTGATCCAGCTTGGGCGGTCGGCATTTCCTACCGCTCATACTCGGCGGGCGGGGGCGCCTGCCCTCTTCCCGACATATTTATTGAGGCGCGTGTCTCGACCATACGAATGTAATATACGAACAAAATAAGATTACTGTGTGACCTCATTCAATTAATATTATATAAAAGTAATTATTGTTATTATATTTAGACCTAGGTATATCAACATCTTTATTTTGTGAAAGTATATATGTATATGTTATGTAACTTTAATTGTAATTGAAAAATTAACTCAGTTATTTTTGTGTTTATTAATTATATATTTATATACATGGAACGTATATGATCTTACATATATAGAAATTATATACAGTAAACAATACTATACTTTAGTACAGCCATAAAATAGGAATAAATAAGTACAGAATGTATGGAAGGAATAATGCCAAATATTTTATCTTAACGTATTTTTTTCGAGTTGTAAAACTTAAGCATGAAATATATTGCAGTAACGTTTAATGAGAGTCGAGGGGCGCAGGGCAGGCATCTCAACCCTCCGCCAATCCGGGTTCGTTATGATATTATATCAGGCATATTGGCCAATGGCGAGCCGTTATGATATTGTAGGCGGGCGGCGGAAGTGCAGTTTTTCCTCGTTGGGCGCCAGCTTATGTTATTATATTGTGTTATGATTATAACAGGGGTGAAAGGCCTCCAATCGTAAATTACATGGATTGTATGATCCTTAACTTATCATCCATTAAGGTAGTTGATTGTAGAGTCGGTATATAATACGTAATATAATAATTTTAAAAGTTAAGTTACTGGTATATTTTGGTCCTTTATGTATGGTTTCTAGGTTTCAATATTATATATAGAATCGGATGATTATCAATACGGATAATCATCCGATATTGGAGAAAGTTTCTGGAAATACTCCTGTTGTACAAACGTCATTTTTCAGATAAAATTCAGCAAATGTGAAATTTACGAGATATTTTAAAATTTAGCATAATTATGATTGTCATTGTCACGCAATCCATAGAGTTTAAAAAATGTGTACGCATCTTGAAAATTGGTTATCACTAAGTGTAATTTATTAAGCAATTAGATAAAAAAGTCAATAGATACGAAAATTGAGAAAAGGTCAATAACATAAAATTAACAAACGTCTGTCGATTGAACAAAAAATAAAACCTATCAAAGTTGAAGCTATGGTGTAGCATCTACCAATGTAGTTAAAGTTTATTTTACAACTTAAAGTTTTTAGAAGTAAGTAGGTAAAACTCGTAGAAACAAGTCCGCAATTCCTTCGTATGGCTCTTAAGATGTTATTCTGTCACTTTCCATCGATATCACATCTTCCCTTTCATTTCGAAACGGGAGGACGTTTGATTTTATAGGTATTTGCCGATTTTCCACAATCGTGACTTGAAACCTTGATACGGATATGTAGCGCAGTTTTTGTCGATGTATGTACATTTAAATTACTTCTTTTAAATATAGTATTCCTCCTACAAGGTACAAGTTTATTTATCACAAAATTTCACAAATTGTTAATATTAGAAGGTACTTGAGTGAAGTAGTCATATTTTAATAACAGTTATTTGCCCTTAGTATTTAATTAGTAAGATAAGTTGATACAGATATATGTAGTACTTGGAGAACAGCAATTACTGATCCAAGAAAATACAGCTCAGAGCCAGAATCAAATGGAAGTAATAATACAGTACCTAATAGTACGTAACTAGAATTGAAAAAAGCAAAAGATATTGGATGTTGCAAATGAATGACATAAAAGCGTATTAAATTAAACGGCGTCCTTGTTCAGCAAATGAGTAGATAATAAAACGATAATAAACAAGCGCCTTTGTAACAAACTATAACAGATCGGTAATTGCTTCCACGATGCCTCCTCGCGTTATTACGCCTTTTACGACGCCGTATGGGGCGAATAAAACATTTTTACGAGCGGCCATGGGTACTATCATACATACATACAGACATCAATATGTGTCCGCGCAGGTAATAAACAAACTATATGCTCTTATAGGTATATTTTTTGCAGTTATCTAATATAGCAGTGCATTAACTAGTATATATCCACATATTTTCGTCTGTATTATGAACTTAAACATATTTTGACGGAGTCAAGTATACTTTAAAAGTTATTGTATTACAGAAGATAGCTACAAATGTTGCTCTTAAATGGTGTACTTAAAGTGTTCATTACTGATGTGTCATACTGCCTGCATTATTTCATAATACAAATATCTAGAAAGTCGACGTGAGTGATGAGGTAGTGAGTGTTTCGTTAAGGAGAATACGTTTGAGTGCACATGGCTTCGGTCACTCAAATAGATTGAATCATAGAGTATGGCGTCCCACTGCGCTAAACAATTATAGGTACAAAATGAATAAAGTATCAACCGTCTTTCTTCGCATTCTGTTACCGTTTCATGTCCGCCGACTTTTTCTTTGTCATCCACTGTACACTTGTAATGTAACATTTGCCGAACGTGGATACAATATACATTTTTTTTTATTTTTTACTCTGGGGACACTTTTTCGACCCTCGTCCGAGCGGCCTCTTTGAAAAGTGGACATCGGAACGCGAGGGAAGGAGCCCCCGAGGACACCGGACAGAAAATGCGTTGTAAACATTGCGACTACATTCAATTTCCCGTCATTTTTCAAACTGATAAATAATTCTGTCATCGAACGCTTGGACAGGGGTCGCTCGCTATGAAGTGATTGTCGACGGAAGGACGCCGTAAAAAATAGCGGCCGATGAGACTCGGCCTCCGCTCCGTATGTGTGCGATAAATTTCTTTTTTATTATCAGATATCGAGGGACTCGGGAATCGAATAAAGCGCTCATATTTAATTCATAAGATACCGGCCATATAGCACTAGCCAGAACTATTTTATTTAAGATGTTGAAAGATTACGGACACTAGGCCCGTGTGTTATGTTTGGTTATAAAATGTACCCACTGTTTATGTTATGGGTTTCAAATGATCACGGAGGACACCTAGAGCTGCAATGGTAACGTGTGGCTTTCTCTAATAAAGTCTAGATTTATGTTAGTCAGTTAGATAAATTCTGTAAAATGTATGTTATAAATATACTTGTATATATTTCTACTATAAGATAAGATGTCAGTAATTCGATGATAAATATAATAATTTATGTCAACATTAGGCAATCCACACACCTCCATCATCTTAAGCAAAGGGGGGCTTATGTTGTATATGGAATTAAACAAATGATAGAACCACATTTTTTTTAAACACGTACAGATTAATAATACAAATACGTTTTAATATAATATTATATTTTTTAAGGTTTTTAATTTTAGGTTCTTAGTTGTACAATTAAGATAAGTCAATAATAATAATAAATTTGAATTAGAGTTGAAAAGGAAAAAAAAAATGGGTATTTAAATTAATATAATTTTCCCATCCTGTCTGGAATCGAACCAGAGAATATCTAATAAAATAAGACTGTCTGATAAACATCGAGATCACCGAAACCGGCATTAAAATACGAGCCTTACATAACACAGATATTTAAGACTTCCCAGTCTAACTTACATATCTTCGTACGAAAAAAGTAGTTAATAATATGGGTAAATGAAATATGTAAGTAGAGTACATTTAAAATTATCAAACGGTGGATCATTGATATCAATTTTTCAATTTAATATAATGGATCCGCTCTAAATGTCCGGCAGATGTGTTCAATACATTTACGGTGTCCACGGCAAGAGGCTGAGGGTCACTCGCAGTATTAAATAACTCTCCGACAGCTAAATGAGTAGGGGACGCGCGTAATGCCACTCGCTAGTGTTATTCTGCGCTTTTCGTATTTCATTCGTCGGTGCTGGGCGGCGGGCGGGCGGTGAGTCGTGCCCGAATGTATCTTAAATAGTTTAACGTGAAATTCTCATTTTTTTGGAATGCTCGCAACCGTGTACCAACATATTTTATCCTTGTTACCGCATTTTCGCTCTTCTATTACTGATTACGAATTCAGTATTGTACTCGTTTCATTAATTTATGTAAACACTATCTGAAAAGTGGATTGATGTCCATTCTTCAGGTACGCACCACTGTTTACAACGACTTGTTGAGCCGCTAAAGTGCAAAAAGGTAATAAGTAAACTGAAATAAGTGTCTTTTAAGTTTTTGATATTTACTAATATCAAATAATAAAGAGATATCTAATTTTTAACAGAACCTTGAACTTTATAAATGTAGATTGATTCTGTTACTTTTTTATTTATTTTTTTGGTTAAAATAATGGGAATAGACTCAGAAATAGAGCCTCATATTGGGTTTTTAATTTAAAACGTGTAGGTAGTTATTTTTAATACTTTACGGATGTTTATCTTGTATGTAATTTAAGGCATTAATATCAATCCTATTCCTAAAAATATGTTGATGAAAAATACTAATTATTTATCAGCTTATCATCATTTCGGCTACTATTAGCATTAGATAGAATTTTTCCAGAGTTTCATATTTATGTATTAATAAGAAAATATAATTAATATTAATGAATATGATAAAGCAGAGAGTTTGCAACTGGACTTCCAGTTTCGATACAAGATAGAACCAGTAATTTGTCTTTGCAACACAATTAAGGTTATTGCTCTATGAAGTTGAGGTCGTTTTTCACTATATTTAACTATACAAGATTACTGACCCTTACAAGACCCTTTCTTTACTTACTATTATCATTTCTGCAAACCTGGTTAATAACCTTTCCCAATCAAGCAATTACCTTTCAATGCCTTGGTCGAGTGTCTTGAGTAGGCATGCTCACTAAAATGTCAAGAAATGTGATGGCGTGGTAGGCCGGTTCATTGGGTTCTCTAAAATTTGGTTTAGCACAGTGATGGCTGGGTCATCATCATCGGCTATATACGTGAACAAGTCCATCTTGTTGGAGTCTGGTCTGCTCTCACTATGACTGATTAAATCTTATGTATTTAATATTTTGACCTTAATAAATTAGTGCTAGTTGGTAGTTTGTATGTAAAGTTCCAACGATTCAATGACGCGCAAGTTTCTCGTTCTTCTTATAATGAGACAGCTTCCCGAATGATTTATTTGAATAAATTTTCTATTCTATTCTAATATAGTTTTTTCTGGAAATTATATTGGTCAATGCTTGTTGAATTCACCACGATTAGCAATTTCAATATATAAAATATAGTTATTCAAGGAGCTCCGCTCATGTACACCATTAGCACAGGCAATGACATGATACTACCGTCATTCTTAAAAAAATGTATTTCAAATTTTGTTTTGTAAAATATACATTATTTATAGAAATTGTATAAATCTAAAAAAATGTATTCAAAATCCGCGCGGCGATCGTCGAGAAACAAGTCTGATAGGAACTTAGTTTATATTTTATTCATACATTGTATTGTTGGAATATCAATTGCCTCGCCCGCCGGTAGGTAAAGGGTACATTTCCAATCCGCACGGGATTCACTTAGATTTGAAGGAAAATAGATTTCGATTTCCAAAGCTGCGACAAAGCAATCCGATATATTTTTCAGACAGATATTGCCAGCGATTTCTTTTGAGCTTTGAAATATAGGGAGAGAATTTAAAAGATTCCGTATATGTTTCTGCTCATGCGAAGCCTTCATGTATTTTTGGTTTTCCATGTAGGTATTAGGAGATTATGGAAATGAGAAATTTTTTTATACACCACTCAACTTTAATTTTGGGTGTAATGGTAATTATTAGTAAAAGTGATTCTGTTTACTACGTGGACTTGAACCATTAAATAAAATTCATTATTTTTTAGGATTAGGGCGTGTCCTAATTATGCATTTGTATTAGATTAATTATGATTATTATACGTGGTGCCCGCGATTGATTTGTAAATCACTATCTGTTGATTGTAATGGAAGAAAGAAGATTAATTTATAAAAACACTGATTGCAGTATATCTACTATTAATAAATTTAACGACTTCCATAGTCCAGAGAGTTTGTATTATTGAAGTCCCAGCCTCGACTTCTGGTTGAGCCTATTAAAAAAATAAGTTTCTGACTTATATATATTATATTATATATACTATATAATTCTGTCTCCATGCGTACATCTAGTTGCTGATATCTGACACCTTATGTATATTGTATTTCATAGTCTCGAAGGAACCAATGGCTTTCCTATGCTGGCCATTCTATGTTATGGAATATATATTATTTATTTATCTATTTCAGGCTACTAATGGCCCATATTATAAATACTTTATAGACTAACTTACGTATGTAATAATATTGGGTGGGAGGTCAGGCAATTGATGAGGTTGCATTGAATTTATATACTATTTGCATACTATTTTAAATGTAAGATAAAATTGAAAAATATGCCGAACCGAAACGAACTGTTCGTATGTTAATAATTTTTCAAGTAAATACGTATGTAGTTTAATAGGGGTCAACATATAACGTAAAGAAAACTTTCAAAAATACTCTTAAGGAGATATAATGCATTTTGTATTTGCGTAAAAAATAATACACGATTTCTATGCTATTTTATCAATTATTTTTTTTATTTAATAATATACGGTGCTTATGGATGATATTTTAATTGTTATTGTTTAATTTTATAATTAATGGATGGCAATCTACAAATGTACATGCGTACGAAGTCGCGAGCACCACTAGTTAATAATGTATTTAAAAAAAATACAATAAAAGGTGTTCACAATAGTAAAAATTTCTCTATGTAAGCATGTATAAACACAGATAACAGACTGATTTCATCCCCAAGGCTAAATAATTGCGTATCGAGTAAACAACGAGTGACTGAGAGGTAAAGGTACCTGCAGAAAGGTCATTGCCATTTAAAAATGGAGACGGGTTGTTTCCTCTTTTTAATTTTGGCTGCCAGACAATGCACTAAAGGAAAACATTAAAGGGGAGACCTCCGACCCCTTTTCGATCTGATTAATTTATTATGTTCTTTGTTTCTATTTTGATTTTGGTTACCCAAAATGAATAAAGGAAGTAATAAACGTATCTGTATACATTAATAATTATTATTTAAATTACAAAAATAATTAGATGTTTCAACATCTAAAACATGCTATGGATCTTAATGGACAATGAATTATAGTTAGTGAAAACGTAATGTAAGTATGATAGAAACATGTTTAAAGACGACTTCTGAGAACTGGAATAAGGAAAATGATGAATTTAAACAGTTTTTCTTTACGATGAGTCATCGTGTGTATAAAAGTTTCTGGGTTTGAGATTTAAAACTTAGCGTCTATGTGTTTAAGTATATATCGATGATTAGATATCTACAGTAATAGTTTTAAAAACTTGAGAACCTTAATCTAAATTGAAAATTAATCAAACTAGATTAGACTTTAAAATCATCCCAAAAGACATCTAACTTTTGGGATGATTTTTAATATGCTTTGTAGGTATCAGTTTTATGGTTTTTGGCTTACTGGGATGTTATTGGTTATGTACTCAGTGCATATAATATAAATACAATAGCCTAAGTAAACGCATAACTTATGTATCAAACCCGTAAAAGTATCACTCGTGCAATATAAAAGTTAACGACACAAGAAAACGCGTTTTCCACAACATTAAAGATAACAACAATACGGGGGCGAGCGAGTGTAGAGCCTCCACGAGGGTGGCGGGCGGGGGTCGAGAAAAATTCAATATTAATATGAAGGAGGTGCGAGTGAGATATGTTTGTCGTCTCGCTTGCGCGGCCAATGGCGAGCCCTGCCGCCGCTGCGATATGATGAATTTATGGATGTAATAAAAGCGAGGTGCGCGATTGGAGGAGCGGTCAGGGAGAGCTTATTTTCTTTATTTTCATATTTGGAATGTCGGTCTTAAGTCGCTTGGAGTTTCATGAGGACGTTGGACATTTCTATTCTGGGGCAATGACGTGGTTCACTCCCCGTACAGATGATTTATGGACTTACATAAACGATCCAGATTACATAATAATACATAGTACATGTGGCAATGTAGTCACAATTTTGAGGACAGTGGAGGTTCTGCGGCGTAGTTGAAGGGGCACTCGTCTTACAAAGGCTCGTAACTGGCAGTTGATTGAAGCGTGAACGACGCTCGACCGCCGGTCGGGGTTTCTTTCTTGATTTGCTACTCGAGTGGCCGAGACGACACTTCTATTTGCATGAGTTGATTTTAGGAATTGTGTCTCGGATTTTACCTGTAAACAATTCTATGTTAGCAATCAACCTCTACTTCTATTCTATATTTCTAATATTAAAATATCTTAGGTATAAATTATGAAGATTATTTACATCTAAATTAGGAAAATACATCATGTAGAAAATTTATATGATATTATTTTATTAAGTGCCTACTAATATTATGGGGAAAACAGGTATTATTTTTTAACAAGTTAACAACACAACTAATGTTCCTGCTTTTTTAAATACTCTATATTATCTTTTGTCAATCAATGAATTGTTCTGGATACATAGAAAAATTCGTAGGAAATTCTATGTAAGATATATAAATAGCAATGTATGTAGTTGGGGCTTATATAACGTGTCAGTATATGTGATGGCAATTGATACCGCCAATAAGTACAAGGCTTGAGAGATAGAAAAGAGTTCAAAAGGTAGTACAAGGCCTGACAGCAGCAAAGACAACGCAGACAAAATAAATAGGAGGGCGGCAGTGTGCGGCGAGCCAGCCAGGCGGAAGTATTGGGGATCTGCTACGAGCGCACAGTTTTGAAGTCCAATTATATACAGGTGGCACGAACCGGGTGAGCCATGTCGGCGACACGTCGAACTCTGTGCCATCTACTGTCTACCTTTACATGTTATAGTTATAGTTCACATTACAATTGAAATGGTAGTATTAGGAATTTCAATATATATTTAGTACTCGATGTCATCATATATCATCTTATAGAGTAAAGAAAAGTTTTCATTTGTCTGTTTCTTTTTAATCATGCACAGCATCATCAACAGTTTTTGATACGGATTGCTAAAAAAATATATTTTCGAGAATTTCCTTACAAAGGTTTGTATTTATGTATGTATAAATATGCTGTATTTATCATTTAGTACCTATATATATATATATATACTTATGGAACTGCGTGTGAATACATATCTATCTTTCTTTAATAGTTGATAATGTAATGGTACACCCGCCTACAATAACAGGTTGGCTATAGTGGAGGTTCATTAAATGGCCATAAAGATAGTTTAGCCCATTGTGATGTCATCGTAGTTTTTCAGGGATGATCGTGTGGAGGTCGACCTGATGGTACACATTTTTTATGTAATGGATTTTTATTGTAAGAACAGCACTCCATAGTTCTGTTCATGTAGTTTGATATAGGCGACGGATCGGATAATTTTCGATAATGATACTCATGAGTTGCCGGTTCCGTTCTGTAAATGTTCTTAATGCCTGAGGTAAGACATAGACGTCTTTTCACAATCTGTCTATTTTGATAAATAAAATACATATAATACTAAATCCAAAAAAAAATACTCATATGTATAGTCGATATCTAGGTACTAAGTATTATGTCACAGATGAATTTACAATGTCAGCTTCTGGTTAACTCCAATAGGGCTCAGAGCATAAGCAGTAGTGGCTTTGATAAACGTGTTGCCCCTTTTAAACTTAAGCCTCTAGTGTTGGAAACTGTACCTATTGATAAGGTTTCAGAACAAAACCACGTCGATGAAAATGATGCTTTGTGATAAACTAGTGGTCAAACCCTGCTTGTCTATGACTTTATGTGTTTCGTATATGTTTACATAATATACAGCCTATGTCTATCTGAAATAATTAACCTTAAAAACTGTGAATTATGTAAGAATTTCTCAAATCTGTGAAATGGTTTTAGAGATTCTTCTCTTCGTAAGAAAATGTATACTAATAATAATAATATACTCGTAATAATAGTAGGTATATGTAGATAAAACAGTTCGTAAGCAAAACAGGAAGATATGCCTATAAATAATTATTAGTACCTAAATTTTGCCCGGATGATTTGACTGTACAGTACATTAATAAAACTTGTACCATATAAATTTAATAAATTTTTTAAAATAGCGTAAAAGTTTTTATCTTGAGTATCGTTTAATTGCTCCCACGGGCCCATATCTTTCTTGTATTTGATTTCTACACAACATAATATTATTGTATTACTATTTATAAATTATGTAATATTTCTCTACCTTTTATATTTTAGTTTTGGTTTCGTCTTAATAGTTTGAACCTCACAAAGTTGTTTATTAGATGATAACGTCAATGGCGGTAAATATTTCTACTCGTTGGAATAATCAGAAAATAATATATATGTTTTCACTATTAAAGTGGCATGCAAATTACATTAATAATTAAAATAATTTAGAATAAAAATATATCTCCTATTTGGCTGACAAAGACTAATTTAACACTATTTTGGCAAGACCTTATATTATACTAATGTAACGACAATATTACATACGCATGTGAAAAGGCTTAAATTTATCTCCGATAAAAGTTATCAACAATCACAACTCCCGTGTACGGCACATAAAAACAACACTCGTACACACGAGTAGGTAGGCAAAGGCGAACACTTCAGCGAGCAGTGTAGTAGAGTACAAAAGGCGAAGTTTTCCCCGCAGCGAGATTCCTTTTTCTTTGTTTGGTGTATTTATTGTAAATCTACTCATACCAACCGCCGCGCCCGCGCCCACGTACGCTCCCGCTCACGCGCCCGCTCTCCGCCCGCTCGCGTCCGCCCGCTCCACTAGCCGCCCGTTACAAGTATTTCAGCATAACTTTTGGCTCAAGTACCTCGTGTATCCACTGTTGGCAACATTCTTTATGAAACGCTTGTTATGTGTACTTACTGTGTATTTTATTGTGAAAATTTGAATACATATACTATACGAGCTATGGGAATCCAGTAAATAATATCCTATTGAAGGGACATCTTCCTATGGAATGAGAGACGTTCTTTACGAATGATAGAGCATATTATTATTACAACTTATGTTAATTTTGTCTTTCGCGACAATAGTGTCTATTTCATCCGTAAGTGTTCTTCAAGGTTAGTACGGCGCGTAAGTCACAGCGTCTCGCTTCGCACTGAGAAGAACATCATAACATAATAATATGCAGAAGAGAATAGTGATCTAATAGTGACCTTGCGGTTTTATTTCTATCGCTTCAGAGTTTAATTTTGTGCATCTCAATTCGATTATCACATTCAATGGAAACAAGTAATCGATTCATAGTACACATTAGTATTTAAGCGAAATAATTTAAATTAATAAGCCTGTTTCCTTTCGACTATAAATCTCAATTATAGCTCAGAAAATACGTGAACTAAGCGTCTACGACCACAATTTACGAGCGTATAGATATGTACGAGTACATATTTCATAATATTGTTGTACTAGTATGTATGGAAAATTTAATAGTAATGTAATAAATAATTTAATAATAAGATAAACGAAAAGCAATTTGCATAATGTCAAATTTTTTCTTTTTAAATAAGAAAATAAGTATGCAAATTTTAAATACCTACAGTACATTATGTATAAGAACCTTTAAACAATATAAATTTCGAAAATTCAAGATGATATAGAATAACAAGAATAATATTTTTAATTGACTAAATAAATAAGATATGGTTGCCACTTTCTATCTGATAAGCAGTCAGCTTGTTATTCTAATTACATAAATAAATATAGTGTAGGTATAATTACACATTTACATTATTCGCATAATTACAAAAAAATCATATTACGTCTGAGGGTATCGCGTAATAATATTTTTGGTGTTTACTGGACTATGTATTCATTATGTTTCCACTAACCTAACAACATAATGTTGGAAAAATCTTAATGAACACACATAGTGCAGTAAAAGCAGCGCGGTGAAGCCCGTAGCGCCTCGTTAATATGATTTGCTGTACCGCCGCTGCGCACGTCGACGCTCGTGACATTTTAACCAAGTTAATAAACTTGCAGTACTCACGTTTCGCAGAATTTTAGTTATTCACACTACTGTAAATATATCAAGTATTTACGGTTTCTCTTTATATTAAAAACACTGAACATAATGCATGTTTTTTGATGTTTTTAGAAGTGAAAATTGTGTAGATCGCGTTGTCTAAATCTCTTTACGAGTTTACTAGTTTAGAATTTGTATATGGAAAAAGTTATAATAATTATTCAAATTATATAAGTAGTAAATGAATAATTATATTCAAAGTTGTACAAATATATAAAATCAGATACTTGATGGACACACACATATATAAATACTCAACAAGTTAAAATAAAATTCTTAAAATAATAATAATTATGATAAAATAAAGTAACTTAACATTATTACTTTTATTAAATATTCGCTAATAATAATTATTTAAGCTTATAGCAGATCCGTCACCTGACAACGTCAAATTTTGTCGGTGTACTTTAGGTACAACAAGGTCCAAATGTACAGTTTTTATTATGATAATGTTTCCTTACGACATAACATAAAGGCCCATTAGAGTCCGATGCGGCTACGGGAAGTGCTACAGAAGACGTGTAGTGGGCAGGGGGACGGTGGAGGTCCAGTCTTGAAGATACTTAAGGGGGTGTGCCCCCTCCTTCGGTGCCGGACGACTTGCTTATTCTATCAAGCGTGGTACACACGCGCGCATCTGCACCGACACATCCGCACACATCCGCGAGGCATTATACCGCCGGCCACCACTCTACTGTGTCAATACAATACACTCTCTTCGGCTGGACTTAGATTATTTAGAAAGCACTTGTAACGCTCATATAAGAAGCGCCGCGGAAGACGTATTCCACGTCACAATGGCTGGTACGTGTCCGCCGGCCCTGGGACGGGATACTACGAAAAGATTACGATCCTAAAAAAACAGCGTCCACTTGCTTAAGTATTGGTATACATATATAGCTAATATTCTTTGTACAATTGACTTTGCAAAGGTGATTTAGTATCTTTTTATTTGTGTTTCTCTTTTTCGGTATAGATAATAATGTAATAAGTGTTGTTTAAAAAACACTAAAGGAAAGGCACTTAAAGCTTATCATATTTAAATACTTAGGCTAAGTACTCAAATGCATTAAACATAACAGGGAAAGACCATCACAGTCATATCAACTGTCAAGAGGAGAGGGCACTCGTGAGAGTTCACCACTGGACGCGGATTATCCTCTACGCAGCTACGATGTAGCGCCTGCCTACGCACGTTGTATTATATTCTACATTGCAATATGTTTGTCTGTGGAAACATTTAGTATGCATTACACATACGTATATGTTATAAAATAACTAAAAAGTTAAAGGATTCGGAAACTGACTTGTTCGTAAATGTTACGATAGTTTAGTTTCGTAAAGGTTTACTATTGAAACTAATCTTTTGCTTATTCGGAACTTTAGAATTAATGATCCTTTACATTAATAAGTGTCAAAGTTTAGCGATACGTTGTAAGCGTGTGTGAGGCTTGTGCAAAGTGTCACGTCGGCGACGTGGAGACACTTGTGTGCGCGCTGAGACACCGACTCATGTGTGTGTACTTTCATAAATCTGTTGGGAGATATATGAGAGCGCAATTTCCGGTATCCGGCCATTAGCGCCGAGCTTTTATAAGCTTAAAGCTTAGGTTAAAGATTTTCTGGGTAGTTTAATGCGAATCTTGTAATAGGTACAATAAATTTTCTATAACGTATGTGATTGCATATTAGGTGTCGATTCGGGAACTTTTAATGTGTGTAACTTGCCTAATGTCTGTTTGCACTACCTGTGCGACGTTAGTTCAAGTAATTCGTTTTATGAGTTTTGTTATTTTATTTATTATCTTTATTGAGAATTTAATTACGCCATGCTGTTTAGAGACAAATGAAAAGTGTCACGAACAAAAAATGAGCGGTGTCCGAGTGTGGGCGGTCTGGAGGCGTGTGTTCCGTCTGAAGGGGGCGACCTGGTGGAGGGAAAGGGGCGCAGCGACTTATTATTTTTATCGACCGTAAAAAGGTGCCGGACCTCGTGTAGACCCTTCCGCGACGTCTCTTCTGGGGAGATTCCAATTATTTACGGATATTTTGTTCTAAATCCCGAAAAATACTGACCGGTAAAAGGGTACGGTACTTATCTTATGCTTGATTAGTACATACCTCTTAATAGATATTTGTTCGTAGTCATTATACGAGGTAGTAGATATTTTTTGTCGAATACTATTTATACATCCAAGTCATATTTAAAACTCTATTTGAATTTTTCGTAATTTAAAAATTGGTTTAGATATTATATATGTTCTTTACTACTCATGTTTATATATGAATTCAAATTAATAGGAGTACTATTTTATGGTATATGGTTATAGTATCTAGACTATAAAATTAATTATAAAATTACTAGAAAATGAAATAATATGAAGATTTAATTCTAGAAATCTGTAGTGTATATCGTATACTTTTATAGATGTTGAATTCATTTGCAGATTTATGTCAGTCGGTTTCAGTTTCACTTTACTACAACATTTATTTTTATAATAGGTATACTTAGTGATGTTGAGTCTTAGGTATGAATAAGGACTTTTTTGATTATACTGTATCAATATCTATTTCTCAATGATTACAGTGTTTAGTTAGTGAAGGCGTAATGTCGACATCATAATATCTTAATTTTATGAATTTTAAATATATATTTACTTCCTGCATTTAACACGATGTAAACTTAAGTATATACGTAGTTTTTACGGTAAAGGTGGTATGTACTATAAGTATATAGGGTACATGTTACGTAATAGGTAACATTAAAAACGACTCCAATCATAGACATCGTGGACACGGCAGGTCTGTAGTTAGTACTGCCGTTTTGCAGTGTCCACGATTGTGAAATTACTTTGAAAGGTCTATAATAATATCAAGTATAGCCATGCCGCTATTCACCTAAATTCATGTCATATTATACCTCGAAAATATTATTTAAACTAAGGTCCTTGATTACAGACAAAAATATCTGTATATTAAAAGTTAAAAGTCAATAAAAAATGCACTGTTTATTTTAAATTATTCATGAAAATTACTAACATTTGTTCCGCTTGTTTGTTGCTATTATTGTGACAGGGTAATCATGCGCCGAGCAGCTGCAGAACCCTCACTGTCACTTGCTACCTAATAATGCAACAATGCACACCCATTGTTCTGCGAATCTACTCGTATAGCCACGCACATGTATAAACTAAGAAAACCAAATGGGTTCTATTTGGTTTTCTGTATTATATAGCTACCTGTATTGTTTATCTCAATCTGCTACAAAAATCTTTTCTCAATTAAGCCGACAATCTTCATAAATCAATTTCCCCCGAATTGAATGTCAATAAGTAGGGACGATTGTTGAACGGGAGCAATGTAAAATAAAACTTTCCGGAGGGCGGGAAGTTGCAAGCAAAAAGAATATTTACATTAATTCTCTTCATTATGTTTTGAAGAATAATCATGGCCACCGGTTCCCATTCTACTTTCCCGATTGAGTTTTTATTTGAATATTTTTTCTCGTCCCTCTCCAAGTTCGTCTCTGTGCTACAAAAGGAAGTTTTTATTAGCATCTTAATGATTTTACGGCGAGTCCCCGGTTACAACAGCCTTTATGTCGTCAGATTTTCTTAAGTATTTTTTGTCGAGTTTTTTGCATCTTACATTATTAAAGTTTTCATTCCGTTGCTTAATGAAGCTCATTTCTTCTGTTCGTCCGAGCCTTGATTGCCTTTGTTTTGCATAAATGCAAGATTTCTATTGATTTCTTTCGAGCAAATCGGGCAAGTTAAAAGATTTAAAATTAGTTCTCAGAAAGTCGATTACCAAACGGTATACCTACTATACTAAGAAAAAAACTCTCTTTTCTAAATTGCATTATTAATAAGTGGCAATTTAGTTGTGTAGTTTCCTAAAGGACAGGTATTACAGATAGATAAGATAATCAGTGTAAAATGGTTGTTTTAAAATAATTAAAATAATATGGAATCACTAATTTCCCCATTTCGGATATACAGTATAAAATTCATACTGTATGTGCGAAATAGACATTTTTGGAATCACAGTGATAATATACAATTTTACGGTAAAATATTACCACTAATTATCATTACGATGCTATTCATTTTTTTTCGCTACTCTAATGCTGTTGGCCGCAGCTGACCTTTACAGCTTCACCGGATGATACCATATTCATCCAAGTTGTAAAATCACTTGTATATTCTGAATCTATTCAGTAAATACTTATATGTGTTTAGTAGTCAGTTTTTTAGTGAAGGGCACTTAATTTATCCACCATCTAGTGATTTTATGTATTCCCTTAAATCGGTGGTTTAGCACACCGCCTTACTTTCCAATGGTCGCTGGTTCCTCGCACAATGCAAACATTTATATTCATCAGTGTGATTGTTTATATTGGCTTGTGTGTTTTCTGAGTATATTCTGTTTATATTTACAAAAAAATGTATTTAAGCATTTATATAAGTTGACTAGTACCCATAACACCAGCTGGGTCTAGTTGGCTTCCCGGTGTAGATTATCCAGGTTTATTATTATTATTACTTATATTATACATAAGTATAAGTAGAAGATACTACAGTACAGGTATTATATTTAATATTGTGATTTTAAGTATCCATAATTAATCTCGTCTTACAAATCATAATTTTCATTTTATTACTTTTGGTTAAACATTTTATATCTGTAAATACATTTTTCAGTAATTCTTATTTAGTAACTCACAGACATTTTCATAGTATACATTTTCTTGGAGGATAACTAAATTACTCCAGAATATATTCCATAAGAGAGTAATTATGAATATATTGTAGTAGTTCAGTTTAAATGATATGTCTACTAGCCTACAGCTTTTATATTGTATACCTATTAGTGTAGAGTAGGCTTGTCTTTCCAAACGTTGTAATTATACTCAATTCAGCTCACAACTGATTTATGCTGCGTAGCGTATTGTCCTCCTTCAGGCTGTATTCTGCCATTAACTACTATCCCGGCCCTGTCTTACGCACCACAAAATAATAATTGTCCGGAAAATCGGCGCAAGCTGTATGTAATGTTATGAGAGGAAGGCCGCTCGTTTTTCTCGGATCGCAATCGAGTCCGAGATCTTGCTTTCTTTTTAATTTCCCTGCGGCCTCCTAATGAGGTCCCTGCGGCGGCTGTAGCGGCTCCGCGCCGTTATCTATGATATTCTTGAGGTTGATGCTTATTGTGCGTGTCACTGATGGCTTCCCTTTTATTATCCTCTCGAACACAATTCAGCGGACGGCCAAATGAGCTCTTCTCATTTGCTTTGCTCTTTTTATTTCTCTAGGCGGCAGTTTGTCTTGTGTCACTACTTTATTTCTTTTAATTTTATTGGGTTGGCCACAGCGTCACAACGCGCGGGTCGCATTTATTGTGTTGGCCCTGAAATACTATTACAATAATTTACATACAGAATGTTTTTATTATAAACCTTAATTAATCTTGCTTATTCTAAATACAATAGATAATATTCTCAATATTTACACTAGGGCAGATAAATACACGGACGCCACACGCTAACAAATCACGCGACTCCGCCTCCACTTATCTATTAAAATGAGAGATTATTGTCAGCTCAAACGTTGAACCCAGTAGGCTGGTGTTATTTTCGGTGTATTGTACAATATTGTTACAATCGCTATGGAAGGGCAATTAGAGACGTGTTACGCGTGTCAGACACGTGCCCGTGGCACGATGACGTCGCGCGTGGGCTTACAGCACGCGCGCACCACAACTATACACCCTCATTAAACTTCAATGTTTGGACTGCTTGCTACTCGAAACGACACTTGGGTAGCGATATGTGTAAACGAAAATTTTTTACACAACTATTTTTGAATGTACATACAATCATCAAATGGTAAATACTCGAGAACAAAATGTAAAACATAGACATCCAGAAACCGAAAGTACGTTTTGAAATTAAAATGACAGATGTTTCTCGACACCCTAACATGATTACGGTCGAGTTCGCTGAATTAATAAACGAAATTGCAACTGAAAAATTTGGGTATCAAGGAAATCCCCTTCGAGGAATTCACTTCATTTAAATATCGCATTTTTCTTGAAGATTATACCTTACGACAGCCATAAAAGAAAACAGGAGTCCCGCCCCTCGATAATGCGACGAGCCCGAGGAATTTTTATTCCGCTCAAATCTCTCTTGACATAGGTATATTTTTGCGAAATTGCCAAGAGATTTTAATACCAGATTTTATTTAAATTCGTTTAGGTGGTATGGGTGACTACGTCCCTGTAGACATTTAACGGGAGGGCGTGACTGCATTTATAAGTAAAACTCTTTTGATAAAACATGTTAGATATATTTTGTAGATATGGTACGGAATTAAATGGGTGTAATTGATATACCGTCTTATATACATATACATATAGTAGTTTTTGACTAGCGAAATATTTTTAATTGTGTAGGTTAATTGTCATGTGAATTTAAAAGTAATCCCTTTTATTAGTAGGATAGCCGATTAATATTGTAAACATTGATGGAACCATTTTTCCCATTATGTTTAATTTTCGAATAATGTTTATTGTTGCGAATAGTTTGGAATGTTAAAAAACATCGATTATATAATAATCATTATTCATTTAGAGATCGTGTCGTATCATACTGATGCACCTAATCCATTTTCGCGCACGTCGTCTCACCTCGCGACCCCTCACCCGCTGCTTGCACCGAGGTGATCATTCTTCATTTGCAGCGCCTCCTGACTCGATCAACCACTTGACCGGAGATGTGACAGAATCATTACTATTCCATAAACTTTTCTATATACACTTATGTTTATTTTGATGTTTTATTTTGTATTAATAGTTTCAAATAATGAGATACCAATTTATTTGATATATTTCAATGCAAATACATACATATATGTATTTCTAATAATAACACTGATATTTATCTAATAAATTAGACTACCATACATGCCTTAACAATTTCTCTCTGTGCAGTACTCAGATCTGTTAGAGAAATGAGTGCAATTTATCGTTCCGTTTTTGCTTCTTCCATCACAATGAATTTCACCGCCAAAATTTTCCTCACCATTTGTTTCCATCGCGCAAGATCTTTTCGTATGAGGCGAGTTCTCTGTTAATA
This sequence comes from Achroia grisella, assembly GCF_030625045.1. Classification (NCBI taxonomy): domain Eukaryota; kingdom Metazoa; phylum Arthropoda; class Insecta; order Lepidoptera; family Pyralidae; genus Achroia; species Achroia grisella. The sequence continues at coordinate 886,705 of NW_026713061.1, forward strand.
TATGTGCCCGGAATACCGTGGCCATATATTACGCCGACCTCTGCCGGACCGGGCATAACAATCCTCGATTTGCTATAATATTGGTTGGGCGTCCCTGTCGGGGCGGGCGGTCAAGCGGCGGGAGAGAGCGGGTCAGCGCAGCGTCGGCTGAAGGCGCGGGGTGGCGGTGTACGTGCCGCGTATAATAAGCATTTCATGCACGGGGTGAGGGCGCGGGCGCGGGGTCTGGAGGTTACGTACTTACCTATTTTCCCGTAAGTTGTACCTAACCGGACCGTACATTATGAGCCGAGGGTCAGCGCGTCCCGCGCGCCGTCTCTGTCGCGCTCACTGTACCAATGCCGCCCAAGAATAATTTCGTGTGATATATAGTAGTCCGGGTCGCCGTGATGGACTTCTATGAACATCGTCGTACATGCCTCGAATCGTAGCTCGCTATTTGGATGGAAAGTAATGGCACGATTTTCATCTACCTTATATTGACCCTACCCGAATATTAATATCCTTTTTACGCCGCATAGTAATGGCCGGTTGTTGTTTACTTTAATATGTAAAAAGGCATTGGTACTAAAGTATTGGCTGTATCGATAGCGGTAGCTGTAGCGTTGAATTCATCTTCTATCTGTACGATTTATACACGAGGAGGCCGTAAAACGGAACAATAAAAACCCAAAACAGCAATAAATTTCAAGCAATAGAGGCAAAGGTTCGAGCGCGCCTTATCAATTCCCTCCACGCATGGGACTCGAATCGCACAATACACTTATGACGTAAGCGTCCATTTGTATAAGTTGAAAATGTATAGTTGCGAAACTAGTAAGTACGAACTTTGTAAATATAAATAGTTAAAGAGGAGACACTGTTTACAAGTAATCAACACTTAGTGGACAACAATTGTACGAGGGTTTCAGGTGGCAAAACAAATAGTGGACAAGTCCACTGCGCCTCCTCGCAGGGAGGGTCTTCTTAAAGGACAAGGTAATGCGGCCGGTGTGAATACCGCAAGGTGTTCTTTATGCATTAGTAATGTCATCTAATTGAAATAGAAATACAATCTTGACCACTGCTTCTAATCTTACACTCTGAAGAGGTCGTGTAACAGCAATTGGACACCTTTTGGTGATTCAAACGAAATGGTAAGTTCTTAAAGATTAATGCAAAATTTTAATAGATTAGCCAGTGGTGCTTGCACGGTTCGTTGTGGAGCGAGTACAGCTATTAATAATTCGTGAGTGCGGTCCGGCGCACTTACAGCGTCGATTCATTATCGTTACGGTCTCGGCCCGACGGAGATCTACGATATAGCTCACTGATTGACCCCGCATTAAAAATTACATACAAACAGATAGAGGAAACCGGCTGTAATAATGAAGGCGCCTAGTTTCTTTGTTTCGATTAGTTTCTGAGACCGATCAAAAATTTATCGAGTATCTTTACGATCGATAGAGGTTGTGGCCAGTATTCATAACGTAATGGGCACAGATTGTCCTTACGTATGAACGGTTAGGGTATTTAATGGCTCCTTTGATTCGTTAGGTTAATTTTGAAGGGGCTGGAGGCGGCGGACGTCGCAGTGGTCGCCGGAGGGTCGAATAAATATGTCCCAAAGAGTTAAGTGGGAGAGAAGTGTGGAGCGGAGACCGCGTCCGACGTTTGCTCTTCCACTCGTGTTGTTGCACCACTTATTACACACAAAGTTCTGGTAAAGTTTTCTCCGACACTCGAGCGCGAGTTTAATTTACTCGATAGTGTAAATAAAGCGGGCGGAGTGGGAAGTTTCGCGGCGAGCAGCCCCTGGCGACACCCGCTGCGGTCGAGTGATAATAACGTCCCGCCGCGTGGGACTTCCTTATTAATCGAGAACGACAAATTTTAACGACAAGAATTAATGAATCTCGTTACACGGGTTAATCCCCCGGTCGTAAAGTGTGCGCTCGGCGGCAGTTAAGGTGCGCGGGGTGAGCGCCGACCACATACCTACACCTTGTGCTTGTACCTCTCACTAGGTAGGTAGGTGTGTTCTATGTGTAATCCTATAGTGATTATAATATTATATCACTACCAAATTTATAAGCACTCATTTCATAACTACAACTAAAAACTAAATGTTTTTAGTTCTTGAAATTATTTATAGTTTCTTATATTTAGAATTTTGTTTCGGTTTTATATGGAACTCGATAGAAATTTTAACAAATACTGATACGTATAGTAAAATGTACCTACTTACATTTATGAAGATTACATTTTTGTATTGAAATTGAATAAATAAATTTAGTTTTAATGAAATTTACCTCACAGACAGATGTACCTATAGAATTAGTGCGGCGAGATGAAACGAGTGTGAACGGCGACTTGACTGAGAGAATCCAAGATATATCGTCCAGTTAACGAGCATGTGCGAATGTAACTTTATTGTAATTGCCTTTTGTATAAGATCGGGACAGGGTCATTACGGACCGTCCTCACAAGCCGACCTCCCGTTTTGCTAAACTTTCCTTTCTAGACATTCGGTTGTTACGTGCGAAGATTAATTCGTAGGCTAAATACTTGCATAAACTTGTAACGAAGAAGGAAAAGATTCATTGCGTTGATTAATTAAAGGTTAAACATTAACATTGATATTGAATTCTATCAGTTGTAGGTGCCTATTCATCAGGTGAGGAGTGCGGCACATTAGGGGGCTCAGGCGGCCTCAAAGCCAGAAGACTGATTATGTCTATCCGCAATTTCTCTCGAGCCCTATTCTCGCGAGCGAAAACTAGCGAGTTTTCCACCGCGCTATTAAGCGGTCGCTTTTACATTTGTCCTTATAATGGAAAATGTGCTACTAATTAATTTAAAGCGAAACTCATTTATGTCGAAATGCGTGTCTATTAAAGCGATGATGGGATGAACGCCTTTCGGGTCTACTCTTACACGCTCCGTTGTGAATTGTTTAATTGTTTCTAGATAAGTGGTTTCAGGTGGTTTTGCTTTTGTCTTCCTTATATTTGCAAGGAATAATGAAAATTATATGTGGTCCTGTTACAAGCCCTCACCCCATTAAGTAGAGGCGAGCTCATTCTCGGTAAGACTAATCAAATAACAGTCTCCCCATCGGGTGCCCCCACACCGCGGCGCCCCCTCGCGGCCAGCGGTCATCTCTCTTATCGATTGTGGTGGAATTCGTGCACAGAATGCGATATTTCCCAGCAAGAGCTACACATTCTTAGATACAATCGAAGTAGGAAATATTATCTCGGTTTTATTTTGTCCGATTTCTTTATATCGGTATTAATTAATTTATTAAAACTATGATGAATTTTAAAGGTTACCATGACGTACACTTCATTAATACCTATACGTTGTATATACATTAACATATATTTTTTATTTGAATTAAATAATGTAAGTCATGTGGTATATAAAACTTATACCTAATTCAAACATCGAGTTAGATAAATATTCTACATTTAATTAATTTTGACAAGGGCTCCAGTGGTGGTAACCGTCATACAATCACTTAGGTTAGGTCTCACATAATAATGTTATAATAACTATTTATACTACAATAGTATAGGTTTTAGTAACTTCTTACTTATAAGTTTCGAAACAAACCATATCTTTAATTATAAAAGCCTGATAATTTAATACTTAATCGTACATGAAGATCACTATTAAAATTTATTCAATATCTACTGACGAATAATATATGTAATGTATATTACATATGTAGATATTGAATAAATTTTACTCAAAAATATAGCGTATTAAATAACAGTATGTTTTAAAATTTATTGGAATAAAAATATTAAAAACAAGTACCACTTTAAAGATTAGCGTTTTATTAACTACATTGTATTTAAGACTAAATAACTATCAGAAAATGTCAGGCGTTTTGTATTATACGAGATGAACCTATATATACATATAGCAGAATAATTTCAAATTTCAATTGTGATAGCAATAAATTCTGAGAAATGGCAGGGATTGATAACATGATAATTTAAATTAAATGCTACTTTAATATTAATGCTAGGTAGGTACTTAGATAAGATTAAATATTATAAACAAGTGTTTGTAGCTTTGAATCACAAATCTTCATTTGACAAAGAGGTTCGGCATGATTACCGGGTATAGGTAAGAAAGTATCTTTATATCGATTTGACGGAGTCACAAGGAAAAAGGTCTCGGTCAGCGGTCGATGATCGAAAATGAACTAGACACCGTCACAATAGCTTTCATTGTACATAGCGATACATTTATATAATTACAAAATCTATTTAAAATCTAATCATTACAATAATAATCGATGATATTCTATCTAGTTTATTGTAATTATATCTTATATATTATGTTTCAGTTTTAAAATTTCTCAGTTGGTTAATATGGTGCTTGTAATAAAACTAGGTAATTGTAGATAAATGAAAATAATTTGTTTCCGTATATAGTGAAAACATCAATTACAATGAAAAAACAAAAGAAAAACAGTGGCAGAAACTTTTAAAATTATATGGCTATAAAAAATATTAACATGGACGTTTCATTTCTAACACCTGTAAATATATTATAGTTACTAATAAAGTATCAATATATATTTCTTAACAATTTTTAGAGTATTGTACAATTATTGATTTGTGCTTGTAATCGATTAAAAGCGGAGGTAGGTACGTTGGACAGTGGTGAGATAAATCCGAGTTGTTGGGAGTGGACATTGGGCATGGACACAGAATGCTACGGACGGCTCTGTTCCGACATGTAATTCTAATGAGTATTAGTGTGTATTGAGAGTTTCGTTCGATCCATTCTATCTAGTTCTGCGAAACACATTATCGCAACAATTTTTTTGCTTATTAGTACACAATTTTGAATGTTAAGTGGAGTCGACTCTATTTGACTATAAGTAGTTTTGAAAACTGACAAATTAAATAAATATGTTGTTGCCTACTTTGTATAACATAGTTTTTTTATCATAATTACATTAGCATTAACGTTTTTATGTGATAGTTTATTACATTGCAATCTCAGACTGCATAAGCAAAGAATCCGATAAATGAACACACATAGTAGGATCAAGGTTATTATAATATACTAGCTGTGCTCGCATTTTCACCTGTGTTAGATTTCAATATATAAATTTCAGTAAAAAATATAGCCTATGTATTATTCTGATGCATAAGCTATATTAATGTAAAGTTTCAGAATTTTCAAAATCCGTAGTTTTTACCTGAAAGAGTAACAAACATCCATACTTACAAAATTTCGCATTTCTAATATTAATAATAAGATTAAGATAACCTCAATATATTTTGAATTTTTGAATACATTATGAATTTAAAAATATTTAAAACATACTTTTCATTTCAGTATGATTTTATTATACTAAAGATAAAGTAAGTTGTGTAGTTATATACAAAAGTGTGTTGTTAGTACAGTACAAGTATGAAAATATTTCAGCAACGGAATAGATAATGACTATGTGGATTTAGTAGTGCTACGTTGCAGACTGTACGCCGCTTCACTGGACTGTGAAAATGATTTTGATTTGACCCTTTGAGGGGCGCCTTTACCGCAAAATTACATTTCCATCTGTGAATTTGCTTATGTATCTGACACTCTATTATACATAGGCGGTAATTGGAAGGACCGGTTACATTAGTTAATAATATGTAAGTGGAGGGAAATCTATTATCATATTATATGTAAAACTGTTATAAGAAAATACATATAATATTTACAAAAAAAAAATGAAACTATCATTTATAAAATTGTTTTGGGATACACTTGAAATAACCTATCCGTTATAAATAAAAGTTACAACAATCCTATCTGTCTACTAGAAAAACATGCATGAATAAATCGTAGTATTAAATAATTTTTCTTTTTTCTCTAGTTGTTTGAAAAATATATTTGCTGTTTTAAGTAATGTAAGCTAGGCTCTCAGTATAAAGATATCACAGAATACGTACATGATTGAATTGTAAGTAGACACTTCAGAATTTCAATGTCAATATCAATAGTTCAGAGTCCAATGCCTGCCACATAATGCAGTATCGCTTAGTTCTCAGGAACATATGTATATATATGTACTTACGCCTTTAAACCGAACATTATGACGTATTTTGTAGTGCTGAGCATGTCTTTAGACGACGGTTGCCACCTATGACACAGAGTCATTAGGTTATTAGTACAGTTTATAAAAAATATAAACAATTAATTGTAATAATAGAGGCAGTTGAAAATTACAGAGGATATTTATATTCAATTCCATTTATGAAAAGCATCAAAGTGGAGCGGCTCTTTATCCGTAAATGTGGCATCGTAGGAGATAATTTTATTCTGAGAGTATCTCTCCTTACTGCTGATATATTCAACAGAATATTCCCATATGTGCGTAATTCTGCGGAATGGCAAAAAAGGTCTGTTTGAGGGGTGAAATATGTAAATTTATTGTCTTGGGCGGCCCCCGCTGGCGCAGCGCGAGCGACGGTGGCGCCCCCGTCATAAGCCGACACGTAGGATAAAGGAAATGTTAATGCGTGCCAATTTATGTGCTTTTCTATGATTTTGCTGAATCGGAGCCGTCGTTTTCCCCTTTATAGCCGAATGGGCGAGCATTCTGTTTATAAATTGAAGTGTTTTCCATTGTGTATGATTCATTTAGCTGTGGTATTTGAATTATTGAAATAATCATAGAATAGATAGACTACAGTTACAAAATCGAGGATGGTTCATATTAATATCGCGGAAGTTGTAACACAAATGTGAAGGATATGTTTAATTATTACAGGTAATAATTAAATCTATCCTTTGTACATTTGTATTAAATTTATTGTATTTATATTGCCTAGTGATGTCTAGCTCTGATTTTAATTAAATTTATTGATATGTAATTCAATAGGACAATAATTTAATTGTTCGCAAGACTGAAAATAAATGTAAGTATGACATTACATTTATTTTCAGTCTTGCGAACAATTGAATTATTGTTGAAAATATTATCTGTCTGATCTTTATCTAAAATTTAGGAATTTTACAAATCATAAATCTCATACACTGACACGGTTCTATGACACTGTTATAAAACACCCAATCTATTCCCCTAGCGATAGCAGTTACTAATTCACAAAGGCCAAATGTGACATAATACCGGCATAATTCAATGTTTTGCTCACCATATTGTATTTTATTTATGAGTTATGCTCTGTTGAATATGTTTTGTCTCCTTCATCAATATAGAATAATATGCAACTGTCTTTGTCGCAAATATTTCGGCGAGGGTGTTATTTCATCGCGGGCGGCTGTATGAACGGATGGTTAAATAGTACGAGTTAACTTACACCGCATCCGCTACGCGTCATTTAGGGGTGACGTGGATCGGTTTATACAATACCTACATGCCTGTGGAAATATTAAATATTTTACTAAGATTGTAACTATTTCTGTGGAATATTTAGTTGGAAAATTAAATGTACTGGATTTATCTCATTTATTTACATGTTAGACTTATATTAATTATATTTTATTTTTAAAATATAAATGTATGCATACCTTGAAGTTGAAATCCTCTAAGGTTATGGTACAATTGTATAAACGTGTAATTATCTGTGTATAGAAGTGTATTATAATAAAATAAAACAGTTGCTGATGTCTGTGAATTTAGCTTATTTTTAAAACAATTCCGATGTTTGTATGTGTATTTAAATTATGTCATTCGTACTTTTTACATTATTAATTAACTAATAAGTAAACCAAATTAACTTAATAATACCGTTTTAAGTGAAGTTTGTTTATTTATTAGTTGCAATTGCATTTCAAGAAAAAAATTAACTTATTGCATAAAACATTCTATTTATACCTGACTCAGAACCGATAGGTCTTATGAGAAATTGGTTAGTATGAATGAATTGTATTTTCGGTATGCAGTCGTTGGAACATTTTTCGGATGAGTTTTTTAATATACTAGGGGTTGGTTTGTCAAACATTTAAATTTTTAAACGAGACAAGACATGCAGCACAAATTATTTGTTTGTACAAATTTGTCTAAAATGTGCATTTGTATCTTTTTAATTTATTAAAAATATGGGTTGAGTAACTCATATAAAGCAATCCTGGTATTACTTAAAGGTGTAGTAGAAACAATGGTTATGTGTATGAACTGCGTTGCAAATATAACATCAAATTAAGTTACTATCGTAATGCTGCTTTTTCATATCGTCTCGATGCAGTAAATATATTGTTTAATTGCCAATCTTGTTTTTTTAGAATTGGTTGTTAATATACAAGAAATATTAATAAAAGAATATAATTTTAGATTAGTACCAGTATTTGTGCCATTCAAAATATTATTAATTTTATTATAACCGAATTTTATTGCCTGATTTTAACCATTTTGGTTAATTTGTCACCGTTTTATTACTCCGTGTCAATTTCACGACCCTCACGGAACAAAGACTGCGGTTCATAAACACGACAGATGATACAAACAAGCGCAGTATTCGTCAGTATGGCAACATTTTAATAATAAAATTAATAAATGTGACAAAATATCCCATTTAGCGGCGCGTGCGACCCGCGGGGGGCAGCCTTTACTACAATATGTGATTTATTCAGCGTGTAGGGTTCATAGGGAGACTTTGTACAAAGTTATTTGCAAGTAGATTCTCTGTCGCACCAATTTCAACTTATTGAGTAATTATATATATATATATGCATTTTTTTAAGAACTTTATACATAATAAATGTTTTGTCAGGATTTGCAATGTATCTTTATCATGTAGGTTACATTAATTTTGAATTAGCTTTAATTAAAAAAAACACAATACAATACTCATTAAATATTGTTAACACAGACAAACTAAATAATAAGTAATTTGCTGCAGTTGCTAATTTAGTATCTACCGTCTATATATATGAATATAATAACAAAAATTAATAGAAAAATATCAGTTAGGTTATTAAATAGTTTGTTACTTATAACTACATTTACATAAATTCTTGTGCATATAATAAATTACAGACATATCCAAATTACAAGAGTACCATGTTGATCATTTGACTTCAGATATGAAAGCGAATACAACAAAATTAAATATACACTTATATTGTAGGTACTTGTTTCAATACAGTAATTTGTTCCGGTTCAGTAATTTGGGTGTAGGTATAATTTTGCGACCCTAAATAGAGAACCCTGTTTAATTTGTACTGCACTGAATCAATGTAAACGATAATCGCATTATGACCTCACAGACGTATACGTAGCGTCGAGTAGCGTAGATGGCGGTCTGCTCCGTCCCTGTTCTCGGGTTCGTTTTGAATTTGGACACAGGATGCGGGGCTAGACGGCGATGCCCTGCACGCGGTGTTAATGCAAATTGTGCCATTAACGTTAAGATTAACTAGTATTTGCTATCAAGACTGAGATTTATGAAATAATGACATAAAAATACACTTTAATTTACTTGAATAACCCGATTTTAGTGGTGTTACAAAGGATTCAAACAATTGTACTGTATTTGTGAAAATCAACGTCGATCACCAACTGAATTTATATGGCAAATATCAACAATGTTTCCGCATAAATAAATAAATAAGCAACTTGGTAAATAAGCGTGGCGGCCTCATTTATTATTCTTTATAAGGAAACAAAGGCGAGGGTTAGCCGTAATAAGGCTCCGCCACCTCGCCGGCTTATCTTTATTGCCTCCAACCCACGTAGAATAATAAATCGTTTTCATCAAAAACAAATACTCGACAGTTTTTGTCGGAGTCGAGCGAGCGGGCGGGAGGGTGGCAATTTTCCACCCCTATAATACAATATTTTCCGACATTTTCCACGGGAATACAGCTTCGAATCGCTCGCTCGCAACCGGCAGGTTCCTTTAATGTGAATTTTTCGTCCAATCAGAGAGCGGCTACAGTCTCGATATTACCTCAACTGTCACACATAAAGTGGAAAATATGGTCGGCAGATGTGGGGGGCGCACAGTGGCGCGGGGTCGGGATGGGCGGGCGGCAGGGCTGCTGCTTGTCGAGTCGAGGCGCGTACGCGACGCTCCGGCGCGCCGGAAGGAACGCTCCGCACCGAACAGGTTTATAGCTTTTCTTTCAGCTGCGCTCAGGTACGGCCGTATCATAACAGAGAATAGCGGCGCGTGATGTGAACCCGTGATAAAATAAATGTCGAGATAGGCTTATGTATTGTACTGTTTATCTTAATAATGGCCGCCGGGAGGAAACTTTCGATTAAACTTTGCTTTTTTTGCAGGGGAACTTATTGTTATATGTTTTTCGATAAATATATACTTATACGTCTTCGTAATATGTTGTATTATTATATTAAATTGTGTTTATATTTAATACATAGATATAACATTACCTACCTATAATAGTAACTACTAAAATGAGAAAAGATATTACTTATATTCTAGTGTCTGAGAGTAATTAAAGTACAGAAAAATTGGATTCGTTTTACAGGATAAATATACACTATATAGGATAATCTCTCTAGGATAAATACATTCTATAGTAAATGTTACCAACATGCCTTTAGCTATTTGGTTTATATTTATACTTAGAAACTTATTGGAAATATCATTATTCTTCAGTAGTAATATATTAATATCATTATTATTCAGCCTGGTATCGAGGTTGCAATTAATAAAGGGTATTCATAAAGCCTGACATTGACGATGCATCTAAACGTGCGCCCTGGCGCTTACCATTTTAAAGTAGTCCGATTATATTGATGAAGTATTTTTATATTACATTTCAATTAGAAAATAAAATATGAAAAATCAGGGTATTTTCGATATTTCTATATGACCATTTTCCAAAATAATGATATTAATTTCAAATTTATCTACAATATTTCTAACAAAAAGTAATGATGTGTTTAGACATTTCATGTGGATAGTGTACAATGGTATGCATCATGAATGGCTTGCTTTATGAGTAATTCGTAATTCGCAGGCACGGTGTGGGCGCACCGCCGCAGCCTCCGCGCTCCCGTCGCCGTCGCCGCCGCCGCCGCTAGCAGCGCGCTGCGAGTCTGCGGGAATTTCCAGCCGGATATAAATCGCGATTCATTTCTCATCGTAACTTTTTGTCGGTTCTTATCTGTTAGACTTCACTTTTCATCATCCGAGGGGATTTATGTAATGCCTAGTCATTTCTCGGCGTCGGGGCGAGGCTTATCGTCGGAGCGCGAGCTCGCTTGATTGATGAGCGCGCAAAAATAAATGTTCAGTTAAATTATTCGATAAGTTGGAAACGGAAGTTAAACGGGAATTATCTTTGTCTTGCCCCTGAAGATTTCACGGTTGTAACTGTTATGTCGGGGGTGATTGATCGATTGAAGGACCTACCTACCTGCTTCATACCTACAATTACATGTTTTTTGTTATTTTAATCGTTAATATTGATTGCTGACACATATTGTAATATTGTAACATCAATGTATTCTAAAATATACATTAGAGTAATCTGTCTTTATACACATATAGTAAACAGAATTTTAAAAAGACACTGCAATATTCTCAGTCTTTTATGACAGTAATGTGGCAAACTGACGGCTTATCTTATAGAAATTAGCAATCGCTGTCTACAGAATAGGAAAACCCTACATACAATATGAAATAAATTATAGAAGGTGTACCTACAGTCTGTCACCGTGTAACCGTCAGCATTTTACACAACTTCTCGTCCATGTAACAATCAAACATACCATTTTCCCTTCAGTTGACACTAAAACATAATTGTGAACCATGCTAATAATGAATGAAGTTATAAACAGCTGAATTGCTGAATATCACCTTAAAGGTGAGTGAGTGCATTATTATGGCGTGTACCCTGAATGTGTCATAACACACCATTCAGTGAGTATCCCTATATGTGAGCTGCCATTCCTGAGGTCTACAGTGATACACCTATATATCCGGTAATTTCACTGTTCAATCTCAAGTTTCAGTCTGGTACACATCTTGTAAAGTAAGATAATACAGACAGGTAACACAGTGATACCTACACAGACGAGTTGGTACAAAATATTATTTTAGTCTTAATTATTAAAGCTTGTGTCCGCGGCTTTACCTATGTGGTATCAGTATTTCAGTTTTTAAGACTTGGTACTTGCTGTGCATCGATAGTCAATCAGGATAATAATTTTTACATGTAGTGTCAATTTAACAAAAATTTTTTATACAGTAGTAATTACTCCCTATTTAAATGACCGCTAATACCTATACTTTATTAAAATACGTAACCACAACCGGGAGCAATTATTAAAGCATTCAAAATAGTACTTGGCCACGATTCAAGTAATGACGGGAGTTACTGGCGATATAAAATTAGGCATGAAAGCTAATGCCATAATTGTAGGCAATCAGCGCCCCTCCCGATGAGTTATGGGCGGTCGCCGCCGTACAGCGACAGCGCGCACTTTGTATTTACATATTTCGTACATTTGCTACGCAACCGTGCTACGTAACTGCTCTACGAACTAGCTGACCTGCTAAAGAAACGTCTTACGTAGTGCTTAATTTTTAAAGTTGATAATTATGTTGTAAAGTAGATATTTCACTGGTTAAGCTAATATATTTGTCTTTATTTTACTTATTCTAAAGTGTGTGAATACGAAGCATTTTATTAACTTTGTAAAAATACACGAATAATAACGAAGCCTTTATTCACATTTTGCTTAGTTTTTATAATACTTATTCACAGTCAAACAACAATTATAAAAATAATTTTTTGCTCTCCTAAAGAGATGTCGCTCAGGAAAAAAAATTGTTTCGAAGTCGGTTTAATATAATGTAAAAGGAAAAAATAACGAGATATAGAAATATGATAAAGTATAATATAAAATTTGTGTAGGTAAAATATGTAATTATACGTCACAGTTTAAATTTATTATCCACTTAAACAACATTCCCTTGTGTAAGTACTATCATTGTGTTAGTTGTTACATTGCGGTAGGTACAGGTAATGGCTGAAGTTGTGTTCCAGATTCTTAAATTGCATGCAGCGCTGCAGCTGGTCCACTTAAAAAGAGCATTGTGGCTAATCTCTAGCGACACATGTACAAACAAAGTTTAATTGTGAACAGTGTGGTGTGCACCTCCGCCGCTCGTCTGCCGCCATCCACCTGCCCCGGGGCAAAACCGATTACAGTCTTAGCGGCGCGGCGCTCACCTTCGATTCCTGCACCACCCTTCCCACCCACACATATTCAATTCCAATCAATCCACGCCACATATTTATATGTAGACTGCCAGCGCAAGTTTTTATTGCGGACTGCATCGAATGACGGCCGCAAACATTGCATCCGTCCCTCGCTTGCGTCGGAATACCTTTTATTTTTAATTTCTATTTTGATTTTTCCGAGCCGTCCGTGTCGTTCTAGTTTTATTTTGTTTCATTTCATAGCGCAGGGTGGGTGCGCAACAGATCGGAATTTCAGATATGTACAATTTAAAATCGTGTAAGTACGGTCAGCGTGCGGCGTGCAAGCGAGGGTCGGCCGGGCGGCGGACGGCGTACGAAAAACGCTTCGTTCCCGCTAGACTGACGCCTGTCGGTTTATTTTCTTTGCTTTTTTACGAATTCTATTTTCATTTGATTGCATTTGAATTTCCGACGCCAATATCCGCTAACTAAACACGATTAATGCGGCGCGGAGATGGACAGGCAAGCCGAGCACAGCGGTGCTCTGATGCTCTATCAGGCCTTTTGTCGTTTTATATTAGAAGGCGGCAAATTTATTACAAATTGCGATGTAGAAGTTCTTTTAAATTTTGCATGTGCAATTTACAAATACAAACCAATACATTTCATAACTGTTATAGGATTGAAATATAATATAAACTTTTAATAGATTCAGTACCTGTAGAGATAGAATGAAAAATATACTGATATTTTTATAAATAAATAATATATATATATGTTGTTGTTGATTAGTTGTTCAAAGTTTTTATTGGATAAGTAAGAAACGCAAAGTCGGAAAGGAAGTCATATTTTTTGTTGTAAAAAAAAGTTGTTGAACAATATATATTTGCAAAAAATTACAGTTGACCTTGGTTCACATAAATCTGTGCGAATTAATTCTAAAACCGACATTATTTTCTTACTTTTTAAACAATATATTTATATACTTATAATTCCTACAGTTACTCATAGTTAATCATAAATTAATAAGTAGTAAACAAATAACATAAATGTAAACAATTCATGTAACAAAAAATAGGATAGACGCAGTAATAAAGACAAAATCCAAAGTATTCATGGAAACTAGGTATTAAGGCATATGTTAATTGTTAATATAAATTAGTGTGACAATAAAATCAAATCTTGTGTAAGTATTATTATAATGTTAATAGTAAGTGTTATTCAATCAGGGCCGTGATAGATGTCGGCGCACAACAAACAGAATTATAATGCGAGGACACAGGATGGCCATAGAATCGATCACGGCGTTTCGTTATTGGCAAACTTCTCCGCGACACGGCCCTTGATTAAAAGTATGCAAATTTTATTACATCCTGCGGAGTGCGGGCCGAGGGGTTCCCTACTCGCACGCTCATTGGGGTCAACTAAATCCGTATCATGTAAATAATAATCTATTCTTCGTCTAGGGGATATTTTAAATTGAGACAATGGAGTCTGAGATGGCAATGATTGTAAATATGTAGACTTGGTAGGTAATTAGTAAAAAAGAAAAGATTTAATGTCTTAAACACATTTTTATATATGTTACTACTGAATTTGTAATTCACCAAATGTCTCATATAAATTTTAAATTTTTAGTGGTGATTTTGTTGCATGTCATAATAAAGACAGACTTATATTAATTTTAAATACAATTATGGACTATTTATTTGGTTATACATAGTATAAATTCAAAAGTAACTTGTACTGAATAATGAATAGACATTGAATAAAAAAATAAACACTAATTTACTGATTGTAATAGGTACATAGGTACAAAACCGTACCGTGTTTGTAATAAATAATTCGTAGCTACGTGTAGTAGAGTGGGGTTTTGTTTATGTCAAATTGTAATTTATTGGTTACTCGGCTCGACTTGGATATTACAACGGGAGACTCACCCCACCCCCTGCCGCCCCCCTACCGGCTCCCGTTTCAATGAAAATTTTATATTACCGTGTCTACGGAGTCATCCTGTTTTTTCTTGCCATGACCAGCCGAAGCGATCTTTTGATTAAATTAAGGGGATCAACAGGGAATTTTTACACTGATTGATAGGTTGACACAGCGTTTCAAGGAACATGGTTGGAATTTATATTGGCTATAAGTGATTGAGCGTAAATTTAGCTGTAGAATAATGTATACAGTTAATAAACATTGACGCACCATCAATCAATTAGATCAATAGCTCTAGTTTTAGTAAGTTTGCTGTATTAATTAAATACGTAATCTAAATTAAATACAAATTCACAAACATTTTCTTCATTATTTAATATAATATTTTAGAATTTGAAGAGTTGATGTTTTAATTATAAAACATCAACTCTTCAAATTCTAAAATAAAACCCACAGTTTGAATTCATAAATATGGACTAAAATATATTAAAAATCACAAATATATTTCTAATATACACAACATAGCTATTAGTGGCACAGAACTCCTTAGTTGCCTAAGATTTATGCCAATACATTTTTTTTTAATTCAAAATATCCCATATTAAATAAATAATGGCCATCACGTTATCAGCAAAAGGTTTTTGTTGAAATTATTGACGTTTAATGTTGCGAAACTCATTTAGCGCAATTCGGCGCAAACGCAGGGGTCCTTTTCATAGACAATACGGCGAGAACATTGCGCAGCTATTGATACCCAAATATTAAACGGGGTCACGACCCTGATTGTTCCTTTATTGGGGGTATTAAATCTATTCGTTCAATCTTTATAGATAGAGTATCACACTACTTCATATTAGTTTCTGAATTACTTGCTTTTAGTTGTGTCTTTACCTAGGTGAAATTGCGGAAAGTATGGTTAATTTACAGTCTATATAATTGTAATGCAAAGTATCCTTAAATTCTTACAACAATATACATATATATATGACAGATATAGAAGCTCGTTTAAGATATTTTCTTTCTCTCATTGTAGGCTTATTGTACACTCTAATAGTATATGTTCTATATACTGTTTGTATACTGTTTTTATACTGAAGTATCCATACTAATCCAGACAGACAAAGGTACTTTCTCATTTACAATAAAATAGAATGTGTCAGTATCTGTATGTCTATTTGTTTTCATAACTAAACCGAACAAATATTAATGAAATTTGACGTGAAGGTATATTGTATATAATCTTTTATCTCAAAAAATACACGTAGTCGCGGGTAAAGTTAATTATTTATATAATTACTACTATTATTTTTTATGTTGTGTATCTACTTTGTTTAGTCCTCATTTTATAAAAAAGAGGAAACTTGAAATAGCTGCTATTATTTGCGGGATTACAAGCCAAAAAGTGGTTTTAAATTTTCCCGTTAGCATCTTTGGAGTTTGATGGTAGTAATAGGACGATTACATACTGACTGAATTCAATTGTTTCGATATTGACATTATAGGTGGTACTTGTAAATAACTTTAAAAATATAGATAGCAATCAATAAACGTCATAATTGCTGATTGTAACTAAACAGGCATTAGTTATACAGTTCTACAGTCTCTCTTGGTCTTATATTTGTTTGTTACTTTAGTAAAATTTTTAATATTTTCACTACAAGTAATGAATGTCTGATTATGGTTTTCTCCATAATATGGGCATAGTGACAACTGCTTCGTATATGTTTTGATTACGCGCTTTTTCTCTTCTTTCTTTTTGTTTGTGTTGTGATTTGTTATTAGATATATAGTGTGACGATATATCGTCACACTGTATATCTAATAGTAATACTATGTGTAATTAAGTATTATAATACTTAATTACACATAGTATTACTATTATAAATGTATATTATTAGCTAAATGACTTAATAGTTATATTAATTAATTAATTTACGGTTATGAAATTAGGCAGTAAAATAACAGGTAAAGGGGTATGCCATCTTAGTCCATTGGAATGACATCGCATGTTTGGTATCACGGGTGATAACTTGATATCCGTAGTACTGTTCATGTGTATAGGCAATCGTTATCCCATACGATCGGATTGGCCGTCAGATTGTTTTTCGTTCTAATTACGTAAAGAAATAAATAATAATTGTACCAAGAAAATCCGTCAACTTTTTTAATAAATGGAAAATTAAGGCACTGTATGTATTTTATTTACGAGCGTCTAGTAGGTGCCGTGAAAACTGCCACGCTGAAATTAGTCGGAACTGCCACTATCCTCGAACTACGCCGGAATTTGTCAACTTAAACCGATTCCCTTAACTAAGTAACAAGTTATAATAGACTAACTTCAGATTAATTATTTCTAGTACGAACTACCTGAGTAATACGCGATTGTAATAATATACACATGTCTTTTGTTTTTGTGAGATTTTTAATTATTTACTTTTCATAATACAATATTTGTATTTAAGGAAAAATTTGTAAAACTAAATACATATATTATAAGGCTTTGACGAAAAGTTACAAACCCTAGTGTTGGTTATAAAAATTGTTGTAATTTTTTGTCTATACTTCTTAGAAAATTTGTATTCGGAATTAAACATTAAAATTTGTATCTATACATGAACAAAAGCGATTTAAAACGACTTGTAAACGATGAGCAAAAGTGAGAAATTGTTGTGAAAGTTCGGTGAGTGGCCCGGTCGACAATACTTTTTTATTTGAAGTGACCCGCGGGTCGGTACTCCCGCTGATAAGCAGTAAATTGCTTTTCTTTCCATTTCTTAAATAACCAACCCCACCCCCTCCCCGCCATCACTTACCCTCCGGTAAAAGGTACAGTCGCATTTCGCTATATTCTTTTACAACTCCTAAGAAAAGTTTAATTACAAACTTGCTTAAAAAAGCGAAGTCGCGTTATGTTCTAATTATTGTAGCAACAATAAAAATACGCAAACGAGTGTATTATACAATTAGACACTTCTCCCCGATCGTTAAAAGGGAAATTTAAATGGAATTTTTATGTCCAGCAATTAAGGATAACGTCGGCGTACTAGACATTTTTGTAATTACAAAAATAAGATTCTTGAAATGTAGCGTGAAAAAGAATTGGGGCGGTGTTCGCGTAAAATACTTTGGACGTTAGAGGCTGACAGATAAGTAGAAAACATTGAATTTCGTTATATACAATGGCTTTAATTAAAAATATTGCTCGAAACAGAAAATACAGTTTCATACCTTTTACCGTCCCGCTGTGTTCTGTATTATATGGAAATTCGCTGTTATTATTCTGTTGGTAACTAATTCGAATTTTGCCTTGGTGCTTAATGTAGTGGATATATCTCTAGTTATTTATGTAGTATATATATTTTAACAACCCCCTTTTCTTTCTTCAGAAGTAAGAGGAAGTGTTGTTAAACTGTATACTATTGACTCTATTACAAGTATGTAGGTCCTTACAAGCATTATTAATAAGACGTAGACCTCTATGTGGTAGTTCTTGCTAAATCCGCTAAGTATCCTACATATGTGTATGGGTATTAACCCATGTTGTCAGCCGCCAGCATGTCGCCGTCATATCATCCAGATATTATACACTAAAGCCATAGATGTGATCACTATTCTATAAAATGACCCCAACATATATTTAGGGGAATATTAGTAATGGGAACTAATAGTTAAATTTACAGCATTGTACATTGCCACCTCAAGCTGCCCTTTGAGTGGTTTCAAAATATTAAGTATAAAGTATTCACTGAAAAATAGTAGTCAATTGTTCTAGTCTGGATATTTATGTATTGTTTCTATCTCATGACAGAAGCTGTCATTGTCTGCTTCTTATTATTCTTTATAATACAAAAAACTAGTTGGTATTTTACTTAAGCATATAAGACTGAAGGATGATGTATTGTTGGGAGATCATAGTTAATATACATATTATAAAATAAATTGTATATAAAATATATTATTTAATACACAAGCGTTCACTGCCCGTCTTACTTATACTGTTTAGTATCATCCTTCAAATAAAACATAACTTATAAAGCAAACTGTTTGTGACTGCAATAGATAGACAGAGGAATCCCCCCAAAAAAAATTACAAGTACCTAGTACAATAAAGAAAAATATATATTTATATTTCTATGACATTAAGCGGATTACTAATTTTGTTGAATAATTCCATATGTGAAATATTTTCGGACTAGTATGGACAGCAAATAGAGATGGTTTAAGACATTAAGATGGAGAACGGTTAAGAAGCCCGAGGGAGTCGCGGATTTATCGCCGCAGAGCGCTGACGAGCCGAGCGGCCGTGCCCGAACCCGCGCCGCGCCAGCCCGCACCAGCCCGCGTGGAGCGCGCGGAGCCGCATCGCCGCCCGACGCCCGCCGCCCGCCGCCCGCCGCGCTGATTTATACCGCGCAATCTCGCAAAACTTACTTCACATTTAAATTTCCAAACTGTCTAAGCTGCTCTTAACGTCGACCATATTATCTCATTCGATCGCCTATAAATTTTATGAGCTGACTCGCCTTTGTCGCATTTTAGCTTTGACTTGAATTAATAGTCCGTAGGGATCGTATGCTTTTTGTTTTTATGACCCTCACTTTTACTTTACACAACAATTTCTTTGGAGTTATCCACACAATAGAGAGATGGATGCTTTACAACATGAATTTATATCTGAAACCAATGTTACATAATAAGAAATCTACATTATTATATATACAGTATATGTTTATTTATTACATTACTCGTATTAACAGAATAGAAATATACTGTTGTTCGAGAATATACTTACTGTTTTAATAATAAGATTTGTCTAAGATGGAACTACCACGAAGATTGTAAAATTAGAACTCCGAAGTTAGATACATAGTATGAATGGTTAATATGCCTTGTATGTAATCTTCGAAGTCTTGTCGACTGATGAAAATTGTAAACGATAAAGAACTAATATAGATAAAATAATATACAAGTGAATAAGTGTGTTTGAACCACTCGAGTTCAAATCAAATCAAATAAAAAATCATTTATACGTGTAGGACATTTTAGACGCTTATAATTTTTGAAATAATATTTTATATATTCTCAGTGTACAAATTCAATTAAAAAGCATTGCAAGATACTCAACTAATCTAATAACTAATACTAATCATTAGATTAAAATAGTCATTAGAATTTTTCAGCCTACCAACATCTATAAACAAGAAAATTTAGGCCTCAGCCATGCGTGCAATTGTCATTATGTGCCATGTGAGTATATATATGTATATAATATTCGCGTCATCATAGTCTGCATAGATCTAATGTTATACCACCAATAAATATATCAAATTAATATTGATATATAATACCTATAGATTCGATTTTTTTGCTGTATTTTTTGTAAGTGGAATATTTTTAATTGAACATTATGTAAATTAGGAAAATTCTCTGTACAGTGATTATCATATAATCAGTATATATACCTATTTATCTTCACTCTGTGTGTACTAAACCATTACCGTATAGTTATAATATAATTTCTCAAATAATAATAGAAATCCGACACAGAAATCTACGCTTGCAAAGTTAACATTTTTATCTACTTATTTTAATAAAGTTGTAACGCGTACCATTAATAACGGTTATTCCGTTGGGATTTACAAAATGAGCAGATCCTCAGTGCCTGTTATGAATATCTAATCTAAATTTGGAATTCTCCGAGTGTGAGACCGATGTTTGTTACCGCAACTGTCTCGAACAAACATTCGCTTCAGTACCACGAAACTTTGTCACGTTATCGTTTCCCGTGCACAGTTCGTCGAGATTGAATCAACGTACATTCCTGACGATAAAGTCGGCTTTGATTAAATCTTGCGACAATCTTGGTACGGAGACCTCCAGCGTAACCCCTCTCATAATTTAGTTTGAAACTTTTTAATTAGCTTTATATTTGTGTTTGCAGATTGAGTCTTCGCCTTCAGTTTGTCATTCGGGTAGCTGTGGCTGCAAAGTTATATTATTAATAAGTCATACTTTACCGAGTAAGGTCGTTTGAAGTTGCATACTAATACCAGTGGGGATCAATGGCATAGTAGCCATTTTTATAAAACGGATTTAGATGGCGTTATTGGTATCGAATGGAATTCAACATTGTTTTGTAATCGTTTAAAACCCAAAACTATGTTTTTAAAAAGGTTTTAATCTATTTTTAAATAAGTCATATATAGACGTTAAAATGAAATAATTTGAAAAGTAATTTTCATATATTTACTCATTTTGTTGTCGCCCTGTATTTGTTTACAATTTAATCATTGCTAATTGGGGCTTATTGTTTCCAAAATACTTTCATAGATGGCGCTGTTTTCATTTGTATCACCGTATTTTAAATGTTTATTTTATATTTTCAAATAATAAGTACTTACTATATTATTATGATAAATTACACATAAAAAAAGTTTAAGTAAATATAAAACAGCTAAACAAGAAAACCATATTATTCCAGTAATACTTATTTAGAAAGTGTTGCCATATTAAAAATAAATGCATAGATTTATCGATTTTTTCGAATAATCGATAACAGGATATTACAACGCATTATTCGATGGTGCTTTTAATTAGTCTTTGCAAACAGTAAAATTTCATCATTTTGTATTATACTCTTATTTGGAACGAATTGCAATGCATAATTTTTACTCGACGACGGCAAAATAGAAAGATTTTGACAGGTATGCAAGTACTATATATTTATCTGTTCGCTCATAACTTCGAAACTTGAAGAGGGAAATATTAATTAGATTGATCTGATACAAGTGTACTCCATTATATCAACCTCCACGCGGTCACCCTGGTAATTATAGCAATTAATGACATTAGTGACATAGTTCTTCTATTAAAAAAAATAAATACCTACTTATTGTAATTTAATGAATGAGAATTGAATGTGGTATAGAGTATATAAGGTCAGCTATACCTTTATGAAACCTCAATAAACAAGTGTTATATGGTATCTAAATTACTGACATTGATAGCTAAATTATGAGGATCCTCGAATTTTTAAAAATACTCATAAGAAACTTTACAAATACTCGAATTTTGCTTTTGTAGAAGGATATTTTCAACCTTACTAAATTGTACAAGGTTTTGAAACGATAATCATTCATAATACTATGATATATTACTGATCCTAGTACCTACTATTCATGATAATTAGTTTTTTAATATCTCCATTCGAGGGTAGGTTATTCATAATTTGTATTATTAGATTTCATCACAAATAAAAATATCGATTTAAAATCGTAGGTTGGTCCATATTTTTTTATTATATCGAAATGACAACGAGTACTGGCAACATAAATGAAATGTTAAAAATATAAAATATAGGAATAAAAGAATAGGATAAACGACTTTAAGTCAAATGCTTAAAACCTATTTTCACTAGCATTGGATTTTTTCTCTTTTTTCATCATTTAAGTTAAGTAGGTACTTCAACTTTTGAATTGTTCCTGTTCAGAGTTCATTGAACTTCTTATTTTTTTGTCAAACTCAATAATTTAAATGTGTCTAAGGACTACTACAAATATTTAGTAAACTATCGTGTCTTTGAGGATTATCTCATACCAGGTATAACTATAAGTTGTTAAAAACTTGCATATGTATGCGTGTGAATCTTTCATATTAAAATATAATAAACATAGGTACTTGGTGACCGCTTTAATGTGGTATTATTATGTTTTTATTATTGTTATGAATGTAACTTCAAAAAACTAACAATGATTTTATAATTTTTGATTGATTGAGAAAATACAGAAAATTATTAATCAAAATAAAGTACTAAACAGTAGTATTATTTTTATATTTTATTAGAACTGAATGAATATGATGTATGAATAATATGTTTATTGTGCTAATAAGGTTACAGTTTAGTTACTTTCATGTAAATTCATTCATGTAAGTTCATGAAAATGTAACATGGTATATGATATTGTTTTCAGATTTTCCTGACATCAACAACTTAATACTGAACAAAGTTTAAACAAATAAGAGATGATATTCTAAATCTCCTAGTCATTCAGATGAAGATAAATAACATTTTTACTGTAAAGAACAGGAGTTCAAAAGAATAAGAAATATATATATATATATATATATATATGAACATTTTACTGTATAAAATAATAATGCAAGTAAAAATAAGAGAAAAAAGCAGAAGAAAAATCTGTAAATTATTAATCACAATGCAATTAATAATATAATTAAATAAGTAAGAAAGCAATGGACTAGTGATGAGAAGAAATTCCAAGTAATTATATTATGTTTGTGTAACCGACTGCAAATAAGTTTATGATTTAACCTCATGATTATTATTATATTGCTTCATCAACAAATCCAGGAATATTTTGTGTACCAGGAATGAATTATGAAATGATTTTGATGAAATATTATGTCTTGATATTGATTTATTTGGAATAGAATATAAAAATAACAGAATTGTTTGAAGTTTTAGTGGTATAACAGACAAGCAGTGAAAGAAATATTATTGTAATTTATTAACAATTCTGTGATTAATAAATTATTTAAAAGTGTTTTATTACCTGAAATAAAAATGTTATGATCTTCAAGTGTTGTGTTCATGCAATGTTAGTTTCACCTCATTTGATTTAAAATGTCAGGAATTATTTACTACATAATGATTTTGTATTAGATGGTAATCATATATATTTTTTAATGCAATGTGTATAATAATTCCCATTTATATCAAAAAACTTTGTGTAAATCTATATTTCTCTGTCTATAGACTTTGGTCGTGGAATACTAATAAGAAACAAAATCTAGAGACTGTAGTATATCACAGCATCCCAGAACCTTGTATTTAAGTCATATAAGGACTTAGTACCTACCTAATACTTGCTACTTTTTTAATCAATTAATTAATTTGATCTCAATCATCATGAATGATAATGTTGAGAATACTGCCAATGATGAATTTTATGGTGGTCATAAATAAATACCACCGTCACTATCGTCAACAGTCATTATTGATCTCATCATCATCACCGTTACCCTCCTTCATCCATATTGTCAAAAGTTACTACCTACTATTATTAACTGAAATGGTAAATAAGCTGACGATCCATCCAACCACGACGCTATCCGACGTACATACATACACATATATTATTAAACAGCATTACGTCATCATGTCGTGCCCGCTATATGCATACATTATCATGCCGGAGAACATAGATGTTATGTCCAAATATCCTGTAATTTCGCAGCTTAATTTCAACTGAATAACAACTTACATAAATACCAAAAAACTAGCAGTAAAGGCGTAGTTTGTAGATATCGAAGGTTCTACAAATAGGTATAACATCAAAATAAGTACCTACATGTCATTAGCACCGATGTAGTATCCCTGAAAGAACCTACATATAACAGATTGATGGTTTGCAGATATTATTTTCAGTTTTACAAATTGCCAGTTTACCATAATTAACTACATATTGAGAAATAATTATACACTGAAAATTATATGAGGTACCCATATGCACAACAATTGATTATAGCTAAAATCTATCACTATCACATAACAATTTAAATAAAAAAAACCGTATTAAAATCGGGCTATTCGTTAAGGAGCTATTGCTCCTTAACCGATAGCCCGATTTTAGTGCAGACGCGTTACGACATATCTTCGTCGGGAGAAAAAAAGTAGGCATGTAAAAAAGTAACTGTAACATAGTACATAGATACATAGGTACATTAGCCGTGTCTGTAGACTGTCAGCGAACAATATTATACCTACATTGAATTTTCGATTGTACCCAATCAGGAGTTCGATACAGTTATATATCTATTATGTACGTATCTTTGCAAAACAGATGTCATGTAGACCGAATTCTCTGCCATCTATTTTCATGCTTTATTACTAATCACCCACTAGTAATCCGAACTGCTTCATATATAGCGACATCTAGCGCCTACGGCGGCGAAATAAAATAGCCCGAAGAATAGCCCGAGTTAGGAAGGAACCATTTTCTTGTATGGGATGGGGTATCTGTATGTAATATTATATTATCTGTGCTAATACTATAAAAACGCAAATATTATATAAAATCATTGCAGTAAAAATAACTATATTTAATATTTGTTTTTTATAACAATTGTATATTTACAGTATTATATACATAATATGTGACAGTATACAGTATGACGTACGTATATATGGACTTCCAATGACGATGAATTGGATAAAAAAATATTTTGCAATAAATATTGATATACTAATTAAACTTTAATTCGTATTAAAGTTTAATAAGTAATAAAATGCTTAAATTATAAAATTCATTTTAATTAAAAAATAAATTGACTATATGAAATTTTATTATTTAATTGGTGTAATGTAATGGTAATTATAGGATTATGTTATAATTGTTCTAGGACGAAACCTAAAGTGCTTTAACTTCACTATTCCCTTTAAGTTATGAAAATATTAATTATAAATTGTTCCAACACGAATCCAACGATTTCATCCAAATTATTATTCATGCAAAAACAAGTGTAACATTCGTATTTCGCAAACGGTTACAACCATGTGTGGTTACCGTTGTTCGAGACGATGCCACGCGACTTGAATACGATCACTGCAAACTAAATTTTATCGGCCGACAAATATACCGAGTACCTGCCCGCTCGTTACAGAACACAGAAACACCGAAATGTGATTTAAGATGCTCAACACAAATATTGGAATACGTCTTGTTGGCGTAGAAGCATCTAATTAGATAGGCCTGGACCACATTCAAACTGAATAGTAATGAGAACCAATTGGACTTATGTCTACCTACGATAAACGTATACACATAGATATGTAAACTGATAAATGACGGGCTACTGAACTTTGTTAGGGTTAAATTTAATTGATTTAAATAATTATTAACGAGTTCCAAGATTTATATTAACGACCAAATCGTGGGTACGTACAAAAATTGAGATTTATTTAATTTATTTTATATCTTATTGGCGGAAAGGTGGATTTGTAAGTAGTAATAAGTCCTATAATAAATATATTTCAGTTGATAACTATGTCAAATGTCAATCATAAAATAGTTTTAGAGAAAAATCACATACACATTAGTCCAAGAAAAGGAACATAACAGTGAGGTTTTCATTTATATTTCTGCATTATACTGATACCAAGCAGTAATCAATAATTTGACTTATTTGATTATTGTATAGGTACGAGTATGTATTTGATTGTAATACATGTCATATTATACCAATTGGTAACTGATGTGAAGATTTAGTGTCAATACAAGGTTTTATTTATATGTAGTTTACATTATATTAAAACCGTGCCGGTTATAATTGACATTGATTTTTTAGTTTAATAAAATATTACATTAGTAAACTATATTTATTATAAGAAAAAAAAAATAGCCTGGATTATCTCTTTCTCAAATACTGGGTAGGTATGTATTATATTATATAGGTATTAAGAAGAGACGTATATTACGGAGCATCCATTTATGGTGAAATGTTGAATACTTGCAGGTTTACTGTTTGTGTAATCACATATACATATGTATGTACCTGTAAGTAATTAAGGTTGAAATTTATATTCAAAGGAAATAATATTACATAAATAAAGATTTGTGATTGGTATAAATATAATCCCAAACATTAAACAAAATGGGGAAGCAGATCACGTAATTGTTTGTAGTGTGTTTTGATTTTAAATATAATAATGTCATCATTGCTGACCGTCTGTCTTACAAATTGTATTGATTACGCAGATGTAGAAAGCAGACGAATTTAATAATGCATTTAACGGATCAAAGGTGGTATAAAAAATTTGCCAAATTTAATATTGGTATCTGCTATGTAGATCTCATTGTTTTGTTATATTTGAATATTTCATAATACAAATTGTGAAAGTTTGTTTGTTTGTGTCCCCAATCTTCGTAAGCTGTACTTACATACATATATTATATGAAATTGTGAAGGGTAAAGGTAAATTGTTATCCAGCTTTCTTGATCATGCGGACGAAATAAAGAATAGATACGCTATGTAAAAATATAAGTAGGTACTTTTTGTAATTTAGAAAATACATTTTTTGGTTTATACATACATAATATACACCTAGATCAATACAATTACATATCGCTAGTGCACCGACGCCGTCTAAAATAATAATATACTATATACTAGATAACATCGTTGTCGAGGAACCAGTGGTTGATGTTAGAATAAGAATGAAGTTTAGTCAATAATTAGATTATCATTACAAATTCATTATAAATATCCAATACGACGATTGGTCAACCTACATCAATTGTGGTTGACCCGACATATTTTGAACTGAGCAATGGGGTTTGTAGTACTTAGAACTTACTATCATATTTCTTTACTTTGAAATATTGCAAGTTCTATATCTTAATAATAATATTATAAACGCGAAAGTTTGTGAGTATGGATGTTTATTGCTCTTTCACGCAAAAAGTACTGAACGAATTTTAATGAAACTTTACAGTAATATAGCTTATGCATTAGAATAACATATAGGCTATACCTACTTTGAAATTTAACGCACGTGAAACCGCGGGTGCAGCTAGTAAAATATACTTCTGGTGCATTTTATGTTTGTGATTTACATAGAATATTTAGGGTGCGACTGCGAGAGGGTGGATACATCATACCTATCGTTGGCAATGTTGTTTCATGCACGGATGACAGTGTTTGTTCAACGCGCCACCAACCACCTCGCGAACTCAAATACGAATGGTAGTGATGATACTGAATTGAAATGCATTAGAAAAAATACAAGTTTGACACAAAATACGACGATAATCCATATATAGCACCGCCGTTTGTAAATAATTAGGTACATAGTATGAAACCAAGTCGCTGTCGTTGTCTGTCCCTATGTATGCTTAAAATTTTAAAACTACGCAACGGATTTGAAGCGTTCTTTTTAATAGATAGAGTGTTTCAAGTGGAAGGTTTATATGTATATAATACATACACCCGTGCGAAGCCGGGACAAGTAGCTAGTAATATAAATATTACAATTTGTTAAACTATCTAATTACAAGGATGTTTTTTCGGATATGTAGCAGTTAAAACAATGTAAAAAAAAATTACCAACGATTGAAACCTGTGAATTCTGGCAATAATATTCTCAAAATATTATACAACTTTAAGATTTACTAGTATAAAAAAGAAACCACTAGATTTGTCCCGTGCTAAGGTCAATAAATTGACAGCGCGAGCAATTAAGTATTCTGCGAGTGAGTATTGGATAAAATTAATCGAAGTTCGGATTACGGCTAGCGGGCTTTAATCTGGCTCGACGGTATCGGGGCGCGGACTTGTTATCTGTTTAATGTCTGGTAAACAACGGGATCAAGGGATAAGGAACGTCCTTTCATACGGCGCTGGCCCTCCGGCGTCTGGATTAGTCCGCCTTCCACTGGTGAAGATTGCACTTCACATCTCCCGTAAAATGTATATGGATAGGTCGTAGCTGATTGATACAATCCTCTTAGCTTTGTTTACTATACGAATATAACAAAAGACATAAACCGTAATTTATTAATTTTCGCAATCTGAGTCATTAAATTTCATATAATTCTTTAAAGGTCTTTATTGTTCAATACATATTTACATGTTCATATAAAAAATCATAGAATCGAGACGAAGGAAAAAGTTTCTCATTGTGTGTTTATTTTTAAAATAATAATAGCTGGATGCATGAAATTTGTACATGGCGTTCTACAAATGTGCACACGTACTAAGTCGCGGGTACCACTAGTGTCTAATGATATTAACATAATTAATGAGTATTAGCTTTATATTAATTATTATGTGAAGTGTGTCCTTTATTTAGAAAAAAGTGGACTCTCAAGCAAATAGTATTGTACTATAGATTTGAGCAAATAGAGATGTACTCATAGATTGGCATTTCTGTGAGGCAAGTTATTACGGATACTTATTGAGTGGTGTTCCGCATACAAGTTTTCGATAAGCATGATCATCACCATTTGGTGTTAAATAAATATCACACAGGGTTCACTAAAATTAATTAATATAAACAACAAACATTAAAGCAGATGGTTTGTGGAAAGGCTCAACAGGCTTAACCATATAATCGTGTCCCAACTATTGGCGAACTAGTAATTGTCCACCGGAGACGCCTGAGTGCTTCGCCTCAATCGGCGTCGACTTAAGACTCCATGCAAATTCAATTTCGTGCCCAAGCAATCCTACACGTAAGGCCAACCGAACATATTATTGCTGGATTTATCTTTATTGCAGCAGTAGAACACTCGAACTAACTTCGACTGTCGAACTTACGCCATTAGTGAAGACACCGAGATACAGGATTGTTTTGGTAGGGGCGGAGTTGTAAGTCTTATTGCTTTTAGTACCGACGTAGGGCTGGATTGTTTAATCTACGGTGTATAGTTTCAGTATTGTTCTAATAGTTTTTTTTTTCAAAGTAAGCCAGATCGGATAGATTTAAATAATTATATTAAGTCATAATAAAGATTCCTATGTAAGTATACAATGTTGTGTACAAGTGTTACCTGAAATATTGAGGATATTATAGTATCTATATGAATAAAATATTGAAAATAGTCCACATTGAAATCCTAATACAGTTCTGTGATATTTGCTGAATTAATGAGTTACTTAGTAAAGTTTATTCTAGTAAATTAACTTCCTCATTTCTTCTTCGTAGATATTGAATAATACTGAATGTAACGGATAATACTTGTATAAAGTATACGTAGCTACCTGATGTTACAATTCAAAATCATGGACGAACCTACCTCGGCACTCAAAAGTAAAACCGTGACTTATTAAAATAGTAAGGTTACAAAAGGCAGGATGTTTACAACGTTGATGATGTCAACATGAAATTCAATTTAGTTAATAAAATAGCGCAACAAAAAGTTCACTAAAATACATCGGTACTTCACTGTTATGACATAATACGCGTAATAGCAAACCATAATACCGGTGCAACACAAAAAGGCATCGCTGCCGGC
Organism: Achroia grisella; assembly: GCF_030625045.1. Lineage (NCBI taxonomy): Eukaryota > Metazoa > Arthropoda > Insecta > Lepidoptera > Pyralidae > Achroia > Achroia grisella. The sequence goes on from NW_026713061.1 coordinate 916,816, forward strand.
CTCACAAAAGAAGATGTCACTAACTAATCCATCCGTAAAATGTCCCAAATCACTACAAAAGCAGCCGACAAAAGTGTTGTTGTATAAACGTAAAATGAAATTTAATAAACATACAACAATGAACGGTTCGTAGATATTTTTGCGAAGATCCAGATAGTGAATGGGAGATAAGCTGGCAAAAGGTTTGCAGTGGAAGCGTATGTTTGATGTCGCCTCTCGTCGCCGGAGCGTGAACGATTTAAGAGCAAAATTGCAGAACGGCGAACTAGTGGCATCTGTCAACTGTGTACACACTCCGCACAAATAGATAGATACTTTTAATTTCGGAGATGGAATGTCAGCGGACGACGGACGCGGTGGTGGATATGCCTACAATAAAATAAAATGAAAACATACCAAATATTCTATTCTAGATGTTTAGATCTAGATTTACCTGAACATTAGGCCATAAAAATATAGGAATGACATGAAAGTAGGGTGGTAATAGAAATAATATACACAATTACATTTTTAGCATAAACTGTATATTGTTACTATTTATATTATTATTACATCAAGTACGTAACTAACGATTACAATACTCCGATGTGCCGGTGGCATTTATTGAACTACCTACAAATATCTAATAATTATTCTTAAAAATAACCAATGCAATTCAGTGTTGCGTGTTTTAAAATTTAATATATTGATACTTAGTAGACTTAGTATTCATTTTTTATCAACAATCAAATCAGAAATTTCTTGGTGAGCTTTAAATAAAATAATTAATTTCGTCAAATCGTGCAATCATTCCAGAAGTGTATTATAAGATAAGTATCAAACGTTTCTATTTAACTTCTCTTCCGAGCGGAAATTCCCTGAGCGCCATATTGAAATGTTTATAATTAAATTACATAAGGACGAAGAAAATTAATTTCACAGTGCAAAGTGGTGAGCGGCTCGCGCCTCGTGCCTCGCTTCTTCACAAAAGCGGAACTCGGCGGAAGCTCGTCTCAAAGGCGAGGCGGTACAGTCGCTCTGCGAATTTAATTTTCCAGATGTTTTTGGAAATTGCCGGGGAGTTGAATAATCACGTTATAACTTAACGGTATTAAATTTTATACGTTAAAGTGTTAATATTTCATTTCCAAGTTTAATTTAATTAATTCTAAAGTTAGGAGCTGGCCCAATGAAGACAATGTACCTACTATTTGCGGATGAGTCTTAAGATTTATAATTGAGTTTTGACTAACATCGAGTAAAATGATAAAGTTTCTAAAATATAACAAAGCACAAATTGTTGAAGATTAAGTTTCGTAGGTACCCATTTGATTAATTACAATGAGTACTTATATTTGGTAGATACTTGTACTCACGGTTGCTAATAAATATATAAACAAATTGAAGTAATATTGTTAAAAGATAACTATATATTTATTCCAACTATTTGTATAGTAGGTGTAAGTATAATAGATATACAGATATCTCGAGATATATCAGACGAACGCCCATCGCGTATAGCTACATAGCCTTCAGGAGGCGGTAGCTCGCTTAGCGCGACGAAACAAATTGATGTACCCAAATAATTATTAATGCCTCACGAAATTTAATTGGAAAAGTTGAATTTGTATCGCGCTCACGGCGTAGGTGAGCGATTCGAGTCGTCGCGAGACGCCGCCGCTGCGACTGTTTACGAGATAATTAATCTCAAAGTATTTACGGCTTTAATCGAGGCACTCCCGACTGATGGGGAGCGAATAACTCTCGTATGTAATAATGTTGCCTTGCCTCCTACCTTGATACAGTTTTGCGTATAACGTCATTACGTCACGCCCGTAATAGATATAATTGAGAACACATCTTTAATGCTTAATATTTAAGTACATATATAACTTACAACGCACAATGTCTTTACTCTCGTACTGTATTTCTATACCTGTCTAAAACCCACTATTATATATTCTAGAAGAAGTAATTTTATGTCTAAAATTCCCTCTCGGGAATATATGTACTCTCTATAGTTATAACTACCTATAATTAAATTGTAATAGTAGTTCAGTAGTTTAATAGAAGTCTACGTTTCTTCCAAAAATAAGAAATAACTCTAAAGAGGAAAACAAAGAGTAGGATATTTTTCACTTCCAGTACTGTCACTCGGTATATTCTACACCATGATGTATTGGGTATACTGAAGGAATTATTTTGCAGTGATAAAATCATGTTATTATTATAATTACTATTATTCTCATATAAATAATATTTAATACTTTATCAGAACAAACTAGAATAACTAGTTGGTCTATCCGCTAACAGGTGGCGCTAGTTGTTGCGTTAGTTTACCTTACAATGAAGATAGTTCCAAAGTTTGCCGTAAAACAACAGCGCCATATCCTCGCTTACGAACGTTTTCAATCACAATAAATATTATATGTAAATAAATATTCTAGAACATGGTATTTTAATTTATTATTGCAATTACTTTGTGATAAATATTACGTGGTTGTCTGAGTCACATGTCGATGTTATTGGTGTACCCAAGTAGATACTAGTAGTTTGTTTGGCGTGGCATAGCGCATGGGCCGTTTAAGCTAATTAACAATAGATCGAATCCGACTGCAGCAACAATGAAAAACGAAGAATAAATGTCAATTTCACAAACGTAGAGGAGGGTTCGGCTTTAAATCGAATTCCGTTTAATAATAGTAGAGCGATAGAGTTGAATGCACTCTTGATAGTGCCATAGTTTATTTTATTGTATATTGTAGTGATCGATTAACGATAATAAACATTCGAATAGAGTGCATAATAATTCTTCGAACGATCCTTCAAGTTCAAGGACCCAGTCAGGTTGCAATTAAGATCTATAAGCATTCATTCTGTACTACTTTGAATACAAGAATTATCATCATCATCATCATCATCATATCATTATAACTATATCGATCTACTCTGACAAATTTATGTTGAAATAAGTATTGTTCTAAGATCAATTAATTAGAAATATACATATTAAGTCCACAACCACGTTGTTCGTTCGATGGAATCTAATGTGATCAATTGGTAAAATCGATTAATACACAATTGATTACATGGCCCACCATCTGACTTTATTCTTAAATTAATATCTTCTACTGAACCTCGTTAGTGTACCATATATATCATTATCGCAAGGGTAACAATAATAAGATTCTCCTGTACTTATAGTCAGTGTATTTGTACAAATGTAAGTACTCGTACAAATGTGGCCGGTCTTATAACCAAAACATATATATTTTGTAATAGCTGTAAGAAAATCATTTTCGTTCTATTTTCTTAACAAAATACCTATGTAATGAACAGTCCACCTATAGTAATAAATGTACAAAAAAATACGTGAATTAATTTTCCTTATCCTATTTTTAGAACAATTTGTAATAGAATTTACTGTAAATATTACTACTTATATATATCATAAAAAAAAGTCTGGTCTAAAACTACCGAACGGATGTTTATGTGATTTTCATCCACTAACAGAGTCATTTTTGAGGATGATTTAGGGATAGAAATACCCCTAGAAGGCGGACTAGTTTAGTATGACTCAAAAATATACTATGTGTTATTGAAGTCGCAAATAGCCAATACGGCTAAATAAAGATATTTAAAAGCAGTTTCCTGTGTGTGGTAACGAAAAGCCGTCAATGAGAATTGCTTCCCATTTTTTAAATGGCTCTAACCACGCAAAAAATGGCTGTTTAGCTCCAAAATAGAATCCGATGAGACCCCTTGACCGTGGCGTCCGATTAAGATCTACTCAGTGAATCCTCTCATTTGAACCATAGAATGAGTGGGAATTGGCGAAAAATTCCGTAGAGTTCAATGAGTTCAGTGTCGCAGGATTACTGATTAATCGCATTCGTTCAGCTGGTATTCATTTGCAATTAATCTTTCAGTTTTATACAATTAAGCGACGAATTCGGACTATTGTGTTTGACAATAAATTATTAGTGTATATTTACCTGAGTCACATTTTTTATTTATTTTCGCCAGCATTCTTATAGGAGGGAAGCGATAATCATACCCCTACATCATAGCCATTGATACCGAGCATTCTCCTTACGTTCATTCTATCATATTAGATAGTATTATAACTATAACAATATCTACCCATAATAATAATTAAATATGTATGCTATATAGAATGTTGTCGTTTATGTTGGCATGCATAAATTATATTGGTAGTCTGATACTGCTGCAATTTCCATCAGAATCGTTTTGTTGAAATTTAAATGAAAATAAATAAATAATGCAGGACAAACTGCACAGCTCCAACTAGAACAAGTATGTAGCGCTTATGCGGTAGGTTTTAACTAAAAGACTTATATATAAATATATTATATCTATATATTTATACATAATAGTAAATGACAAACCTATATAAATATTTAACTTAAGAATATAACTTTTTGTTCTGCGTAGGGACTACTGGACTTCGTGACCATCGGATTGTGATGCAGTATTTTAAACCTTTGTACCACCGATTTTGTAGTTATATGCAATGTATCTATAGAATATGATTACAACATTTAGAGAGTTCACCGAGTTTTTTACCGAGTATATTATACATACAGAGAGTATTATTTAAGTGAATTTATCACACAAGTGTTTACACACTAGTCATATATTTTTCAAGCACTATATTTTCCACGTATTTTATTGAGACGTGGTGTAATGGTAACATAGGTAGGTACCTAATGAATTCGTAATAAACAACCTATCAGGCCCTATTTGTACCTAAATACATCATTGTTTGCACACAGTTCGGACACTAATAGGGATTACTTTGATATGAGTAAGTAGGGAGAAGTATATATAAAATTACATTTCGCTCGGACTACTAAGTCAGCTCGGCCTTATTAAGATAAAGTGTTACATTAAAGTTAACATGGGCTACAACGAGAATAATTATAAGGGTCGGGGGTAGAGTGCTCGTACGAATGACTCGAGTATGAGGAACGGCTGACCCACCCCCCGAGCAGTCTACCCGGCTGACCACTGACCCCCTCGTCGCCTAGCAACCGTCCGCCACCTAATCATCATAAACAGATAACCCGCCATCTTTGATAATGTTGCACAATGTAAAAGTATTCGAATAATTTCATTGTTGTCTTATTAATTCAGTATTGAAATTTCAAGTAAGCTACGGGAATAATGATTGAAACAATTACGTATAAATAATTTCTTAAACAGGTATAATAACATAGTTATTGAATTGCTCACCTCTTACTGCAGATTCGCTAAAGCACATTATGATATATTATATTTATTTTATTTATTAAAACTTTAATGCACATAATTGAAAGTACATATGGCTGACTTACCACCATGCGGCATTATCTACCAGTCAACCATGGGTGTTGCAGAGAATAATTGTTGGCGGTGCAAATATAAAAAATATATTAAACGTCGGCAAGATATATGTCATGAAATCATATATATTGTATATTTATTATAGTTTAATATTATATTTAAATTGTATGATAATTATTAAGCTTATATATTTCGCTTTATTTATGTAATTATATAATTTTAGAAGTATATTTGTACGCGTATATATATATATATACCATAAACCATACATAAATACATATTTAATAATCTGACAATGAAATATCATGTACTGCTACAAATAATGGAATTAAAAAAATATATATGTATATGTAAAAATAAAAAACAATGAGAAAACAGTACACAGGAAAGGTTACAAGTTTAAATAATGAGAAATGAGAAAACTCAAAGCGACTTTTAGTCTGGTTGTGAGGAGTATGTTAGGGTTACGTATAATAACAATCAGACTTTATTTTACAACATTACGTTTATTTATTCACAAATATTTTACGTAAAATGTTTGTTAGTAACAAGTAATGTTACATACTTAGCTACTTTGAAGGCATTCAACAAAAGTAGATTTTCCGAAATTTTAAAGAATAGATCCGCGGAAATAATAATTACGAGTGAGTATTGTGACTGTCGCGAAATTCCTTAAAAAGTTAATACTATATTTTTATATAGATACTTAATAAAGAGGAAAATCTTATTATAAATAATAGTATGTATGTAAAATAATATTAAAATAATACATTATTGTTACAAAAAATGCTAAAGCCACTTATTATAAATGTCGCTAATATTTATTTGTAAAGAATTCTTGTTAAAGAATCAAGATAAGCTAACAGCATTACGGATAAGGTAATCCTTTCGGCTGAGCATTTAACTCCCGTTTAAAGTTTAAGCCGTCTGAATTTTTAATAAATTTCAAAGAGATGTCAATCGAGTGTTTTATTTTGCATAGGGCTTAGCTTGGCGTAGGGGTGCACGAGTACATTTCGATGTACGTCATTTGTTTGTTTCGCGGCCGCCCTCGTCTCCGACACCCTGCATACAGTTATTGCACTTATTGTTGACAGAATATCAAATGATATTCTAATTGTGTACATATTGCTCTATAAGTGTATTGGCGTAGTTTATTGTGAGTGGAGAATAAATATGGAAGTCGTATGAATGTAAAGCTTATTTATTTATCCTTAAATCATATTTTCTTTTATATATATGAATGCAGTCTATTGATAGGTATACTATAAATAATTAAAAGTAGTGTTATTACACAACAGAGAAAAATAAATCCATTATTATTATTATTATTAAATGAATGTATGTCAAAATACTCTTTGGTCAATACCTTAACACTTCATGAGCTCATTAAATATTTTTAATCTAAACAAAATTATGATACTTAGTAATAGTAAAGTAACAGACCATTTATATCTAATAAAATGGAATCCGAAGGGCAGTCTGGCAAGCTTAAAAGGGTAATAGATGCATGTCTTGTCGGCTATTGTCTTAGGTGGGGTAATCGCTTCCGTGAGAGTACGGGCGGCCCGATCGTCCGATCTGACAGTTTCAATTTGTATGCCAACCATCGCAATGACCACCCCGCGCGCTCTCACGCCATCAACTCATTTCATCTAATTATTATTTTATGTTTTTTTTTTCAACATGCCTAACACATGTTCCGCAGTTAAAACTAGTAGTTCGTGACTATAATATTTGATCGGTGGTCTAATATTGCGGCTATTAATTCATAGTAAGGGTGCAACGGGTAAAAGACAGAAGTAAATTTTTACAATTTAAAAAAAATAGTTTAATAATCTGATCATACGTATTTATAGAGTTTATTGCTGTACATAACTCTGTGATCAGTTCTACAGCGCTGATCGATATTAATTATTACCTATATTATTTATTTTAGTCATTATATTTATACCTATAAATAAAATTGGAGTGTCTGTTTGTAATATTCAAATAATAGTTTTTTACTACATGCATATAAATATAAATACGGTGCATACACCAAAATAGCATTTATGACAATTTTTGTCTCTCTGTCTGTTTATTGCGGCTAATCTCTGAAATGGTTGGACCGATTTTGACGGAACTTTTTATAACAGGTAACTGATGTAATAAGGAGTAACTTGGGATACTTTTATTTTAGAAAAATAAAGTTAAATTCCACGCGGAACAAGTCGCGGGTACAGCTAGCGTATAATAATTTAAGTGTGATAAAACGAATAAAATTTTGGCATCAATTTAATCATTTCTATAACATTTCTTTCCTTATCTATAGACAAAATAGATTTATGTTTACGCCTAATTCTTTCTATTTATCTATCGATTCAAGAAAGCATTAAAAAAATTCGAGAAGCGATCATATTTTTGTTAATTACTGTCTTTATTAAAATTAGTGTCGTTGCTTTTGTATTTTAAATTAAATGTAAAAATGTTAATCAAATGTTACTGCACATCATCATCAGCTCTAGTTATATGTTAATAGTTAATTACTTAATGAGGTTCAGAAGAGGCTCTTTAAATAGTTCTCTAACTAAAACAAAAGTTATAAGATATGTAATGCCGCTTTAGTGAGAATAATTGTATTGTTGATAAATAAAATATAAAGTAAATACCTTATTACCTTCGATCACAAGAAAATTTTACGTGCACCGACCCCATATAGACAGCGGCATCGTATAAGTGTGGAAACTCAAAAAAGTATCGTGTGAGAAAATTCTAAAGATGAATGAACAAAAATTCTACATAGACTAATAGGTGCTCCAGCGAGCACGCTTTGCCACTTGCCTATTGTGGATGCATCGATTATGGCATAGATCTAATGATCGCATCCCGATTAGGAGCACTTCGGGATACAACTTTTTATCATTGTTCTTGCCCCAGAGATGCTGGATGTCCGCAACGGGACGTAGCATAACGGCGACAGCCACTTAATGTTAAAAATATTCATTCCTTAGCTTTTCTAGGCGTTCATTGGTACTCTATTTGGGTCGAGCTACCCATTAACTGTAAATTCAGTTTCGGTTCTATTTTAATGGAATTGTACTGAGTTTTATTGTGTACTTAAGGAATGTGCCTTATTATCTAGATACTCACACTAAAGTATACCTGCATTTTGAATTAGTAAGAAAAAGAGTATTAATAGTTTCTATAATCAAAATATACTGCTATAGTGCAATAGATAATATGAATAGTATGAATGTATGAATATCATATATGTTATAAACATTTATCTTAGACAATTAAGGTTGATATTAACTGACGACATTATGGATAACGCAACACTCGAAATTGGTTTATTTTTTGTGGAGTATATCAATAAATAAGTTGTTTTGTAGTATCGAATTTATATATAAAAATATATAATATAAGGATTTATAATCCATGACATGCCATGGTCCAACCATTTTACCTACTATTATGAGATGAAATTAGGATAATAATAGATGTATTTATGGAGTGTTTAATACATTTTTAGGTATATACATTCTAGTAAAGTACCTACAAGTGGGTACGCGTAGCGCATATCACATTCGTGGCATTAAAATCCTCCATGCATTCGTTAACCAACACTGTGTAAGGCAAAATATGCGAGCCAACTTACTTAAACTATTCGCTCCGTATGATTTTCAGAAATGGCTATTGCTTATAAGCAGTGAGGACAATATTTTTATGCGGTGCGTTTTTCTCGGGTAAGTTGTTTTTATGACCATTACTGTATCTAAAGTAGGAAAATCACTCGTGATGCTACATTCTCATGATGACTAGAAGGCGCGCGCGTGCGCCGGTACTCTGTACTACCCTACAGGGTTGACACAAATACCAATATTGCTACTTACTTTTTCTTAGAAGCAATGTTGCAAGTATTGTAACATTTTATACACATTACACAGAGGAACAATTTATAAATAATGCAAAATGATTAGATATAATTTAAAATACATCAGTATTCATAATATTGTAATAGGCACGTAAAATAAGGTATATTTTTAATAACAAGAGAAAAAAATATTATTATCATAACTATTTTTTTTACAACTTTGGATTACGTGATATTTGCGTGATAAGTTTCTTCTTTTTGCAACTTTTGCATTGTTGTCCAAAACAGTACTAAGTACTAATAAGATTACTAAGTGCCAACCCTACTAATACGGCCGCACCAAGGCTTGGTCTAACGCTCAGTGCCCCGCGGTAGGTACGAGTATAAGCGAAGGTATCAATAAATTATAAATGCAACACTGTCTATCTTGCACCATGTATACCACGGTACACAAGTATATTGTTGATACGCCTAACTGCACTTGTACTAGCATTATATATACTCACACTCTTTGCTCAGTGTCGCCGTTATATGATTTTTTTATACTCACCATAACACTTAACATGTTAACACATCCACTTAACATGTTAGCTAATAAGGAAGCAACTTACCCAATAGAGAATGATCAGTGTCAATACTAGGTATATCGTTGATAGCCTTTCAGAATTATTGCAGTCCCCGACTCCTAACATGATGATATAAATATTTTATGACTTTTTATTGACTTATTTATAACAGTTTAAACTTGTTTGTTTGTGTGCAGCTATGTATGTATAATTGTAAAATGTAATTATCAGGACAAAAAATATTAAATATGGAATTGATGATCACACCCGGTAGCATTGTCACTAATGCTACCGGTACTAGTGACAATGCTACCGGGTGTGATCATCAATTCCATATAACCTTTCACAAGTTACCAATTTTGTATTTATATCTTAACTTTCATTTAGCTTATTAATTATTATTTAACAATTAAATGAACAATGTAGCAAAACTCTACACCATTTATATTATTTTACGAAATTCTTGATTCTTTTAAATTATTACTAGCTATAATATTTTACTTGATTTTTGAACTCGTAGTTAAATATGTTAAGCTTATATATAAGCACCATATTGGATAATATCTTGTTTTCACCATAAAAGAATATATGATAACTAAACTTGCTACTATTAACGATTTATGATTTGCGTTCTCTACGTAACTAATGTAGGCATATCTCATAAATACCTTTACATATTATGGCACATCTATTTTGCCATTTTCATGTTTAATGAAGTCTAATTGCACTTGACGGGTTGTTATTTAGACTTAGTGCCATTTACGGGTTTCATAGACCTTTTAAAAATATTTTATATGCAGGTATGTAACCTATATTGATAGTGCTATATTATCGAATCATGAATTTTTTATGTAATTTATCTCTATGGCACATGTAAAAACGAACTGTTTTCATATCTACATAAGAATCAATGAAGGCGAAGAAAGATCTTCACATAATCGTACACTTGTGAACTACCTTCACAAGGACACCATAAAAATATTTTTCTTGCACTAAATGAGTGCGCTAATTTGAAATAATCCACCTGAGTGCTTGTGAGAGATATGGTATCTTCACGGTTTACAATAGTAAACAAATGTGTCGCGCTGAAGCAATTACAGTCGGCAGCTGCGCGGGCGCAGGCGACGTCACGCCGAGCGCCAGCGAATCGCGCGCACATCACGCTCCGCTCCGGACTTATGCTAATGGTCACCGAGTCGCGTAAATTGGAGTGCGCCTGTACCACAACAAAATGAACCCGCCTCTTTATCTTATTACTATAGGATGGTCTAAGAGCCTAGCTACTAAGCATCGATGTCATGATACCTAAAAACAAACCTTCGTGTATATAGCTTAAAGCTCATTTTCATTGGACTAAACTTATAAAACAAATCCCGGGTGTCTAAAAGCCAACAGATTGCTAGAGTGAAATTCGAACAGAAAAACTGGCGCGGGAAGGAACGTGAAACCGATTAAAAGGCCACATCACGATTTTGTGTATGCACTTTGCACTCATTCGATCCCATGATGGCACTGGCTACTACAGCAGATACTTTGATTTCGTGTTTAGCTCAGATTAGTCAAAGCTCTTTATAATTAAGGAGTCTTTATTCAGGTCTTCTATTTATATTTTCTTAGCAGAATTCCACATTTTTATTATGTTGTTAATTTAATGTGCATTATAAAGTAATATATAAAGTTATTTCATCAAATGGATTAAATTCCCAACACAGTATGATATAGTACCTACCTCATACCAGAGGCTCGAAGTGATTAATCCCGGTTTAGAAAATCAGGATAAAGGAGAAATCTCCGGGACAGTTACCTTCGCATAGAGAAGACTTGTTTTAAGTATAATAAGAAATTATAATAATATAATTAAAGACAACTCACTTTTTTATTACAAGAATATCATCAGTACCTAGTAAAGTGAGTAGCATGATGATTGAATATTGATCCGTGGATCAACAATAATAGATCCCATCAGTTGGCGGTATGTGGCATCACATTTAATATAATAAGAGTTCAATACATCGCACCGTGAAATGTGTCGATACAAAAACTTAACTAACTATAACCGCTAACGTGTGATTCGTATTAAAAAGCTGTTTAGTCATTCGACTTCATAAATAGGTGGCATTTCGATTTGTTGTGATTAAATTTCGTCCATTAGGACACCGTTAGGTCGATCGGTAAATGTACATGGATAATGTGCTTAATAATCCGGCAAATAGAATTTGGTATAGTGATATCACTGACTGTTATCAAGCAGATAATAAATTAATGTGCCTAACACAAGTTACAGTTACCTTTTGAAAGACAGGTGTGAACGGACTACATACATATTACTGTAATGCGTATTATTATGGAAGGAAGTTTAAAGATACATGTCTACTACTAACTAATTATCTATAGATATCTGACCCCTGTAATTACCTTCTGTAGAATAAATACACATCCCATACCTTTCTCGTATCAGATAAGTTATCATTTCGATTCATGACACTAGTATGTAGTTTGATATCAATAAGTTTTAGAAATAATTTCATAAATTAATTACAATAAGGTCGAAATACGGTGCAAAAAACAATTACACAAATGAGGTTAAAGTAATAATAATTACTTGTGCTATTTTTATGAATGTAAACAAACATTACAATAGTAACTTTAAAGTAAGGATGTAGCGCCTTAGAGAACCGTAGTGCAGTCCCGTTAAACTGAGTAATTTCATTCAATTGTTGCCAAGGCGGACTTAGCCAATAAACAATCGCTCATATTGAATGAACGGAAATGTCCGTCTGGAAATTAGCTCGAAACAAGAGAAAACCTTTAAACGGACCATTTATTATATTTAAAACGTTTTAAATTGAAGAAAGGTGCTCGCGAGTTAGTTGACTAATGTATTTAACTTGTTCTTTGTAGGCAACGCGGGGTGAGTTTTCGCATTATTATTAAGTTAGATACTGTTTAGACACTAACTGTGCGTTTGTTATTCGTAAGTTTTGAAGATATGAAGAAATGTTTATTATCTTCAAAAGAGCCCAATTTACTTTAATTCATTATTTTAATGAAGTAGGCTTATTTTATAGAATATATAGGCACCTACTACCGTACTTAAATGCTACGTATAATACGCAGAGCAATAAAGTATCTCAGCAAAGGGACATCTTTGTAGGCACAAGAAATAAAGTTGAGAGTGAGTGCTATCTCTAAACGCATTTCACATACAAATACCCAATTTCGAGGTAAAGTGTGCACATTATACAAGCGGGCTCGCATTTAAATTATTCCAGCGGATCGTTTATAGGCCATAACTGAATTTGGGAATTAGCTATAAAACAACATTTGATACGGGCGGGCGCGGGTGGTTTGCAATTTGAATGTTTCGCCCGTTTCTGAGCTCATTGGATTGCGCGGCGCGTGCATCCCATTATCCTCGCTCATATTGCCACCTTGCTACCGCCGAACTGCCGTATTGGCGACATTGGTGGTTGTACAACGTACCTGTCGCCCGCATGTACTGTAGGTATTATCTATAATTTTTTTAACAACTTTCATATATAATTCAAACCGGAAAAACAATAATGCTTATGAATACAAATGTATACAAATGTATACAAGTCAATCGGCAACTATTGGAAGTAAAGAGGTCTGCTAGCCCTCCAAGATCATTAAGTAGATGGAAGCAATAAGGAGGCAAAAAATTATCGCAATGGCATACAGTAGCGTATAAAAATATACAAGAAGATAAAAATAATTCTTATTATATCAGATTCCATAGAAATAACTAACATAAATTTTTAATATTAATGCATATTTAATACTATTAAAATACTTGAAAAATTGTAGAAATAAAATTATAACGACTACCAGGTGAGAAGTGAGCTGGTTTCCATTCTGATACTTAAAAAAATGTATCAGGTATGAAATAAATATTAAGTATCGTGAATATACCTAGAAAGAGTTACCAATGCGCCAGAATACTTAGAGGAAGGTATCTTTCGTAGCAATTTAAATTCCATTACAATGAATATAAAAAGCCAATTTGAACTCTGTATCGCGTAAACCTATTGTGGTCGTATTGATTTTTTTGAGTCTCCAGCTAAAAGTGAATATCGATGTTTAGACCACATACATTTCATTCTACATTCAATTATTTTTGGTTAATTGCAATTAGCGTAAAATTTTATAATAGCGAATAGTTAAGTAAAATGGTAATCATTATAATCTGTAATTATTAATATATATAATTAATAAACCATTATAATAAAATCATTTGACGGAGCAATTCTGAATTAGATCAGCGCAGTTCCGTCACAAGCACCAAAATCAAGGAATTTACGGAACGAGAAGTATTTCATACCTCGACAGTGTTCTGATCCGTTGTATAATCATTGATCCATTTATTTATAGATTTTAGTTAAAGTCACAGAAAACAACATAATGGAAATTATATTGAAGGAAATAAATACCTTTAGTTCACACAATTCTTTTTCAATTGATAATTCTTGAAATATATGCAATTTTTGTCATAAATTAATAATCTATACCCAAGTACTTGTTTATTATTATATTTTTTTTCAGCTAAAACACACCAGTCTGTAGCAGTACAATTGCCTAAACAATTACCTACATTACTAGTGCAGCTTGTCATTCAAAGTGTCGTTGTTAAGTACATGGCAATAGCTCGACGGGCGTGTGAATAGCGGACCCCACCATTAGTGGAACAAGCGATTTCGCAAATAAAACAATAATGATAGTGCCTTGTAATAATGTTTCTCTAATTTTATCTGGTATAGTCGTGACGTGTAGCCATTCCGTCTGATATTATCCGAGCGGAGAAGCTCGGCATCCGCCTTCGTTTCAATGTTCTGTAATTTAAACCTTGGGGTGCTTACCACATTGCTTGTAATAATCCGTGGAACCAATGTTGACTTCATACTCCAATTGTGTGTTGCGGTCCAAAATTGATCTGCAATCAAATATATAGTCAAATTGATATTAAGCTGCAACTTTCTACATGTCTAGGCTGCCAAGCCTTGTAATTTTTGTTATGTGATATTATATTTATAAATATAGATATTATTAAGAATAATGAATAAACTGAAGAATCACCCAGAAAAAGATACCCATTAGGTACTTTCATAAGTGGCACGGAATAATCTTTCAGAAGACATTGTATTACATAGTATTTTTCTGCCAGATAATTCTAAATTAATGACTGAACGTAGACAAATGAGTATCGAATTTTACTTGCTACTTAATAGAAAACAATAACAACAATTTCAAAAAGAAATACAATATTTGATTATTTATAGATTTATTTGATATCATTCCGGGCTATGATAACATTTTTTCTGTAAACAGGGTAAGTTTGAACGTTCGATATTCAGTAATTTCGTGATATTGCTAATATTTATTAGACTATCCTATTTGATATGCTAGCCGTCCATTTCTCCCATTAAAATCGATTTATTAATCGTTATAATAACAATATTAGTATAGACTAAATAAAAATTACTTCAAGCGATTTACTTTCTGTTCCATGGTTGAAATGCAACCCACAGGCATAACATCAAGTGGATGGACGGCGTCAGTCAGTTCTGCTCGATGCACTTACAACGTATCCGCTTACCTTCGGCCACACCTGTGCGTTGTCAAATTATTACTGCTGCTCCCATTATTAGCCATTACGAATAAAATTGCTAAACTGTTACGATTCTACAAATATATTGATGAATTTAAATGAAGAGTAAGAGCTTTATTGTAAGATGACCACTTGTTTTAGTGTTATTACTAGTTGACACAACATGCGTTTTTTACCACATGACTTATTTATGAATATGGTCACTTCTATCATCTCGAGCTACAAAAAATAGCCGACGATCTATTCATAGACTATATATAAAAAAAAAATAATAGTCGTCAGGCTGTTGGGGATCAGGAGTTCGGTAATGAATACTGTAACACTAGATTTTTATAAGTATATTAAAATAATGCCTTTCCATTCATATCTATTATTGAAGGACTGTTATGTTTATTTAAACCTTATAAATATATTTTTTTTATTTATTCAGTACATTAAAAAATGTAATCACTCCTTTTCATCATATTATTTTAGTTAAACATAATCACTTACGTTATTCTATTTACAGATAGTTATTAGGTATCATTTGAATGCAGTCTCATACAATGCAGCAGATCCAATTGTTCAGCACAGCTGGCGAACGGCAAGATTTGATTTGACTGCATTCACATTGCAAGTGGTAACTGACGCACAATACAAGTACATGTTTGTAGATATACCACATCTACTTACGAATTACTTGTTACCCAATTTATTGTTTACAAGCTACTCGCTCCGGCTTCGCACGGGTATAATACACATATGTATTATATTTATAAACCTTCCTCTTGAATCACTTTAGCTACTAAAAAAACCGCTTCAAAATCCGTTGCGTAGTTTTAAAGATTTAAGCATACATAGGGACGGACAGACAGTGACAGCGACTTTGTTTTATACTCTGTAATGATTGTAACTTAGATAGCCCACGAAACATCTCTTTTGGAAAGTATACACTCTATCCTGAAGCGACAAAGACCATTGCTCGTAAGAATATCCGTCAATTTTTGTCTCCGATGGGTCTAGACAGCGAACTCTAAAAATGGGCTATTTTAGCATTGACGTGCTACAGGTTTTTTGGCACCGAGCAATAACACAAACCCCTCAAAAACATATACTTAGACATTACTTACTTACTCTTTTTATTATTTATTATCAGGGTAGTTATAATCTCAGTTGGTGTTTGGTACACAAGCTTTTCTGTGATAATTTAATGATGACGTTGATGTTTAATATTCATACTAGTCTATAGATAATTCATCATTATTATTATATAGTATAAAATAAAGTCGCCGTCCGTCCTTATGTATGCTTAAATCTTTAAAACTACACAATGGATTTTGTAGCGGTTTTATTTTAATAGATAGAGTGATTCAAGAGGAAGGTATATAATACATGTAGTATATAGTACACCCGTGCGAAGTCGGGCCGAGTAGCTAGTATATTATAAAGGTTAAAGTGTATTTATCTGTTTGTTCGTTATCTTTTCACAACAAAACGGTTGAACGTTTAATGATATTTAATGTGAAGATTTTCATTATTTTTATTACGAGGAGGAGGATATACTTTGTCTCAAAAAATAATCCGTAAGGAGGCGAAATAGGGAATGAAAATCTGTGCGGACGAAATGCGCTGGTGTAAGATAGTATTACGGCACCTTTATTGGTACTAAAAGTGAAAAATTGTATATCTATTCGAATGACAATATTTCGTCGTACTGCAAACTCGGCTTGCAATAAATAGATATATATATCTATTTCTATTTTTACACTGTTTTTTTTTCAATAGTATTCATTATATAAACGAGATGAGATGATAATATTATTTATGAGCTCCCAATATTTTGACGCTGTTACAAATGTGTTCGTCCCGGTCGGCTGATAATGGTGGTAGACGTAAACAATTATTATGAGCAAATAAACAGGATAAAACATGTAAAATATCGGAATATTATAAACAATATTATTATAGTAAATATTCCGTTTATATAATATTATATGCACCCACAATTGTCTTACATTCTATGTTTAAATCTGGATGAATCCTTATATGCACAATGCTCATGTTTTATTCACATCTATTCCAATTACATATATAGACTTAGTAATTATTAGTTTGTAAAATTTTTTTATAACAATGTTGTTGTTGTATAAATTAGAAAATTGTTAGAAATTCATTCGTCAGTTATGGTGATGTTATCAGTTCGTGAGTAGTTTGGAGATCGGTTGGCAATGTCACTGGCAGTTAGCGGAACTCATTACAGAAGTCGTTTATATAACACAGGTCCGCACTCAGTTCTCTCACGATCCAACTGTGTTGCACCCCAACTTATATTGATAAAGTACGTTTCTCTATTAAATATAGGGTTCCGTACTCACATACCCGTTATGTTTTACATTGTTCAGTTTACTTTGCATATTTTCTTAAATTTTTTGCTACGTAGTATGCAGTTTTCAGACAATCTCTGCCAAAAATCTCGGTAGTCACTCTTTTCTTTAGTTCTTAAAATTTATTTCTTATTGTTAAAGTCATTAAACATAGGAATGCTCTGTCTCTTGACATTATATCTATTAAAAACAAATGTAATTTTAAAGCTAAATTACGAATTAAAGTTCTTTAAAATTACTGTACTCAGTTGTATCAGATGACACGAGATACGAGTATATCTCTGGTTGTCTAATTTTTTATAGAATGAATCACTTATATGGTCATCACTAGTCCACTTTCTTTTGTAAATAATGATTAAATACATATTATATGTTTGTTTAGTGCAAAAATAACATATTAGTAGATACGACGTTACGGGACCCTAAAAATAATCAACATGAAACAAATTAATTTTGGTAACACGCGATGATTGCGTCGATTTAGTTTTCAAAATTACTTGGCTCTCTTGATAACTGCCACTTCCGATTGTGGTTTTTAGTCAAACTTGGTTATTTGATAGCATTTCAATTTTAGATTGTTATCTTTTGAAAATATGAGTTTTTTCTTTTGTTTTGGTGTATTTCATTGTTGTACATACCAACGTTTTTATATATTATATTTTATATTTATTTCTTTTATTATTATTGTTAATCTATGTAATCTAAGAGTAGATGTGTATGTATATTTTATTATTCATATAAAACTAGGGGTATATTTTAGTTTATTAATTGAGTATTATAGTCTATATCTACCCCTTTAAATAACTTAGTGTCGTTTACATATTAGTATATTTTTTGGGGGAATGAACTACCTATTGAGATTTTGTTTAGACATTACAGCAATAATATACTAAAGTCATAGTAACATTAATGCAGCCTAGTCGAAACTAGTGAAAGTTATTAGATTAACCGAAATAACTATATTAAAAAAATACCGAGGTCGACTTTATTATTATAATTGTATTACTGTAATTGTATAAGTGTGCATAAAATTTAACAATAAATAAATATCAGTTAGATTTATAAAATTGACTTTGATTTCACTGAATCATTGCTCTAACAGGTTATAAAAATTATACAAATGATGCTATTTGGGGATGAAATATTGCGCAATAGGGGACAGCTTCAGGCGCCATGCTGGGATAAGTGAAGGCACGACGCCACAGGAAGTAGGCGATTCCGGGCCCATGCGCCGCTTCCTATCGCCCGCTGTCGTCACTTCCTCTTCCGCACTATCATGTCACTATGACGTACAGCCAGCCCCTTAAACGTGTTTTTCTGAGCTTTGATCGTACAATTTATTTGCTTGTCAATTTCAGGAAAACGCCACGCGACTTACTCGGGGGTGTATCACTTCAGTGGATTGGGAATTGATGTGTTCATAATATGGAACCATAGACACAATATTAGCATTATTTATGTAAGTATTTAATTGATTTATTTATCCAAACTCATTGCTGTAATTAATCCAAATAAATCTAGCAACTACAAACAATAACCATAATTTGTATTCTATTTTATTTATTTATTTACACCAAAACAATTACAAATATATAACATATTAAAATATAGTTAAATAGTGTATCTACTTTAAACCAATTATAATTACAATATATATAACTATATTAAAATATAGTTTTTTAAATAGTGTATCTACTTACCGCAACTCGTCATCTTAATTATAGGTTTGATATTTATATGAAAAAAATGTACTTATAATTAAAGTATGTGATGTTACAATTTATTTAAAAACAATTTTAGGCATTAATTCAATTACATTGAGATGTCTGAGGGATTTACAATAATTGTCACTAAATATGTCAACTGATAAGTTATTCTTTGGTTAGGAGTTATAAGTTCTCGTTAGCCTATTTAAAGATGAATATCTACCTAGAATCCCAAATTAGTTTGTGTAAGATTTTCTACAATTATTATGTACATAAAAATAGCTACGAGTTAATATGTAATAACGAGTTTTATTTCTCGTAAAATAATATTTACGAGAAATAAAATAGTATTGTATGTATTTCTTAATTAAAAAATATCTATATAAGTCATAAATAGAAAAATAGTAGCAGCTGTCCACGATTTTATCTCTTTTTGTTTCAATATTGACCTAGGTTCGTACTCGTAAAACAATCCATATTTAAGTCAAATTTTGTTAAGATTTGTAGGGTATAGCTTATGGATTAGTAGTTAAAAGGTAACAAATAGATAGACTGGCACATTCGCATTTATAATATTAGTATCGATTATGAAGAACTACAGTTGCTAATTAAGAAACCAATAAGTTGCAAGACCCCGTTACTAATCACAAGAAAAACATTAGACAGCAAAACGGAAATGACAAGCTGTGATTATTCATTCGATATATAGCACCGATAAGGTGATCAGTACCGGGATGGGTGGTAACTCGCCGGCGATCTGCTGGGGTGTCCTCCCGAACATGTGGACAATCTTTCACGCTCATGTGTGAACTCACCCTTTTATTGGTAGAGGGTATTTTCAAAGAATAGTATGGATAAGATAACTGAAAATATTTGATTAAATGCTCATGTTTAAAAATGATATCTATGGTGTTAATTATGTAAAATATATACCTATTACAAGATTGTCCGGTGAGCTGTCAGTTTTTTTTGCTATTCCAGTTAAAAAAAACAACAGACTGACGTTTAGAGTATTCAATCAGTATCAAATTGAACTCATTCAAATATGCGCCTATAGCTATTTTTAATATGTACAAACATTGAAGCCCATTTAGCTGTTTATTAATATAAAAATATTTTATAGTAATGTAATCAATTTTACATTAATATATTATTATAACTATTGAAGGTTCTTACCTTCAACTCTGTTTACTCGAAACTTCTTTATTATTTTTAATTTTTCATATTTTATTATATTTTCAATTTATCATATTTTGTATGATATTATTTATATATTACTATGTATTTTTTTATTAATCAGTGTTATCAAAAATATATAAAATCAAATGTTTGCACTATATATGCACCATTAATAAATATGAAGACAAATCACAAATCAATCAGGCCATATCCACGTTATTGCTCGCCCCTCGTTGATTAGAGTCCATGATGGGGGTGCGAGGAAGAGAGCGTGAAATTGTCTGCTCACTTCTGTAAATATAATTTCGGCGACAAAAGGACTATAAATGATATGTTCAGGGTCGCAGTGCAAGTGCTGCTAGCGTTTCTGGTTACACGACTTTGAACATTATCCTTCCCCTGAGTGCATAGTAAATAAATCCGCATTTCCAACGACTAATATACCGATCTAAAAAGTTAAATTGATTTTAAAGCAGTTTTACTGTAGGATGTTAGATTTTACTACTTTATATAGATCACAATAACGGCTTTTACAATTGATTTACACATACACTGGGTATATTTGTAAAAACATGGCTGGAGTTACTTACTGTCGTCTCTGGGATTAATATGGTTTATTATCGTCGTTTCCGTTACCGGAGAATAAGTTAAAATTAAAAATTAATAAACAATTATTAGTTGTCGATATAACCTTATCCGCCCAATTAAAACACATTTTTTATAATATATATGATTAAAAATCTTAATGCTAGAGATTAATACATAAATTGGCACCATTATATTCGTTTGAATGTTTGGTGTACTACCTATGTGTCCATATAATAATAATATATACATAAGTGCAACGCTGCCTTTATCTCTGAAAGTAATGTTTTTATGGTAACCTTTAATAATCGAGTTGTGTTGTGAGGTAGTGTATGTGCAACTTAGAATATAATTAAATTATAATATTATTTCTTAGAATTGATGTATGTACTGTAATATATTCAAAATATTAAATTATCGCAAAACAATAAATGTAATAGACAACAGATTACAAATAGATTGCTTAGATAACAGGATACATCAAACATTATTTTTAATAATACTTATTTTAGTATTATTTCAATTATACTAAAATAAGTATTATTAGTACTTGGTTACTACGATTCTAGGTATTCTATTATGTATGACATATCGTTGAGGTATTAAAAAGCAGGTAGATAGCTAATATATCAAAGTCTCATATATACAAAGTAAAAAGTTACTTGTTTATTGAATAAATAGCAGTTCAAATCAAAACTTTATACGTTTCAACATCAACAGAATAATAAATGATCCGCGCTTACATTTGAATCTCGATTTGAAAATTCGCGTTCACTTTATGGCTTACTTTATTGAATTAACGCATTACTCTGTGACTAATGGAATCACAGAACAAATAAAATTAAAATGTAAATAGTGGAACGAGTGAATGCTAATAATAAATTTCTCCATTTTAATAACTGTAACTGTGCAAGGGGAGCTTCTGGCCTGTTAAGTCAATATAACACTTCCATTACTCCAAATTAAATTCCTCGGGGAGCGAGATGAAGTTTTTATTCGTGCAGACAAAGGACCGAAGAAAACTGCCCATGCAATGAGGGACTTACTGCTTCACACACCATATTGCACTTCATATCTTTTAATTAGGCTCCTTTTATAACCTGTCTCATTTATGAATGTTACAGTTGTAATTATTAAAAAACGAAGGTTTATATTTAAGAGATATATTTTGAATGTAGATATCACGTTAAACGTGATTCCTTTTTGATTGGAGATTTTGTGTCTGTTTATACATATAGAATTATTGTAATGAAAACTATCACTTTTATCTTTTCACACTTTTCACAATTATCTTGAAGAATGTGTAAAATTTAGAATATTTTAATTTCTGTTTATTCTGTAATTTATAAATAGAAATTTGCTGAATATTTGTCACTGATACTACTATCTACAACTTATATAAATAAATTTAACGGCAATTCAATTATTTTGACGCGACTTTGAATATATATCGCATTGTACATTTCATTTTTATGATTAACTAGCTACTCACCCCGGCTTTGCACGGGTATACATATATTATATAACCTCTTTAAAATCCATTGCGTAGTTCTAAAGATTTAAGCATACATAGGGATAGACAGCGACAGCGACTTTGTTTTATACTATGTAATGAAGATAATAAGGTAGCTAATAAAGTTAATTATTTATAATGTTGCTAGTAAGTACAAGAAATCGTATAGATATATATACGTACTACGTGTACTGTAGTATTATACATGTCACTTTTAATTAGAAAATACTGTGTGGCACGCTGTCACCCTGTTATAATGTAGCGTCAAATCGATTCTACAAGCTGACAAATCGTTGGAAACAAAAGCGCACTTGCGCTTAAAATTTCAATAAGCATTATAAAAGATTGCAAGTGTGCAGCGCGGGTGTGATGGGTATTAATATTTTACGGAATTAATCATTATAATCCTTCCAGCAAACAAGTCGCCCTCCGTCGCTCCATCGCGCGAACAATATAATGAAGTTGTCATTTTTTAGGCTGCACGAGGGAGGCTGAAGGAAATCCAAATTGAATCATGCGGCGAGGGAATTGTGCTATTATGTTATTAAACAGACGAGGGCAGGACCCCGTGCGAGATATTTTTTTGTCAGGAGGGCGTCGCGGAGACAGTTAACAGTTTTCACAATGGAATTATGATATAATTTGACATAACAATGGTGTCAGGCGCGACACGGACTGATGAAGTCTAGGGATGAAATTCGATTATACACTGACTATGTGTAAGTTAACTACTTTAAATACCTTCTTAAGTTAATATAGATTGATTGATAGAATACTTATTTTAATTAATAAATGCGTTAGATGAAATTACATATGTAATGTTAATAAATCCTCACATTGAATATGTTTTTAAACAGGTATAAGATAACTACAAAAGTTATTTGAATTGAGTAGGTATAATAGCTTTAATATTAATAGTTGTTTAAATATCTGAATGTCTTATAAATACCTAACTATATTTGTGTACATGCATGTATCTATACATATTATAGCACTCAAAAGAGCTAAGAGTGAAATGAAAGCTTTTATCCATATGTCGGAGAGAGTACTTACAGCGGCTTATTGTCACCCCCGCTAGAGAATTTGATAAAGCGTGTGCGAATATTAACAAAAGGAATATCTTGTTAAATTGATATTGCGGAGAACTCCATACGGATTTCAATTTAATTCGACCGTTTTCCAACACGATA
The DNA here is from genome assembly GCF_030625045.1 of Achroia grisella. Taxonomy (NCBI): domain Eukaryota; kingdom Metazoa; phylum Arthropoda; class Insecta; order Lepidoptera; family Pyralidae; genus Achroia; species Achroia grisella. Next base: position 940,725 of record NW_026713061.1, read on the forward strand.
AGATATATAATTGATTGTGTTAAATGAGACCGTTATGGCCTTTCGATAAGCAGAGCGTGAAATTGTCTCCGTTGGAGAATGTATAATTTCAAAGGGGCAGATTAAAATATTATCCGTGTTAAGTAAATATTCAAATGAATATTTTCCATGTTAGACAACAATGGCCTCGTGGAGGGGAAGGTGCCGTAATTTGATAGATACCTATCTACAAAACGGTCTCTTCGTTAAGGGACCTCCCTGTTATTATAAATTATAAGCGCGATTTGGGAATTCTCTGGAATTAAACGGTTCTTTGAGAAATGGGCGGGACAAATTAATTATTCTTTGTTTACATTTTAATAACGAATCTCTAATATCGATCTTTATGTTATGTAATTATTTAATTAGGTAGAACTATAGCTATAAGTAATAGTATACTATAGCTAATTTTATAGAATTGTAAATAAGTTATTCTTGTATTTTTTGGATTTTATTTTATAAATATCCGATAAGCAGGTATATAATTTATAAATAATGTTATATTAGTGAAACAACAATATTTGAAGATTTGAATAATCTAAATTATGTATAAATAAGTTAAGTTAAAATACTTGCGTAAGGTGCTTAACATATTAATATATTGATATTGATTTTATTTATAATTTTTACAGGAAGTAATAGGTAATTTATATTTTTAATATAGTAGGTATAATGTCTAAAATATTATTAATCAACGTTAATATACGTTGATTAATAATATTTTATTATGTAATATAATATATTGATGCAGGTATGCAGTGTATTCTAATGTGTGTGTGTATTTTATGTGTATTAACAATGTGTCATTCGAATTCTACACTTGCACGGTCTGTTCGATCGCTCGTCTGGCCGCTCGCGTTCGCCCGCTTGGCACCGGCCTCCGTTGGGAAAAGCTATTGTTATAATAAAATGCCATCTCAGAGTATAATCGGTACAGGCGCAGTGCATTTAGAATATAGATTAATTATTTTACGTAATATAAATTAAAATTCGGAATATTTATAGCTTACAGACTCGAATAGGATGGCAGGTTATTCAGTAAATAACTTCTTTAGCTATTATGTCCCATGACTTTACAGAAAAATTAAAATTGCTTATTTAAATTTTGCTCCTAAAGTTATGTTCTCTCATATTAAAAAATAATATAGTTTTTTTTTGTAAAATATTATACGATACACGTTTATTTCATTTATTTAATTTAACTTCTATTCACACAATATACAAAATATAGTAAAGTACATTTGGCGGACTTAACACCATGCGGCATTTTCTACCAGGCAATCATATGTGGTGCAGAGAATAGATGTTGGCGGTGCAAATATAATAAATGATAAATAAAATGCAACACAATATAAACAGAACGATAAATACAATATATATCTAAGGAATACAATCAATTTATAATAATTTATACAACAGTTTATAATAATTAATTGTAAGTTATACCTTGTCTTCTGCCTGTCATTTTATTTAATAAAAACGTACGAATATTAATAAAAACTTTAAACAATTTTTGAAAATCTTTATATCTTCTGCCTTTAACCTGTTTTCGTTAGTTGAATATAACATAATAATAATTAGTATACTAAGTAAAGTATTTTGGTACGACAGTCGCTTGCGGGTGTACGTCGTGAGGGTGTAACATGTTTATATGTTTATTTTAATACGCGTGTCGTGCGTATAATACGGAATTTATTACGGCACGACCCTCGGCCGGATTAATGCGATACGGAAGATTTGAATTCAGAGCATTAACTTGGATTGGTACATTCTGCTAGAAGGGGAGGCTGCCGCCAGTGGGTGTGCAGAGGTAGAGGTAAAGTCGACCTGTCAACCTGATTAATGGTTCATAATTAGGCCACGTTATGTACACAATTACATTATTTTGATTTCCTTTACGCTTAAACTATTGTATTGAAGAAACACGTTGCTTCTGACCAAAAAGAAGCGGTAAACGAAATACATATATCGATATCGATAAAGAACGGACAAGATGCTAGATAATGCTGTCTTATTCTATCTTATGTTCTCTCGTGTAATTGATAAATGTATTTGTAGTGTAGGTATTGAGTAGTAAGTATTATCCGTTTTGCAGTTTTTGGTTAAAAATTACAGGTCAATATCCCAAATATGCTAGTTAAAAGTTAAACTTTTTATAAATAATGTTATTGTGTAATATTACATGCGTAAAAATATTTGTTTATGGTAGATATATATGAACAAAGAATTTGCCTCCTCATTTTTATTGAAATTTAATGAAAAATCTTCATTGTTCTTTTCACAGAAAAAAACATTTACATACACTACTGTAGGTATCTTTATATTTGTATTTTTATTTGACAAAATTTGGTATAAATGTTTATTTATACGTAGAATCAAACAAGGGAAGGATAAGAAACCGGATATAATTGTTTCCCTCAAAGATCTTATTTTAAGGATACCCCGTCACGGATGCGCAATGATTTATTGCCACTAATAACGGGAAAAACTGGCTATTAATCTATTTTCATTCGTATACAAATCGGTTGAACAGAAAACCATAAAACACCCCACACAAAGAATCTTTATGTAAACATAACACAGATAAAATACGTTATATCTGTTATTCTAAGTCATTTCGAAAGTCATTTATTACGAAGCATTGTCTTGCTCCGGTGATACAACTAAAGCTTTGAGGCCGTCTGTAACTATTATAAGATTTTATTACATACATTGCATCTGAACTACACAAATATATAGAAACATGTAACTACATCATAAGATGAAACGCAAAAAATATTACTTGCTTCTATGTAAACAGACAAGTAGAGACATAAAGCAAAATGTTTTCGATGAAATCACAATGAAAATATAGTAACTACAATATAAACATAAAATAGCTAACTGCCACCGCAAATAATTGACCACACCGATGCCCGTAGGCACTACAATATTTTAATAATCTCTTTAATAATTCCTCTTTATTTTTGTTAGAATATTTACCGAAACGAACAAACAGTATACCGATTCGAAATCCAAAAACCATAATCATATTGTAATTGAACACCATATAAATGTTACGAATTCGGAATCAACAAAAAGAAACAATTAAAAAGGCAGTTGGTGACTTTGTTTTGGACAAACAAATTTAATTAACATTGGCTTATTTTCCCGCTTGATCCGGGAGAGACAAATAGTCTAAGTAAAATTTATGTATCGGAATCAAATTCAATTTCGTCTTTGCATTTTTTACTCGATTTTTAGGATCGCTTTGTTCGACGCCTGCTACACAAGAATATGGTGGATATACCCAATGGATGAATGGTCGATATGCACGGAGTCGCCCGCATAAAAATAAACACAATTTCTTTAATGAATGTATATAGAATGGTGCATCCGGTATGTGATGTCGTGGTGCTAGTGGAGCATGATAGAATGAGCACTAGCTCAGGTCAGTACAATAATTACTTACTTAACAAAATGTTCGATTATATCAATACGAGCTGTGCCCGCGGTTTCACCCGCATGAAATTTATAATCTATGAGCTATATTACTGTGAAGTTTCATAAAAATCAAATGAAAAAGTAAGAAACATCCATCCATTTATCCATGAGTACTCACAAACTTTCGCTTTTATAATATTATCATTATATACTGAAGTGTAAATACCTATACATGCACGTGACTGTACACCAAAAAAGTATTGAAATATTATAGAAATGAGATTTTAGTTATTGTAAGGATTCTGACAAATTCAATAAGAAACGATGTGTTTCTTATTGAATTTGTCAGAATCCTTAAAATTCGTCTTCTTGTTTTTTTTTACAAATGTTAATATTTTGCACTGACACAGATGTGATAAAGCGTTTATTGACTAGATTTAACTTTACACGTTATTTTAAAGTTGGTAAACACTTACCCGTGACATACTTCCACACCTTTCAGTCTAGTGAAATTTGTTTTCTTACAGGATTTTTCTAATCTTCCTTAGCATCGTTTATATCGATTATAGAGCTCCTCCTGCCTAATTTATATTCAGCTTGTGTTTTTTCATCACGCCCTGTGCTTAATATCGCTATTTGTACCGTAGTTGGCGTAAGCCTGGGGACCTGTCACCTTTACTCTCGGACGCGTCTTCCCTTGCCAATGTCTATTTTATTGTCCGCTTACACATAAACATCTTAAGTTTACGACCTTTTTTGTATACACAAATCAGTCATTCTGAGTAATAAACTAATTATTAAACAAAGAATGGAGGGAGACTGTGTCCCGTAGTCCGTATATAAGTAGGTATAATTATGAATCGGCGGTCGGTTTTTATTTATAAGAATGGTGACGTTCGATGACAAAATTATGTTCCCGTCATAATGTTTCTCGTATAGGATGCCATCCATGATAATGAAGAGGTTTTTCTGGTGGACGTCGCCTGTCCCGTCTGCATGGGCAGTCGCTGTCGTCTGACATGGCACGCATCCATTATAAATACGATTAAACAAATTTTATAACACGTAACAAAACGCTCATAACGGATCACGCATGTAAACGCCTGTAAAACGTTGTATGTAAATCGTATCGTATTTACCATACAACATAATTAATTACAGTACGGTAAAGTCGACTTCATAAACATATGAAGTTACAGAGTCAATAACAACTGCATCATCATATAGATTATAAAGTTTTTCTACGCATTGGTGAAAAAAATGGTTCTTTCTAAAGTATACATATATGTTGCTAAAAAAATATAGGATATATACTTTGTATACTTACATTATCGTTAATATGACGTAGGTATATAAAGCTGATTTCCAGCTGACTGGAATATAATTAATATGATTTGAATTTAAAATACTGTTACTGTACTGTTTGATTGAGGTATCTAAATATGTTATGTAAATTTGTTATTTTTATACTAGTCTAATGTAATATGTAACCTATTTATTATTCAAAAGTAAATTTTTGTCCAGTGAAGTATGGATAAGTTCTAATAGATATAAAACTTGCATCTTAAAGATAATTATCTCTTAAAATTCTCTAATCAGTATTGAGGGCACTCAAAAACCGTGGCGCCACAAATCAATTAGTTCCAAGTAATAAACAAAGCAAATATTCTTGTTATGAAAGGAATCTGGCTCGCATTTCTTTGGCTGCATCAATCAAAATCATACTGATAATGAAATCATCATTTGGGTGGCCATATAGAATTTGATTCCAAGAATTTTGTCTCAAAAGAGCATCACCAATGTGCGTCGAAGTCATTATCACATACCTGATTTATTAATTAGCTGTTAGTTGTTCTACGAATGAAATCAAAGGAAATAAGGCACCAGAGAGAATATTGATAGCAGAAACTATTAGTTTAGCGAAATTTAATATGAAGTCAAGACACACTATCTGAGTTAACTATTCTCGTATTATTCTGAGGTAGCTATTTACCAAAATACATAAAACACAGTATTCAAAACCTAAGTTTTAGAATACTTTATATAAAGTTGAGTTCATTGGAACTAGCTATGTTTCTATGGCTGTGATTGAGATTAAAAATACTGTGAGATGACTGGACACAAAATTATAATGTGTTAGTTCTTAGGAATAGCAACACCTGTGTGGCAAAAACGTCGTAAGATACTGTTAAAATTTTATGCATTGGTAGTGGTGTTATTACCATTTTTTTAATTTATCGCGAATGTAACTGAAGATCCTTTTTCTACAATATAAGATTCTCGGTAGTTTTTCAAATGTAATGGTAATGGCAAATAGGGCCGCCTATATACATGTACAGTATATTACGTAAGTATATTACGTCTGCGTTATCACTCATGCGTCATATACCAGGGTTCTCAGGCTTTTATCTGGCGAAATGTGGGCAAGTTGAGCGTTACGTTCACCATAAGGGCAACAGTCATTAAAGTAACTAATAATAAGTTATGTAACTGAAAAGACCGATGTGCGTATTTGAATTATTTATTTTCAATTGTACTACTGTATAGTCTGTACGGTACATAAATACGTTTCTATATATTACTTTAATTAAATTTGGTTAGCGTGTTTTAACACACCATAAAAATGTTATTGTCGTATCCAATAATGAAAACATGTTTCGGAGTTACACGTACTAATATCGTAGATGTGTTAGTGACAGAATAAAATATTGCGTGTATATTGATGTCTGAAATGAAACAATTTATAATATTAGCTATCTGTGTTGCTTTTAGTTCAAGTAATGGTCTCTGTAATTTACAATTATATAAATTAATATGTTATTAATTATAAATAATCGTAATAATATAAAATTGACGGCCTCGGTGGTCTAGCGGTTTAGCACATCGATTTACTTCCGATGGTTGTGGGTTCGATTCCTCGCACGGTGTAAACATTTGTATTCATGAGTCTGATTGTTTGTATTGCTCTGGGTGTTTTCGATGTATATTATGTATGTATTTAAAAAAATATAGCTCTGCTTACCGTGGGACTAGGTAGCGCTGTGTTAATTGTCCAGAATGATTTATTTATTTATAATAACTATATAATTAATTTTAATTTTTAGATAAATTGGAAGAATCGAGAAAACATTACGAATTGAGTTATTACAATCGTTGTCACGACTACACCTTAACATTTCGGTGTCTGGCTGCCTGTAAAAGCATCGGCTATCAGATTTTTAGGATGGATACTGCTTGTAAATGCACCTGTCATGATATGAAGACTACAACAATACTGCCGTTTTTCAAATGGCTCACAAATAGTACCACAAGAGCGATACCTAAGACCTTCAGTCCTCAATTGTACCATATAGTGGGTACATTGTCCCCGGCAACTGTAGTCGATACATCAACTACTATCAAAAATTCAAGTACGTGCTCAAATGAAAATGCTAATGGGACAGTGACCAAGATGACGTCAACTACAGGTAATGCGACGGTGGCAGATGGAGGTCCAACAACTGCAACTGCAGAAACAGCGACAGCAAAAAAAAGTATCCATTAGAGAGTTGTTATTTTAATTATATATAATTTCAATGGCAAAAATAATAATAACAGCAAATGACATGGAAATCAGTTTTGTTTACTTGTTTATTTATTTTTTAATCTTATCCTTAACTTTTTATAAGTCCTACTTGCGACAGTGCGTAGTCTCAAGCTAAGCAGAGCTTGTGTTGTGAGTATTAAACAACTGATATAAATACAACTATACTTTTTGTAAGACGTACTTATTATACATAGAAAACGATACAAATAATATTAATATTATAACTCTATATAACAGTATTATGCACAGAAAAATATAAAAAAAAATCATACTCATGAATACAAATGGTTGTACCATGCGAGTAATCGAACCCGCGACCATCAGAAGTAAAGCGGTGTGCTAAACACCAGGGAAGTCGAAAATCCATAACATAATAAAGCAGTGACGCGCTTCGAATGCATAATATTGTGTAATTATATATATATCAAATGTATCAGTACATACATTTTACTGATTGATATCTATAAAAAATATTGCAGTATAAATTTAAATTTATAATATATGTGTTGATCAAGTAAATATTATATATTATTCTTAATTTTAATGAACACAATACAAGATATAATATTTATTATTAACCTAAAATTAAAAACTTATATAATAATATTACATTAAATTATGGAATTAGAACAAAACAGAATACTTAGAATTAATTTTTAATATTAAAGAAAACTTTTATATTTTCTCTTGGAGGAGGTTTATATATATCTGTATACCTACTTCCTTTAAAAAAATAAATTAAACAATTTAACGCCAATATGATAAGCATACGTACTGCTGATTAAGATTTATAAATGCAAAATATACATAACTATTTTAATGTTTACAGGTGTTTTATGGAAATGTATGGGTCATTAACGTTTATTTTAATGAGCATGATAATTACAAAAGGATTTGTTTCTACACCAGTCATTATGAAAATTGTATATTGGTCGATAATTTTACAATGCTTCACAAAATTTACTTTTGGAGTTCCTGTAACGACAACTGCTGGTAAGAATTTCAGTCATCGTTCTATAAATTGTTAATTAGATAATTGTATAAATAAGTAATTAAGTAGTTTAATTAAAGGACCACCTTTTAAAGAAAGTATAAGATAATGTAGTGGTTGTATTCTATCTGACTTTAATAAAAAGTATAATTGATAGAATGCCCGTAATTCTATTAGTTGATGGTAAAAAATATACAATAAATTATAACATTATCTCTATTGATGGCGCTTATTATAATTGCTATTACTGAAAGCTAAGACATTATGCCTTGATGTTGCTCTTCTTGAAATTGAGCAGATAGTACTCAGTTAAGCTTCAGACTCTAACACAACATCATTAATATTTTATCACCACCACTAAAATTATATTAATGTGTATTGTATTGAACAGGAAACAAATAAATTACGTTTATAATTAATATTAATACATTATACACATTATTTGATTCCTTAAACAATTGCTATTATCTTGTAGATAAAATGCAAGAAGCATTACGTTACGGTTTTCATCGGACCCAAGAATGTAATAATTTTGAGAAAGCCTTTTTATGTATCAGGAAATGTTTAGATCTACATTACGATGTTGCATATTCTGACAAGGATTGTTATTGCACCTGTTATATAAAAAAAGAGAAGGGTAAATATAAATATCTCGGGTCGGTAACACAGTGGACATTAGGTGCCCCCACTACTAAGATACCAGCGTGGGCACTACCGGACCAATCACCTATAATTGACCATCATGAAAACGATGGTACTGATACAGGTATGGATGATCATAAATTAGATGTGGATGCATTGAATGAACACGATAACCAGCATAACATTACTAGTACTATAACGGTGACCGACAATACTAACGCATATAAAGACACTATTGATGATAAAGTCGTCCAACATGATGACCAACAGTATGATAATGTCGATAGTAAAGTTGACCTGCAGGATCCACAGAATAATGACGTTACTAAAGCTGTAATGGTAAAAGATGTTAAGAACGCGGTCAGCAAAAATACTGCTAATGCTAACATTGGTTTGAGCAATATTAGCAGTGGTAATAATGTCATAGATACAACAATTACGGCTGCTGCAGAAGAATAAAAGTTCCAAATTAGTTAAAGGAAAACAATAAGAAGAAAGATTTCGCTTGTAATTCTAAAATTACGCTTTATGTATAGAGTACTTAAAATAAAAAATGCTGTTTGGTACCTATCAATAATAGGATTAAAAATTTATGTTCATAAACGTATGTCTATAGTACCACATATTCCATCTTACGTGAAGTAATGCAAAAAATTATATGACAATTATGCTTCTGTAAATAATTATATAATTCTAGATATTACATTATATAATTAAACAAAATATATTTATGTTACAATAATTTTATTTCTATGACAATATCTTACTTATTTTTATATCATTATACTAAATAATAATTATATATTTAAGTTATCTATATCAAATATTAACACTAATAATATATGTGGCAACACTTGCAAATAAGTAAATGAAAATTGCTATTAAACATCGTCTTGTACAGCTCAATAATGAGGATTTATCTTATTCATTTATAGCTAAACAAAAAAAGTGGATACCAACAAAATTTTTATTAGAATAGCAATCTATTCACACAATCTAATACGTAAATCACTGTGTGATGCGAGTTGAATATTTACGAAGACTAAGTGAAATAATTATCAATATATTTTGCGTAACGGCTACATTAGGGAAATAACTTCCTCCTTCTCATGGAATATTAATCCTGATACATGTTCCTGACTAGCTAGCTTTTGATGGATGATATAATCAGATATAATACTTTAGATAATGTCGAGTTCTACAAATAGTTGTATATGATTCCATTATTACATATATAAAACTTTTAAATAATCTTTTTGTCATAAAACTTTTATAAATACTGTAGTAATATTTTAAATTTCTAATACAAAATACCACTTACAAACTTAATAACATGTAGCATCCCACTAAATATATGTATTTGCAGCAGTGTACTCTGCATAGATACAACATTTTCTATGTCTTATCGTAAGTATTTAAGTTTTAGCAATGTATGCGTTGTTGTATGTGGTGCATCCACATACGTAAGGTAACAAGCTCGCAAATAGTGGAAGGCATTAGGGAAGACCTATATTTAACACTGTCTAGAAATAGGCTGAAATGATGATGGCGACGACTATTCAGGGTTCCTAGGAATCAGGTCGGTGACTATCATGGTTGTTACTCCATTATTGTAATTCAAATGTTAAGAAATACATACACTGCAATCTTTCAGAAAACCTTTGATATTAGTAATTTAAGTATTATATTGCTTACTAACTGTAGCCACGACTTCGTCCGCGTGGAATTTAACTTTATTTTTCTAAAATTATTTTTTTTTTAATATAAGTAGTCTAAGTTATTCGTTATTATCAGCTACCTATCAATAAATTTTAATTTCAGAGATTAGCCGGAACAAACATACAGACAAACAGATAAAAATTGTAAAAAATGTTATTTTGATGTATGCACATTATTTATATTCATATGCATGTAATAAAGAAAGGTTATTTCTATATTACAAACAGACACTCCAATTTTATTTATATGTATAGATTATATTATGAGTAGGTAGTCATAATCTGTCTTTGACGTATTCTACTGTAATTTACTATTGTTCAGTGTTTATTTCTCATAGTCGATGTAGTGTGTGTAAAAAATATGAACCAATATTGAAACATCGAACTAATGTAGCGTCCAGCACTGATGGCCCTCGGGGTCGGCCTGTCGATATTCATATTCGGCGTGGCGTCTCTTGATCGAGTGCCGAACTCCTAGCCATTGTGCTATCACACATCACGATTATTATTTACGCATAATTCTACTGTGATAATATTTAATTTATATGGTTTAAACTATTATATAATAATAGTATATTGGAGATACAAAGTTCCCTCGTTGTACGACTTTTTGTAAGGTTTATACATATTTATACATCCATTGACTGACTTCTAAGAAGGGCTTTTTTATATAATTCTTTTCAGTTTTGTGTAAGTTAATTGAAATACCAGTGCGAAATCGAGGCGGATCGCTAATCTTAATATATTATTATAAACGCAAAATTTTGTGAGTATGGATGTTACTCTTTCTAAAACTACTAATCGATTTTAATGAAACTTTACAGTATTATAACTTATCATCAGAATAACATATAGATTATATTTTTTATTGAAATGAAACCGCGGGTACAGCGAGTTATTAATAATTCTTTATATTTTATAGCATATTATAACAATTTTTTTAATGTTATAAATTATCCCATTGAAAATACATGTTCAAGCTTCTATGGTATATAGGTACTTATTTCAGTAATGTCTAACAAGATTTTTTTTATGGTGATAGATTAATTTAACAACCATATTTATTCAAAGGCATTTCTATAGGACGTACATATTTACTTGAATGGAATATTATTATGTAGTTGAATTATTTTAAACTAAAACTCAACTAGTGTGTACATGTGGTTCCCGTAAGGGCGGGTGTAGGTGTTCGTAAAACTTTTTTATGCAATACCCGAGAGGCGATTCGCGATTGACGGCTATGACGTATCGTCGTGATTTTTTAGCGACATACGCCTAACATATTTTTGCTTTTATATCAATATATCAATTTACTTTATATTATAATAGACGTTTTTCAGTAAAACTATTCTGACAAGCACTCATGATATGGGTAAAAAACATAAAACTTTTACTTATTCATGACAGATATAAGTTAAACAATGATCTCCGTTGATAGTCTCTTAGTTCTCAAAATAATTATTAGAATTATGTATATCATAAACTTATATATATAAGATTTTGCTTTCTCTTTATTCTCATTAAAATATATACTATAATACACAATAGCTATTAATTGATGTAATAAACGTTATTTGTTTTTAATGAAAATGAGTATTTGTTTATAATGATGAGTTTACTTATAAGTACAAGAATTATTACTGCAGTGTATTCATAAAATAGGCACTATAATCAAGCTTTACTCATTGCATCATAAATAAAACAGAACCCTTATTACCGTTATGATATTTTAGAATATAAACATAAACAAAACTCAAAAGGCCAGGATTGAACGGGCTGTCTCTATTGATAATTTTGGCTCTTTGTCACCGGGGGTTAGGCTTATAAATCTCGCGATTGACCCTCCCTTATGGCAGTATTCAGATACAAATACGATAGTGGGTCAGTTGGGGATGGACACAATAAAATTTCGATTGTCGATATTTATTAAAGATTGACCCCTCCGAACAATGTCTGGATGCAGTAGTTTTGATAACGCCATCTGATCGCATACCTTCTGCTTTTATTTGTTTTTACTATACAATATATTTATAGCAACAATTTTGTGTGAAATTGAATTACAAAATGTAAACGTTTAATATAAATAATTGTAATTAAATAAAAAAAAGAGATTAACTGTCAGCATATATGTTATCAAAAGTTTAATTCTATGCATTAAGAGTAAAAAATTGACGATATATTGTAAAATTGTATAGATAATATGTCGGTGTTATTATCAGTCCATGAGATAATTGATAGTTGTTTTTGGTTGGAGCACAGTAAAAGCGTGAACTAAGTGTGAAGCTATTATATAAACTAATGGCATAGTAGAATCGAATCAAAGGAATGTTTTCACAGAATCTCACATTTATTAGGATAAGTCGGGTATTCCGGAAAATATACTTTGATTAAAGATTGATTTATTTCTAATAAAACGCTTCTGGCCGCTCTTTTATCTGTCTACACACAATCGGGGGAGAAACAACAGAGGAAGGCAAACAATAAATCCTCCTACATAAAAATTGCAACAACTTTCTTCATAATGCCGATGGAGGCATCATCAAAAGTTGGTTCGCTTCGCACCCTCGCGCCCATTCGTGCAGAGATTACCAATAAATCCAATACGGGATAATTGGCCGGCTTAATTCTGTTCTATCTTTCTACTTAGTTCAGTCGTCAGAATGTGCCAGCTCAGGTCCCCCGGGAGAGTCCAGTCGAGAGTACAAACACCGGTCGCTTGCCAAACAAAAATCACACCTTTCATATTCCCATAAAATCTACTTTCTCGTGACAAATATGAAACAAAGCTAAATCGATGCCAAATGAAGAAAGTAGCTCAGTTAATGAGGTATTTTTACTTTTATTAGTCGGTAATTAAGCACCTATCTACATATCTTTGTGGAAATAATTAAATAACCACACTCAAATCAATGAACGGTCATCTAACTGATAGATCATATGAAAAAGGACGAAAGTACCATTACACTATGCCTACTATTCTACTTTATTATTTACTATTCAAACTTCGCAATATATTTACATTTCATATATATATAACGAAATATGTCAATATGTACATAGGTCTTTTACGTAATATAAAATTGTCCTGTATAAAAAATTATGCGTTTAATAATTCGATGTTATTTTCTACTACTACGCCGTGCCGGGCAGGTAATGAATACCTTCCCAAATGCTACTTTTAGGTCGATTCAATCATATATTTGACCTGAGTCCCAATATAAGTTAGACAGATTTGTCTTTTAATTTCAAAACTATGCTTCTGCATATGGTATATGTAGTTATAGGTGCTGTAAAGTGTTTAATATATATTATAGCTAAGGTTACTTCGTACCTGTATTTTTTATTTATTACAAACAAGTACTGGAATAAACGTAAATGGGCAAAATATCTTCCAAATCGATAAAGCCGTTTTAGAGATTAGCGTATTCAAACTCACCGATAAACAGACTAACATTGTTCTAAGTTTTATTACCTTGAAAAAGTCCCATAACAATAGTTTTCCTCATAATGCTTTACATTTTCATTATATATGTATATATTTTAGAGTAACCTATATGAAATTATGTTTCATGAGTCGTAAATTTCAAAGAGTGACACATGTCCGACAGGTGCCGCTTTCCCTGTCATCTAATGGATGAGAATTATGGAGTCAAGGGGTGGCTGCATTTGATATTCCCATCAGCCGGTGGCCCCCGGGAATGCTGCGATGTGATTCAATAGCGTATTTATAAACATTCAGATATGGAAAATACTTTGGAATAAATCTATAAAGAGTTTTATATTACCCTCAGTACATACGCCATGAATTATTTTAGGGTAATGTTTAAACTTTTCTATTTATTTTTATATGATTGGAATGGCAATAAAGCTGACGGGCTATCTGATGGTATATATTAACCGTCACTTAAGTACAAAAACAGCATTATGGACACTACGTTATTATGTGAAATCCGCGAGACGACTCATGTGTTGCCATTCCTGGAGACTAAGATGTTCCTTCAACTGAAACACATCTTACAAAACAAGCAACTTGTCGGCTGTGGAAGGAATAGCTGAGAGTAAGATACCTCAATCTGATGAATTTTTAAAAATGTTTCCTAGTTTTACCATGTGGTTTTTATTTTTAGATCTTCTAGTGATCTTAACGTTACTTTTTTAGGGATCTATTATGTTGATATTTAAAACGACATTTTACCGAGTATTAGGAAAGTATAGACCAAGCTAGAGTCATATCTATTAGGTAGATTTTAACGATAGTATAAATAACAATGTTATTTATACTTTCGTTCGTAGACTTTTCGAATAATACCATGTGCATAAATAATATTCATTATTCCTATAGTTATGCATAAAATAATGACTCTTACATGTGTTGACGAAACAAAAAGACTGACCTGTAAATACGTCTTCATTGTGCGCCGTTGTATGTGTTTTAAAACATCACCCCACAACAAGTTAGAATTAAAACGTCAGTCAAAGCGGAAAAATCCCGTTCCGAAAAATTAGCCAACGAAATTCCAACAAATAATTAATCTGGAATAATCATACAAAACGATGCGAGCGGGATGCTGGGCATTATTACCATTCATTTCAAATCAGCCGTGCGGAGGGCCGGGGAGGGCGAGGGCTTCGCTCGACCTGAATAAGCATACATTTTCCAATCAGGGCACGTATCATTAAACTCGCTATTAAATTCGACTTCTTCCCTCTGAATTATTATTCTGCCAAAAGGACTCAATAACGTGTACGTAAATACTGTCTATCATTTCCGCCGTATCTCACAAATACCAACATAAATTGTAAAAGAAGGATAACTGTATACTCATGGCTCTTGTAGCCAAAATTTTTATTGTGTGGTAAGTATTCAGAAGACGAAAAAGGAATGAATGAATTGTACTAAGAGCGAAATACTTTTCATAAACACCGTCATAACATTCATGCTAAGACCTTTCACAGTAATTACTCACCGGGCGGATGCTGGGTGAATTAGTGTATTAAAATTTTATGAAAGAAGTCTTGGTTGTTTCTTCTACATGTTTACCTATCTGCATAGTCCGTTTATATATACATATAACAAAATTTGTTAATTAATATTGAAGGTACTTGTATCTCTTCCATTATTTCAATAATATACATAGTTCTTATCCCATAATTTATCAGTTTGCCTTTAAGAAAACTTTTAAAAACATTTTTATAGGTACATTACATACTTTATCTACTAAGTTCACTCAATTCTAATGGTTTCAAAATATATTTTCAAAGTTTAACTACAACATTTCATCATGTGCAATTCCTATTTGTCACAATTATATCGTATTTTATTAGAGTTTGATATCTTTTATCTAATTAATAATACATATTAGGGACGAAATTTACATTATGAACGTAGTAAAGTCGACAGTCATGTATGGAGCAATGCATGAAGCACGCGTCGTCATCAAAACAGTCACCTGACACCTCGTCACCCGACCTCCCCCACTTATTAAATTAATAACTCTGAACACCGTCATTATCCGTCTAATTGGAGGGGCGATGAGCTCTTTTAACACATTACCTAAGCGTTTAACGTGAATTTTATGAACTGTGTAATTAATATTTCCGACGCTCCCGTGTCAAGAGAAATTACGATGTAGTAATAAGTCGAATGTATGGAGGTCCCCAGCTGTGACGTAAAACAACAACTACATTATGTTTAATTAAGATTAAGACAAAAACAAACTATTTAGAGACTTCATAGGTATTATCTAATAAGAAATTGATATTTATTTTGTACACATTACCTAAATGTTGACAAAAATGTAGAATATTTTTATGTATTGAGATATTCTTATTTTAAATAAATTATTCAGTATAACATTAGGCAAGGAATTTTAGGACTAAAGTTACAAAATTTTAACTTATTTAGTACGATAATAATACTACATAATATAAGTCTTAAAAATAAACCTAATTAAATGATATATGTATCATACCTACACGAATATAAATACAATATGCAGTTTTTACACGTATGCCCTCGGCAGGAAGTAATTTGATGATCATCAACCAATCAGCCCGTTGTCACAGTTCAGGTAGATTGTTATCAAAAAGTATAATTAACGCTTAACGGTATAATATTCCTTGTTTACAAACATATCATTTTGCTGCCCTTCCAACGCTTTAGGCCAAATTTTACTTAGAAATTTAAGAGATATAATTAAGAATTTTGCAGAGCGCAATAATTTAGGGATCTCCTAATGAATGATATCAGGTTCCAAGTAATTAACGCCAGGGGCAGGGCATATTTATTTTTGTTATCAAATACAGACGTGTACTAGCGTGTGTGTTACGTATTCTATCGACTTTTATTTGTTAATTAATTCAGTAACATTACATCAGAAAACTATACACCTGATAATATTCGTTATTTGACATGAAACTAATTTGTTACATAAACATTTTATTAAAACAATAAACAGTTTTGTAATATATTTATCTATTATTATACAAGTTATAACCATTCCGAATATTGCGGTAGAATTATAAAAAATACTATTAAAATATATATTTAATGACACTAAAAGGAAATCATAATTTTGAATCACAGGTTTGACGTTTAAATCAGTTATATAAAAAAATGGTTTATGATTATTACTAAAGTTACGTAAGCTAGGTTTATTATGTATTGTTCATTAGTGGCTTAACAATTCAATCAATTCCAAATTATGTACAAATCCAAATACTGACGAATATTATGGTTGGACATATTCATATGTTTCGGATACTTGAACGTCGTTATGTATCTGTTAATATTTCCATAAAATAACATTTTAAAGATAAAAATTCTCATAAGTTCTGTCAACGTAGATCAGAATGAAATACATAGACTTAAAATCCGATACGTATGTGTTGAAAAGTATGCGAACATGATATTGTAAATTTGTAATACATTAAGTGGATGTATACCCCACGTAAACCCGTCGCTGGACAGTGAGAAGACCTTGACAGCCGGTGTACGTTTCGCTGCTCGACAGTGTACTGTTGAGGCCCTACAATTGCGAGCGTGATACAAATATACACATAATTTTAATGCCGGGGGTGAAGCATTAAAAGTCAGGGATCAAATACCTTTAATACTCTCTAAGGGAAAACTATGGAGCTGCTCTACTAAAAAGTATGTATAATAGATAAATTACTATTTAATACAAATTATTGATATATGTCATTTGACGTATATATAACTTCCTTAGTATGTTCTATTCATAATATTAATAATAGAAAGTGCTTTTAACTATGGTAAGAATATCAAAGTCTTAAAATGTAAGTAAATCTATATCAGACATTACTATAGTTAAGTATAGAGTATTGAAACTTTAACGTAGATTTATCTTAGAACTCTAAAATCTACTAACCACATTTCGAAATTCAATTTAACAACACTATACAAGCTAATTTAGATCAATTACATCAAGACAATTAAATTAGCACAGATTTTTAAAATTATTTTTACTTTTTTAATCTACTTTGTGTACAATGAAGTAAAAAAAAATTAATTGAAATTGAAAGGAAAGAATAGGATGGAGAAATACGAGTTCGCCTAGGAAGAACATCTTCCACACTACGAACATCCTAAATTAATGAGAAGTAACACTAAACTCTCTCACTTCTACCAAGTATGTCCCGATGAATAGAATTAGTTTAGAATTAATGGCCACATATTTTAGAGCGTTGAGTTTACTCTAACAATTATTTAATATCATATTTTCTTGTTCTAAAAATAAAACATTCGGAGCGTCCATTTCTTAGCAGTTCTAAATTTCAATATCTGTTTTCTTCTAAATTTAAGTGGCTATTTGGTTTTTTATTGTTGGCTAGTATTGTCAAACGCCCTTTGCTCTAATAAGTAAGCCGGTGACACAACCTGGTTTTACTAAGAAAGTGTTCAGAATATGGAATATAAGTATTAAAACTCCATAGTTTTTCTACTTGAAAGTTGAAGTTGTCATGAATCGGTACGCACGCGATTCTACACTACATTGCTCGCGCTACTCAATCTGTTATTATCGTAATTTGTTTCTTCGATCATATTCATGTTTCTATATATAATTATTATTTAAATATTTAGTTATATTTCATATACGTATGTAGGTATTTAATAAAATATAAATAGCTTAATAAATTATTACCAGTACATATTATAAAATTTATGAACTTTGAGTTTTCTGCTTAACTTAAATCTAATTGCATTTTTATAACTAATACTAATGTTGTACTGACCATGTACTTAATCATTGAGTTGACTTGATACAAAAATTACAATTCATTGATTATAAAGGAATAATGTCTCCTTGCATCCCTAACAAGTACAACCCATTAACGTTCCACTGTTAGACGCGGATCTCTCCCCAGGATAGAAGCCTACTATTACGATGTTGGACAGGCGTTTGGTAAAGGGTTTTATTTCAGGTTTTCTTACTCTTGCACCGATTTATTATCCTTCCTAATTGGA
The DNA here is from genome assembly GCF_030625045.1 of Achroia grisella. NCBI lineage: Eukaryota > Metazoa > Arthropoda > Insecta > Lepidoptera > Pyralidae > Achroia > Achroia grisella. The sequence continues at coordinate 959,591 of NW_026713061.1, forward strand.
TTTGTTCTTGAGCGTCGTGGCTTCAATCTAGTTTAATAGCTGAATTATAAAAATATAATTGTATATCATAGAAAATTTTGACATTTATACTATATTTGTGACTCTCCAAGACATTACGGTAGGTATGCTCTCTGACTATGTAATTTAAATATGCCCAGTGAATTGTAGGTATAGCAACTGTCGCGACGGTATTTGTGGAATACAGGTGTTGTCTATGTTCTGTTTTATAAGCTTCATATTTCAAATACCAAATTATATTCTAAATTGTCACTTCTTCCTATTGTACCTTTCGGTTTCCCTTCCTGGCCGTGGTTAGTAGCGTTTCTTTGTAAAATATATTATTATATATGTACAATACATATATCTTAAGTCAATTCCCTGGTGTCCTTTATCGCCCATAGTATATATTATTATTTTATGGATGTGATGCATTTATATATTAATGGATAGGGTACATGTACACTTTCTAACTATACCTAACGATGACACTCAAAACATTGAGTTAACGAATACGTATTGAGACAAGCTATTATCTATCATCAAATATTCACATCCTAAATCCGCTCATATATTCCGCATTCGGCAATAGGGTTTGAGCCGTCACCCTTTTAATTTAGAGTTGGACGAGGGGTCATTAAACAATAAGTGTTGATTAAAAGCCCCCATGCGCGGGCGGCGGGCGGCATTGCGAATACTCGTAACTGCGTTTCCTGCATCGAGTCATTATTTTATCACCAATGATTGGCATCGCCGACACTCAGCTCGAGTACTACCATCCTCAGTTGATACTCGATGACTTCTATATTGATGCCAAGGTCAATTCTAGCTATTTTCTAAGGGTTATTCTTATATCAGTCTATTGTCTATTATTATTTAAATCAGTCAGTTGTCGATACTGATGCTATTATGAATTTGATGAACAATTTAATCTACATTTTATTTAATCGATATTAATTATTATTTTTGCTATAGAAAGCTGTATCTATTACTAGTAAGTACATCTAACTTAAGCTGATTTTTGTTTAAATAAATTGAGATCATACAATAATTGCATTCGTGCGAAATAGAATAGGTTATTAGTAAAAACCTTAAAGTAACCTTTCGAAAACACGTTGTTTTGAAAATAATTAGCTATTCATTACCTAATTGAATTTTAGTATAACTTATTATATTCAAATATTTTTAATTTAGTTCTTTTTTACAATGTAATAATATACTCGTATGTCTAATATACCTATACTATATCTATACTAGTCGATATCGTGATAAACACCGTACTAGATTCGAACGTAGCTAGGAGATAATTACTCTAGATAGAGATATGGGGAGCAACGAACCGAGTCCTCATTACGACGGGGATTTCAGTTTCATTCTTACTGCCATTATCCTCAACAACATTGTTTGTGTACAGTCTACATTAGTAGATACAGCCCCGGTTGATATTCCATTACTAATGTGTTATTCCTTATTATTCGAAATATATACGGAATGTTGAGATAATCTGAAAACCATTTATGGAAATTGTATACCAATCGTTAAAAAGAGAACTGTCCTGTTAACAGATTTTAAATCATTGCCGTCAACGGCCGCCATTGTAACGTCAGGTTAGTTCAAAAGTGGTCGTTCCAGTCGAACAAAATGATCTGAGTAGGATCGGATGGTAGCTTCCACACCTCACGAATCAATAGATTTCATTCAAATAATAATAAGGAGTTATAGATCAGAGGCTCGATGTCACGTCTGTCGGCGGCCGAAGCTGACGCCCGCTTGTGCGCCCGAGCCGCTTTGTTTCCTCAAACTGCACGTGAGTATGGAAATGGATCAGGGTTGCTACTTCATCCTTTTTTGGCTCATGCAAAGGAGGCCATGAATCGCATACATTAGTACTTCAAATACGTAGACCGTCATATTTTTCTTGACAGGTTTGGAAGAGGGTGACGGGGTACTGCTACTGGTACATTGATTAGGTTCCTTGTTCTGCCGTACATGAAAAATAGGAAATTGGAACCAACAATTTAATCTTAATCTTCAGCACATTTAAATTTATGATAATAATAACAATCTCAGGACAGTTTACATAGCGACATTTAGACACTTGTGTCTAGTCTTAATATCTAAAAAATATATAGACATATTTTTTTTATAAATACATACATATTATAATACATAGAATACACCCAGACTGATAAACAATCCATCCAACCCGCGACCATCAGAAGTAAGACGATGTACGGGGTGGTTTCCACTAGAACACCGAGCCCGCCAATTATGAAGTTAGATAAATGAAAATGTCCTAGTACATCGTATCAACGTGAGGATAAAAATTTTGTAGTCTCTCGTCAATTCTCGAATGGTTAGCATCCCTGAAAATGATATTTATTTCACGTCTGTACTGCCCGCCGCCGGTCAGGTGATCGTTGACGATGATAACGGCTCGATTTATATATTTCTGTGGATGATCGGTAGCTACCGACTACTGGTTTCACTATACAACTGTCAATTTTCACTTGCACGTGCGAACACTGGTGGTTTGGTTGTTTATTAACACAAGTCACAAACACAAAATAATAATTATATGACCATAATCAGTGTATCTACCGTATAAAAGATAGAAAGATTATTTAATTTTATATTAAGTTTAATTATATAGTAACATCAATAGGGACATTCATACAACATACCTATATTGTGACATTCAGAAAAGCATTTACTATATATTATATTGATATATACATTGTATACCTAAAAGCTAATGAAAACATTCACAGAATTCACCATATGGAAATTTTATTACTTTTAAGGTCATAAGAATTATATACTTTCGACGACAAAAGTTGATAACTTTACTTAACGTTATTATTTATTTAATATATGGATATATCTACTTATTTATTGTATAGAAAAATATTCAGCAATATAATTATTTAACAAATGATAATAGCCTAATTAGAGATATCTACTACTAGATACTAAGTATTAGCTGGCTGAAATTATTTGGTCTCAAAATTTAATTGGGATATACTGTAGGTAGATATACATATATCCTACAAATGCTATTGTGATAAAAAGCAAGCTTTAATCTTTCAGTGTCGAGATTACTAGTTTACCGAAATGTCGGCAATGTATTGCAAATATGCAGAAAATAAATGTTGTTGCGATTCTGTACACATTCTGCCTACGCAGTTTGTCTACGCATATATTTAGCATATTATAATTATTTAAACCATTCTATCTTAAAACTACTATTAACTACAGTAATTAATGCATTAACGAAGTGAAACTACTAATATCATAAAGCCAAAAGTTGTTCTGGTTGTTGTTTGTTCCCGCCTAAACCAATTAAGATAAATTTTGATGTAAAGGTAGATTGGACCTTGACGAAAGACATAGGTGATGTAAAGGGGCTGAACAAGGGGATGAAAGTTTGTATGTTATTAATAAATCAACTCTTAAGTATGAAATATAAGATTGCCAAATTATGATTTTTATAAACTGAATAAGGAAATTTGGTGTACAATTTTGACACAGACGATATCGCGGGCAGTTACTAGTTGTTTATACTATACAAGAATCGGATTTTATACTGAGATGCTATTTTTGTATAAAATGCATTCGTTTGTTTTAATCGCCTCTACGGCTTGGATATAAAAGTGGTCGAGGTAACAGATTGGAAATTTATAATGTGGCTATGTCACGTCCCAGGTTAATTAGGTGTTGCGAAGGGCATCGGGAGCGGTGCGCGGTATGCGCCGGCGTCGCCTATTATTTCCACCATTGCATATGTTACGGGTAAATCTCAGCTATACCTACGCCGTATTACCGTACACCAGGTGTAATTTAGTGTGATTTAAATATATTTTTTTTAAATTCATCACACAGTAAATTTATGCATGAATTAGTATTTACCTAATTGAAGGAGTTTTGTATTAATTATCTTCGTACTACTACATCTCATTCGCATGCCTCCGCCGCAAAGCGCTTGTTTTGTAAATTACGATTTCTTGTGGTGAATGAGATATGGCAGGGAAATTCAAAGTTATCAAGGCACCTTCGGAATGGCACCTTTGAATGTCAGGAAATCGTGATAGTTTCCGGAGAGGACTACGGTGACCTGACATGAGTGTATCAAACATTGTACTAATAGTAGATTATTTCCTCCCTTTGATACTGTGTTATTATGTATAGTATATATAGTGTATTTATATGTAAAAAATAGAAATTGTTTCTTCATAAAAAACAATCAAGTAGTTTTCATGGGTACAATAATTCAATATTCACTCTTACCTGTACCAATAGTAGATCCTCTTACCTCCCTTTGATATTGTGTTAATATCATGTATTTATATGTAAATAATTAGCAATTGTTTAATTTCATAAGAAAGTAATAAACTAGTTTTCATGAATACAAAATAACTGAGTATTTCAACGTTTACCTGCGACATACATGTGTGCCGCTCAGAATAATAATTACCGACCTCCTCACTGGCTTTAAAACATTTTGCATACTTACTGCATAGATAAAAGTATATTTTATTGAAATGTTTGCAATGTTTCTTTCGCTAATGAAAAGGGTAAATGGTTAAAACAGGACGAGCCTACTATATTGCACGTTTGAAAGAGTATTTTAAGCGACATCTTCTAAAAGAGAAGTTTTTACGTTCAATGTACCATAATATCAATGTCATGTGTTTTAGATAGCATATATACAACTGCTGAACAGAAAAATGTGACCAACCTATGACAATTATGGAGTCTAATTCTCATAGGTTAGTTACCTTTTTCTATACATAGTCTAAATAACTTTATTATTCTATAGTGTATCTACAATAAATGCAAATATTATGAATTAATACTAGATATTACAAATTATACCAATTCCATAAAACGTAATAACTGAAATTGTTATAGCAAGTTGATTTCTTCAAAGATAGCATCACAACACCTGAACAAGTAAATGAATGTAATCATACGGGCGCAGTTTTTAATGCAATTGTATTATTTTGTTCTTATAAATCTATCTGCAACGAATGTAAATAATATGCTTACATATAGTAAATTTATTATACCAATTACATAAAACATTATATCGGCTAATAATTGTAACATATCAAGCTGATTTAATACTGTCGATAGCTGCTATTCAGACTCTTAATTTATTTGAACATTCGCTGAGCGATTTTCAACTTTATGCTAATTAAAATAATAACTACTTACATTTGGTTTAGATTATTGTAGGACGTTTGTTATTATGAAAGGTTAATAAAATACCAACGCTCCCAGAACGAACGCATATTTCCAACATTAATTGGAATATGGCGATAAGTGACGAGACAGACTCTTTATCAATAAGATAATATGCAAATATCTCAAGTAAAAATGCAGTCGGTTCTCGAACATCGTGGAATATCATGATCGAAGTCAATCTACGAACATCACGATCGGATTTGTTTGAAATGTACTATAGTTATAAGACAATACTTTAATGATTTAATAGATTACAAAGTAAAGTATATCATATTTTTTTTATCAAGATAGTCTTTCTAAAAAGTCGGTATGGGTCTCACCCAATAAATACTACAAGCAGCTTATTTTACAAGGTGTGTTTTGTTAAGTTTGAGATAAGGCAGAGAAATTACTGGTTACGGAGGAATGATATCGTAGGCGCATGGAATGATAACGCATGAGTGGTAGGTATCACGGGCATCACATGATAACGTGATAATGTGGTGTTCATGTAAGAATAGGAGACGGTTACCACCCACTGGTGGTAACCGTGGCTTACATGATATTAGTGTAATATTACTTGTCATTTTAGCTCTATAAATAAAAAAATGTAAAGTTACATATATCATCATCATTGCCATGATTTTATCACATTGTTTGGGGATAAGATATTACAAGACAATCGTTGAATTACAAACAGCTTGTATTATTGTCGGTTAAGCTACAGAGTCTTGTTACTAAAAAAAGGAGTATAGTGCTGTATTTTATACTGAAAATATTAGGTTACATACCCTTTCCATGAGTTTTGACAGATCTGCATCAGAAGTTACATATACCTAAAAGAAGTAAATTAGTAAATAACTCATAATTATTTTAAAATATTATTGCATTAGGAATAAAATGTCCACAGTGCAATGCGGCAGAGAGGTTGTGCGAGCGACCCCTGCGCTCGCGCATATTTACATCTCACTTGCAAAGCCCTATCCTAACTAGGCGTACCGGCTCGCCCAATCTATTGTACGGAAATGTCGCACTGTGCACGAAACAATCCTATTTCAACGTAACATCTGCATAAGCGCATACAAAGTGTTTGGGAACCTTGTTTGTGTATGCTGAATATGTTACTCGCCTGTTTATTGCAGTAATATTGTCTGGTAACATTATATATTAATATTATTTTATCATATGTTAGATGCAACTTGGATTTTGGCGATATTGGCGAAATGGCTTATTAAGATCATGAGGTTACAGGATAAGATGCATGATCTCTTAGTCCTCTGGAATGGCAATGCATGAGTGATATCTCAGGATAACGTCCGTAGTGCTATTCATGTACATATACAGACGACGGTTACCACCTGCCATAAGGTAAGCCGTCATCTTGTTTGCCGTTCCAATTACATGAAAAATACTCAGAAATTTACTACATTCACATTAAAATTTATTTATAAATATTTTATTTCTTTTTTAATCCTGTCGTAATAATATTTAATAATAACCCGGAACAATTCACACAGCGTCATGGAGTCCCCAGCTAAGTAGAGCTACAGGTATGTTACAGGTACTATACTAATATTTATGTATGTTATATATAGAATAATATAACATTATTTAGATTTTTTAAAAATATATATGTAATATACATAGAAAACAGCCTGACAATTAATGTCATTACAAGCCGATTAATTTCCAGTGCAATATTAAATCGTACAAAATGGCTATACTCTCTTAATCCTTGTAATTGCGATACCATTGGAATTGTAATCGTTCTACATCAATCAATGTGAAGTTATAAACATTCATTCTTCTATGTATACACAACAGTTGTAACTATTACCTATAAATCTACATTGACTAATTCTTAAACCCTCTATGATTATTTTTTATTTTTATTAAGCTGTTACTACATTAATTACAATTCCTCACATATAAAAGGAATAATCGCTACATACCTTCAGTTGGCGTTGATTTATACAGAAGACATAAATATGAATGATGTGGGAATCGCTGTCAATCTATGGTAAGTCTTGCCACTGTTATGGTGCAGGTCACGCGTGAATAAATATGAGTTGATGAATGCATATACTCATCAGTTGTACGTATGTCATGCACATAGTTATAATTGCATGCAATAAATAATACATATTATACTTATAATTATAAATATGCAGGTTAAATTTAATATGTATAATTTGTGTTAGGTAAATAATTTCATAGAATATCTATTATATTTTCCTAATTATATACATATATTATAACATTTTTAATTATATGATCATAACTATAGTAGCTATTACACATTTGTACTGAATATTTTATATTCATAAATCGGATTTGGTAGGTAAAAAAAATACATTATATTCATTATATATTAGTGTATGTATCCCAAATTACGATTATTAACAATTTGCAGTAAAATAGGGCAGACACATAAAAGAAGAAAATTGAAGCAAATGAGGAGGGCGTCGTCGTACAAATTGTACATGTAAAAGTCAATGTCGCTCTCCTGACAAAAACAGACAGACAGCAAAATTTGTCATTGGAAAGCACGTAATGTAAATTCTATTATTACGCCCTTTTATTTTTCAATTACGAGGCCCGTCCCGACTGCGCCTTAGGGCTAACTTTGCACGACCCCGTTTATACAGAAATTAACTTTTTTTTAAGGTTTACAACATTCTTCTTTGGAATATTTTCTTAATATGATATACTTTAATTTTTAGGTAAGTTTTATCTACTTGAAAAATTTTTCTTTTTTTCTACCATGTTCAGAAAAGTTTGATAGCCATATTTTATACACTATATATTTACGTCTCATTTTATTTAATTATGATAAAAAAAATTTATAGTCTATAGAACTTATCTCATATGAAAACTGTGTTTGTAAATATCTATATTTTTATCATTAAAAATAATCATAATTTATGTCTTAGATATTTAGTAGCTTTGTTTATTCATTAAACTATGTCACTTTCTGAAAGTCGAGGATTAAAATTTACTATAGATATTCCTGATATCTAAGCCTTACGCCTTCGTATTCTGTAATTTTACCGCCTATTTCATTCTCTAACTGAAATAAAACTCACAAAACAAGCTGCTTGGTGACTGAATACGAGTAGACGCAATAGAGTAACCTACGTCGATGACTTCATGCAAGGTCTGCCTCAGGTCGGACTAACAGATACTATGTGAAAAATAACAAAAGAAATACGTTGCACAGATATCAATTTACTAATCATAACGGCTCAATAAATGTATCATGCCTCATTGGGGTCATAATAGCAATTTATGGAATGATATAATCGTGTAAGCCGTGTTTAAACTTGTTCGCTACCACTCCATTAAATCAACAATGGTGTGATATCACGCGATGTTCGGCGATGACAAACTATATCACACGTTACAAGCGTTTCATAATAACAAGCAAATAGTGAGTCCCTTGACTCACTGAAATTAAATAATTTCTATTTCGTCAGTGATTCAATGCACGCGATATCGTTAATGTAGGGTTGACTGCATGTAAATTAAAACTTTCGAATCTACTTATTAAGGTTGCAATTAATTTATTGACTGTGTAAAATTAAAAGTGTACACGGATATAGAATACTACTATTACACGTGACTCGTTTGCATAAACTTTCATGTCTTTTCCAGATTCTTTTGAGACAAATGAAATATTATATGTCCATTTGCGTTATTAAATTATGTATCTAAATGTTGAACTTCATTAAGATTCGTTTAGTCCTGTTTCGAATTTATAATATTAGTATGAATATGGATAAATATTGTGTAACACGCGATGTTAGTCGACGAAAGATGCGTTTGCATTTTCCGCATGTTCACTCTGCGACCTTGACAGACAGGCAGAGTTTAAAAATAGAGATTATTATCAAAATAACATACTAAATATAGATTTAATATAAAATCGGTCGATTAAAACTATTTTTCTTTATAATAAAATAGTTTTGTTTAAATAAAAACTACAAAATAACATAGTATCTCTTATAATATATATTTAGTAGTATATTCCATTACTTTTTTATTAATTTATTAGATAGTCATATAATTATAAATAATAAGTATAAACAAAATATATTATTTACACTAGTGTATATGCCACTAGGTAGAATTTTATTAAATCTATATATATAGAATTTTATTGTGCTGTTTGATTGCATATTCCTTTACTATAAACGGTCATTTAATTGTAAAATATATTTATTGGTATAATTAGGCTAGTCCATAGAAATAATCAATATTTTAAATAATCTGAATAATAAGTGTAAAAGTTTCATAAAGTCATTTATTTAAAGACCATCATGTGTAATATCATTATATAAATAAATAATTTTTATAATTCACCAGTTCTAAAAAGTACGATGCTCAGCACAAAGCCTGTTAAGACTGTTATACAGACCAAGATGATTACAAATAATTAAGGTGTATTCTTCACAAGTAGTTTAACTGCATCGCGCCGTTCAGAGACAGATAAATAGGTGTAGTGATCCATCGCATATCGGATATAAATCCAAGCACAAAAAGAACATAAAATTTCATTCGAAATGTCCACTTGGTAACGTACGTTTAGTGGGTGTCGCGTAATTTCACAACGAGCTTCCCACCGCAGTTCACATCGGATCACGTTCTCTGAAATCCACGTTCAGAACATAAACTATTTACCAACTATTCAATATTCAACATGCGATTGCAAAATACGCCAAATTATTACATTAGTAGCGAACAGGGATTCCCGATATTGTGGTTCAGCGATCGGCTGTCGCGCCGATATGCGGCATAAATAATTTAATAATTCGCAATACGGAATTTACCATACCGAGTGCCGTACCGTTTGTCTGTTTCGTATTCAATATGAGTATTCGATTCTCATACTACTGTCGCATTCGGCAACATTGGTGAACGGACTTTTCTCCAAACGAAACGGTAGCTTCCGCGTGTCATGTAAGGTTTATTTTAATAGAGTTGTCGGCAACTTGGCTGGGATCTTTTCAAATTGCATGTGATATGTAGGTGAATAAAGCACGTCTGTACATTTCAATATCGGGAACATCCGTGTTATACGCGTGACCTTGCAAATCACAGCCTGCTTTCCAAACGACTTCACAGAATCGCCAACCGGCGTCTGCATTGCGCGATGGTCAATGTGTATATTGAATATGTTATTAGCTGATAGCTCGTTACTCTTACATTTATTTATGGTTTGACCTGACTAGTATGCACGAATTATTATCACAATATTTTTGTTCACACGGATAGCATTTACATTTCATGTGGCTCTTGCTATGTTATGTTTAATACGTTTATTGAATTTATATTACAGAAAAAATATTCTGCAGTTATATATTCGGTGTATGATGTGATTTTATAATTTTTCCCTACTTTTTACACAGAAGTTTTATGCAGGAATTAAGAAAATTCAACAAAAGTATTTGGTTAAAAAATACTACACATCATAGTTAAATAATATAATAAATTACTAATAAATAATGAATATAATACAAAGTGATGCCTTCAATATATTTTATTAAATATATAAACAAGTGAGTATCATTCCGTTTCAACTTAATTGAATAAATTAATAAATCAAGTAACTATAAAATGATAGTGATTCTTACATTTTGACCTTTACCAAAGCTATCTATCTGTCTACACAGAAATTATGAACATTAAGTATAGTAGACAAAGAATGCATCCATACGGATAAATTCCGCTCCACTAAAAGCCCTTAATATAACTTCATATCTAAATTACTGCAATAAAAGTATACATCTCTAAAAACCTCATAACTTTTTCTCGAGTGAAAAATAGTTCGACAAAAAATGTTCATAAAGGATAGTGGGGTGGGATAGCGGACGACAAATTGACCAATGCCTAAAGTACCTTTGATCCGATAGCGGCCGATCCTGGGGACCGGTCACCGCATTGATGACGTGCTCCACCAGCCCTGAGCCACTTGTCTCCAAACATTGATAATAGCGTTATATAAATTATGTACTTTAATAGACTTTTAAATTGTTTACTGAGGTTTTTCACTCAATTGTGTTTATTGATAAGATTAGGTACATACTACCTGAGACGAACTGCAAAAAAAAGTTTTCTATTTGATGCCAGCGGTGTATACTTTCAAAAATAGACATATGTTTGATTACATACCTAGCAATTTCAATAGTATTAATACTAGTCAATAAGAAATAATACTGTCGTGTTATTTTTCAGTTTCAAGGGTAGTGAAACTAGAAACTTCATATATGAAGTCGTAATATTTTATAGAGATATTTTGTCAGTGATTCCGAAATTTTTAGATGCTGTGTACAGTATTAAGGAATTTCGTTTTAAGGAAGTTAGTAAGATGGGCTGTTAAGTATTGAGTGGATATACAGTTTTTAACTATTTCATTTTGACAAAGAAATATCTATCTCCCTAAGGCAAGTTCTTCGTGCAGGTACGGTGCTGCTAGCAGCGTGCAGTACGCTCCGTGTACAGTAAGAAGGTTGTCGGTTTAGACTAATGAGGCTGTATGCTTATTTTATTTATGTGACAAATGTAAATTGTTAGATCTTTGCAGTGAATCTTTCTCGAATATTTAGTGCGAGTACGGTGAGGTACACGCCACGTGAATATTCAATTACGCACTTTTCTAAACGCGAAACATTGTAACGAATTCGCAATAAATGTGTCATAGAATGTATAGTAGCTTAGCATACCTATGCTTAAGGAATAAAATATTGAAACTGTACCAATAGTACGAGGTATATTTCTTTTGCAATTTAACTTTCCTCCACGGTTCGCATACTTATATCGTTTACAAGTTTAGAGCGTGTACAATAAAATTTATGTTTGAAAGATTTGTTCGCCACAAATAAGCTTGTCAGCGTCTCTTATCTAAGGGATCGTTAATTAATTAGAGAAATTGAGTGGCCGCATCGGTATACGGGGACCAATAACTCGCAACCAGCCTCGTATCATAGCTTCGTTCACTTTTATTTATTTTCACCACTCACGTAAGCAAAATTGAATTCAAATAGGTTGGTAGACCGGGGACGCGTTCATGCATGATAACACATATGGTGTTTACTTTTTTATAATGATTAGTCTTTCAATATAGCTGTTTTCAGTCCCTGTATTGTATTATTATGAAAAATATATTATGCGTATGTTCTCAATGGTGAATTTTAGCTTGATATTTTGATATAATTAATATTATTTGTCTATAATAAGAATATAAAAAAAGTTTCAGCTCGATTTATACCTACTTACTTTATACCCAGTAGTATTTAAATTATTGATCAGTATTGAATTTAATTATATCAGCTTTATTTTAGTGCTATTTTTGAGTCTACTCATAAAGTACCAAAAGATCTGTTAATGAGCAAAACTAGAGATAAACTATGTAATTTATTTATTGCTAACTAATTGTTAGAAGTAAATAAAATACATGGTTTATTATTGTCCACAATCTTACGGTAATAAAAATAATGTTAGGTTCATGTTATACCTACATACATCACGTTTAATGAGAAATTCGTCAATTAAAAAAATGTATAATAATAGACGATCAATTTAATGCATTTTGTTTAATACCATTCAATTTCTATATGTACCATACATCGGGGAGGCGTGACAGTATTTACGTGCCTTATCACACAATCAAGTGATGATAATGCTAATTGAGCTGTTATATACAAACAAAATAATGTCGACAGTCCGGCCTTCAGTAAATTATGGGCCCAGAAGGGCAATTGCACTATTTGTTTCTAAATCAAGCTCCATTTTAGATTAAAAAGTGTTTCTAACTACTATTTACTAGAGACAGATAAGTTTAAAAATAGATTTTCTAAGTACCTTATTTTTTTTCTTTTTCCGATGTAGATTTTGTAAGAAGTAACCCCTGTGCGTACCTCAGTCTCACCTACTTCAGGTTGAAAAGTAGGATAATGCAGTGAATTTACAGGATAAGGGACATGATATCTTAATTTAACTTGATTAAGACTTGCGTATGCGGCAGTATGTAAGTTTCTTCTTAATACCTACCTAGATATAAAATTATTACAAATGAAACATAGATTTTTTGTAAAGATGTAAACACAATTATTGCAAACAGAAATACAGTCACAGATACAACAAAACGGCTCAATAAAATAGCGGAGCATAGACAAAATGCTACAATAACACCAGAACGGGAACGAATCGCCAGTTTACGACATGAGCGCAACGACCGACTGCTCTACAAATGAATAAGCCATCTGTTCTAATAGCCGCAATTAAACATGGTCGCCGGAGCATCGGTACAAGCACTTGCTCAGTTTGGCTTCAAGAATCGATACCATCGATTATAAAACCAACCAATGGATCCAACGTGCACTTCCCTAATCTAGAGTATTCTAAGAATTTCAAAATTTAGTCTACAATATATAATTTTCAAATATAAAGTTTACTGTATAGATATATTAGATATTTATGCCACAATTTGTAGTTGTTTATCACAACTTTACTTGCAAGGAACTGGTTATATCTAATTTCTGAAGAATTTTCGAGAAATAAGGAAAAGCGGGCAGTGTTTTTTTCCATACAAGCGTATTCCTCTGTTTCCTGTTTGGGTACTAGAGTATACAAGGTTTTTGATGAAATGTACATTCCTTTTTTATATGCTGCAAACTTGCTTATTTCAAACCGTAGTAATTGGACTTCTCCCTTACAGAAGAATTAAAAACATAAAGGAAATCGAAGATGTATAGGCAAAGGCTAACCTATGATTACTGAGAGACAGTATTACATTGTTTAAATACGTTTTCTTCAAATATTTCGACCGTCTTTTTAATAATAATTATTAGTGCTACACATAATAAATTATACAATTATTTTACTCCAGTCTGTTTAATCTCTGTGAAGAAATCTTTACTAAAAAACAAACATATATTTTTCACGAATACCCTATATAAGTCTAAATATATAAAATAAAGAATTGCTATTACTTTAATATTATTCACACAATAATAATAAAAGAAATGAACAAATATTCAATTCTAATTGTATGTAAATCAATAGTGAACATAAAACATTCATAATTACCAACACAATATTAGTTGAAGAAACTGTTCCAGAATAGGTTTTTGTCCGCATAAATCGCTTTATATAGGAGAACGAGGGCTCCACCACGAATGCCTGCGTCAGTCCGCTGACCAAACACATCGACAGTCATTCCTACCTATATGGTAAACTGTCATAATTAAACACAATAATGAGCCTCCGTCGATATTTTTTCATCTCTACCAAGAAATGGTTCATAACATTGTCAAACTCGTATCATACTGAAAATGGTCTGAAATGAATTAATCGTCTCCTTACATAGACAATGTTATTCAAGAGTTTATATGCATATTCGTGATCATTTTAATTGTGATCACGTAATGTGTTACCGAAGATCGAGTTATTCAATTAGAGAGTGAAAACTTAACACTAATTCTCTGTAAAATAATATCTTTTTTAATTATCTAAACTAATATTGTAATGAGAGAAAGAGAGGGCGCTAATTTTGTGATATTTGAGAAAATCACAATAATCCATTTCACTATTTGAAGACTAGGTTACATTATTCTAAAGTAAGTAATTACTTACTTTGGAATAATGTACCTAGCCTTAGTTTGTTTTCTTCTGCCTACTGACATTTCAGTGGCTTTCATATTGACTGGCGATGCATTTCCATCAGAGAGAGAATCACTATAATCCATTTCATTATTTGAAGGCTAGATTACATTATTCCAAAGTGACATAGAATATTTACTTTGAAATAATGTACTTAACATTACTGTATCTATTTTCTCCTGCCTACTGGCATTTTAGTGTTTTTATATTGACTGGTGATGCATTTCCATCAGAGAAGTGTATAGATAAATAGTGGAGATTTATTTAATTTATATAGCTAATTATTCAGTTCAGACGTAGCGTGAAGTAAAATTTTAAATTTAGAACTAACTGAAACTAAAAAAATAAGATTAGGAAAAATTAAGAATCTGAAAAGGTAAGTAATGTAATATCTATTGATACATTCTAAATCGAATATTTATTCTATTTTTGAAATTAGACTACAAAAAAATACTAATTATGTACTTTATACAATTAGATGTTGTAATACAAAACTCCTAAATAGTGAGTGGATGTATAGTTATAATACAATGGGTATGTCGCTTGGTGCGTGTATAACTTATTGTAAGGGCCGCTTCACACGCCGCGAGCGGCGGCAGTCGGCACTGAGCCCCTGCTTATTTGAGCCGTAATTGCCAAGTATTTTATTGCACTATTACAGAAGTTTTATGTCATTCAATCCACGACTCTTAATTGAATAAGCGACATGAAATTTACAACCGTCATACGTTTAACTCGTTCTAGTTAAGAATCTTTGATGTCCTCAGTGCGTGGTGTATTTAATGACTACCTTAATCAAAAAACGAAATACCAAAGTGGAATATAGAGAAAGTAAGAGAAATTAATTGCATTTATTTTCAATTTACTTCAGCGTTATATATATTATCTTTAATAAAATATTCAATATTCTCAGCCTTTGTGTAATTTCTGAAACATTCAAAACATTAATTAATAGACATAAAGAAGTATGTAAACTGTCAAAAAGAATAAAATAACATATCTGTCAATTGAAGTAAATATTTGAAGAAATCAATAAAATCTTAAGCATAATTAAAGTAGTTGCATAATTTGCGATTCTAACTAGATTTGATTATATAAATTAGATTCGTATTAAAGAATCTTAGGAGTACATGTCCGAAATATACTTTATTAGTTTCATGAACTAGAAATGAAAATATCGAATTTTTAATGGAAAATAAAAAGAAATTGTTATAAGTAATACTGTCGCAAAGAAATTTAATTTAAAAATAACTCTCTTACTTTAAAGCAATATTGTAAATTATGATAGTTAATAGGAGGTCAGAGAGTAATGATTTATATCATCATCAGATCATCATGTCTGACAATGAAATAGTGTCATCATAATACAACAAATATCCATAAACTTTTATTTATGCGTCTTAATAATTATAAGGATAAATAAAAATCTATTGCTGAATGTATGTAAATGCATAACTCCAGAACAGTCGCTGAAGCTTTAAATTGATAAATATAATAATATAATAAACCAATATAAATAAAATATAGTAAAATGTTTTACAAATCCTACGGAATAGTGAAGGGTTTGTGTTACAAAATAATATTTACATACTAGCTGACCCGCGCAACTTTGTCGGCATCACACTTACTTGATATTTATCATTATATTTCGTCCATTTTACATCTTTCTATCTTTTTAAATTATAGCCAATCTGTTATTCTGACATCTGAGCTATATTATTGTAAAGTTTCATTAAAATCCGTTCAGTAGTTTTTGCTTCTTTGCTCTTCTTTGTCCAGTAATATTTATATCATAATAGATATTTAAATTCATCTATCTACAATACATAGTATTTATTGTAAAAGGAAGATTTGATACAATTTTCATTATTAGTAAATACACCTGGGAGAAGTCGGGATGAGTAACTAGTCCTGCTGCTTGCAAAATATATATAATGATAACATTACGAAGGTGAAAGTGTGTCCGTTTGTTAATATGTCTCTCTCACTGGCTGTTTGTTACATTTTCACGTCTAAACGGCTGATCAGATCTTAATGAAACATCGACTGTATTAAGAGAATGAACATAAACAATCTATTATCTCAAAAATGCAACCGAAGTCGCAGCTTGTGAGTGGTATATAAATATTCGCTTACATTACTGTAGTTCGCGTCCTGCCGATGTATTCATAATAAGTCCATGGTCATTCTTTGAGCTCACAAATCATGTGTTGATTGACATCTCGTTTATATAATGCACAAATGATTTATTATATTTATTCCCACGACCTCGGCATAGTAGCATACGTATATGTATTACCAACGATTTAGTCTCCTGTTTATATAAAATAAAAATATAGCCTGACTGCAATCGTGATAATTATAATATATCTTCATATCAAATTTCATTAAGATCCGTTCAGGTGTTTTGTCGTAAAATTAAAATAAACAGATACATACTTTGGTTTTTATAACATAGTATTGATAATTGTGGCTGGAGCGGGAACACAATGATTATATTATTAAAAAGAGAATAATTGTATTGTATATTTTACAAAAGGGCTCACAGAGAAGAAGTAAAAAATGTCAAAAAAAAACGGATATCAAAATAATATAAAATTTATAAAAAGAATGGTCAACCAGTCTTTTTATAAATTTTAGATGCTGTTAGCAATAATAATGCTAGTTTATTAAATTAGGTATAATATTAAGTGTTGTTTACTCTACCTACTAATAATTCTATGTAAGCAGTTATTTTATTAAAAAAATTAACATGAAACTAAATATACTTATCATTAATATATTACCTAAGATAAACGAATATCAGACATGTGCATGTTAGCAGCACTTATTAAATTCGGCCTCAGTATGAACTATCGTATTTTTATTATAATGAACATTAAGAGTTGCTCTCGTATCCCAAAAGGCTGAATATTTGATGGGATGGCTCATATATTACCCTTTACAGTAAGCCGAAAGGATATATAAATCAATGGCATGTTTGAAGACGACGACTGCCGCTCATCACGTCGCGGTAATTGCCGCAAAAACATGGATTGTGCGATTTTTGAAGACGTTGGCAAATTTCCGTATAATTTTACAAAAAAAAAACTTTACTTGGTGTAACGAAATCATCGGTATAAAGCAACATATAAATTGAATCATTTGCCTAATTAAATATTAGAAGACAATTACCTAGACCTTATGATATGTTAAGCAACATTTTATTCCATGATTTTCCATGTCTATCTATTATGTAACTAAAGCGCCTTTAACTGGAGTCATATAGGATTCGTTCTTTTTATATGTGGAACATAATATTCTATCTATATTCTAGTATCTACTAATTTAGATCGTTTAGGTAACGCTTAATGCTTAGATGTACATTTAAATTAAAAATTACTTAACTTTACATTACTCTGTACAAGTTTACTCTATGGTATTGAATTATTTTACATATTCTAACAATAACTAACTTTTTTATGTGCTTGTATGTAATTGTACAATATAAAAGCGAGTGTATTTACGATATGTAGTTTACCGCCAAAACCATGTTGGACGGTAGCATGGAAAATTGGATTAATTTTAGATTCTTTTACAAACAATAAAAATACATTTCACATTTTTTCTGTTGAATTAAGCAATTTATTTTTATATTATATAACCATATAATATTCCTAATTTTGATTCATTATTAAAGTAGTTAAACTGAGATAAAAATATATGTTGTTAAAAAATGAGACGTAATTACAGATTTCAAATTGCCACATATACGTATGTATATAGGTTACTGCCAAGGGAATTTGAATAGGCCTGCTTTTTTATATCCCGTTGTCGATGAAATATTGTGGCATTGAAGAGATTCTGTTTGCATACGTGTGCGACGAGAAGCGCTTATTTTTACTTTTTCTTTCCTGATACAATCGTTAACGAAACAAAGAAGATTTATTCCTTCATCATTTTGTCTTATTAAAAATGATGGCTCCAGATTTCTCGAGATCTTGAGAGTAGAAGTACCTGTAATAATTTAAATATTTGTATTTGGTATCTAACTAGTAGGTTCATATGTACTATATGTATTCGTATGTTCGTATGTTCGTATGTGCAATAGATTTTAATTCATTTGATATTTAGCACTTAGGATTTTGTTAATTTGTTTGTATATTTATTTATTTGTAACCATTCACAATTCATATGATGACTATAGAAGTCACAGTTTTATTATGTTTTTTAAAACATTAAATTTTCTATAAATTAATAAGGGCGGTTGTTTATATTTTGAAATTATAGAAATTTAGTTGTAGGTCGTTTCTTATGTACCTATCTAATAACCATATATTTCAGGTAGATAATTAAATTAGAAAAAGACACCATCCTCACAGCATAACATTAAATACTAGAACACTATATCGGTACAGAACTAATCAATTGTATACAAGCTGAGCGATTAGAACTCGAGACACTTAACAAAACCCGGTATTAAAACAGGAAGGTGTAGCTGTCCATACCGTTCGTATGCCCTACCCGGACGCTGCATACTATGTTACTTGTCTGTTTGCTTTAGCCTTAACTGCACACATATTATGACACTTTTTATACCTTACACTTCCTAATCAGATCATAAGATTATAAACGGTTTTTTCGCTGTTACCGTTTCCGTTGGACTCTCGTGCTATGCTTTATTAACTGCATACATCGTGAATATGATGATTGAATTATGCAACATCTGTACCATAGACTTTAACTATATATATATCATCATTGAATTTATATGATGCGTACCTTCAGTCACAAACGAGTATACTTCCCACGTCAGTTTTGATGGCAATATCATAGTGAGCGATGACATTTGAGAACACACTAATTTATACAAACTCAGAGTACAAGTGAGAGTGCACTATCTGCGAACAGATGGATAGAAATAGCCGCAGTTAAGGAATTTTCATCTTATACATATATAGTTGTAAGTCTCTTTCGAATATACTGGTTTCATAGTAGTAATCACGCAATGCTAGGCTCTTAACGCTGAGTAAACAAATCTTCGACATTGTATCTGTACGCCTTAACTCTCTTTATTCAAAGGAACATTGTCAAGAGAATGTACGATTATTGTAGTGTTTCTTATGGATTGTGTTACTAAAATAACTCGTGGCTACATTCAGAGTTCGTTTATCTGTGATTTCATGTTGTTTATCAATTTAACAGACCAATAGACATATTTGCTGTCACGTAATCTTTGTTCTGGGGTATTAACTAGATACTGTGATTACCTTTGCTGACCTTTGAATAGAAGAATATAAATTTACTGTGCATGCATTTATTTACACATATACAATGCAATTAAGGCAAATATTATATATATAAACTACCAAAGAACTAACGGTCTACTGCAAGAGTAAAGGACAACTATGAATATCTCTATACATATTACCTACCTGTCCATTCCATTCCTATTACTTGAGATATTAAGCCCCTGTAGCCGGTCATATCTGTGCAGTTCGAAATCGCATGTAAGCAAACTCATTCATGGGACAATTACTTGATGGTGAGGCAGTTGTAATCCCACAGATTTTTCTGCATCGAAGTTGTATATAACTAGTATTATGTAATTTAATGATCATTGCTATATTGACAAGTTCTCCAGCATGATTGTGCTTGAATGTTAGAGCGTAGATGTTATCAGTATATAATAAAATGTTCCCAAATTTAAATTCAGGAGCCCCGCAACGCTACAGCGCGCCCAGTCACTGACTAACATTGTCGTCCTGAGACGGCTATAAATCTTAAGAATCATACAGGCGGTCATCTTTCTTTGTTATCATATTAAAAGGACGACATTCCATCGGCGTAATTATGCAAAAAGCTGGACTGTGGTCGCAGCGGCTACCCTTTGACAGCCACATCATTATAGTTGACATAAACTAAGATTTATGCGTTTGAATTATTTAACAAATATGAATTATCTCCATTTCTGTTATGAAATAGCAATAAATGACATGACCTTATCGAGTATAGTTTTTGTAATGATGTATAGTTGTGTCGACATTTAAAGTAGCGTCGTATTTACTAGCTTTCGATGTGACAATGACAACGATCGGATACTCATCGCCCCAACAAGAGTAAACGAATGCGTAATTCGGTGAACAGTGGTTAAATTAGTCGACGATGCGGGCGTCTTTATAGTCTTTTAAATTGGCAAAAAATCGAGACAAGCTTTAGCTGACACCGATCGCTGAAGCATCAGCGAAACAGGTGTTATCATAAACATACATTTTGAGATAAAAACAAAATAATTTTCATGAGTGGCCGGTAGGCGCGAACTGCCGTTCGTGTCGCCGACACAATGGCGATTTCATAGTTTTTTTTTTTGTTACGTCGTCGGTGTAAAAGCCGGCGATATTAAATTTAGTAAGCGGAGAGGTGTCCGAAATCTCACGCAGACGTGCGATCCGCCACACATATTTCCATCTACACAAAAAGCGGAACTATAGCCATAAATATGTCCAAATAAACATTAGTCGTCGACCGGAATGGATAAGGATTTGTAGGGTTCTGTAGGGCATAATTATTTGAAACAATTATGCCTACTTTGTAACAAATATGAAGTGTGAGAAGTAAATAAAATTTATTAGGTGTTTAGTATTATTTGCCGAATACTAAAGGGTATTTTTTTAATAATTATACCTAGAACTACAATCTAATAGACATAAGGATTAGTCATAGTATAATATGCTAAAAGATAGAAGTTATAGGCATTTAAATAATTTGCTAAAAACTTTCAATGCAAGTGTAAGTATACTACCTACACATCTGGCATGTGTATTTTTAGATTCAGAAATATTTCTGTATTAAAGACTTTATTTTACCACTAAAATATTTGTTTATATGTAAACCTATTTATATAAAACCGTGTACGACTTACACTTATGTATTTACTACAAATGTCTAAAATGTTGTTACGGAAGTTAATTAATACGGTTTAATTCAATAAAAGCTAAGACATTCAACATCGTATTATATACATGTAACATTTATTGTACATACAATCACAATATAGAGGCGTGAGATCAAAATATACAATAATGGTGAAATTTCAAGTAGGTTTTGCATTGTGGACGCTAACAACGTTCCACCCGCGCAGAGTCGCGGTACAACAGCGGCGATGAGATGACAGTCGCGCTGCACAGGCGATAATATGTGTACATATGTAACATTAAACTGCGAAAATAAAAGACACTTTCACACTACATGGGTTCAAGAACAAGTTTTTCCATAACACAAAAGACGACACTGAATAGTTATAGCTACTTCGCAGCCTCGCCGCATAATCCAATAAAATAATCTGTGGAATGTACGGTCAGGATTACAAAACCTACACACGTTACAAAGTAGCGATCTAATTCTATTTTGTGTCATGTTGAATGTCAGAACTATCTTACATATAAAAAATATGTTTCGATAGTTGGGAATACTTAAATAAATATAATAATAATATTGACGAATTATTTTGTTTTTAATATTTGCCAACTGTCCAAGTGACTGGTAATTTTCATTCTCTTAACATTTTGAAGTGAAGAAAGATGACAAAATTATGTATTATTATTACTCCATCACAACATAGAGGTACTGGTACGTATTTTGTAAATAAATAAAAAACCCCGGATAACTCACACAGCGCCATCTGATCTGAAACTAAACAGAGTTTGGACTATCTAAGTACTGGACACCTTGTAAAAATATTTGGACAGACTTTTTATAAATATAAGAAGTTTATAAATGTTTTCATTATCCAATACTAAGAGTAAAATAATCTAATAGCTTTTTTTTGCGTACAGTACAAATGAAATTGGCGACTGAATCTCAAAATATATGAATTTGATTCAATGGAAAGGCAAGCGGCTTCTCTTTCTGTTGTTTCAAGGGCTGCCACCGGGGTTTGGTTTAGTTTTTATTTTTAATATTCGATATGGCCAGTTTAGGCGACAACGGTAAAGATATTCGTCATATTTTGCATTGCATTTTTCTTTTACCCGATATAGTAGGTATGTGAATAGAACTGTAAAACATGTCTATCACAGATATCTTTGGATTAAAAAATCAGTTTCAACTGTTTCCTTATATAAACGTTTACATTAAGTATTAATAAACGATATTCAATATCCTCATCATTTAAACAGATATTTAAAGTTCGTTTTTCAACATTATAAATTCCTACAAATATTTATAAACAATATTTCACCATTTCTGTAGAATGTTCTGAATTCTGAGAACAATTTTGATTCTAACAGCAAATTCGTATTTAAAATTGCCTTTATTTGTAATTTAAATATATATTTAGAAATTTTAAAATACTATTTTTGTAAAATCTATCATTTTTGTACCAGTTGTAAATTTATTGTGATGGACTAGAAAATATCTGATGTTTATGTGATAATAACAAATAAACATCTCATTTATGTCTCAGTACAATAACAGGTATTTTATTGTAGTAAAAAATACTTGTAATACTTAGCAAATATTAATACAATTTAGATAAAAATAATTAAATAATAATTTAATAAGCTAATATTGCCCTGTTTATGGTATAGTATGAGTGGTATCACGGTCGTTTTATGTTAGTGGTGCTATTCATATGTACAAACTTACAACCCACCGCTGTCAAATTATTTGCTAACCCAGTTAAATAAAAAAAAATATAAACTTTCAGTGATTTTCAGGGTGACGAGGTGCCAACCCCTGAATAATCCATTATGCAAGTGTTCACTAACACGTGTTGCAGCCGCTACGGAGTCGGCGACACCTCGCCTGCCTTTCCATAATTGTCCCAATATTATACTCATTGTTTACAATACTGGCTTTAAAGTATTAACAACACAGCTGTTGAATTTTATTTAGTACATGACCCTTACATGTAGACTTGTTTACAACCGTTTTGATAATTGGTTTAAATTGAGTACCTCGACAGAATGCTGCATGTTATCTGCATCTACCTAAGGTGTTGCAAACTGTATCCACTTTTTGACTGTTCTTGTCATTTTTCTATTGTTTTATTTTATACTTAACTAGCTGACCCGCGCGACTTCGTCTGCGTCACATTTTGCTGTAATACAGCTCAGCCTCTTTTTATTGTAATGTAATCAACACTAAACTATTTATAATATTAGTATACATTGTTACGCTCTTGGTTGCTGTCTTTTATTTCCCCGCCTTGATGCAATAGTTTACATAGAGATATATTTTGAAGGTGTGTTTTGAATGTGCAATCTTGAAACACTTAATACAAAACTGTTTACTAAGTATAATATGTATGTATTTACAAAAAAAAAAATTATGAATATATGTATCAGCTATCTAGAACCCATAACACAAGCTTTAAATTGTTTAACTTGGGACTAGGTGGCGCTGTGTGAATTGTCCTGACATAATAATTATTATTATTATTTTCTATATCTTATTTCAATTTAAGTGCATGAAGAGCGTGCAAGGCAATAGTTGTTCCTGTACGGGAATTTTATTTAATGTTAGACATAAACACCTATATACATTGTAAATAACCTGGCTTTAAAAAAATATTCAATTGTGTTTCTTGACAGTTCTTCTCAATTCTCAATTATATACTGAACTGGAAAAAAATAAAATTATAATGTAAAAAAATTGCCGTTCTTAATCGGCAAATATGTCCTACATGAATGAATTATTTTTAAATTTGAAGTTTTAGTATCTTTACTGATTATTTCCTTTTATACAAGTATCCATATACATATATCCCACATATAGTCTTCATTTTATCGCCCACAATGGTACTGGGCTACTAGTCTTATATAATTCAGAAGGAAAATCAAATATTCTAAAATCCTGCTAAATTAATATCATTATTACGCTGTCGCTGTCTGTCCCTATGTATGCGTAATTCTTTAAAACTACGCTACGGATTTTGAAGCGGGTTTTTTAATAGATGGAGTGATTCGAGAGGAAGGTTTATATATATAATAAATGTACACCCGTGCGAAGCCGGGGCGAATAACTATATTGTTTTTAAAAAAATCTAGTCCTTGACAAAAATTAACGGTGCATTCTAAATGCGGGCGAATACAAAGATTCGTGAAGGTCGCATTGACTCACAAACGTTTGAATGACTTAAAAAAACGTTAACCTAAAATAAAAGGTCCTGTTCTAACCTAAATTCTTAATCTTAATATTTTTAAATAATATTTACTTATTACTTTTCATTGCACCTTAAAAAATACTAAAAACAGAAGTTGGTGGATGGCTTAAGCAAAGTGTGAAAGAAAAATAAACAGTAATAATAATGTATGAAAAATGACATACTGCGCCGACCCCAAATAATGGGATAAAGGCAAGGCAATGATGAATAATGTATGAAAAAAAAATCAATATCAATAAACAATGAATGAAATATATAATATTACAAATATATACATATATATACATAATACTTAACATATACTTAATATACATACATGTACAATAATCTATACAAATAAATAAAATTGGAGTGTCTGTTTGTAACATTGAAATAACCGTTTTTCACTACAAGCATATGTCTATAAATACGGTATATATCAAAATAGCATACTTTACAATTTTTGTTTGTCTGTCTGTATGTTCCGGCTAATCTGTGAAATGGCTGGACCTGTTTCAACGGGACTTTTTTTGGTAGGTAGGTACATAGCTGATGTAATAAGGAGTAACTTAGGCTACTTTTATTTTAGAAAAAAAAGGTTAAATTCCACGCGGATAATATAAAATTAAAGAAATATATATATATGCATTCATTTTCAAAAAGGTTTTATCTATAGTTTCGATAAAAGTAAGATAGCAAAATAATTTATAAGAAGATTTGATATGATTAAAATGCAATATAACGCAAATGACATAGGCGCGTTTGCTTTGTGTAAACGTTTTTATCATTTTTGTTGTTTGAATAAAGACAAGTCTCCTCAGAACCATCTTCGCGTAGCGTGGAGATTCCTCTAAGGTGGATTCGAGTGAGACGACTGCTTAATTGTCGCGAACGCAGCACACGTACCGCCGGTGACATGGCACAAGACGTCTACCACCGGCAGCGGCGGTCCCTCAACGAATTCCAATCGGGAAGAGCGAAAAAGACACGAGCCGAGCATGCACTGGTAAAAAGTTGCTGATCCGGGGCATCGCTGCGGGAGGCACTGCCGACCGTCGCCGCGCCGCACTTTAGCAACGCGCCCGCGTGCCCGCGTGCCCGCGTGCCCGAGCGCAAATCTCGCTATACTCGCGATATAAACAAACACCCGAATGTATTTACTAAAACCAATTGTGTTTTTTATTACGATATGAGGCAATTTAAATTTTGTCATGAATAGTAAAAAACTTTTCATTATCAAATGATTACTAGTTAGAATTATTTATCTATTGAAGAATCTAATAAAAAAAAGATCTCCTGTAATGCATACAATTGTTACAAATTCTTTATTGAAAAGTTGATACGTTTTAATAAAATATAATAATATACATAAAATGCAAAATGTTTTAATTCTCCGCACTGTATCGGTGATATTTGTAGGAATTGCCGGCGGCAAGCGACCGGTCGACGCGCGTCGCGTCTCACAAAAACAAAGCTGTCTGCTACTCGGGTGAAATGCGCGCGTGTCCACCACGCCCGCGCAGACGCACCCGAAAACCGTGAAGTTACGCAGCCTTGACTCACGCGCAAGCGAAATGCACATAGCATGCAACACAATCCATTAATTCGCGCCATCATGATTCAATTACATAGTTTTCTTCTGACAAATCTAATGAAGTAAGTAATACTTGATGATACAACGATTAAGGTAAATGTGACAGTGAGAAAATACAGCGAGACGACTCGCATGGCAATTGGCATGGAATATGGCCGCGGCGTGTTGAGACGCCGGCGTCATACGAATGATGCGTTATAACGGATCGTCCTGATTATTTCTGTCCATTTCACGACTGTTTAATAGCAATGTTAAACTCGACAAAAGCAAACACACCCGCCCTGTTTATCGAATATTTTACGATCTCCACTGGATTCATTTTAAAATGCTAAGCTTTGTGGAAGCGGTTGAAAGATTGTTTGATTCCAGCACATGTTGCTAGTTTTACTATTTCAGATCTGATATTTATATTACAGTTAGTCATTTACCATTCTGATTTACCTGCATGTATGTTTATTCAGACTCAGGTGTTTATAATACACCAATACTTTATTTTTAATAAGATTTAGTGTTTAAGAAATAATTTGATGTAGAAACATCTGGACGAGATCTCTGCGCAAACGTGCAATTATATCATGGTCGTTTTTCAGAAACTTTTCCGTGATATTCGTTTATTATGCATTCTAATGCGATCTATAACTTTAATTTGTATATCCATAGTAATTTAAATTTAGCACTGATTTCTAAATATTAAATTAATAAGTAGGTACTTATTTCATTTATTTATTTTAATCAGTAGTTAACATCTGTCTGAACTAGGTTATAAAAACCTGTATGTTCCATTCTATCCAGATCTTCCTAAGATTCATTTTAAATTTGAAGCGATGATGTATATTGTTCATTTACATTATGAAAAGAATAGGTTTACCTACATATCCATCCAACACAATCAGAAACGAATTTATATACATACTTACATTTATGTACATGTAAATCTAGTGTAACAAAATAGTATTATATAGTAAATTTACTTTAAAATACGGGTGACTTTACCCGTATTTTAAAGTAAATTTACTTTTTATAATTAGAAACTTAAACATGTAACAAGATACAGGAATTATTACTAAATTTAATGTAATAACAATAGTATTTCAATCTTTAGAATTGAATAAATGCCATAATTATGAAACTGTTAAGTTATACTAAAACAGCTGACATTGTATCAGTAATTTATTCTAGACAAACTGCTTTCAGGGATTGAGTAGATTCTACAATATTAAACATCGTTAGAGCACCTGAGCCCGTCCATAATGACAGCCAATTAATATGTATAACAACAGATCCATTGTGAAATTTAGAATTATTATAATTGTACTAAACTAATGTAGTTTTTGTGTAAACGAGCATCGTATCGCTTCCGTTCAGGTGACGAAACGCGATAATATCACGATGCTCCCCGTACACTGTTTGTCACTCAACTAATGTATTAATACATAAAATATCTACGCCAACATTGTGTCATGTTTTCGTGGCTTTGAAATTAATAGCTAAATAGATAACGCCTGTTATTTCTGCTTTACTAGGGACCCGTGAATACATTTTGTACGTATTAGCATAAAACTATACTTGTGCGTGAATTTGTTTTTGTTATATCTTATCAAACAAATGAATAATAATTGAGTTGGTAAAAATGAAGTCAATTATGTTAATATTTGTTTACTTATACATAAACATTTGGCTTGAAAGGTGGACTAACGTACTAATTTTACTAAGATTGATTAGACATTACAATAAAATATTTCGTATCAATATATCTTTATTGATAGATAGATTTACCCATTTGTAACTTTGTTTATCATTTATTCGATGAAAAGACAATGAGCTATTTTTTAACTAATACGATTGAAAATGTACAGGTAGGTAGGTATTTTTTATATTACTGTATGGTAGTGATAAAAATTTTGGCGATCTCAGCAACAATTATAGATGAGTATATTTTCTTGTTTCACATTAAAGTCATTTTTCAGTAGACATATTGGTAGTAATAATAGTTTTTGAAGTTTTGTTGCTACGATATTAGGATTACTTAATTTCATTTATTAGGATGTCAGCTATAATTTGTTACGTATTTAATTTTTATGTTTTATATTTTATTATATGATGATTTAGAACTACATGTGTCTATAGTTACTGGCATACTTAGTTATCTACTGGTTGGTTATTTATCTCGTAAATCAATGCATACTAAGTAGGTACCTTTTAACAATACACTATGGCATTATGGTGTATAATTATCATACAGCATAGATTATGAGGACACGTTGATTAAATTATATGAATAATTTACGCCGTTCCGGAAACATCAACAATTGCATAGCGTCCGTACTATAAATAGTGCTTTTGTTATTTCGAACAGATATTATTAAAAAATATGCAAATCGATCGGTGCGCGACGG
Organism: Achroia grisella; assembly: GCF_030625045.1. Taxonomy (NCBI): domain Eukaryota; kingdom Metazoa; phylum Arthropoda; class Insecta; order Lepidoptera; family Pyralidae; genus Achroia; species Achroia grisella. Next base: position 988,587 of record NW_026713061.1, read on the forward strand.
ATGTTCATTTTAGTAATAATGCCGATTTGCATGTAAATTGCATTCATATCCGCGGATATTATAATAACAATTTGTACTCATTGTCATTATAACATCCGGGACATACTAACTTAATTAAAAACAAACGCCTATATGAATCTGAGGGGAATAGAACTAGATGAATCGGTCTACATAAAGTAAGAATTCCTACACACACTGTCAAAGGAATCAAGCTGTGATACTTTACAATAAGTTACCGAAAAAACTGAAATTATTAAATATATTGAGTTGTTTTATTAAATTAAATCATTGCAATTAGCAGTCACAATATTAAAGAAATGTACTAAACTGTTTTATTATTTTATTGTTTTATTATTTTTATTCAATAATAAAATATAATGTAAATTGTTTATGAATAAACAAATAATATGATGAATTAATTTAAACCATTAGATATTATATTAAATTATTTTCGAATACCTTTTAATAATAGGCTAATTTTCAGAAACACAAGTAGGTACCACTTTTAGAACTAAGAAATTATATTCAGAATATGCAGACGTGGTGGAAAAATACTTATATTAGGTCGTATAAATTGAATACTAAGAGGGTTGAAGGAGCTACCTGGACTATATTTTGTTATTGGGTATGAATTTAATATAATATTTAATTTAACATAATATCAGATGTCTCTATGATGATCTCTGTTAAAATAGATATGAAACGTAGACTACTACATGAAACTATTATCTACATACAAAGATAGAGCCCACATGATGGAAAATAATGACCATCGCCTATTCACGATTGGTACTATGAATACCACGCAGTATAATGACGATCATGTATAGGTGATGGTCATTATTTTCCATCATGTAGGCATGATTTTCATACGGGTATCAACCCGTAGTCATAAGCGTTTTAAATCCTCCTACATAGCAGGTAATGTCTCGCCGTAATCTATACTGATATTATAAATGTTTGTCTGTCCTGTTTATTATCTTTTTAGATTTAAAGGTAATTAATGAAATTTTATAATAAGATCGAAAGTATTATGACGACATTGGGTAAAAAATTATTTGGTTAAAAATGCCTTATAGTTATTGCACACAAAGTCACAGAAAACAGCTATAGATGATTGAAATTGAGAATATCTAAACAACATTAATTTTTATCTTACCAAGTAGATGTCTGATAGTCCTGTCATTCATATACTGGTTACAGTTCAATTAAAAGCCAGTACTGAACTGGTGCCTATCTTATCACTGATTCAATAATTGTCAATGTATATTACCTGTAGTGTTTTAAACGTTTTCTGCATCTATAAGAATTATCCAGAAATAGCACTTTTAAAAATATGGACAAATATATTTTAAGCACTTCTGTCTGTCTGTATGATTAAATATTTGTTACCTTTTCACGTCTAAACGGTTGAACGATCTTACCGAAATTATGTCAGTTATAGGATATATTTTAGTTAATCTCTTTTTTATATTTATGTAACTAAAAAGTAAACTATTTTATTATAGTACCGGTAACGACCTGTTTTACTTAAAATAAAATTATAATATGAATTCAATAAAAAATAATACTAAGCTTAACTTTCACGCGATAACTAATGATGATAATTAGTGGTCAATGACAGTAAATTCTCAGTAAATATGCCACTATAAACGATTTGACATGAGATCCACGAAATGTCACCAGGTAATACGCTGGTGCACCGACAGAGTATACCATCAACGCAAGCGTAACATTCCATATTCATCGATACGGAAACTATATGAATACGAAAAAACTTGACTTGCATAAATGACTTGAATGTCCTATATGAATAAATGATATTTTGATTTGAATTTGAATCCACAAAAATACCACAAAATAACAGTACTAAATTTTGACTGAAAGTTCGATGTCCATTATTATGAATTTAATTTGATTCAGTGGGTACGGACGCTTTTATTTGGCCGAACTTTATTTAATCTTTAATGTGGTACTCCAATGTATTTCAAACAAATTTAGTTGAACGAATAATTTGATTCGATTGTTGGTAAGTTACTAAGTTGACTATTGGCCCCAATATTAACAATGCGCGGTCGACCTCTATGTGGTCCTTTTTGTAAACCATTATTTGGTCATTCCTGGCGAATTTCGCACTTCGGCTTATATGACCTCATTTTACCTGAATTCTTCTATACTTCACTGATGTCTTCCATATATCATTAGTTCAGGAGAAAACATCAATAAAATATATGACTAATGTTTTTGTAGCAAATGTTTCCATTTAGGGTCACAATTATATAAATTCTACAAATTATAAAGGACATATGATTTGCGACTTTTAGGAAACTAGAAGATTATTTAACTATTTACAAATATATTCAAATTAATTATAATACCATGCAATATGTCACTAGTAAATAATAAATCGAAACAGGTAACTATGATATTCTTCTAACAGAGTCTAATTTTATTCTTCCTTGTAAACAGATTTTATCAATAAATTATAATAAACTTATTTTTTCATTCCACAAACGTAATAACTATATGTATAGTATTGTTTAACGATTGAGAACAAAGTATTTCTGAAGTATCAGTCAGATGAAGTGCTGCTATCTGTCGTTAGATGGCGTTACGTGTTCCGCGTTCAAGTATAAAGTTCTGATGTTCATTAGTTTTTATTTACTGTTATAGATTATTATTGAGAGTCAAATAAACATTGTAAATTAAACTATATTAAGAATTACTAATAATGTAACCATAGTTTTTGAAAAATTACTATGTAGATTTTATTCAAAATGCAAATTTACTTGAATGTTGAAAATTTATGATTACTATTCCAACTAAGTAATTAATGACAATATTGCGTATATAGAGAGATCTGTAAGAATATCATATGGTTAGTAAAAATATTTTAAGAGCATTTCTTGAATTTTCAGGTGCTATTTATACAAATATTAGGCAGACCTGAATAAAGAAAATTTATTAGGGTAATATGGTTTTTCAGCCAGTGGGCTATTAATTTTCAAAGGTGTTTGTTATGGCAACCACGAAGTATCAACTCTGGTAAAGGTGGTATACCACTTTCACTGTGATGCAGTGTAGTCTAGTCCGTACACTACAAAGTGCAGACTGCAGGCGGTAGGCAGCGCGGCATGCACTCGCTGCACGCCCCCGGCCCGCCCCACGACTCCCCTCTTCCCCGCATCCCGTCACCCGCCACCTTGCTTACCTCTTCACTCCTACGACCTCACTTGTTTTGATGTAAGGTGTCCTGTCCACTGGCTAGTATGCAAAACTCATGCCTCGTACACCCGAGGTGGGAAGTTTTCCATCCTTGTCGTTTTTGTTGACCAAGATGAAAGTTTGGATTTGCATGTCTCTATACGTACAACCTATTACAGTGTTTGTATTAGAGTATGCAGGTGAGTTGTAGTTGACACCTACGCTCACTTATTCAATATTTACTGCAATGTTTTGTACGGTTGTTCACTGCTTAGTATTTTGTTTAGAGAATAAACTTTTATGATCTATAGCTGAACCCGCATGCATACTCGTGTAACTTTTTCATTTGTAAATCGATCAGAATAAAACACACTACAGATTGTACGTGAAGCTTATCACAATGCAATAGTGATAACAAGACCTAAATCAGTTAAACTGTTTCAGGTATAAGTACAAGCAAATAGACCAACAACGTAACAATCATCGTTTTGGCTTCTACAATATTGTGTTGATAGTGTTCCCGAATAATAAATAGTTTTACTTTTGTCGCATTAAAGTTTATTTTGTGAAATCAAAATTAAAATAGTCTCCAAATTATCAAAAACGACACAAATTAAAATAAGCAACTAAATTTGTAACAATTACTTTGGCTGCTTCTCGGTACTGAATGGAGGTGTAGAGTACCTATTAAAAAAATATTGAAATTTACAATGTGGGTAGTAAATAAGTACCTAGTATACCTAAATCAGAAGAACGAGTACGCGAACCATAAGTAATAAAGTTTGCTTATAAATGCAGTATATAATTGTGCAACTATTATAGGTACAAATATTAATATAAGTTTATGTAATTTATAAAATTTGAACCTATATCTACTTTTTAAAGTCATTTGCCGATTTTTAGTAAAAATGTGAAAATTCGAGTAGCCGTTTTAAATCAACAAACAGAAATCACGTCTCTGTCATCGTTTCATGCTCATTTTTCGGTTGAAAATTTAAAACAAACGGAAATGGAACAATAAGAAAAACATTTCAATGTCACCGAAACACCACAATAATACTAAAAAAAAGCGTGCGTGATGTTTGTCCAAAATGACCCAGCACGTATCGTTCTATAACTTTTTCAGCATCAGTTACGGTTTCTAAAATTTGGGAGGTTACAGAAATCTAACAAACATTCATAACGGAATAGCTAAACGTGATCTATCTCTCATTAAATTGTAGCTATTGACACAAGATGGTTAATTTTTTTATTAATTATTTACGACAGTAGTTCAGCCGTGAAAATGTGAATTAAGAGGCAGACAGTGATTCTGTTTTGTAATTTACTGAGAGTTATTATACGAGTCAGGTAGGTATTAAGTTATAAGCAGTTTATCGTCAAAAATGTTCCGGCCAAGTTAAATGTAGAAGTCTATCTAACATTTTCTACAAATAGATGCCATTGGAGTCTATTGGAGCTAATGAAGTCGATTGATAAGAAACTGTGTTTTCTTTTTTTTTTATAACACAGGGGACAAACGAGCATACGGCTCACCTGATGGTATGTGATTACCGCCCATGAGCACCCACAACACCAGGGGAATTGCAAGTACGTTGTCGGCCTTTTAAAAAGGAATAAGCTCTTTTCTTGAAGGTTTCAATATCGTATCGGTTCGGAAATACCATTGCTGGAAGGTGATTCCACAATGTGGTTGTGCGAGGTAAAAAGTTTCTAGAAAACCGCACTGTGGAAGACCGCCATTCATCCAAATGATCGGGATGGTATTTCAGTTTCTGGCGGGTGGTACGGTGGTGAAACTCAGCAGCTGGTATTAATCCGAACAATTCTCAGAACACTCCCCGTGATATATGCGGTAGAAAATGCACAGAGATGCAATATCTCGCCGCAAAGCCAATGGGTCGAGTCTGTCACATAGACGTTGATTACCAATGATTCTGGCTGCTCGGTTTTGAATGCGGTCAAATGGAAATAGCTGGTATCGTGGTGCTCCCACCCAGAGATGAGAACAGTATTCCATGTGCGGTTGGATCTGCGCCTTGTATAATTGCAAGCGATGGGCCGCCGTGAAATACCGTCTCACTCTACTGAGCACACCAAGCTTTTTTGAGGCTATTTTAGCCTTGTCCTCCAAATGACCGCAAAACTGAACGTCACTGGATATATCAACGCCAAGGACCTCGAGATTTGGCTTCACATCAAGGAGAGTGTCTTGAAACTGAGGAGATACGATAAATGGATTCTTTTTAACGGTAAACGCGCAAACATCTTCAAGTGATTACTAGAAATATGTTTATATATATATATATATATATATATATATATATATATATATATCTATGAGACAAAAGTACTTAAAACTGAATTAATCCCGATGAGTCCGTATGCAGCCGATAGATTCTTTTTCAATATAGCAGTGTGTTTATTACGATTAATACGCATATGAAATTACAATGTTGGCACGCTTATTACATATTTTATAAACAGTGTCGGCATGCATGTTCATCGAAATTACAATGCATAAAATTAATAAAAAATACAATAAATAGGTAGGAGTTAATTCGTTATACAGATAAATATCATTGTTACACAATGTAATATATATTTTATATTCTATGTTACTTTTTTAATTACTAGTTTCGGTGTCAATTCGGAAAAGGTTATTCGTCATGTATTTTAAGTTATTTGTCATCTGTTGGTACACTACAATATTTTGATTTTCACCTAATCACAGATACTACAGTGCATCCTGGGATTTATTAGTTAGGTGTATAGTTGGAACTATAAAGAAAAATTATCTACAACCGTGCAATCCCCGTTCCATATTTATGGTACGATTTGTCATTGTACATCAAAAGTATATCACTAAATTGCGTTTAGCCTGCATGTAGTCTGAATTAGAATCAGCCAATTAATGTCGTTGTCTGATACATGTAAATTAAGGCAATATTAGTACTGTTATATATATAGAATATGTACCAAGTCCTTGGTACCAAGAGCACTATGTAATCAGTGCTCTTATCCTACAAGATATTTTAATTGGAGAATATAAGTTATCACTCATTAGATATATTGATAATCTCTCATCATGTTAGTTAGTCTATTTAATGTGACTCTAATAAGTTAATAAATTTAGGCATCTAGATAAGGTCTATTATAAATATATTTATTTGCATTCCATAATGTTACAATAGGTGTTGATATAATATTATTATAAGAGCACTATGGCTTGATGGGCAAAGCAAATTTACAATGAAAGACCCTTAATATATTCAAATTAGTACGGTTTACTTTTGTTTATTAGTTTGTTCATCGTTCATTTAAATGTTATGTTCTACTAAGTATAAGTAGCTCATGAAATTGATAAACATATATATGTATATACACTAGGTTGATCTCATTGAATGTTCACGCGTACCTTTAATTAAATATCCCACAAGAAACATCGCCATATAGATTGTTATCAGTACGTAAGTAATACAACTAAGGCGATACCACTGAGTAATTATAGTTTTTACAGCACACACAAATGTCCTCGTTTTGTGTAAGTAACATTGTGAAGAACACAAAATAAATAATTCACATCTACATATAAGACAAGCGATCAGCAGGAGTTACTCGTACATGGAGATACTTAATAGATTTTGAGGATTTTATTTTAATCAATGGAAACAGTTAATTACGTATAATTTGTCATTTTAATTGAGAAATTGTATTTACAAGAAATTACAGTCATCATCGTATGGAAATACAATGTAACGAAGTGATTAAATTTTCTATTTATTTATTGAAATTATCTTATTATTACATTTAATTAAAAAGATACTACTCCATATTTAATTAAATATAGGTATCTATTAGTTTTACGAATTGTAGATTCATCTCAGAGATGCTCCAAAATAGTTATTTATCTAGGATTTCTGAATTGTAAATATTTTACCAGTATGATAGAAAGAATTTGTCACTGAAATATTATAAATTTACATATAACGAAATCTTAATAGCATATGATATGAAACTGAATAACGCATTATCAATTAGTATGCAAATATCATGAACTATTTCCACATTTCTGTTATCGGGAAGTGTTAGTAATGAATACACAATATAACAATAACATGAAATTTAATTAGTTATCTACAACGACTTATTGTGTTTACTAAAATAGTTGTTTATTTGATTATCTACACAAAATTAATGGAGACACCTACGCTTGACTTGCATGTTAATACGTAATATGCAAATAATAGGCCTACTCTTATGATGAAGAACCCAGGCCCAGTCTTAGGACCGTATTGAGTTAATAGTTAGTGGTGGTGTCATATTCACCATAAATATTAGGAACATTAAATTCATTGTAAGCTGAAACTATATCCGCATACATGAAAATATGTAAATGTATTTTTTTGCTTAATTATATTGAACTAGTTAGGCCCTTTATGATGAATGGTGTTTAACGAAAAAATATCAGATTATGGTTATTGAACAAATATAATAGGAATTTGAGATTTTTTATTGGGCATGTCTTAGAACACTATTATTGTGTACAATATCTATTTTTTTAATGAAATAATATTTATACATAATTAGCGTTCGCTCGCGACTTCGTCCGTGGGTCCAGGATATAGTGTTTGATCGGGTTAACAAATAGCCTACGTTCCTCTTCATAACAATATTTATACACAACTACTTTCATTTCATCCTTCGTCTATCCCAAATATAATGTTTAGAAAGGTACTTTAAGCTCATTTCTAAAGCCGTTAACAAAATAAACAAGTCATTGCCACATTTATAATATTTGTAAGGATTGCGTGCGTCTTTACATAACATCGCGTACCTACTACGAGTACAATTCATTTGTGTGAATTCAATGAGTGTGTTTACATGACATGGCTATGAGCATTTTTTACGCGCGACACCGGCCGATGTAACTTGATTGTGTCAGTGAGATGCACCACGGAATGGCAATGAACACGAGTCGTTAATTACAAAAAATACATAATATAAATTAATCGATTTCGTGTCAGCAACCGGACGCGCTGTTTATCAAAAAATGTAGATCGCAGCTAAACTGTTTAAAAATTACTGTCTACTTGTATAAAAAATAGGTATACTACTGTATCATAATTAAATTAATTTAAATTACCTTCTTGATTGTAATCCCTGATTAGCGACGACGGTTCATGTCATTTCGCTGGGAATATTTAGAACTCAAAGTGTTAAGGTACGAATCGATTGTCATTTCTTGGTCAATTTTTATTTATTTTCTATGTTCCTAATACTGGAGTATCAGTTAGGTGTATATATATTGAATAGTATAGTATTTTTAGGATCCGATAGATTTAAATTCACGACTGTCGAGGCCTATTACAAGTTGTAGTAGACCCGTAGAAACTTTCTAAAAATATTCACATTCATATAAACATTCTAAAATTAAATATAAAGTATAAAAATATACTCTAGTTGTAGAATCTTTACTGTACAAGTTTCTCGAAATAGAAGCAGTGATTTAAACAAACCGTCAGCCAGCTTATTAAATTACATGTCGCTATTGCATTTCTAAACAGAGCCGCAAAAACTGCAATATAACCAGTGAACACAGAAGCGGCAGAGAATAGTAAACCAGTAAGCGAGGAATTATAAAGTTTTACAGTTTTTACCAAAGAGGACGGCGGTCGAGCTGCGCCCCGCGGGTGGCGGTATAAGGCGCGTCCATGTTTCATAATTAGGCTTGTTATGAATTACATAAATGTTTCATGCACATGTAGCCGGTCGACGGTAATTAATTAACTCTTGTGCAGTGCTTACATTAATTAGCTCGGGACATGTCATGCTTGTACGTCATACATTAAACATACCGACACGTATCTACTGCACATTTTATATACATAATTATAATTTTATGTACACTGTATATTACTTTAGATGAACTAATGGTATCTGTATATTTGCGATAATTTCAAAAGCTATTAACAGTGTTTTATGTAGTCCTTATTCATGAACTGAGTGTGATTGATATAACCAATCATAGTTGGGTCGGGTCACTAGTTTAAACTAATAAAAAGATTGTGTAGAGTTATATATTTCTTTATTTGTTATAATTCAGTGAATTAAATAAATATATTTTTTTAGTTTTATATTTGAGTCATAAGGTATCTATGTAATAAAATTATAACAAAACTGAGACCACCCCAGTAATCATTAAAGTATATTTAATTATTATAATTACTAATAATTTCCTTACGCTACTATTAGAAAAAAGTAGTAAACTTAAAAATGACGTTATAAAAGGAGTCCAATATACTTTCGATTATGACTTTATGATACTTAATTTGAGTTTTAAAATCGTTATCACGGTTAATAATTTAATATATGCATCATTATAATAAAATTTAGAGTTGGCTTGAATGAGTGTTAATGATAATAGAAATATAATACTATGAGGACAATAATTTCCGTGGGAGTATAGCTGGTTCGCATTCTAGATAATAAAACCACGACGGTTGAGTCTATAAATTATGTCTTTTTAAATCATTTACATCTACTAATATTTATACATCGGCACATATGTGGAGTCTGACTAAAACAAATAAACACTTACCATAAATTTATATGCTTTATATTATACTCCAATAAATACCCAACATTAATAATCAAAGTGGAATATTTCATTAGGACAGTAGAGGCCACTAAGTTTTACAACTTAATTGCTTCGCAAACTATAACAGGACCAGATTTTATTGCATGCCACAGACGAAGGGCACCGAGCCATCAGCAATAATCATACATAATTCTTTATTTTTGGCGTCATAATTCCTTGTGATAATAATTTTGGCCGCCGGCAGATTAGTAAGCCGGTTACACAAAAGATAAATTAGTTAAAAGATAGTTTCTTCATTCCTAGCTGATTCAAATTGAGATCTCCAGTACTTTGATAGGGTTAGTGTAAGAAGTGGAAGTTTACTTTTTTTTTATGTAATTTGAATGGTTAATAAGCTAACGGCCCCACTGATAGTAAGAGGTAACGTCGCTTACATGCATAAACAGCACTACGGATATTACAGTATTATCTGACACCACTCATGCGTTACTATTCCAGAGGACGTTATGCCTTCTATGCTGTAATTTCACAATCACATCACATAAACATATCCAGAAGTTTTTTATATAATAATATGGATTTATTGCGATCTGTTAATAGCTTATTTAAACATTAATTATATTACTATAAATATCGATATAAATCATGAACTATTCTGAAAATCTACATGAGTTCTCGAAGTTATTGGTCTCTAATATATTCTACGGAGTTCGAAAATTTTATGAGTATTCAAGTTTTCATATGAGTGGCTGGAAATACCAATAATATTTAGTACTCTAATATATCGGATCAATAAGTATTTACAATCTCGTTTTATGTAAGAACGATTTTAAAATTCCTATTCAAAAGACGGAATTGACAGATTTTGAACAAAATACAATGCAAGAATTTTACAGTGCTTTTTAGTAGTCAATTAAATCAGCGAATAGTGAAACTTATTTACAAAAATGGACGTGAAGGTATTAATGACAAGTGTAAAATATTTTTGGAGATGTTCAGTTGGTAGTACCGCTGTAGACAGAGATCTTCCTTTGTCGACTGCCGCAGTTATTAAAAGAAATAACGATAATCAGTTCAATTTATCATTGTGAATAAATCTTCTGCTTAAGACGTTTGACTATACGTACTACACAGGTAGGTACTAAATATTCTAATCACGCTTCTGTAATCTACTGGGTATTTTGTTGGCATGCAATATTGCAAATGTCGGGAATATGCTAGCACAATGGTTCGACGGGAGTGATAAGGTGGGCCTGCGCCCGCGCACTGCCGGCCACTTGCTGCGATTGTCGGATCATCGGCTTTTCCCATGATCGCGGACTTAGGTCGCCGATATGCCATTAGTCCAATCCATTGTTTAGCCAGAACAACGATCGTTCAATTTCATCGACGTAACTTGTACGTGCTTATACAATTTTAGTAGTAGTGACATTGTATTTTTGTAATTTCATTATACATGAAGAAGAAATTGAATTTCTTCGGTAATTGTGTTATAAGGTTTAATTGTTTTATCAATTGCCATTTGAAAACATTTCTTTATAATTATTGGTAGGTACTTTACTTAACGGTTAATTATAAAAAACATATACAGCAATTTTAAGAGCGCTAAATATTCGCTATAAAAACAAGGTAGGCACTTCGTGTATATTGGTAGGCATTTCATTAGATATTTACTTTATAGCCAAGTATAGCTAATAATCTCAAAGAACTTTAGGCACTGAAAACAAATCCGGTTCTATTTCTAAAAGTGTTTTGAAGTAAGCAAAGCTTTTAAGCTATTCAGTTAAAGAAAAATGCATAAAACAAACGGATGTTTTTAAAGAAAATTAAAATCGGGGAAGTTTGCCGATCGCGCCGGTTAATCTACCCCGTGTAAGAAGAAATTAAAACAACTTTCTTGGATATTTATTACGCTACTTTTATTACCTCTTATTTTCACTTTGCAAGACAGAATTTAAATAGAAGAAAGGGGTTTATGCTAATTAACGATGAGACGTTTTAATGGCCGACTACATTCTTGTAATATAGATGTTTGCGGTAATTAATGTATTGTATTTTATTTTTTGTTATTATTTATTAAGATTTTGTACGTCCAGAATCTGAAGATTAAAGCCGGAAGATCGGATTCATAATACGAATAGTAAGGCTGTTGGTAAGTTTTGAGCATATTCAAAGAACGTCTGGTGAAGAGTTCCGCAACATTTGTATAATAACGTGAAGTGGAAGGTTGTAGAAAAGGGTTTGATCATAATTAAGCAATTTCTTATTGACGAGATCTTTGACGGAGGAGCGAAGAAATTTCGAAAATAGCTCGTTTATATGAGATAAGTTATAAAAGGGTTAGAAAAAAAATTATGCATTGTATTATTTCCTAACATATTCCATAAAATAATATCATTTCTGAATGTAGACAATTCCCACGAGCTATAACAGTGCTCTGATTATAAGATCTGATAACAATCTAGTCAAACAATGAAAGCACTTTTATTGACAGAAATGTAGTGTTAATAAAATAGAGACTTTAAGACCGCCCACGAAGAAATTGTCAGTTGCAGGCACTAGTGTGGCTCCGAGACTCGGAGTCGAGGTCGCGCTAACCAGTTCCCCGCTCTATCGCCGGATCTTTTATGTAACTATATCGAGATTAATCATATTACGACTTATTGAAATAATTTGTATTTCTTACAAGTAATGGAATCGTATGCATTATACGAAATAATTAAAGGTAAAGAAATGTTTTACGATCAAAAATTGTAGAACGTACTCTCAATACTATAGGTATTTAGAACACACTTACACTTACATATTTATATATGTAAGTGTAAGTGTAAGTGTGTTATATTATATTACACTATGAATGATAAAGGGACTTTATCATAAACTTACAAAACATGGCAAAGACAAAGAGATATAATTGAAAAGTTATATTTATTTATATCAGTTATAAAAATATTTCTAACTTAATTAAGTATTGTAAATAAAAATCAAATCAACCTCATATGCGAACATATATTTTTTTCCACTACCGTTTTGTTTTGTTTACTTTCTATGAGCGGTAGCATTCCCCATTTAATTTAGAAGCTTGAGACTCGTGAGATACAGAACATCGCCTGCATAAAATTATAAGAAATCCTTAAAATCCTGTTGATCATAGAGCCGCTGAAATTAAGCAAAACATCATTGTGAGTTCTTTATTTAGATACAATGTAAATTTAAAACCAGGACTGGTTAGATATTAAGTCGCGATATCAACGACAAAAATATAATTTATTGCCAAAGAATATCTAAAATTAAATAAAATATATCAAATAAAGTTATTTTATATGTAAAACAATATTAATAAGGTGCACACTCAAAACCGGCTCTCGTGCGTGGAACGGTGTCAACGTTTTTGATTATTTATCAAGCACAGAAAGTCATAAACTTAAAATACCTTTAAATATCAGATTATAAAACAAGTTCTTTGTTCTTGTGTTAAAAATTCAAAATGACGGTCCTTTGAAAAGCTATAATGAGTATTGATTTAAATTGTCCGGATTAAAAATCTGGGAAAAATTATAAGGAGAGGATACCGCCATCTGTTAACTTCGGACAGGCATATTGTGGATATGTTTGTTTAATTTATTTAATTGTAACTTTATTTAAATGTTAAGTTCCAACTAATTAAAATCGGTATTCCAAAGAGAACGCACAATAAAATTTCTTGCACCGTTACTTTATTGTCAAACAATCATTGGAATTTTTGTAATGACTTATCAAATACAAATATACTTAGACAATTTTTTATGACTATTGTGTTGTTTTAGTACCTTTCTCTCTATGTCTCTATGTGCATAAAATTAATTATGATTGTAATTTAATAATAATTAAATAAAAAAATCGAACTTTTATTCTTAATTAGCTGTTAAAATGTTTTTCTTAATATTCTTAAATTAATGAAATAAGTTGAAATTCAATGCAAAAAATATTTAAGTACCTACTATTATATTTTAGTGGTCGTTATCCATATTAAGTCTAGCTATAATTTTTTCAAGAATAATGAAGCAGACATTTTTATAACAAAGGTCCTTGGCCGTGCATCTTGATCTTAATGTTATCTCTAATAGGTCAATAAATAAGGGCCAACGTGCGAGCTTCGGCGACATATACACGCCAAGGGTTTATTAAAACAAAAAATATATGAATACGATCGCCGTTCACATATTACGGTGCGTTTTATTCATATTTTAATGTCCGAGTCATTAAAATGTGACCGTTGAAAATGAACATTGCGTTTGTTTTTTAAGCACAGTGTGTTAAAGAATTAACGAGACAATGTGTTACTCAGAGCTTGTCAACTCGAACACTGTCTATTTATTGACGTAAAGTTTAAAATTTATTGCACTATTTATTACTATTATTAATATACCTAGGTAACCGGGAAATAATAAATACCTAGGCAAATAATTCTATGCTAAGTAAGGTATTTATTTCTCTCTATGTTAAGATCCGATTCATTACGTTAATAATGTGTATTAAAAGCGAAAGATTAAAAGTACTTTATATTACAATTAGCATATTTCATGTATTGTCTTATGTATCACTACTATATAGATGATTTCGCAACGATCATTACAGGATTGACAGAAGTTAAAAGTAGATTGCAGGCATCGGTTTTAATAGTTTTCTACCGATTTTCTAACACAGTATTTAATTTCATATTTCGAATGACCACGGTCAGTGAGGAATAATAACAAAGTATTAAACAGAAGAAATGAACTTATGAATGAAATGTAAACAGCCGCAATGAGATGATATTAATGATAGGAGGTCCGCCGCGCTGGCCTCGCGCCGCAGCGGCATGCCACAATCTGTACGCGGCATCTAACGCACACGGCCCGTCCCGTCCCGTCCATACGTATGGGTTTATGATATCCTAGTCTTTTATTTAGATATTTGTACACCTCTCCTCATTTATATCCACCCAAAACATTATGCATATATAAGTAGTCTTTTATTTTACTCCCATCGTTATTTTAATATGCTTAGATTTGTTAGTGTTGCCATCTTAGTAGTTTTACCACTAGAAACGGCGTATTTGATTGCTATTTAGTGGGATGTTTTTTTGTTTAATATATATAATCAATTTTATAGTGGCCATGGAAAACCAATAAAATTATCATTATAAACTAAAATTGTTTCATACGATATCATTAATACTAAAGTTTTGTGATTGGGTACTTCACAGTTCCGATAAATATTACAATGTTTGTGAACTTCGCATTTCTATAGAATTATTATTAAAAAAATATTTTGATAAGAAATAGCCTTTTTCTGCAAAATTTTAATTCAGTGGCTGTTTTAGTAGGTTGTTTAAAATTGATTCTAAAATTTCATGGTTTTATAAGATGTAGCTAGTGGGTTTGATGGCAACATCGGTTTTCAACTTGACTTTGTCACCTCTCTGTGCTCGATCTCTCGCCGCCTGAGATGTATCGAAGCGACAATACTTAATAGATAACGAGATAACGCTCCGTTTAGAACAGTTTGATGTAACTCGAAGCCTCCAGTAGGTACTTACCATTATACGTATTATTTACGACTTGTGTTGTTCAGATAATATTTTTTATTTCAATGATTTATGTCGGACCTTAAATTTAAATTGTGATTCATAATGTCGACGCGCTCTCCATTGAGAATAGATTTGTTATTCAAAATACCTTATGGCAATTTTTTAATAATGCTAATTATATTTGATTCATCTTTTATATCGATAATTCTATCGTATCGTCATATGAAACAGATATGAAAGTTGTTTGGATTTGAATTATTTATATTGCAATCGTAACTATATTTTTTACAATAATAGGCTTTTATAGTTTACTATACTAGTCGTTACCCAAAGTTTGAACAGCATGTATTAAATAATAACCTATATATTCGTCTAGGATAGAGGCTATCCGTTTATTAGATTAAACAAGAAACATATTGTAATAAACTATCTGCAGGCGGGAATACAAAATTTTTAATAACGTAGACTAGGGCCCTACTGTTATTCAAGTAGGTCGATTTCTACAAGGAAAATTCTGGAAACTAACGTGTTCGTTAACATCCCATTCACTATGGGCAACTGATGGTCCGCCCCACTTATAACGTTGGTGAAGAAAGGCGAACCATTCCATACATTATAAAAACCTATCATCACAAAATTTGTATAAATTTCTAGTAGTTTTGTTTGACTGGTAGAATTTGCCACTTGCCAGTAGTATAAATAAGTAGCAAATGTACGTAATGTAGTAAATGTACTAACACTGTACATTATTCGATAAACTGTTAGTTTGTTTGCCATTAACAGATAAAAACTAAAATTTTTCATAGTACTGCAAGGTGTCAGAGTCGGTGGCAGGGGTCGAGCACCACAATTAGTTAAGGCGGCAGGCGCAGGCAGGCCGGGCCGAGCCCCGCAGCCGGTAGCCGCCGCCTGCTGTGCCCCCCGGCGCGCCACGCGCTTCGTTTGCCTTTCCCCAACGCCGAAACACGCTTATGTTTGTAATATTTAATATCTTAATAACCGTTTAGGGTGTGTAAAGTATGCACTTTGAATAATTATCCAATTTATATCACCCAGTGTGTGTCAATTTTAATCATGATTACTCTTGAACAGTCGAGATCAGCTGCTATGACGTTACCTTATTATCACATGCTATAACATAAGTAAAACCCATACCTCTGATGACTGCAGACATAAAAGTATTTAACGTTAAAATATACAAATGAATTTCAATAACTTACACATAATTGAGAACATCGTGGACGAGCGGCTTAGATCCAAAGGTTCTGAGTTCGAACTTGCCCTCATCAAAGTATGACAGTTTATATTTCTTTCTCGACTCTTTGGCGATGGAAGTTAAATCTAGATACGGCAGTACGTTAATCTCATGTCATGTTAATTTCAAATATATATATCGGGGGGGGGGGAGGGGGGGGGGTATGTCAAATATGATGAAGTTATGAACATAACACATGATATGCGTGGGCATATCGATATGAATCGCATATCAATATTAAAAGATAATTGAAAATGCCTCTGATTGCCTCAACTTGAATAATAGTTGCGAATGTAGAATATTATTAATTTAATTAATTGTAAATTCTACATTAGCAGATGACATGACGTCCATCTAATGACAAATGTTGGCCGTAAGGGGTCGTTAATGGCTGGAAAGTTCAAGTTGACTCGTGAAGTAGGTACGGCGGCCGGCGCGGGCGGCAGTACCGTACTGCCTATTGCTATTGACTACAATTTAGGTAAGCCATCTCAATAAGAGTACATGCGTCTGATTTACGAGAAGAGCGTGTGCCCTTTGTGCTCGAGCTGACTAATGGACGGACGCTCACGGACATTTATGTAGATTGATTGTATAAATTTTATTCACAATGTTTAATACAGTAACAGATTTAGATGTCATTTAGAAATGGCGCTCTAAAGTTGTGCAATTTAGGCCGTGAATAATGGATGACGAATGGTTAGTTTCTATACTCGTGGCGAGGTGGGGCTCGATTGTGAATTGTGATGTGTTACCCTGTAAGCATAGTGTACACGTGACACAAACTGAGGTCATACTCTATAAGTAATGGTTATCGCGAAATAATTGTTGCAGTTTCCTGTGATGACCCAATAGAGATCTGTATCGATATGCAAGGTAACCAATCAGTCCTCTCTTGTACAGTAGCTTGCCTGTTCCGTCGAGCAGAAATCATAATCTGATTGTGTTAAAGTGTTTTTGTGGTAGGTATACCGTAAGTTTTCGTAAGTATGACAGTCCATAAAAAGGTAACAAAGTGTGTTAAATGAAGATAATAATACTTCATCCATGCCAGAGTTTAGAGTTGTTAAGGAATGGAATATAGAATAAATACCTTTTTATTACAAAATAATATAATTTATATAGCATGTTTATTTTTATTTATTTACTTACTGTCTTTTAGGCCATATTATTATTTATATAACCATTTTGTCCAATATTGTATACACATTAAGGACTAACACATATAGAAAATAATTAATAAAACATTAATCCTGTATTTGTGGTCACGACAATCAGTAAGACAGATTAGCCACGGTAGCGCCGGTACACAACTTTCTTCGGCCAATTGTGTTCCTTCATGTAGGTGTACAGCATGTTGTTGAGAACCCGGGTTACAAACGCTTTGAAGTTCACATTGTGACTCGATAAAACCGCCAGATATCTTTCTAGCCTACTATATTATTAGAAAAGTTAACACACTTTTCGAAAAGTAGGGTATATTTTTGTATAGTAATAATAAATTTGCGTGACGCAAAGATAATATGATTTATTATTACATTCCAAAAGTAATCATCTATGAAGAAAGGAACTACGGACGCATTCCAGATATTTCAGAGATAATGTTTTAATATCTGTATAAAGTTATAAAAAATATACAAAACATTTAGTTACGGCTCGAAGAAAAAGGACAATATGAGAAGGACTTGCAACGTCATCTCATCGACACGGATCAAACGTAGTTAATCAAAAATTTTAATGACCATAGTTCGGAAAATAATAACTTCTGTTCGACTACCAATACACAAACAGTGAAGTAATCATCTTGATACTTTAATAAATTACCCTCTCACAACGTTACATCGAAGCTTTAACAAGAACACTATTTTTGATGAAATTTTACGATACTTACAAATGAATAAAAACTAGCTTTAATACATTTGACGGCCTCGGTGGTCTAGCGGTTTAACACATCGTCTTACTTCTGATGGTCACGGGTTCGATTCAAATATTTGTATAATTGTTTATGTAGGTCTGGGTATTTTCAATGTATGTATTTATGAAAAAATCTATGTATTTGTATCAGTTATCTGGTATCCATAACAAAGGCTTTAGCTAGCTTAACTTATTATTATTATTATTTTATTGTTAGTTAATTATTCTTTATTTATATTAAGTTTTCTATGTATATTTCAATGCAAGGTGCATTACATTATTAATATTTTAGTAAGACTCCCTATTTTATTTATAAATATAGGCTATGATGTTGTTCAGCGATAATGTACTTGTAGCATTCTAATAGTGAATTTTTTTTAGAAATAGTTCCAGGTTGAAACAACAACGTACATAAATATTTCCTCTTTATAATATTTGTAGAGATACAATAATATTTTTTTAGCATTAATGCATTCAGATAAGAAGAATAATAACTAATTGTTATAAGGAAGGCTCGTAAAACTATACATTAAATTTACAAGTTAGGTACCTTTTATTTAGTACGAGATTACAAAGGGTACAATTATATTTAATATTATTAATCTTTATTTTGTTTTTTTTTATTGTAACAATAATTATGGCTCTTCGCGTCTGTATTTCTGCGGACTGTGTTCAATGAGCTCTTATTTATTTATTTATTAGTGTTATCCCAACCAATTTTGAAAATCTATTTATAATTAATTGCTTCTTAATACTAATAATTATAATATATGTGTACTTACATTTTCATCTTTGGTTTCTTCAATATAAATAAGTCTACTATTTGCTTATTTTTAATAAATAGGCCGGGTGGTTACTTTTTTTGGACTGTTTTGTATACAAACAAAGATGATTCTCCTGAATAGAAGACAGAGCTATAACGAAATTATGTTTAAATAAATCCTACGAAATTATGTTTTTTAAAGTACCTATTATCGTTTCAAATTTATAAACTATAAACAACGAAGTATCAAAACTGTTTGTCAAGTTACAAAAGTCACGGTGCGTGGCGACGCGAGACAGTTCGGCATTTAGACTCATTGTGGTCACGTTATTGACTGTTTTCGAACTGTCCATCAACTCATCACGCCTACGTGCTTCACTAACTTGCAAACGTATCATATTCCTGGCCTACTGTTTATAGGTAGCTACTTGTTACCTACTTATAAACAGTAACGTAGTACTACGAGTAGAATGTTTTTTTAATTAAATTAGACGTATTTAGTAAATACACACATTACCCGCACGATTGTTATCCCAGATAGGGCAGTCAGAGTCCTTGTATTATGTTATATATATTTACAAAAGAAGTATCTCTTATTCTATACAATGAGTTCCTACTAATGGCCTTCATTATGATTTAGTAATAAGTTGGACCTATTAGTTATCATGTTTAGAATTAAGCAGTGCATTTATTAATCAGATTATTCCGATTACTGAGAACTATCTGCCATTTAATTAATTGCAAATGAACACAATTAATTCATTGTTCTGATTGTGTATATTGTATTTTCCACGTATTGCATCTAGGAACATACAATGTGTTTAAATTAAGGTATTGTCTAAATTGCAACAGTGCGTTAAATTTGCAAAACAATTAGAAATTCGATTATAATTGCGTTACCTACAGATAGTCATACCTATTAACCGATTCTTATTTATATGCATCTTATGTAAGTAATACTTGAATTAGTTGATGGCTAATAAATTGTCCATTACACACGATTTCTAATTATGAAATGAAATTATAATTTTATGAAAACTAATAATAATTAAGTACAAATCCAATAACAGTTTATCGCTGTAATTATAAAACGAATTATGAAAGGATAAAACATGAATAAATCAGATACAATTCCATTACATAATATAAATGATAGTAAAGCTCGTAATAGGAAGATTATTGTATACTCGAGGGGTGTAATTAAATTTTTAAGTGTTGATTACTCAAGAAAATAGCCAAATCATTACTGATTCAATAAATAACGCTCGCTATGAAGACTGAAAGCGAAAATTGAATTCTATTATAACATTAAATAAAATAACTATTCGATTGAACACGTATTAAGGGTCGGTGTATAATGAACACCGCGATGCCCGGTAGCGCGCTGTAATCGATTGGTTTTGCTGGGATATCGACTGCGGATCGATTTATATGTGGACCACTTAGAAAGAAACTTGTCTGAGGTGATGTATCCATTTCTTATAGTTAATTAACTGATTCTAAATTATTTGTGTTCCAGTTTAACTATAGTGTAGATAAGATCCTACTGTAAACGTAGATGTGCGGAGGAGTCGAGATTATCTGAGTTTTTATAAGATGGCTTATGCTATGGAAGCTATGGATCGTAAGTTATATGACTGTATAGCCAATGTGTAGCAAAAATAGTTTTTATAAATCCGTAAGTGTTCACCTTCTGTTTGGTTACTACATTTTGGTGCTAATAATTTTACCTATTTCTTCCAACAAATCAGTCTTACCGTATTACATCCTACAGTCCCTTTGCTTACAAGAAAGTGATTTAATTAAAAAGTCAGGACATTAAAGAGTTAAGTAATATTACATAATAGGTGAGGAATTTGTTAGTACCTAATGGGAACTAGAGCCTATTTACTAGCGATGTCTGTTAGGTCGATCTCCACACGGTTGCACCTGAAAACCATCGTACCTGATGAATTTGCCACAATGAGCTAACTGACCTTCGTCCTCATCCTATCATCTTCCACCAGTGCCCCGTCTGCGTTAACCGTCAACGCAGAAGGCGATACCAATATCACATAAAAAATATTACATAATGTTAGGTACAAATAAGTACTGGCTATTTTGAAATTACTTTATTAAAGCGATCACTTCAGCACGTGACGATGACTCGATTCGATGTCAATAGTACCTGTTTGGAGGAATATTATCACGTGGCACAACATCGAGAGCTCTGCGAAGTTTAAAAAAATGATGGTCACGTAGATACTCCACGAATTACATGGACAAGCCAAACGACCATCAAAAAATTGTAAAAACTTGCCCATCTAGACCATAGAATATTTAAGCGATCAGCGGTACGTGAGATGATTTTTTACTTTTTACACCTTCCTTTGTATTATTCAATTATGAGATTAAATATTACCTCTCTCTTTTCGTGTTGCCAATTTTAATATACATTTCATTCGTAATTAGGTAATTTAAATATTCAAACAATATAAACAGCCTTATTTAATTGGTACCTACAAATTATAAGTAAATACAAAACGATTTCAGCAATTGTGTGTTATATTGATCCTTGGATTCTACCAAATAGCAAATTTTAATCAAGTCTGAAATATTTTCAACACATGAATTATAAATTTTTTTACATAATTACATTACAAAGATTAGCCTGATAAGTTCCAAATGTTATAATAAATTTATACGTATATGTAGAAACTTCTCGTTTAAAGTATATTTTAGTTATATTCTTTGTATATACAGATAAGAATTATGGGTAGTATAGTTTTCATGAATATAGAAAGAATGGCACCACCAACATAATGGCTTAGTGCAGCTAGTTTCGAAACAATACATAAAGTTACTACTTACTGCATAAGAAAACCTATGACTAACAATTAGTAAATGTGAGCAGATTAATCTATACAAATAAATAACATTGGAGTGTCTGTTTGTAATATTGACATAACCGTTTTTTTACTACATGCATATGAATATATATACGGCATATACACCAAAATAATTAGTTATAACATTAATAACATTTTTTACAATTTTTATCTACCTGTCTGTCGGTCTGTTTTTTCCGGATTATCTCTGAAATGACTAGATTTTGAAGGGACTTCTTTTGGCAGCTAGCTGATATAATAAGGAGTAACTTAGGCTACTTTTATTTTTAGAAAAATAAAGTTAAATTCCAAGCGGGCGAAGTCGCGACTACAGCTAGTTAAATATAAATTATTATTTTTTTTATAACAAACACAAACTTTACTTCTTACTGACGTAAGCGCACTGGCAGATTTACATCACAAACCATAATCTAACTAAATCAGTCATAAAGGGCTAGCGATGACGCAACAGATATTAGTGTAATGATCGAATTGGTTTCATGTACAACGTATACGCAAATAATGGTGGGCTCGGCTGGTGGCTGGTGCGCTTCACTGCCGATTCAAGCTCATTGTATTCTATTATAAATGGCAACAACAGGTGAATAACTAATTTCACTCATAAAATTAGCTCTTCATGGGTGGAGTGCAATATTTATCTGTTCACTACATCCGCCTGTTCATATTAT
Organism: Achroia grisella; assembly: GCF_030625045.1. Lineage (NCBI taxonomy): Eukaryota > Metazoa > Arthropoda > Insecta > Lepidoptera > Pyralidae > Achroia > Achroia grisella. The sequence continues at coordinate 1,011,431 of NW_026713061.1, forward strand.
ATTACCATGACAGATCGATTCCACTCTTATTGTATAGTGTTATACAATAGTAGGTACAACAGATATGACTTCTATATACTCATATCAATAACTTAATTGTCCAACTCTATAAATTATTGAATCAAACAAAATCTTTTTTACATCTATCAGTGCCTTTTTTAAATTTGAATTAATCATTTAAAATGGATGTCGATTCGAAGGAAACGAGCAAATCAAATAGCCTGTAAAATATTCCCGGACATTGTTTTTGTCACAATTAAATATGCAAAACTCGGAATGAAATATTTGATGCGGTCCGTGCCATTATATGAAATGGAATTATTCATGGAGCCAGACGGTGGAAAAAGCCAGTTGAATTCAACAATTCATTTGTGTGCGCGACTGATGCAGTCACGTTTATGTTTGACAATTTTTGACGCAATTCACAATCATAAGTTTATTTGTTAAACAAGCATTCAATAAAATGGGAAATGTAGTGTTAGTTTTTTCTTTTATTACGTATTTATACGTAAAAATTGAAAGTTCAAAATTTTAATTAACAAATTGATTAATAATTACTAAAGACGTCAAAAGCTATGCTAATAACTTTGATAATTCAGACGTCACTTCCTCGTATGTAAAATAGGTAGGTAGGTAACCACCTAACCCGAAGCACGCCCTCCCCACAAGTGTTCAAAGCGGCGAACGACTAGTCAACCCTTTGCCGCTCACTCGCTCGTGAAATCACTCAAATACTGAATATTTTAATCTGAGCAGATAACGAGCTCGCAATTCTATTAGATGAAACATAGCTGTACGAGGTTAAACACGGGCGGAGCGGACTGGCCGCGCGTACCTCGTCCCCCAACTGCATGCAGCAAACAACACATTGTACCCTATAGCCTACATATAACAATCACACTTCATTATTTATGATATAAATGTTGTATCTATACATTCGATTTTTCAATAATACAATTAGAATGGCAAATGAATTGAGGGCTCATCTGAGTAAAAGTGGTGATAGCTTCTTATATATACATATGTATATAAACAGAATATCAAAACAGCTACCAGAAAATAAACAACTTACATAGCAAGGTGTTTGGGATCTGCAATAAGTGAAACAGAGGTTGGTATCAGAAATAAGTAAAAAAGAGGTAGGTAACGTTGACGACTTGTGATTTTTACGTATTGGTAATAACAGCTGAGAGTGTGATCCCTTTCGAAAAAGGTCCACGATTAATTTATCTATACATTTATTTGAAATGCATTGGCATTTGTTTTTACTATTATACAGAAATGATTTACAAATATTGTATTATAATGGGCCCAACTTTTGACAGTAGACATTTGATTGATTCGAAAACAATCTTAAGAAACAAGACAAAGGTATAGAATATAAAAAAAACAGAAAATATTTTGACTTACCTATTCCAAAAACAGAAGAAGAATAATACTACAATTTAAATTTAATAAAATATAATTGTAAGATTAAACAAACAAAACATGGCCAGTATTGCTCAAAATATCCGTTAAACTCCAGAAAACAAGAAGAATTTGACTTATCGAAGGGTAGCAACAGCCCGTTTAAATAAGAAATATATCCTAGCTGTTCGTTTTAAAAGGATATATAAATGTATCACGCCGAGCAATAAAGCTATCAAATATTTACTAATCTGAAATGGTGAGAGCGTCGCGAACCCCTTCTGGGCACGGACTCATAAAATAAATTGAAATAGTCGCGCCGCCCCCCAAATTAAAATATTCAAATGGGACGCACGCGCAAGAAAATTGAAAATTGTCGTCTATCGCCCGCAAATGAAACCTATAACTCCTCACATACACTTCTGGCCAAATTATTTATAATGAATTGCAAAAATGAAATTTTGTTGGTAAGGTGAAGTTTGCAGAACAAATCAATAAATTGTCTTAAGACAACAAAAAAAAATCATTACAGAAACCAAAATGTTGTCCATAAATAGCAAAATTTCAGGTAACCTCGAAATAACATTTTTTATCTTCATAAATAGTATAAATCAAAGGCACCATTTCCGTCTGTATATCTTTACGGATTCTTTTTCTTTTCTTAAGAATTTCTTCCGTAAGATTTATATCTAGGTACCGTTATAAAACTAAAACGACGAATCCGTGCTAATATGAGTGACTAGTAATATTTCAGTTCAGGTTAAATTAGTCCAATCGCCGCTTTTATAAAAATTTAATAATTTCTATACAGCAATTCGTAATATTCAATATTTTTTAATTAAGACTGTTTACTAAAATCAACAACACACACTCATATATTGTGTTGTACAGTTATACATACATAATTTAAGCAAATAGTACGTTTGTCTGTAAAAATTGATTTCATTATTTATGTAACCCATTGTTATGCACTGCAGTGTACCGTTAATATAGAAAGCGCCAGTTTCGATATGCCAGCCGAATAATGCAATAAATGGTCTTCACTTTTATGACTGCAATTTCATTCAGACATCGATTTAGTATTTGTTTTATGCAAGAATAACTTTAATGGAAGTGAACTGTTGTCGTGATATATCTAGTAACACAATGAAATATTGTAATATCGCATGTTATTAGCTCGAGAAAACAATATAATAAATTACAATTTATTACATTGTTTTCTTTTATATTGTTTTCTCGAGCTAATATCACAGAAATATTGAGTTCCAATACTATCTAGTTATACTTCAAATAAACGACATGGTTAAATAAATCACTACTTATTTCAATGGGAATAAAGACATTGGGTACTACATCACAACAACAATAAACGGGTCGAGTTTAGACGGTGTTGTCTTTTGTCATTAGCTAGGCTAGGTTTATTGAAATTTTACATTTTCCATGTACTTATGTTTTCTAAGATTTGTCTTATTGTAGTGAATTAAGTGTTGTTTATTACTACATAAATATCTCTTGATATTAAGAAATGAATATAAGTTCATGACAGATAATAAATTAAAATATAATAGTGACGTAACAATATATCTATAGTATTTCAACGATTACTAAAAATTTTTATATTCATACTTAATCATCTAAAATGTAATATTTAGATGATTAAGTATGAATATAAAACCTTCTTGGCCACTAAGTATATTTTACTTTTTATTGACATAATGATTTAAAAGTCGAAATTTGAAAATTATTAATTACAAAAGTTTGTTACCTTAACATGGCGTATTAAGAATTCATTTCTATCTAGTAAATTACTTAATATAAAACAATAGTGAATAAGAAAGTGGCATTATTTTTTGGATTCGTTATAGTTCAGAATTAAATTTATCACATGAGAAGGTAAATTAAAAAAAGAGTAAATTTTAGAAATAATTGTCAGGCAACTGGTAGTTTGAAGTATTACCAGGTAAATGTAAAAGTCGTGTGTATGGTAATAAGTCACAGGTAGGTACGTGAGCGCATAAGGGACCCTCGGTAGTGGCTTCCGTTGTTTTGCGGCCGACACTGATTTTGTGGTTTCATTTCGCGTAACTTGATAGTACACGAGTTCTCGATGTACATCCTTGTAATTCTCAATATTGTGGTTATTAAGTACAAAAATAAAATACCTCATTATATATTTCTTAATTTTTTTATTGTTCTTCTTCTGCTGTTACTATATTTCTTTTACAGCAAAAATTATCAAGTATAAAAAAATAATTTTACACATTTGTATATATGTACATTAGATTGTTAATTTTAGAATATTTTAGATGTTCCTAATTATATCTTTCGATTTAATTCAACTTTAGTTTTAAATACAACGTATTAATTAATATATACGAAATAATACTATATTACCTATGACAACTAACGAAATAATATAAAATAGTCAACTCATCATACTCGTAATTAGAGTCTAACTTCACCTTAATGTTAAGGAATATGATAGGTCTGCTTAACAATAAAGTAGTAAGTTCGATAAAATTATCGCAAGCCACACGGTTGAGTAGAGTGGACAAGGCGGCGCGGGCGTCCGGTGTTTGTGCAAACGATACCCTGGGAACAAACTGACTGTCTTCCGCCGCACTCCCCCAACGCTCTATTCTCCCAGACGTAACCCATGTCATATACCTCGTTACAGTTTGTAACACTTACAGAAACAAAAGTCTCTATTACTTTTAGATGTAAATGAAAGTAGATTATTTGACTGAGTATAAAGATATGTATATTTTTATATTTACAGAAATATTAAAAAAAAGTACTTTCTGAAAAACTAATATCAAAAATTAAACTATATGATAGATACAGACCTTTTACTATTGTCTCTGTGGATAATAATATGTGGACAACAAATATTATTAAAATACAAATAAACAAAGCGAAGTATTATTCTGATTACTGATTTATCGCAATGGTCTTGAAGTTTAATACTTTATCTATTTTATATAATCTCTCGAGACCTGGGAATGTTTGGAAGTGAGTATTAGTGGTCAATACAAACATACCTAGTACAATTTTTCACAGATATATAGATATATGTAGTGGCTGGTACAATAAGAGACATATACTTTCACCTCTATTGACACCTTCAGTTTAAGTGATGGCTGCAATATCTAACACTTTAATACATTTTTTATTCATTCCATTTAAAGATTTAAAAGTCTGCTCCCATTCATAAAATTATTAATGCGATCGTAAAATTGGGCAAATTTTATTGTCTCGAAGGCATAATGGGAAACTAATGTAGCGTGTTATTATTCAGATCGGTTGTAGCCGTAAAATACGAGTGTTTGTGCCCGAGATGTCGGCCGATGCGTCGGGGGCCCACTGCGTTCCCAGCGGAAGCCCCCTCTGCTATTTGAATATCAAACATATTTTGGTCATATTTCATTGGAACAGTTATGATATTCTTCCTTTACGTTTTTATACTACGTGCATTCGATGTTAACATAAATATGCTAATTTGTCGGGTCAAAGTTCTCGAAAAATATAAATGAAACATCCGCTCCTACATTTAACATTAGAATAAAATGTAACCGACTATTTGTTTAAGCGTTACATTAAAGTAGGTAGCTTCAAATAATTATAGGAAATTTACATGACAGATAAATAATAAAGTTATTCGGACGTATTGTATGTTAATAAGAAAGATAATAGATTGGTTAATCTGACCTCTATCATGCGTGGTATTGCCATAATGTGGTATTATTTATCAGTTTATGAGTAAATAAGGCGGGCTCATTGTACCACGATCATAATCGGCAGATTCACAGAACCAAACAGAGTGCCATTTGTGTATGGTGCATTATGGTCAGTGCACGCGGCCGATGCTGATATGAAATTATTATAAGAAACAGATGGATCCATAGCCTTACTAAGAAGTGGCTAATGTAGTGTAAGTATTAAATGTTTATATTCATTAGAATGATGAATACTGTTAACCGTAAAGTATCATATTGTAGCTAATACAAAGGAGAATGCCGGTATAATATCTACGTCGAGAGCTCTTCAATATGAATTTAGTTGACATCACTATTAAAAAATTAAAACGGTTATGATTCCTGTGATTTTTATCGGGCATATATTACATAAAAATCGACCAGGTAATTGTCATCATCGAGACGTGGTTCTATTTGAATTGAAACAATATAATAAAACTATATTATCGGAAGGTAAGTAAGTATCTATAATGTTTCTTTATAATCTGTATTTATATAACTATATATATCCAGATTATAAATATATAGTCTATATTTATAATCTGGAATCTTTATTCATTTGGTGTCATTCGTGACAAATTTTTATACCTACAAACAATATTAGGATTCCGAATGTATAAAATCTGAAATAAATCGTTGCAAGATAAGGCGGGAATGCAAGTGTCCGAATTATTGGAGCTATTTATTGCCATGGGAATGAACGAGCATTCATGGATGTTCCGTTAATAATTGGTACCCAAATACGCGAGGTGGCTTAAGTATTTTGGATACTGGAAATAAATATTAATAAAAGAGTACGACTGTCGTACTTTTTCGTGAGAAAATACGCACGGGAAGAGGAGACAATATGCTTTTGTTTTCTTTATTGTTATTGCCTTAAAACATTTAGCGGGCAGCGCTCGGCGATAAAACACGTTATTTTGTGTGACAAAACGTCGCGCTTCATGAGAAATTATTGACCCGCAGATAGTGGAATAAGCGAATTATTGGTGATATTCGCCGACCACCAGACGGAACCACAATAGATTTCTTTATATGTTATGAAATAATTCTTTGGAATATAAGATTTACTTTCATTTTTTTTTAAAAAACCTGAAACATATAACTTCCGTAAGTATTAGAAGGTTTTCTTAGTAATTTCTTTTATATAAAGAAATTACATACATTACAATATACTAAACACTAAAAATATATATAATGCGAATATACATTATATATATTTTTAGTATATTTTTTATTTTCTTATTTTAATAACTGTTTAGTATTAAATAAAAAAGAATCCTAGACATAATACTAATATTTATGTATTTAAGTATACAGTACTTAAATACTTTAATATTAGTAAATTGTCTAGGATTCTTTTTTAGTCTAGTCGCAAACTAGGTAAAATATTCAAAACAAATGTATTTGAATATTTTACCTAGTTATAGTTATTAAATACATAAATAGAAATATCGAACGATGAATGCAAAGAGAATTTTAAATCTTTAAATAAAAAAAAATCTAAATAATAAATAATTGGATTGAAACCATTGGATTGGAAGAGAGTACCTACCTATATCACAGTAAAACGCTAGACCTCCGAGAATTAAAAGTCATTGTTTTTTTAATGTACAAAACATCAATATTCATGTTATAAGTACCAGGACCTAAAATAAATAGCTTGGTCTTTCTACGGTTTAACATAAGCCATCCATACGGTAATGTGATGAACGATAAATTGACCACTAATAAGATAATTGGGCGCGCTCTATGCGCACATAAATCAACATCTTAACAGCTGCGCATGCTACAGTAGTTCAATCGATTACAGTGTGTTCAAAAATATTACGAAAAGTATGAAGCATTAGTAAATCATTCAATAATTTCATCATTTTTTGATCCCTAATTGTTTTTTAAGAATGAAAGAAAATATGTTAATTCGATACATACGTCTTTGTGCAGTATCCTTAAATATGTAGTAGTGAACAAATTAGTACTACAGTGTTTGTTAATAAATGAAAAAATGCTTAATTTAAGAATATCAGTCTTTTTATTATTTGTTTTGACTCTAATGATGGTTACTGTATTATAGGTACTATTAGTAGGTACTATTGTTTTGTATTGCTGTAACAATGTAATTAACACTATGTGGTATGAATTATTTTATGTTATGATTATATCCATCGTAGGTAACAATTCTGTATCATTTTAAGTTCACATATGATCATATAAACTTTTATTAGACATTTTCAGGTTACGTTCCTACATTTTCAGGTTATTGTATTAATGTAGTACATCAGTAAATACATATTACAATTATAATACTACTACATAATTTAGAAATACAATATATGATAATGTGTTAAAAAAACAAAATATCGTAGCACGTGAACATCCTGTATTCTACCTAACTCGTATGATTCAATTCATTGTTAAATTTTGTAACGTTTTGAAGTAAACAAACAATTAGTTTTAAATTACTGTAAAGTCCAATAATAGTGGATATTTAATGTCATTGGAACATTTTATAACCGTTTTATTAATTTAATTGATATTGATGAGGCAGTTTGGAAATCGAGTGGGTGGTTAAATTTAGTTCTCAATATTAACTGTCTCATTGTTTGCGTATTGGTACCTATTGAGTTCTTTACGTTGACTCAGCATGTTGCACAATTTTTTTCCAATTATGGTTAATAGAAAACATTATAAAGTAATTTAGTATCTTTTAAATTTATTATTACATGTATAGTGACATCTTACAGCCATATTTTATGTAAGTTCCATATTAGTAAATATACTTATATAGAATTTATAAATTTAGTTCTTTTGCGCACAATATCTACAAATAAAAAAAAGTCTGAAGTATGTTTTTGTTAGTTATTTATAGTATACATACACACAAAATTCACACCCTAATTGACGGTTTTATCATTTTATCATATAATCGCTACATAGAAACATGAACTTGAGCACACGGGTACTATGTAAGCAAAGTCTAAGATTTTATAAAAAGTCCTGGATACCTTAGTCTGGGTTGGAGACTATCAGCTGCTGAATTGAATGAGTTTCGGTTAAAGGACGAGATAAGTCGATGAAATAATAGAGTATGTTTTCTGCATATGTACCCTGTAATTTCACCGTACTTAAGGTATGGCAACGCAAGAGTGGTATCGGGGGCGTCATATGATAAGGTGTTGTTTGTAGTGCTATTTATGTATATGGGTGACAGTTACCAATGACTATCGGGTGGACCATCAGATTGTTTGGCATTCCAATTACGTAAATAATGGTAGTTTTCATCAGTCGACCTGACATGGTACATTGCTAGCAACTAGTTTTCACAACTAACATTCTCTCCCTCCTTAACTTTATTCCTATTCCGTAGAGTACCTACTATATTATTAAACTAATTGTACAATTGTAACTGACAGTCGTATGATAATTCGCGGCGCATCGATAGCATCAACATTATTTTATCAACGCTCCACTGCGTCTGCGTCACACAAATGCTTTTTAGGTCAACATTTGATTGGGAAACGATCTGTCCATGTAGTAAAATATAAATAATTTGTTTGAAACGAAATGAGGCCATTTAGAAACATGAGGGTAATAAAACTAGTGCGTGTCATGTAAACTCGGTCGCAGGCCTATGAATCGCGCGACTAGTATAATAAGACCTGTGGATCTTCCTTCATCGATCCGGATTAGAACCTTTCTATAATGCCGGGAGAGGGGTGGGGTAGGTCTTGGTATAAGTGTTACGAGCACGAATTCGTATGTCGATATTGTCGGACGGAACGTAACGAGGTATTAGCATTCTATACGTCGATGGACGTACGTGTACTGCGGGCACACTCATACAGTAATAACATCCTTGTTTTCGTCACATCACATGTTATTGTATTATTTACAACGTAATAACAATGATAGAAGTGTAATTGTTACAATTGCTTATTTAGACAGTACCTATTAGGTAACGATCATGTAATTTAGACAGTATTAGGTACTTTATAACTGTTTTAGCGTTGGTGTGCATTTAGCTTAGTAATAACGAAAAACAATACTTTTTCCTGTTTTATATTCATATGAAAAATATGACGGTTTTTTTTGGGTAGTAAATATAACGACATATCATATTGTTCTTTTTATCTTTACTATACATATGTTAATTATGAAGGGTATACAGCCTTAAGCTAGGTAGAATACTCATGAAACTAATATACTATTATAAGAACTGGAGATGGTACCCGCTCAGTTTGTACGAATATTTTTTTAGATTTTATTTTATTAAATTGTATCATTATTGTTTTTGTGGGTTCAGTTATATGATTAATGTCACAGGTATACTCTTTATAATAAACCATGTATAAAAAACTTGCTATTTTTTTACCTCTGTTAGCTTTTTTGCGCCAATAGAGCACGATTCCTTTAAAAAATAGACTACCAATTTAAAAATTAAATTAACATATTCTCATTATACGATATCATTTCAATTTTAAAATGAGAACGAGATCAAAAACAGAAAATATAAAATTTTATATCAGAAATACCAATGTCATGAATACTTACATTATGATTACCCCAATGAAATTGAAATAGGTCCTTGTATGAATATTTGAACGCTAGACCACGTTATCAGCCACGTGCAAACTTGGAAACAATATTACGCCATTATGGATGGGCATTATTTTATTATGAATCTGTAACCGCGATTTTAAAAGGAATTATCATATATTTGTATTTCTATAACTTATATCGAGTTCAATATCGAATGTATTTGAATTGTCGAAGATTTATTTCTGCAGGTGTTGACACATGAGACATTTACAATGTTTTAAAATATTGTTCCCAAAAAACCTATCTAAATATTGTTTAATAATTATAGTAATAAAAAAAGACATTTATTTAGAATTATATCAGTATCAGTGGAGTAATAAATATAGGAAACCTTTAAGTTAAGGTCAGGGAGGAATTATCAATTATATTAGTGTGTGACTCGCACAAATACGTTTATTTTAAATATATTAGAGTTCGTCATAATTAAGACATTGCATCACATACCTAGGGAACAAAACGAATTTGAATTAAGAAGACCCTTGCTGTTTTGGAAGTGTATTTAAAATATCTTCTTTTACAGTATGCGTATAATATATACGTCAAAATTAAGTAAAAATCCCTCTACTAGCTGTGGTAAAGAAGAAGAGTCGTCGTGTATTCTTTTTTTTTATTTATTTTTTTGTCACATATTTCATTTTAATCGTATTCACGGAATTAAAAAATTATAATTAAAGTCATAATATTGCCTATCACTTAACGAAACATACATTATAATTCAAAATCCTGTAACTTCAGTACTAATTGTATGAACATCGTTTATTTACTATTACAGTAAAACTAGCATAACAATAATATTTATGAAGATGTCAGATTAAATGTAAGATTATTTTAGAGCCATCGTAAGACATATCTATATATCTTGTCGGTTGTAGATCATGTCTCACATTTTGCTGTTAATTAATATGATGCTTTCTTTTTCATATCAAACAAGAAATGAATGAAATACCGAAAAGCGTGAACGAACGTGTGGTGTATAAGTTATCGTGGATCTCATTAAACACATTCCAGACATGAGTTTACTTTATAGCAGTTGGTAGGTACTAGGTGTAGATATATACAGGAAGATACAAAAAGATTACAATCATCACTATTTGTAATGTTAGTTCCAAATTTAATTCTACCTAAATTGGAAACATTTGAAATACTTTAATTTATTGTATATACCAGAAGGAATATTAAGCATTTTCAGTTTTTTTTCCATTTTAAACTATCGTTATAGCTACCGTTACCTGATAAGAAGAATCCCCTAATGAAAATTAACAGGTAGTTTATTTTGAGCTGACTTTTGTCTAATTAGTTTAGTTCTAAATATCTCAACTAATTTTAGATATATGTTAATTTATAATGTTTATTTATTTAACAATTTAGCACATAAAAAAACAAAATGTCGCCTTCTACAAACTACACTCTAAATATAATATGTATCAAAAATAAAAATGATACATCAGAATGTCTACATGTGCAAACAAGAATAAATAGATTCTGAATACATTTTTGATATAGGTATGTACTATCAAAATTTGATATGTATATTTAACAGATGTATAGAGAAATATTAGACAGTACATTAAAATAAGACTAACTGAATAATTAAAAACATGATATAAAAATGATATGTACAACATCAACCTGTGTATAATGAATGAAATCACATTTGTATGACGAGTATTTCTCCCAGTATTTGCTCGACGGCCGTACATCATCTCATGATATACTCTGCGCATTGTGTGGTAATATCCCTCAGCCATTTAATTGCCGTTCCGCTCTACTCTGACAGTAGCGAGATTAATTTATGAAGACACCTCAACCACTCGCATTTTAAATAATAATGTATCATCATTAGACACAAGTATGTTGGCGTTCGACTTGCTTATACATATATGATTTCTCGTCCACTTTTACTCATTAGACTTGTCAGTTATGGTATGAAATGGGAAAGGAAACACATTGCTTCGCAGTTGATTTTATTCAATTACTAATGCAGGCGGTAGTTAATACTTAATAGTTTTCTCATAAAAATCTAAACATGACTTTTCAATCCCATAATTAATATTATATAAGAAATGTTGTAAGGTATAAAACTTCTTTTTTTTTTAAAAGTAATTGAAATGTCAAATAAGCTGACGGTCCATCCGGGAATACCTGAAAAACAACTTACATCACGTCAACTTACGTTACTTACATCACTAAGGTGGTATGTCTACTATCCTCTGATTTTCCTGCATCGAGCCCTATTACCGGAACACAGCTTAGAAAGCAAACATATTCGCGGCTGAAAGGTGCGAATGGGGTACCTCGCTGCTAAGATGCAGATGACTTTTTACAAAGTCTACCTAAGTATAGTCTAGGCATGACTTCATCTAATAGTAGGCTTGTCATATCAGAAAATTATATATTAACTAGTATATTCATTGTACACATTATATTCGATGCCTGTAATTATCTAATTCGTTTTATATTACCGAAACCGAAATGACTATTAAACCAAATCAAACACAATTAATATGATACAATATTATGTTATCTGTGATGATACCGAATATTTTACAAAATTCAAAAATTGTCGTCGAAATCTAATCAGTTTTAACAGGTAACATGCAGAAAAATGAAAAGAATGTAACCTGTTTAGTTATAGTTGACAAATTTGTATGTGAAAAAATTGAAATAAACTTACTTGTGAATATTAATTACTTATAAAAATCTTTCTTCACTCGTTTAGCTGTTCTCATAAATTATCTGATAGAATTAAGTGGCGTCAAATAACAAAAGTCGTCTCAAATATGAAATGAGTTAAATCGCAGTTAACAACATAATGCGTGCTTTTAGATTTTTTTGTTGACACGACGCCTCTGTGGCATTTCCTGCTACTACAATATCATAAAAAATCGCTCTCCATCTTTAACTATATTCCACAGATGTTTAAGTCGAAAATGGATTGACACAAAAGTGGATTATTCAGAATCAGTAAAGTGGTGATTAATTGTGATATTAAGAATTTTATATTTCTGTTGTTCTTCTCTGTCGAATCGTTTTAAAAATGTAGCACGGGAATTATCTTTAAGCCATTTTCCAAAGTTATTTTTTCTGTAACACATATATTTGATTCGCTTCGCTTAATTAAAGATGAATGAAATGCAACAAGAGATGATAAAAACGATAACACACAAGGAAATATCCAATTAGGTAGTGTTTAGACGTCGTAATGCGATAATACAGCGAGCTCAATTGATTTCGCGTCTGTAGATAAACAGCTGCATGTTGTCTAGATGCCACCTTATCAGATCGATGCGAATATGTCGCCGCATCGCGGAATTGCCCGCGCCTCGACCACCCCACGCCGGCCACCGCATCACCACGAGGTTTAGCCTCGTCACATGGGAAACCTTCACAATTTAGGCTTTTGAATATAGTTCGGAAGAACGCTTACAAAGATGAACTATGCAAATTAGTTCGGAGAACTTTCGCTCTTTAGTTCGTTTAATAAAATGCTTAAAAGGTTATCAATCAGCCTCTGCATTTCTCAAACTCGAGTCGGGAGCGAACAAACTAGCTCGCAAGAGAGCAGATAACTAACTTGGGTGATCCCAGTCGTGAACTATTATTCACAACACTATTTCACATCCACTATGTTATGTACGACATAACGTTACGATCTCACCCACATTGTGTACGCCCAATTAACATCTAAATATACCTTTTGTAATTTTCTCATAAAAATGTATTTTACAAACAAACAAAACATTCAATTATGCTAATTTTTATTGGTAGTAACGAAGCGTAGCGGCTTGATTCCGGACAAGCTGTGTGATCTGACGTCATATTTTATAGTAATAAAAAACGTATATGGAGCAATATGTGCATAAATGTAAATGTTTATCTGGCGGTAGACTGTTGGGAGCGCTATGTTCGATTTACAAGCGACATTTTGGTCCTAAGTCGGGCCGGCGCGGCGTGTCGGCGCTTAGCGGCTGTTCCGCGCAGCGGTATACCTCTCATTATTACATCCAGCATCGTAATTGACTATTAATTATTTTGATTTCAATAAAATATACACTAAACATGACTAATATGGAATAAGTTCCATCGGTGTTTTTATTGGTAGAATAAAATCAAAATTAAGTAATGTAAAAATAATAAATATTTCTACGTAGGTAGTGGGAATACACAATTATCTCCTCCAGTCGCGGACCAACGGCACTTTTTAAGAGTGGGCAATAGGTATGTGAAAGCATAGTGTAAGTATTTATGTGTTCATTAATGCAGCTTGTGTTAATAACGACACATCACGTCCTCGGTTCACAAGCCAACAGGATCAGGCCACACATTTATATTCTGTCAGCTATGTGGTGCCGTTTAGATTTGGATTATGTTTGGTCATTGTCATTCAGTTAACGGTTTGTAAACCTAATCTCATTTGGGTAACAATAATAAAACAAAGTGTACCTTAATGAGAATCAATTAAGTGTACCTACTTTACTTATGTTTGATTTATAAATTTGTTTACAATGTCACTTTGTTAAATGTAGTTATATTGATTAATTGTTCCGGATAAAATGGTTTAAACTATTGTGTTGACTAATTATTACCTTACATTTAAAAATATACTTATCTTACATCTATAGATATATCATATGTTGTACTAAAATTAATCATAACATGCTAAGAATAAAGACTATATGAGTATTAATAAACTCGATTGATGCACAAAAGAACATTAAAGCAGAACGAGAGCGAATGACAAATTATAATAATAGTGCACACCTGCTATTCTTTTGATCCGACATTTCTCTCATTTATGACGTTAATTGAGCGGAATGCTCCAATGTTAACATAGTTTTGTCCCCAACAAAGCGCTGCATTCAGACAATGCTCATAAGCTTTAGTAATATTTTTTGTATCATATAAATTCCCTTTCATCTCACTTAATTTTAGATCAAACTATAGTTCTTACATTTAGATCATGTCATTATTGTCTCTGTTGACTGTATCAATCACGTGCAACAGTGTCTGAACAAGGAACTGTCTCAATTTAATTGGAACCTTTTTCTCAGTGTGAATAAGATATATTTCTGTCAGCGGGTGTATTGTACTTAAGTTATACGGTATTGATAAAGTACAGAGATAAATAATAAGCGACATTGGTTACAGGTCGGCGTATGGTTGTCGCGTGAACGTTTACACCGCGAGTCGCGGGTCGAATTAGTGAATTGTTGCGTCCGCGCAGTCGGCAGGTTTTGTCTAGCCGCGCTCCGCCTCTCTCGCACATTAATCTCTGCAGTAGAGATGGAGCGATATGCATTTGTCATCGTGTCTGCGATTAACTCAGAGAAACTCTTTCCATTGTATTGAATCAATTCAATTATTATTTAAACGCTGATATGAGGCAATAGGCTATTCGTAATGATAATAATTTAGATCATTTTGTGCCACGACTTTTAAACCAATGTCTTCCTATTCAAATAGTATTCACCTGTAATAAACACATGCGTATTAATCTTTGTAAGAAACGAAGGTTACTCTTTTAAATGTTTGTGTAATGTGCATTGAAAGAGAATAAATTAGTCGGTCGTTAGGCGGTCGGCAAATATCGCAAAAATATTACATGCATGAATAGCGCGGAATCCCTATGACGGACAGCAGAAAGGGCTACCCTTAAAGTTGCCTTGTATTATTTTGTCATTATTAAATTCCACTGTCACTGGTTTGTTCTCATTTCTCCTTAAGTAAATATTGTATGCAAAATGATATGACATTTGAATGAGCGTATGAGGTCGCCTGTTATCTATTTGTTCACGAGATGGTTTGGACATTCTCTGAACGTAACATAAATATTAAAATATTATAAAATCCCAATAATATTTCAACTAACAAGCAAAATTACCTTTTTTTGTTGCAATCTAGATAGGTACAGTAATTAAACCAATTAACAATCTGAGCAGAAGTAGACTTACGGGTATCTTAGCTGTGTGGTTTAAGATTTTCTTAACAAAAAGAGTCTAATTTCATCAAGATCGTATCAATTCCAATACACCAATAAGATTTTACAAAATTATCGACATTATCTGTTCCTATGTCTTTTAATAACGACTTGATTATGAATTTTATTGTTAAATATTAATACAATAGAATATTAACCACAATATAAAATTATTCCCAAAAATAACATTAGTTCGCTCATTTAAGTACTACCATTGTGACAAATTCAATTTCGCACCGTCAAAACGATTGTTCCAAATGGGACACTCGAATTACCGTTCAATCGTATGTACCTACTTATTTAATGAGTTGGTACAAAATGAATGAAATGAACCGCGACATAACAGCCACAACACAAAGCATCCTTGAGGAGGCAATCAAGACCAATAGTGGAGGTCTCTACGCGTTATCGACATGTCCTCAACAAGCCGCAAAATGAAATTTCCCGTTGCCGTCAATCATTTTCCCCTCGGTGCGCTCCCCGTACTTCAAATGACAGGATTGTGGGATAGAGGTATCATCTAAGAGACGTGGATATATTACTATACAGAGATAGTTAAGCTTTTTAGACATTTATATTGATTTTTTTATCTCGGTAGAAGAGAAATTTAAGATTTACCTATATGGTATTTTTAAGATTTGGATAACTATTATAGATTTGGATTTCTTTGATTTTGAGTCACTTAATAAATATTAAAGAAGAACATACAAAAAGAACAACTAAGAATTACAAAAAAAACTCTTGGGTAACTCTTATTCTGTTTTCTTTACCCGCAATTAGTAAAAATGGTCATTTCTCATCATTTCTACTGATACACCAGTAGAAATGATTGACCATTTTTACTAATACACTTTCCGATAAAAAAAAACAGAATAAAAGTTCAAATTTTGCATTAGATATCTGCCATTTTATGTATATAAGGCGGTACGACTTAAGTAGCATCTCATATTCAAAATGAATATAAAATCAGGACTTAACCGCGCAAATTCATTTGTGTCAGATATTTTAATTCAGCTCAGTCGCACCTATGAGTCATAGCGTGATGTTATAGAGTCTACAGTCTTCCTCGATATATGGGCTAACCAACACTAAACAAATTTTCAGATTAAATCAGTAGTACAGGATATTCATTACCCCGAACATCAAAAGCCACAAATATTACCTATTTATGAATTATTCGTCTAGATTTGTAAGCTACAAGAACTATTTTCTATATCCCGTAGTTGATATTAATTTAAGCTGTTATTCGACTTTTTGAAGAATATATGTGATATTTAGACACAGACTCAGAGTCTTTAATCGTAACAAGATTAACAAGGTAGAAGAGATATTGAATAAAGTCGTTACAAACATTTCTTTGAGATACAGAAATGGAGTTGAATTGAATCTCGCGTTTTTTTCTGCGTACATACACTATGGAAACTTCTATAACAGAATAATATCCACAAACTAATTATTGAATTTTGTAATATCATCTCCATTAAATCAAAGGTGCAATGGAGTAGAAAGCGGCATTCTTAAATCTCGGGCACAGATCGCACGGCAGACAGAAAAATATTCCAGAATTGAGATTGATGTTGCACGCATGTGCAGACGGCTTGTCTTGCTGTCTGTATGCAAAACAACGCGCGGCCAAATATAGAACTAATTTATGTTCATACTTCGCGATTATAGATAAAAATAACTGACGTTACTCTCGCTTCTTATAATTTATAACGTTTCAGTACGAGATAAAAGGACTTACTATTCTCGGTTGACACTAAACAAATCAGAGGTACCTATTGATGTATTGATACTATAATTTTTATATTATATTCGTATATAAAAAAGGTAGCCACAAAACATAAATATATACGTAGATTTTATAACTGAATGAACTGTTAATTATAAATCAACATATATTTCTATTGCTCGACCGACTACATACAAAAGCTGTGTACCTACTGTGACTTCCCACTTGATAGACCGTTAATATTTAGACGTTATATGAAGTCAAGTGATTCACGAATGTCTTTTAGGTATGGCATATTGAGTAGTAGATAGTCGCTAACAAATAGACAAACATTAAAAAAAATATCTATCCGAGAATAAAACCTCAGATAAAAGAGCGTTCTTTAAGTTTGTATTGAATTTTTATTCTACATTTTCCCAAAGATAACTGAATTCCATCGGTCATCATCAGCCGCGTGCTTTGTCAATAAATAATTAAAATAAATCCCATTTAAGGGTAGGCTCCCACGCGATAAGAGGTGTTATTTATACACCCTCATCGTACAAAGGAACCGCTGCCGAATATCACCCATAAATATTGGTCTGAGGTGTAATTTTTCACATACCACGTCTCTCCGAGCGTCGCACCTTTAAAATAAATGCAAACAAAATTTAATAGGGTGAGATGCGCGGGATCGCGAGCTTCACTTAAAAATAAACGATAGTTTACCAATCGTCTCGACTTGCCTCTTCAGATGTGTCGTTTAAGGAAAGTATTTTCTTAGTCAAATAAGTTGTGACTAGTTGTTTCCACAAACTTATCTGCTTTATTTAAAATAAAATGTACCCTATGTCCGACCTCATGATATATCTTTTTATTAAATATCATTACTATCCGTTTAGCCGCGAAAGGTAAGAAATAGTTAGACAGACAAATTTTCAAATATCATTATCATCTGCTTCTTTTTGATCCCCTTTATTTGGGGTTGGTGTATGTAAAATAAACTGAAGGCAAAACCATTCTCATATATTATGGATTTGAATTAACAACGAACTTTCTAATAATACTCCTGGACAATTTATATAGCACCATCTAGTTTCAAAAATTTATAAAAATACTTAATAACTTGTTTTTGTAAATACATTTATAGTATTATATATATACCAAAAGAAAATATAGAAACAATCATGCTCATGAATACAAATGTTTGTATAGCGCGAGGATTAGAAACCGCGCCTATCGGAAGTAAGGAGATTTGCTAAACTGAGGTCGTCTAATAAAATTTATACTAGTACGACTATGAATGCTTTAGAATATATATATCAATATGTTTAGTTGCCTGTAACGAGTTTTTGGTACACCCATATCGTTTTTATATGTATGACTATCTCTACGCATGCATCTAGTAAAATATACATGTTAATTTGAAATGAAAATTCCTATAAATAAATAATATTTTAAATATGTATATTTTTAAGTTTATTCATTATAAAAATGAAAGTGAAATAAGTATATCATATTCTTAGATTATATGCGATTATTTAAAAAGTTAAAGATTATATAAAAAGGTCTGTACTACGAGTATGTTAACATACTCGTAGTTCATACTAGAACGTAGGTAGCATAAGATTAGGTCGGCTTGAGGTATTTTTGTCCTTCAAATGGATATTTTTTAATAAATCGACCTTTGTTTCACTTTATCATCGCTAAATATTAGTAATATTTTTTAAATTTTTACTATCAATTAAAATTCTATTCTATCAGATAGGCACCAGATGGTGCCTCCAGCAAGAACTTTGAATACCTTTAGACTGTATGGTGCTATATATAATTGGAGTAATGATTATGTATGTATGTTATTTATTTATATATGTATATATATATATATATATAATAATTAATTTTGCAAAATCCTAAATAGAATTGTTTTATTTCTAACCCTTGGTAATGTAATACAAATGGACTGTAATTTGCTTGTAACGAAATGAATGTAATACAAGTCAATCGATTAATTACTAATTCGGAATTAGTGTTTACACAGACAACTCTGTTTAATGTATGTCTATAAATACGGACTATTATTGTACTCAATACAATTTCCACATACCTATACATGTGGTGATGGTGAGGAATAGATAAGAATGTACGAAGTACGAATGTACGATGTATTAACACTCTTTTTGATGAAGAGACATATTAAAAAGCCCAGTAAAATATTGTCCCAGAAGAACACGAAAAACTATTTAGCAAATTTGGTAAACAAGGCTAATAAATATGTGTAGTCTCTGATAGGTAGTAGGTACTCGCGATTTACAATGGTATGTTGTTAAAGACACCTAGATGAAGTATTACATTGTTACTAAATATTTACTAATGTAGAGTATCGGGGCCTGGTGCTTACCCGACTTACGACGAAAAAGATTTTTTTAACAATTTATTTAAGTTTCATTTTGTTTTGCCCAGATTCTAACTCATGGCCGTTTGGCGTTAACGGTAGTAACCACAGCGCTCTAAGTGTATTTATTTGAGACTGTCTCTGTTGCGATAACTCAGAAATGCCGATAACAGACCAGAGTAATCTGAGACACAATAGTAGTATCGAAACGTTAGATACAAATATATCTCGTAAATGTAGATTAGTTTTTTTTATGGATGATAATGGAACGATGTATTCATCTACGCTAACAGTTTACACTGGCGGGGTACCAGTGGAGGATGGATGGATGGATGGAGTCAGGTCAGTTAGCTGATTTTGGCAAATTGCAAGTGAAAGTGTGGAGTAGCATTGAGGTTATTAGTCCACATAACTAAGAATCTCCTTCCCCCAAATTAGACATGTCAAAGGTTACATTCACTACGACGACAATAGATAATGCCTGTAATATAAATAAATTTATTATAAATAAATATGTAAACTGAATAGTACAACAGAATCTCTGAACTTTATTGTTTCCAAATCTATAATTCCACCGGCTTCCTGGGCAACGGGTATGAATAGTCAGCAGTTCGGACCAGGGCCGTATTTATTTACGGTTATTGGTTATGGACAGCGTTAGTGGCGGCTCCCGCGAGTCTCGTAACGCCTCGGACTTCGCTTGTGTACACTGAGGGTGCGGCTGACGGATATATCCGTCTCTGGGGAACACCACGCCGTTTGCAAAATTATGAATTGCTAACGTCCATTGTTTCGCGGACAGCGGTTACGGACATAAGACGTATTGTGTTTTGTACGGAATAAAAATATTTACAATCTATGCAAACTCGCTTATTATGTTTATTTGTTCGTTATAAACTCAAATTAATATTTGAGATTTTCATACAGAGATCGTCTATAAACAATAAGAATTTTGAGCAGGGTTTGGGTGTTTAGGTCATTACGGTACGGTATTATTGAATACATAAATTAAAATAACCCTGCAAAGCTAGGGCGGGTATATAAAATTAGTATCAATTAACTAATTTAAAAAGATTAGTTCTACATTTTTAGTTTTTGATTCGAACATAAGAAAACAAGAAACCTATTAAGTAGATTTCTATTTCTCAAAAATTATTTAAGTGTATTGAAAGTATTTTATTCAATGATGAGATTTATGATGACACAGAGCTGATTATAACTAACTGATGATTCTATGCAAAAGCACATGCCCACAAACTTCCCTCTGTATACGCACACACAAACACACACACACACACACACACACACACACACACACACGCACACCCACCCACAAACTCACGCTCATATACCCAGCCTACACGCAAACTTTACCTTCATTTTAGTTATTATTCTTTTTTCTAAAGTACCGATATAATATTGGTTAATTTTGTACCTCGTTGAACTGGAGCCTGTTTTAAGTTAATGTTTTTGTAATTAAGAATTTCTGATTTCTGCGAGACAAGCCTTGAGCTTAGTGCAGGAATTGCTGTTAAATGTCTTGTCTAAAACCATTAATGTAATGTGTACAAATAAATAAATAAAACAAAAATAAATAAATATAATAATATACATACGAATAATACACACGTATCTACATATTATTAGATACTGTTATTTTTTAATACTCACGATATGTATGTATAGACAAATCCAGGTGCTACGATAATACCAATAAATATATCAGGAAGCAATAATGTTATTGTAAAGAAGCCATAATAACCACATATTTCTCTCCAATACACATATTACAAATTTTATTATGGTCAATAAATAGTACTGTCTGTATTTTGTCACAAAATAATCTGGATTCCATCAAATGATTTGGTGGCAATAAAAAACGGATAGAGACATTGCACGCATTTGTAATAAAAGTCTCGCCATAAATAATGCTCATGAAATATAATACACCTGCAATCTTCGAGAAATGGGAAAATCATTTTCCGAGGGCGGGCGCGGTCCGGCCTAATATTGTTATAAATGTACTTTTCTGTAGGGCATAAATAATAATGTTGAGCACGCGGGCGATGGCCAGACGGACGGGGAGCGCGTCTCTGAACTATGCTTCCCATGTAAAAAGACATTAACGTGTTTTCAGTTTAGATAACCAATAACCTACTGTTTATATATTAATGAAATTATTATTGAAATTGATGTTATCAATGATAATCTGTTAACTCAAGTACTAAAGAAAGAAAGCAATTTTTATCAAGTGTATGTACCATACATACCATAATGTGCCAAATAATATAGAAATTTGCCAATAAGTTTTTTCTTATTGACACGTTCACTTGTAAGTTTGTGAAATCATGTAAATATTTTATAAAAAATGTTCATGCATTATATTAGGAAATAAATGTCAGTAGCCTTATTTTCTTATTTAAAATGGTAATATACTTTCTTGTTATTAACACATAAAAGATAAAATGTCTTGTATGTCTGTCTGTGGTTTCAATAAAAAAAAAAATCGTAAAATGACATAGTAAGAGTATTGTGTTTTCCGTAATGGAGTTTCAGTTGCGTATATCTCCATGTAGAGCATCATAGTGGCGAAGAGTCGCGGTCGCCTCTGGGAGTCATTTCACTCCGACAGCCTGTAAATTCTCCATTACGCGATATGAAATATGCCCGGCCACCCGACTGCCCGCCCTGCCGCCGCGCCTCGCCGCCCTGTACACCGTTTACGAGCACCCGCTATGATTTCTGACCCATCATCTGATCTATTCTTGACTTATACGAATCGGTATTATAATATTTTTTTGTTCACGTGATATAACGCAATAATAATAAACATTTTCCTCCTACCAGTTGAGTCACAATGAATAATTTAAGCGTGAGCTCAGGTAAGACGTGTTAAAATATAAGCGGTACTCGATAAATTCACCTTTTCAACTGCTAACGTCAACCAAATAATTATATGTATCTCTCATTACAATATTTTGAGGTTTCAACACGAAATTCTGCTTTTGTTCTCAAGGCAATATAATGTCTTTTTGCGGCCACTAAAGCGATATTATTTCAATTAAGAGCTTGATTTAGTATCGTCGAAAAATCCAAAACAATGACTCTCAGACAATTGTGTCGGGAAATAATACGTAATGAACCGTCTGATTGCGTTGCTCTAAATATATCTACTTTACATTACAATAAAGTAAAAGTGAGAGAGTGAGAATATGTACCTGTTTGTCGTAATGCCCTCATGTCTATAAACTGATAATGATATTGAATTGTTTTGACTATGCATAGCGTAGGTATTAAGAGATACGTCTGAACAATTAAACACGTCGTCGGTTGTCTTGTAAGACATGAAAATAAAATCACTACTATTTATGCATCTGTGAGCGTATTAACGGCACGCACCGCACTCTTATAATGTAATAAATCGTCTGGAAAATATAACCGTCAGCGCACTGTCATACACGCGTCGCCGATGCGCCGGGCTGCGTATGCGCCGGGGCCCGTAACGTCACGCATCCATACGCCATAAATTGTAACAACGTAAATAAAATCTGGCGTTCCATATTTTAAAACTTTATTTTAATAGCCCACTATTCAACGAGAAATTAAGACGTGTTTATTAGCTGAACGCTCGTAATACACACAACTCCCTCCTTCATGAGATGGTATGCTGGCGATGCCATAAATCTGTAATCATGTCAAGTTACGATAAAACTATTAATATAAAATTGATCTTTACTTTGTTTACTGTTTGGATTATATAGAGCACCTGCAAGTATTTGGCAGAATACTAAAACTTCAGCCATAAAGGAACGTTATTTAGAAATGTCAATATTGTTTTACTAAATTCTAACTTAACTTTCTTTTTTTGTATAACAATTCTCAGAAAATTGCCTATAGACAGGAAAATACTAATCTGGATGCAAATTTATGTAACGGAAGAAGTGTATGGAAAAAGTTTTCTTCTTTTATGTGCCCACTCAATTGCTCCGGCTACATTAGAAGGTATGCATAGATCAATCATTGTTTTGAAAAATCATAAACGGTTGAGATCGTCTGTTGAGTTGTCGATTTCCAGGAACTGTACTAAGTGGTCGAATAAAACTCCACAACAGCTGTCCCACCAATCAATTATGTAGTGTCCTCATAATATGAGTTTTCTCTTGACGACTATAAAATTGCCACACATAAAATTTTTGTCTGTGCCAAAAATCAACATCATCTCGCGCGGAATGTTAACAACACAATATTTTTCAACGTGTTCTTAATCTCCGCAGATTGCTTAAAATGAAAATATTTAATCTCGTACCCTCAAAAACGATAATGTGTATAATTAAAACGGTATTATAGTGAATAATCGTCAAGAATGCCAATGTGGCATTGGCATTCTTGACGATTATTCTTTAACAATAGTCGAAAGCTTAAGACGAAGCTATAATTTAATTTGTCATGCTTTGACTCGTTGCCAGAATGACTAATTCTCACCAACACACCATGATTTTAATTTTATTGCTATATTTTTTCTCGATTGTTACCTACTAATAAAATAATGGTTGGAATACACTATAAATTACCTAAGAACAACATAACTACTGTATATTATATTGTAATTGTTCAACGTTGGACAATTACAGAGTGCAAAAATAAACTCATCGCCGACAGTCTGTTGTAGTCATAACTTTGTCTACACGTGCGTGTTGTTTATTTACAACATTCACATCAGTTAAATGTTGTAGGCTAATAATAATTTGATGTCATAACTACGTACCTACATTTACTTAAAATAACAGTATATACATATATATGATTTGTTTTAAATCAATACTCATGATAAAGTATTTGTACGTATAATGTGCTTGTAGCTTATATGGGTAACATTAGCAATCGCAATAACCCAGGACAATTCAGACAGCGCCATCTAATCACAAACTCGGCTATCAGTTTACAAACAACTGATAGAAACACTTAACTACATTTTTTTCAAAATATGGTATTCCATCGCATTAAAAACGGCGTTATAAACCGCTATACCACCGATTTCGTCTACGAAAAATAGAAAACTGTAGTCCTTACCTAATATTTTAAAACAAAATAATCGTTAAAAATTAACAAGTTAAATATGATTGAGTGAAAAACTAGATAAAAAAATATGAAATTTACTCAAAATAAAATTATCAGTATGTCACATATCAATCAATCCAAATGAAAAAATTCATTGTTTTTTTTATATTTGTATAAGTGCATGGATTCTCCATGCACATTCTTCCATAATTTACATATATGCTCTATAATTTACATAATGAATTTCCCGTAATATAGTTGTATACATAGAATAGGTAACTATTTGTTAGTTTTAAGATTTATGTTTATTGTTGCTGAAAGATTTAATATGAAAAAAAAGAAAAAGTTAAATTCAGACTTACCTAAGTATTAGTTCTAAATTAAAAAATATATATAAAAGAGTAATTATAAGATTGGCCTTAAATAAATTCAATACAAAGTAAATTATCATGTAGTGTAATACGGCAGTTTATGGATACTCATAAAAAACATAATTTAAATAAACAAAATTTTGGAACTAGGGTGAATCGAAATAGTTAAACCAAGAATTGTGTAGCAGGTTCTCTAAGACAATAGACAGATCTATAATCTGTATTACTTTACTAGTTTTTACCACCTACTTTGTCCACATGTTTAGGATAACTTTATAGGAAGGCTTAAAAAGTAGCCAATGTTCTTTATGTTTATACTTTCATAGTAATAGGTTTGATATATCAAATATCAAAGATGATATTAGGAAGAATGAACTTCAATATACCTAAGGATAATTTTATAGTTGAAATAATAAGTATATATATTTATGTAGCAAATGTACAATGCTCGTATCAGAGGATGACAGTAAAATGAAACATTCGAAATTCCAACGAGTCGTAATAAAATTTTATAAAACCGCGCTTATCGTAAACAGAACAAAATTGCAAATTTTATGAGCCATTCGTCGCGCTTTTCCATTTGCATGATACGAGTATGTCATAGTAAATACAGCTAGGGGTTACAGCACAGACACGGCTGTGGTATACCGTCATAGAGACGAGACACTAATAAACATATATGCATCTATAATAAGTAGACACTTAGAACAAAATAATTTTATTAACATAATTACTTGAATGACGAACGAACATGGTAATAGTATTTCATGCGCGGGATTTTCACTTAATATTAGAAATAGACACCTACATAAGTATACAATGAAAATAAACTGGCTTTAAACAAAGAAATACAGTTAAGTTTTTTGTCAGTTCTTCTCAATTGAATCTGTATACTGAACTGGACGATAGGAAATAATATTCTTTCCTACCTTATATATTAATAACTACAATTTTATTTACATGAGTAATTTATTTTTGATTTGTTATTTATTTCAGTTATTTTTTAAGTAGGTGATAATGGAATAACAGACATAGAAGCTGTCGAAACACCACCAGCAATAAAATAGATTAAAAACCGAAAATGCTACTATGATTTTTACAATACTCTTTGTCCATGTCGATATTTTAAAAAGTACCTATTTAAAATACCGACATGGACATAGAGTGTGTACCTATTTAATATATCGACATGGGCATAGAGTGTGTACATATTTAAAATATCGACATGGACATAGAGTGTGTACCTATTTAATATATCGACATGGACATAGAGTGTATACCTATTTAATATATCGACATGGACAAAGAGTGTGTCATTCTTTTCTAGACCTTTTCAAAGAACATTGACGACTATGTTTAATATTAGTGTTCCTTTTTTTATATTTATTATTTGGCTTTGTTTAAACAAATATCAAAATAGTATCCATTTCTTATTTTCTATTTGTTAAATTCTGTAATGATTGCCTGTTTATTTGAATAAAGTATTCTATTGTTACAATGATAAATTTCTGTATTCAATAAGTCAAAATTAAGTAGCATTGATTTTTGTTACTTGACAAATATCTTCGAGTGCCATATTTATTTCTTACGTTTATTCACACATTGTTTTCAAATAATAAAAAAAACGTTGAACCATAAAAACAGCGTACGTAACCCGCGGTAAGAGTACACAGTACCTTTCCTGAACACATTTAGAGTTGTTAGCGCTTCTTAATAATAAAAAGCTCGTCAACAAAGGCCCATAAAAAACTGAAGTCATAACAGGAAATGTGATATAGTGGCCGGTCTTAAGGATCACCTCTTTCATCATAAAGGCGCGGTAGCGGCAGCTGGTGCTACCACTTTGTGTGGTTTTCTAACGACTCCTCTTTAATAATCTTGTTTATTTTTGTATGTGGAACACACCGACTTCATAAGATGTTGCTTGTACATACGGATTCTTATTATTACTAAGTAATATTAGATGATAGCTTTAATTTCCACATATAAGTAAAGAAGACTTCGTCATAATATACACACATCTTTTGAATGTTGAATACACAAAGCGAGATCTACTATATATACAAAATTTGTAATTTCAAATTAACAGCTTTTCACTAAATGCATATGAGGAGGCATGCAATGCGGCTATGGGTACATACAATTTTACTGAGATAGGTTTACAGATTCGCCTATGTGAGAATCTCTGTCTCACCTATTTCAGCCGCTCAGCCGTGTTACTAAAGGGTGAAACATGGCAGTAGAATTACAGTGTATAGAGTCAGGCCACGATTGACGACACAAGAGGCCACTATGGCCATCACATTAGGACGTGAAATCGATGGTGCTGTTTACGCGTATATTCGATGATTACCGTTTACGATCAAAGAGGCCGTCATGTTATGTGTATTAAAAAAATACGTTTGTAATATAAACAATAATACATTTATTACTTAGTCTTGTTTAAACATAAAGACAATATAGAACTGCACACATAAATAACATCGGTAAATAGCAATCTCTCGCACAACATACAAACAAGCCAAAGGTATCTAATACTGGTAGAGAAACATTAAGCAATAAGCCCTCTCTTCAGCTAATAACAACAGTAGCATCTCCGGCGATATCTCAATATCGTAGGTGCGAGCTTAATTAACACATGACGGTTGTCGTCGAAATAGAATTCCTGTAAGCATGGGTGCGCGCGCGCCCCGGGCCCCGGGCTCCGGCGCCCCTCAGCCCTGTTTGTTTACAAGCAACGAGACTTCATTACGCCGTCGGCTAATGTATTCAGCTTCAGCCTCCACGTTAACAGCGACACTTCTCGGAATCAATATGCTCCTTGTATGTTTTGATTGGCTTACGCTTCAAACGGCAACCCGAAACAACACCAACCTACCAAATAATAGATCACAATTTCCCCCAAACTCACCGCCCAACTTTAATGACAGAATACAACGAACGGATTTCAGTGTTAATACTTACCCGGGATAAATTTCCTATAGTGGTAACGACCTCTGCATTGAACTTGTCCAATTTTAGGGTTAACGCGCATTAATTTGTTTTATTAACGGCGTTAAACGTTTAACCGTTTCCTGTCTCTGTTCTGTTTTGTGTCATTCCGATTGTCTGCTATTTTTATAATAGTACCCATTAGTTATAAAATTTATTCCTGCTTCCAAAATGTATCAATATCAATATAATGCCTTGGAGAAGTCAGTAGAGCTATAAACAGAGCGTTTATTTGGTTGACATAGAAAGGAATCACATCGGCAAACCCATCGCAGCAACTTTTGATCCCATCGGCGGCGCCCCCAGAAATAATAATGTTTCATCTTATAAAAATATTTCCCTTACGACTGTCGCTCGGTATATCACGGTATTTGTCACAGAGGATCACCCTTTATGTTCGTTTCCAGTCAAACCCCTTAGATAAGCGAGCCTTTTATATGCCAAATATAATATATTATGGTTTACAATTCTACTAAAAGATTAATATGGACATATCACGATAATTTTGGCAAATATTGTCAGTTTACACTTAATTGCATAGAAATAAAATTTAATGAACACTAAATGGTAAATATCAATAATATAAATAATATTATGAGGCTGAGCACAATATTTCAAAGAAAAGCGAATGTTTATTAATAATACGCACCTAAGACCCCAATAACAGTTGTATTTAAATGTTTTTTATTGTTTTTGTGACCACTAAGAACCATTGAACTTTAACATTTCCGGATAAATACACACAATTGTCTCATGTTCACATATAAATATAAATATATATAATTCATTGTGTAGACCTAAATTTCTAATCAACTAAAAGTAAATCAGTTTTATTAGTCAGTGACACTGCCAATATCAAAATTAGATTATTCTTACATCTAATTATAATGTATCAGATATTAATAAATTATATATATTTACATGTAAATATTCCTTAGAAATTAGATGACAGATTAAGAAACAAACGCTAGTCGTATCCGTACAAATCGAACGTGCATAAGCCATTACTTCCAACATATGAACAACGCAAAAATATCAGCGTATTATGGGTTATCAGAGGCAGAGTCGCGTCTCTGAGACTCCGGTCGCTATTCACCCGCCCCGGTTTAATGGATTGCTCGCTTTCATATTCCGAATGTACACAATATTTGCGCTCCTATGATCACTAGTGATTTAACGCTTTGTAGTTCCACTACCCGCGTCCCCGAATATCAGACGTGAATTCTAGCCGCTGGGAATAGAAGCCGTCAACTAGACAGCTAAAATAAAATTTACATTTGATAGTAATAGCATTTCCCGATACAAAAGCATGAAGTGCGGAGAAGTTCTCACCCATTTGTTTGCACGTCTATAGCCTCCCCTTTCATATGAAAGACGAAAACAAACAGAGAATGTGCCAAATAGCAAACAATATTATACGGAATGCACAATAATATCAGTTCCGGCGGGCGTGGGTGCGGGGCTGCGGCCTGTTTGCTCCCGCGAATAAATATGAAATTCGAAGACGCTCGTCTCACATGAGCAAATATTATTTGGAGTTTGCTTTAGTAAAATGATAACTGCTGAGATTGAAATTTGGGTTTAGCCCCGGGTGCGGAAAATGGTGAGGATTATTCTGAATATGAATAACTTTTTTTACCACCGTATCGCAGTAAATACGAAATCCTGACTTATCATTTTTATCACGAAACTCATTCCATCAGTTAAGGTCGAAACACTAACATAGCCAGGTATACAGTTATACAATTAGAGCTTGTAAATCATTAATATCATGTGTCCGGTACCGGCGTCCTTATGTCAAGTTCTGACAACTATTCTCAGATGCCAGAGAATGAAGAATCTTCACATGTAGCGATTTTGCATGATCTACGTCAAGTAAAAATCTGCAACAAAAATTACTTTTCAATAGTCTCGCATATCACGCTAGAAGAATTTTTTTTTATTAAGATTAAATATAGACTTTATCTGTGCTCGTAATATATCCTATCTATATGACCAAAGAAATTTCAATAAGATACAGCTGTTTAAACATAACAGGTAAGAAATAGATATACAGTTTTTATTTACAATATTAGTGTGGATTAAAGATATAGATATGAAGATTAGAAAAGGTACACTTAATTTTAATATTAAACAGAAACAAACATTAAAAATAAGTCTCTCTTTATTTACTATTTTATATACGGTTAAGTTGACGTGCAGACAGGAAGCAAACTGAATGACCCTTTTTTTCAAGTCGTACCCAACATTGATTTTTTATCATAGTTGACAATGACCTACACGTATGGTTGTAACTCTAAAACTAGTCTATGTATTGACATAAAATTTGTTTGGATTGTAAGTGTGTGGATGGCGAACATCTTTAAGATATATTTAGTATGTTCTTGTCTCAAAACTGTTGTTTTAGTAATTTGGTAAAAAAAGACTGGCTACTGCATTATTGCATACTTACTTTTTATTTCCCAATAACCAAAACAACAAAGTTCGATCACCCCAAATATAAGCCCATGTCCAATACAGTTGAGCAGTATAATAATTCACGAGCTATAGTCCTAAGCAGTCACTTCAAATCTCGTGCAAACCGCGCGAACTGCGCCAACGAACGAATCCGCGGCCGTCCCCTTATCATCCCACGAGAATAACTTCTAGATTTATGGTACATGTAAAACTTTATGTCGTGCTTTGTTTCCCAGTAGATATGCACTTGTAAAAACTGATTTGTTTCGAGCATTCCGAAACGATGTCGTCGCATTGTTTTCAAATGTTCTATTATTATTTTTATTAGATAGTCGTTAGAAAATGTTATGAAGATCTGTCGAGATATTTATTTTATAATTAATTTTCTCTTATTGTTATTAATCAGCATCTTTCTTTAATAATAACAAAAAAAAGTGTATGTCAATTATTATTAATTTGTTTTTGTCTTTTAAAATTATTTATAAGTACAAATGTTCAATAACGTTGTTTTATCAGAAATGATAATAAATAGAAATCCAATTTTCTTTGTGTAATAGTGGACATCCACTGCATTTTTAGATATTCTCCTTCTAACTTTGATAATGGATTTAAATTAAATTAATATAAATATTTTTCCAGTCTGTTACACCAAAAAGTCATTCAATTAATTTTCTGACAAATTTTTAGGTAAATAGAAAACGCCGATACAAAAAAATTAAACTAAGAAACAATTTGTTATACTGGCAATAGTTGAATTCAAATATTTTGGCGATAATCGGGATGTTTTTTATCTCAAAAATTGATGAAAGGTAGTCAAACAAGAAATGAAAGTTTATTTTACATAATTGCAAAGGCAAACAAGGCCCACCTGTTGATAAGCGGTAACCGTCGCATATATATGCATTGTTCTATATGCGAAAGAAAGAAAGAAGGAAAAAATATTTAATACAGTGCTTTTCAGAAGAAAGAATGCGTGAACGTAATACTTACTGTCACCACGTAGAGCCGAGAGAAACAACTAGCTGACTACTTTTTATGTACATCGTTCCACCATCTGCACTGCCCATATAAATGTATATAGGTCTCGTAATTCAAAATTAGAATTAGAAATATGTGAAGCTGCGACAGTCTCTGCGACCCTAAGGTAAGAAAGGGCTTCGCAAGTCGAGTGTACGATAATAGAGAAACGCATTTACGAGTTCGACACCCGCTTGACACATCAACACTATATCGACAAGTGCACACGATTGTAGTTGGAGCTGTCGTTTAGTGTGACACTGTCACAACCAGTGTGACAGGTTGTTAATTATGAATAATTATTTTAGAATAATATTTAGGAAATAGGCTTGCAATGTAACTGACATATTTAATGTGATTGTTTATGTTTTTGAATGCATTAAATTCGAAGCTAACGTCAGGTTTGCAGAAAGCAATGAATGTGGTTAATTTCTAGGTAAAGTTTCTTGGAGTGAAATCTACAATTGCAAAGCAGATGACGCTAGTGATATGTGTTAACTGTGGTCTATAGATATGAAAATCACGATGAACATCACATAATCATGTAACATACGTTGTTTTTCTGGATGAATAGATTGACATGCCTCCGTTGCCTAATTTCACTGCCTCATTTATCAACAGAAACTCATCACACAAAGCAAGCAGATGACTTTATACAAACTGTGTAAATCTGTGATTTCATTATTTCATTAAATGAAATATGTACATAATAACTTGTTAACTTTAATTGTACCATGTTAGTAGTTACGTTAAATTCAATGATGTTTTTCTCAGAGATATAGATATATTGTATTTTTTTTAGATTTGTAGAATTCACTCTTTATTTTATTTTTAAGGAAATCAGGACAGTGTGTTCACTATCAAACGTATTTTATTTATTGTCATTAATTAATTGTTTTAACTACTATAAAAAATGCAAGTTATGATACGTATATAAATAAAAAGTCTTAAGAAAGACTTGTTAGATTTTATTTGATGGAATTTATGTGAGCAACAACACCGAACGATTCCCAAAGACACCGGCCACTTTCTGCAATGTCATCGCTGCATATAAAAAGTTATGACCACTGGCAATATTTCCGAGCGTCGTCGGCCGAGCTCCGAGAAAACGATATGCAGTAAACGGTCGGGCGTGCGGTCTCGCGGGGCTAGTGCGCCCCCGATGACCCGCCCGATTTTATGCCAATTTTCATAAAAATAAATCTGACTCGCGTTGATTGAACCAGTCGCCGCCCCGCGTTCGTGATCGCCTTTCTATTTTATTGTTATTAGCTCAGTCGCGTAAGGGTACGAATTATTGTTTTGCCATTTGTTCACGAAAAAATAAACAAAAACCGAAGCACTGATACGTCGTAGGTGTAGCAACGGCAAGAATATGACTTGTTGCTGTCTATAAGTTTATTGTAATAATCTAATGGATGATATAACTTATTGTAATCTAATTATGAGTATATTGGATTACATTCTTACTAATGACATTTACTTTTATGTACCTGTAAATGGCAACTGTCGTCTACATATCAGCGCTGCAGCGGCACGGACATTACGTCATGATATGACATCCGTGGTACTCCTAATGTTTTGCTACCTCGTAGAATTAAGTTCTGCTTACAATTTGCCTATGAGATATGATAGTGAGTTTACAAACACGTGATACATGACCTTTAATAAAAACATATCTTATAAAACAGGCGCTTACTTGGCAGGTAAAATATATAAGACAGCATTTTCTAAGACTGATTTGACTTTATACAAAGAATAATACATTGTCTTTAATTTCTCTTAATGATAAATATGTCATAAAGCCTTTTGTCATATTCTCTTTTTATTCTCAATGCTACGCAACGAATATTAACATAATTTTATAGGAAAAGCTCATCTCTACTTTATGTTATCAACCTGCATGATAGAGTTATGATAAAAGATTTAGTAGATATATAAAATTAACATTCCATAAATAAACTTGAAACTAAATTAAAAATTGAATAATATGGAATAAATGAGATAGAATAGAATCATTATTGTATTTTCATGATTTTTTAGAATAGTATAGTAGAAATACGAGTAGCTTTCGTCTGACCAACCACTTCTATAACTACCAACTCAATTGAAAAAACGTTATATATTTTCTAGTAAGTCCGTTGGAGAATATAAACATTATTGGCTGAGATGGATGGACTTCGAAAAAGCATTTAATATTCTTTCCACCAATATAGTGATATTGGTGGAGATAACATTATATGCTTTTTCTTCAGAATTATTAGATAAACAGTGATTTATCTAACATTTCAGTGCAAATAAATAAAACTTTTTCTTAAAGCAATATCCAACTTGGAACTAAGATAAAAGATAATATTTTATAACCCGTTTTAATAAAGGTTTATAGGAAAAATGTAGGTAAGGTAACGTAGTAGTATAAAATAGATATGGGTTAAATGTAATATTTAAAAATATCGCAATAACTCGCTGAAGTGTGTGTTTCGATCGCGTCAACAGTATCAATTTTAACATCTAACATAACAAGTGTTATGGCATTGTACACTACCATATACGATTGAAAGCGTTCCCCAAGAAGTATTCCGATAGCTATCGCACACACACCATTGGAGACCAAACTGTGTAATGTTGGTGCACACCGCCAATTTGCGACACTTCCACGGTTATAACAACATCTGATAGCGTCCGAGTTACTATTGCCAACTCAAAACCATATAAACGTTGTCTTTATGCGCACTTTATGGCAATATAGAATTAATTCCATTAAAACACGTTTACAAAATGAAACACACGATCCGTACAAAAGTGCAGAGTGTAGTCGAAGAAGCATGGCGGGCGATCGTGATTTATCGTCGGCCGCTTTTGAATATTAAATAATCTTTAATGGGAGCGCATGATCGGCCCATTAGCCCACGTCGCTCCTTTCACGTTTAATAAAGAGTCATTTATAAGCGAGCGACGCTTTTCCCTTATCTGGACGAAGTATGTTGCCCGACTGAGAGGTGCCGCCCTATCAGTATTAATTCATAATTTTATCCATGTAAGTAGATATGTAGAGTGTTGACGTGAACAACACTACGTACCTACTAGTTTAATGTTGATTGGTTTGGCATCTGTCGAATCAATGATGATTTATTAATATTGACTTCGATCGATCATGACTTTATATTTCATTTGTCACTCATCAAAATGTTTATGACACAAAATAAACTTGTACAAATTGAGAGAAAAATTGCAAGAATGTATCCAATTGTATCTAGATTTATACTCGTCAAATGCTAGTTATTCTATAATAGAGGCTTAGTCATTTGGTTCAATGAGAAGGAAACAGCCGGCCTCTCAAATGTAACAAGAGTAATTTCGATTCCCACAGTGGTTAATTGTCACCTCGTTCAGCCATTACGAAATTAGTCAGTTCCCTTCATTGATACCTGATCGTTTGAAATACCTTTTCTTCTTTTACCTTTTTTCATTTAAGCTTGCTGCATGTCGGTACTAGTAAAAACGTGAATATCAAAATACATACTTATTTTTTCTTGCACATATGTACATGCGTAGAATAAACAGTAAAAAAATACTATAAAAACGTATCTATTATTTGAACCGTTAATGTAATAATTTATCTTACGATGCGGACAGCACTTACTAAAAGTTGAAAAAGCATTGTTCTATTTGTATAGCACCTGTTCCAAATCACTCTAGATTATTTGAACAGTAGTAAAATTAATGAGTTTTTCTTGATTCGCCACAAATTAAAAAACAAATGACAGGCATAACCGAAGCTAATGTATAAATCTTGTATTCAAAGATATCTATTTAGTATTCAGGTCGTTAAGGAGTATGAAATAAATTATTTTAGTATTTGATTGCGATATGTATTTTTAATTATGTAATTTATTTTATAAGTTTTAATGTTGATAGCCTGTTATTAATTAATATAATATCCACTTAGCACTGAAAACTGGTAATGTAACTGTACATTTACATGAACAACATCAAAAGAAAACCGCGAGGAATTTTATAAATAAATATCATACGGAAAAACGAAACCCGTTTATGGTGTCTCATAATGGTTCATAAATGGCAATAATTCTCATAACATGTTCATAAAAAGTATATATTAGCGCTGATATAGTACTCAATGAGCAGTCGGTAATTATGAAGATTAAACAGCGATGTGACCACTGCGGGCATTACTTAAAGCGGTGCGTCCGTTACGACTTCCTAATAATACTGCGATTCTGTGATCCCAGATTGGAGGGAATACCCTAAACATGGGGATCTTAACGTGATGTGGTAAAATTAAGAAACAAGATATTTGGTACAGTCTCTTATGATTGACAAATCAGGCTTATGCTACATGAGGGTTTCGTAAAAACCTTGACTTTAAGGGAGAATTTAAGCAAAATTTGGGGAGAAATAAAATGGTCATCTGGCAACATTGCTGCGACCGTTCACCGTTCATTATCGCAAAATATTCGATCGGCTTCATGAGTTATGCCTCTTAATATCTCTGCTGCGTGGGCTGAGCGGCCGGGATATCGTCACGTATACTCAGCTCACCGGCTTAATTATATCGGCGCAATTAAAGATCAACTAATATATTATAAACGTTCTGTTAGCAGCGGTGTTTTTACAAGAGCACCGGACACCGACTCGCGTAATCTCCCCGCGTTCACACACCGACCACCGTAACACCCTATTATAGCTGCCGATTGATCGACGTGATTCGGAGTATTCTAGAATACCTGCACAAAACTATTATACAATTATATCGTGTGTTGAGAATGAACGACATAGATACAAGTATAATATATCACTATACACAGTGTGTAAAAAAAACAGTATGTCCTTTTCATTCCAAAGATCGTATGATAGCTACTTGAGAGAAACAAAGAAGAAATGCATCAGTTTAAACAAGAAAATCAATAGCATACACCTCCCTGCGAAGCCGCATAGTAGTAGTGGGTTAAATTATCGTCCTCTCATGATAGTCCCATACCAAACCGTGGGAAGATAAAGAAGAGTTTTGCATATGAAGCTATTGCCGCTCTCTTTTCCATCTGCTATTATATATTAATTAGCTATTTTTCAATTTAAGTTCATAAGTGGGTACGTAATCATTATGTAAATATGTTTCTAATATGTTTACATACTTTTATTTACTTATTTAT
This sequence comes from Achroia grisella, assembly GCF_030625045.1. Lineage (NCBI taxonomy): Eukaryota > Metazoa > Arthropoda > Insecta > Lepidoptera > Pyralidae > Achroia > Achroia grisella. The sequence goes on from NW_026713061.1 coordinate 1,048,340, forward strand.
AAACATTACATAACTTCAATAATTATTAAGTTAACCTACTGCTTTAAAATAATGACAATTTAGTTTCTTACCATTTTTAACAACTGATTCTGCCACCTTAACTGGACGGTATAGCTTAAATAAAAAAAATCTTACATTGGAAGTACAAGAAGTTAAACTTTAATATAATATTTCAACTTTTACTTTACTAAACTGTATATTCAAGTCTTAAAAAACAGTATTAACATTTTGCAACAATGGCTTTGAAAATTAATTACTGTCATTTTTCTAGGACACAATTATCGCGCAAAGGAAGCACACAACAAAACAATTCATTAGTTGTAACGGAAAATTTTAAAAACTGTTATCTACCGAAAGTTATTTTAAGTTTCCATGAGTCATTACTTTATTGTTAGCAAAAAGGAATTGTAACACTGAATTTAGTACTGATAATGTTGTTGAAATGTATTTAAATGTTCTTACATATCTGTAAATTGTACTCAGTAGACTGCCAGTATTTAATTTTATTCATTTGGTAATTTCCTAAAGAAATATCTTAATATAGTTAATTTTTAATAAAGTTACTTTTTTCTACATAAATTATTATATAGTATGTGACAAGAACTCTATTTTGTTCATCAATATATACCTATGTGTGAAAATCAGTCGAGATGTCCATTCGATAAAAACCACTGAGTGGAGCAGAAAAGTTTTCTCGGTTGTCTATTGTACGTAGTTGGTCTTGTTACGATTTCTAAAACTGACTCATAACAACTGCCGACAATGTTGTAGGTATAACAATTTTCTATTTCTTTGTACCAGATACATGAAAGAGATGTTTCTAGTATATTATTGTCACTACATATTACATCTCTAATTATACATATAATAATCTGAGAGTATACAGATAGTAAAACAACTGCTGTTGACATCCTACAAAAACTTATAAAATAAAATACCTACCTGTTAAGGAATTTATGTTTGACCAGACATATTTCACCGAAATACAACCTAAATAGATGGACTAAATATTTTCATTATTTACCGTACCCATAAACAAACAAGCTTATGTGTAATATGTATATATAAATTGTATATATAATTTCATTATGGCAAGTCTACTGCTGATGCCGTATAGAATTAATTTAGTTTCAAACTCGGTATGATTCGGAGTACTAAACTATTAGGCCACGTTCTCTTTTATGCTGATTTTATTAATTCATTGTTAGCAAATTGCATTTAATCTCTATTGTAAACATCAAATTACATAAAGTAGATAAGAAAACGCTGTAAAATACCAGCAGTGTGCTAACAGTTATTTGTAAATATCCAATAGTCTGTATCAACTATATGTTCTGTGATATTAGGCAGTCTCATCAATGTGACTGTAATAATCGGTTTGGGTTTGATTTACCCGCGAATCATGAGAAAATTATTCTGTGGATTCGAGTCAGGATGCTTTGAACGCATCCGACGGATAAGAATAATTACTTGCAATGATTGAACCCTTATAATCCAAGTGTATAAAGTCGACAGATGTTAATCGGTGCTCGCTATAATTACGATTCGATTTCTGACGAGAAAAACGTTAACGCGCGCTTATATCGCAAACGCACGGATAGAACCGATTTACTCCAAATAAGATATGCTCAACTGCTTTGTTAAGACATTTATTCTATTATTATTTTAATACAATAAATATCTTAACAAAGCAGTTGAGAGATTTATTTTACAAAAAAGTAAAAAATCCCTAAGTAATATTTATAAGGTACATAATTTAATTATTCATAAAAGTGCAAAGAATATTGCTATTAGGATTTTTTCATTTGTGTAGCCTTATTATTCTTAGCTGAGGTTCGTCTTTTATTGGCTATCATATCTTGCATCAGAACATCCAGTGACACCTTAGAGACTCTCTCTAAGGTGTCCTAGTAATTTGAGTTGATTCCTATTTAGTTGGAATATAATTATCTTTATTAGATATATGTCTTGATTGCTATTAATAGGATGGCTATCCTATTAATACAACGAGTATTAATAGGATAGCCTAACTAAATAGCAATCTAAACGAAACGTAATAAAGCAAAAAGTAAATCAATAGAGAGATGCATCAACTTTATTCAAGTTTTAGTGTACCATTCTTCAGATTGTAAGTAATATTAAAATAGCAAATCATACACTTTAGATTACATTTAGATCTGTCTCATATTATACTGTATTTTTATTTTGTCTTAAAAAGTTAATCTATTCTTCCGGTCTAGTTATGTTATTGTATTAAGAAATATAAATGAAAGAATGATATAAAATATATTACCATTATTAGTAAAAAGAAGCTTGCTAAATGTACCCAAATTAAAAAGTTCAAATACTACTTACTAGAGGAAGTCGCTTATCTCGCTATTTCAACATCAACATACCACGTTTGTCAATAAGCAGTTCAAATAACTTGTTATAATTACAGATACATAATTCTACTTAATTAGTTCTTGAAAATAAAATAACAGCACCCATGTTATGTAAGTTAGGTTACATTAGTTGAATTATGAAAGTAAATGAAGCAAGTAATGTAACTATGTAAGCATCGATATTATTAGTATTAGAATATCTTTATATACCTTGTCATGAATGTAGCGTGTAGATATATAATACAAACCACAGATAACATAATATTACATACAGATACCCCATCCCATACAAGAAAATGGTTCCTTCCTAACTCGGGCTATTCTTCGGGCTATTTTATTTCGCCACCGTAGCCGCTAGATGTCGCTAGATCTGAAGCAGTTCGGATTACTATTGGGTGCTTAGTAACAAAGCATGAAAATAGATGGCAGTCAATTCAGTCTACATGACATCTGTTTTGCAAAGATATGTATATAATAGATATGTAGGTAACTGTATCGTGTACCTCATTTGGGACGATTCAAGATTCAATGTAAATGTGTAGGTATAATATCGTTAGCCGACACTCTGCAGATATGGCTTATGTGCCAATGTATATACCTATTATGTTATGGTTTATTTTACATTCCATGCCTATTTTTTTGATATGTTGTAACGCGTCTGCGCTATACGTATAGCCTGATTTTGATACGTTTATACTCGTACGTATCAAAATCGGGCTATACGATTTTTTATTTCAATCGTTATATGTATGAGACTGATTTTAGCTACAATTAATTTACTGGTATATACCTCATGTATTCTACGATGTACCCCTCTTTTACCTAATGAGAATTCCGCTATATCTTATATATAAATTTTGTATCACAGTGTTAGTTGCCATATTTCTCCCACATTTTGATGAAATATGATATGTATACTTGCCAGGTCTGAGGTAGGGTTGTTATCTATTTTTTATATCCCTAAGTCATAGGGGTGGCCTACCCCGAAAAAATATTTTTTTGTATTATGGACAATTTTTTATTTATTTATAATGTTACATTGAAAATACATACACGCCTATATTTTCACCCGTCTTTCACCAACCCCTATTTTTAATAGCGATATTCTTACAAATATTATAAATGCTAAAAACTCAGTCTGTCTGTTTGTCTCGCTTTCACGCCAAAACTACTAAACTGATTTAATTGAAATTTGGTAGACAGATAATGTAGACCCTGAGAAAGGCTACTTTTTAATGCGAAAAAGTATTGAAAGGGGAAATGAAAGGCTATATGAGGATATCGTAATTTTTAAAGTCAGATCTTGTAAGATTAAGTGAACAGGGTCGGTCTAGGTTTTTCATTATTAGAAATGTGTAACGGGGTAACACGTTATTTAGTGCGATATTGTGTATATTACAATAAAATTTAACGAGAAAATATTATAATGATGTCACTGGGACACTCATTGCCTTACTACTATATCGTCCGTTAGTCGCGAACTTTCTGGAAACACGAGAGGCGCTCGCTATTGGTCGGTCGGCGCGCGTAGATGAGTAGATGAGTTGGACGAGTCTTACGGCGCCGCAGCGTAAGTACTTACTATACATACGTAGTATACATATGGGTGTTACAAATGTTTTTATTACGAGTAATGTTACTCTGTTATCTAAGCAAGTAATGTGTGCTTATTTTGAACTTGATAACATTCTGAATTACTCGTATATCTTTCAATATCTTTAGCGGTATAAACCAGGTTATGTACTACTACTAGTATTGTTAGTGAGGGATAAAGTTGATGAGCAAAAATAAAACAGTATTCGTATTAAAAATATATTCATCTAATATTTTTGGCATTATTTTTAAGTTTCTTCCAAATACAAGGGGTCTGCCATGGGGTGTTATGTACCTACATTAAAAGATACTTTTTGAAATGTATGAAAGTAATGTACATATGTACCTACATTAAAAGATAATTTTTGACATGTATGAAATGTATGTACCAACATTAAAATATAATTTTTGAAATGTATGAGATGTATGAAAGAAATGTATGTACCTACATAAAAAGTTCATTTTTGAAATGTATGAAATGTATGAAAGAAATGTATGTACCTACATTAAAAGATAATTTTTGACATGTATGAAGTGTATGAAAGAAATGTGTGTACCTACATTAAAATATAATTTTTGAAATGTATGCACCGTACAATAACAATACACGTTAAACATCATACCACAGAGTCATACGCAAGTTAAAAACAAACTGCTATGATATTAATGAGAAAGGTAAATCAACTTTATGGTATTCGAGTTAGGGTTGATTTCTCTCTTTTTTTAAATACTATTTTAATCTTACCAGTTGCCAGTATTCGAAGACAGCTACGATTCGTACTCGATATTTTAAATTATTATGTAATCGATTTTTCAGTACAAATGTAAATAACCAACGACACTAATAATGTACTACTATATTCCGTTCTTTGAAACGGAACACTGCTATAATACAAAATAATGAAAATTTACTGTTCACAACGACTCATTAAAAGCATCATCGAGTAATGCGCTGTAATAAAATCCTGTTATCGATTATTAAAAAAAATCGATAATAGATGTATTTATTTTTAATATGACAACACTTCATACATAAGTATTATTGGAAATAGTATTACTTGCTTGTTCGGCTATTTTTAATTTACTTAAAAATTTTTTATATGTTTAATTTACAATAATAATATATTTAGTGCTTATTATTGGAAAATATAAAAAAGACATTTAATTAGGCCGATACAAATGACGACAATGCCATCTATGAACGCATTTTGAAAACATTGAGCCCCGTATTAGCACTGATTAAAGTGTAATTAAGTACTGGAAAATAACAAAATGAGTAAATATATGAAAATTACTTTTCTAAACGCATTATTTCATTTTAACATGTATATATAACTTTTTAAAAATTGATTAAACATTTTTGAAAACACAGTTTTGTTTCTTAAAACGTTTGCAAAACTATGAAGAATTCCATCGATACCAATCACGCCATCTATATGCAACTTTTAGCAATAATAATGGCTACTTCCTCATTGAGTGCCACTGATACAAACTATAGATTTCGGGTATCTGTACTACAGAGTAGTTAGAGTAGTTGTTCTGTACTTATATCTCGATTACGTAGACCAGATTATTTGCTATGTCAACTATTTAATCGCAGATGTCAAAACAACCCATTACCAGCACTAGTTGGCACGATCTCTCTCTCCATAAAAGGAAGATGTCAACCCAATATTACTACGTTGGTCATAAGTGCTTGGTACTTCACATTTATTTTGAATTTTTCTTCCCTTGCTACTAAAAATAGAATTGAATAAATAATAATAATAACCTCTGGACAATTAACATAGCGCCATCTAGTACCACAGTAAGCAGAGCTTGTGATAACACAAGCTCTGCTTACCTACCCATAAGACAACTGACATAAATACACATTTTTTTTTGGAAATATATACATAATATACATAGAAAACAATCAGTATTAACGCTGTGCTAAACCTTTTGACCACCAAGGCCGTAAAATATTGAATAACAATTAGAAATTCTATAAGTATAACTACATGCATAATATCATAAATTAGATATGTATGCAACACAGTTCTCAGATAGTAAAATATCAAAAGAAGAAACTATCACACGGACATAAACTGACGTAGCGGTTTTAATTAGCACTTACTGTGACGTGTCCGCTAGTTAAGCTTTTTTTTTACATTTTTTCCATTGTATGCAAAGCAGCATTCATCCATCACTTCATATTCGCGGCTGGCTGCGGTCTTCGACTGCTCCGTGCCGGTCTACTGTGCGCACTATGCACACGTTAATTGGAAACAGTAAAAAAATACGTTTAATTATCATATGAAAACAAATTAGGTACCTGCCTAAACATATCATGGAAGAGAGCGATCAAGGTGTGACAATACCTTTTGCATTCGATCATTATTCACCTTTTTTTAACAAGTAGATCTTTACTATTAGCATCTACAGAGAGAAAAGTGGTAGTACATGTAGTATAACACTAAAAACCGCAGTGTGTATCTCGAAGCGATTTACGGGAGCCATAGAGTCGCTTTAGTATACCACCGCGACTCGAACATTAATCACCTGAACATAGCAATTACTTATTTAGTCTAAAATATTCCCGAACTAATACCTAATTCTTTAAAAATGATTTCCCGTATCAAACAAGGCTACGTTATCCATTAGTTCCTACCCATGAACCATCTATCAATCTCTTTGGATGACGGTATGAAGATGTATATCATTAAAATATGCCATAGATTATATATAAGTAACTACCATGAGATAGGGAGACACTAACAAAGTTTGACACTGTTCTTTTTTTTACTTTATAGATAGGAAAAATGAGGCAAGGAGTCGTATAAAAATATAATTAAAAGTGAATCTGTCTATTTGCTGGTTACGCTTTTACGGCTTAATCATTGAACCGAATTAATGAACTTTGTAGCCAGGTACCAAAGTTGACATTGTTAGAACATTATTAACAATTAAACAAAGACGATATCTCTATTTTCACTCAATGAATCACCAAACAGGAAATATACACCCCAGCGTCTCGTTTCGCTATCATTCATCTAAACCTGAAACAATATTTCTTGAATTAAAGTTAAAGTTTCTTTTTTTTTATTTTCAAAGACACATTGCCATAATTACCCCATTATTCTTCATTAGAAAGTATTGTATCACAGCATAGTTACAAAACGTAAATACGCTTTTCACTGTAACTATCAAGTTACATTAAGTACATTTAGGTAATTCATTGCTGGGAATCATCCCATGGACAACCATTCAGACAATTAAATTATAGGTCCATCATTTACCTCATTGTTTCAATTTTCTTATGTCACTCTTCATTTTATCTACGAGACCATCGCATACTTTCAAGTTTGTAACATAGGAAATTTACTATTGACCAACATACACATACCACGTATTTGGTAGATTAAATTAGTAGTTAACACAGATAGAATCATTTACATGCATGTAAGTAACGCTACATAACATTTTACGTTATTGGGTCACAGCTACCATGCTAGAGCCAAACAAATCGTTCTATAGTGTATACTTAAAGGTTATTGTGAACAAACTCAGTAAACTAGTCTATATATACATATACATATATAGAGAATTAGGAATCTGTGTGTAATCAATAGGCTAAGATGGTTTTTTTTTTAACGGAGCATGTGAACTGTCGTCTCGTATATTTATAGTATTCGAATTCTCAAAGAGTGAGTTATTTTTAATATATTCCTCAGTAATAAAAATAAGGAATTTCATTTCAGTGAAAATTTCAGTAGCACCTATGTTTTTGAAAAAAGCATATCCTCTTGTTACAGACACATATGTATTCAAATGTCAAAGTCATAAATGCCATACGCGTTGTCGTAAACGCGCGCATGTAAATTCTAATCCTTGTTGCATTCGGAACGGGGCGGCCTAGTAATTATGTGCTTTCATTTGTCTGTTTCTCAGAACAAACGAGCGAGCGCCGCCGTGTAAACCCGCTCCATGTAAAGCAGTTAGCAGTGCTCTAATCTCGCACTGCCATTAATTTAAAGAATACGTCTGCGTAACCGACTTTACCAACATAGTCGAAACACAATTCTCCTTCACATTTTCTTATTTGCATATTAAAATAATTTCGAGTAAACGCAATACGTAAAGTCTCCTACCATTGGCGCTTGGGCGTTTTAACAACGACTTAGATGGAATTTGGCGGTCGCCCTAAAGTAAGCTTTATGTCGATCCCCTTGAAACTTAATATTAAATTAACATTATTTTAATCATACACTTGTTCGTTATATATTCCGTTGAGAACGATGACAGATAAAGGCGGGTTGTGCGCCCAAATAGATAAACTAGTGTGGAAATTAATGTCTACATTTACTGGTGCATGAAGTTTGTAGTTAATTATAGGTTTATAGCTATTCACTTTTTAAATATGTATTAGTTCACAAAGAGCGACCATTATCATTTAAAAGGAAGTGTATAAATTATTACTTAGTTTCAGCTTATCATGAAACATTACATATATTTATCAAATTGAATATATGGATATGCTTGTTCTGGAGCATGAAATTGTGGCATTAAATTAACAAAGTGTATTTAATGCTACAATTTCATAGTCTCTAATTAGTCATTTTTCACATTACACTGATAATTTAGTATAATAATTGTAATAAACTAAGAGATATGGAATAAATTTAAATGTAAGATGATTAATATAATATTAAAGAATATCTGAAATACTTATGAATAAATAAATAAATTACTTATTACACCATAATGTAGCACTAGCGAATTACAAAAAGTTGAATACATTGTTATAATTTTTTACTCTAGTTTATGTTAACTCCTTCTTTTTACCAAATTGTCTCATTTTGAAGTCAGTACACACAACACTTAATAAACTAATTCACGAAGTACTTAGTAAATTCCTTGAAATGATCCACTTTACATAGGATTTTTTGTATTTTTGAAAATGGTATTTAAAATAATCTAACAGTTCATCTAATACATCATCTAAACTTATATTATATGACCAATAGTGAATACCACAGAATATACTGATCTACCACATACATTGATCATACGTTACCAGACGTTGAATATAGTATGAAAAAAAAATCGCCCTAGTCATAATCATATGGCTGTAAACAAGCATAATTAGCTACTCCTAATAATAAAAGACCAGATCAAGGAATACACACTTAGTGGTATTTCATTCATAAGATATTACAATGACAATGATATATATAATAAACAAATTGTTATGATATTATTGTATAGATATAAATTTACTGTTGTTATTAATATTATTAATTTTAATTTTTAAATCTGACAATTATGTAAGAAATCCTAATCAAAATCAACTGTATGCATGGTCTACATGTGGCATATATGGCCTGCATATCACATGTAGACCATGCATACAGTAACAAAATATATTTCTTATTCTGTGATTAAACAGCAATACACACACATGTGGATTATTGTAGTTTAATGTGAATCTCTTTTGCAAAAAGGTTCGTTTACATATAGCATATTCCATCTATTAGGCACGTATAGGAATATAACTCTAATCCTAATTAATTTTATAACAAACCATCAGCAATTATTCATATAAATAGAAAGATACGCTCGCACGCCGGTCGCGTCAGTTTATGAACAAATTAACACGTCCAGGCGTGACTTAACCACATTCACTCCTCTGATACGCGATCTAAAAACAACAATGTTATGAATTACAAATTTTATTACTCCTGTTTTATAAGGCAATTATGCGTTATAATTTTATGACACTTTAACTTAACAACTTTACACATTAGCCGGTGCTAAGTTAACTAATTCAATTTATGCGTATTTGTGATAATCTCGTTTATTAAAATGAACTTGTGTACATAGTTAGTTGGCGATGAAGTGATAGGTGTAAGCTTATTAACGACTCAATTAGTTGCCTACTGCTCATCATTATTAATGGCGCTAGTTATATTTACTGCTATAACACGTAACTTCTATGAAAAAAACTAAGTAGGTATTCATAATTACATTTTAATTGTCGTCAGGTTTGTTTTATTTTCTTGTGTTAATTAGCATTTTTCGATAATATCACTTCATTTTATATCTCTGAAACTCAAACGAATTCTCTGAAAAAAAAACGCAGAAAATCTGATCGAGTTCCATAAATTATAAATTTAGCACAAATGAAACAATTTGTCACAAAATTAATAGTTTCGTTAGTTTAATGCTTTATTGTATAACCCAGATTTTTAGCTGATAGCATGGAAATTTATGGAGTTTTAATACTGATGGCATCTTAGGAAGCCTTGCAAGATGTTATTATCATTTAATAATACCTTCTTGTGTATGTATTATAACTTATATCATAGAATTTCAATGTTCCTAAAAAGGTAATATCGCATACAAATATCTACGGAATTCTATATATGGAAGAAAAAATCAAATATGAGACAACAAACTCCACATCCTCAGGTTTGCTGAATTAATATCTGATTGAAACTGTCGCTGTGGGTATTTCCAAATAAACAGAGAGACATAAAATAAAAAAATTGTTTCACCTTTTATATACTATTATTCCCTAGCGCTGTTTATAGAACTTATTAATATTATATTATATATAATATTATATTATATATTTAAACTTATTTTTTTAAGAAAGTCAAAAGTAATAATAAAATTCCTTTCGTGTAATACCGACATTCGAGATCCCAGGATTCGCACCCTTGTCTGCTATTTCTATACTGAAATTTGTCAAATGTATTCGAGTATAATGCGCGAGACTTGTCATGTGAGCGATAAGCAAATGACAGAAAATGTTATGTAAATTCTAAACGGCTATAATACTGAACAAACACCTTTATAATGCGAAACGTGAGGGATAATGGCGGGATCGTGAGTTATACTTGCAGATAAGACAACGCCTTTGTCTAAATAACGAATTATGTTTTTATGGTAATAAAAGATGCTATACTGAAAACAATATTTTCTTCTTTGTCTTCAATGAAAAGTACATTATTTAATAATGATTCTACAAGCGTAGCGTCCTTAAGCTATGGATAACTTCGGATATTAGAATAACAAACACCTATTATGGAACCTAGATTTGGATAGCGTAATGTTTTAGTTAATTAGTCATTAGAATAAGGGGAAATTAGGTGGAAGAGTGTAAAATTTGGGGTCTATCTAGTATTTATGTCGTTTTTGGTCGGAAGCTTTTTCTTTTTTGATATACATATACTGGCATCCTACACATGCTGGCACCAAAGAGGAAAATTACATATGAAGATATACATTTGCAACACAGGTTAAAAATTTCTTATGACAAATTTCCCCACGAGTGCCAAACAACAAGGTTAATGGGTGATAATGGAATAGTGGCATTTGCCAATGCTAACGCCACATGCTGACGGGGCATCAGTGGAGGATGATAAGATGAGACCACCACGGTGATTAACTACAAGGATTTTCATAGGGTTTGGCATTTATCATGTAGGTATTTACAATACATTATTAGCAATGTCACCAGTCCTTATTACAATAAATCCCCTCTCCTCATAGAGACTATCTTCATTGTTGAACTACACTGATACTCAACAATAATTTATAATTAACGCACAGTAGGCAAATGAATATTTGTATATAGTAGACATATAAACATGCATACTTTCATAGTGTAATTATAATAAATAAAAATGTCGTTATATATGTAAATCATAACTTATATATTTAGTTTCCTTTCAGCCTAATATTAGTACTAAGTATAGAACATATAAAGGATAATACTACCAATCATTAATGAAGAGTAATTACTTAAAAGATCTTAGATCTATCATCGTTGAATGAGTATAATTGATATAAGGAAAACGGTGCAAATAACTTTTACTTCCGGTTCGTATCTACTTTAGCGAGTAGGTACCTATTCCTTCATTTTATTTGAATCATTGATCCATGTACAACAGCAATCGAGTAAAAAATGTAACTACATAATAAGTATGTTAACAAAATCTTTGTAAATAATACAATCAAATTCATGAACCGAATAATTGATTTTGTCTTAATTTCACTGATAGACGTGAGATTGTATAGAGATGCAACAATGAACAACAATGAGGAAAACTAGACTACATTTAACTAAATTTTGGATTATTATATATTATTATTTTTCTATAATATTTAATATGTATTTTTTTATGTAAATGTCTACACCTTTTAGATATACATCACAGACAGGACACCGTTATTTTACTCCCACGGTATCACAATGATGTGCCTTTCCTAAGGATTAAAGTGTCATACCTTCGTACCTTTTCATTTCAACTTCAGGTCTCACAATACAAAATGTTATGTCGTAATAAACATATGTTATTAGTCAATATTAATATTAATTATAATTAATAATAATGTTTAATTAATTAATAGTACAACGTTTGAACACGGCATTTTCAAAGAAAAGTTATGTAAAAACACCGAAATACGCCAAATAGTAATACATTTTACAAACACCATCATGAAGCGTAATTGCGTGAATAATTACACAAAATAAGTTCTTAGCAGACTGAAATAGGTGAATACTTAGCTGTATATATTTATATTCTGTTGTTAATTAGCTACAAAAGGTCACAGTGAAATCTGATAAAGACTATTTTATAAGCATTTGCTCTACGTATACGACCCAGGCAATTCCATCAATCTGTCCAAATGTGAGCTACGCAGGACACGTTTCCATTATACCATACGACAGGTGAAAAAAAGGAAATGTGGAATGAATAAAATAAAAATATGAACTTAATATGTGTGGTTTACTTGTATAAAATTTTCAGAATTAGTAGAATTAGCTTTCCGTACCTATTTATAAGAAATAATAGAGTTTGATTATGCAATGCCATTATAATAACTTCTTATTTTACTAAGAATTAAATTTAATGGTATATAATTATATAATCACACAAATAAAAGTTATGTAACTACAAAGATAGTTATGTATATTTTGATAGTTGCAGTTGCAGTTGAACTATGCTTCTATTTGGAACTATCTAATGTTTCAACTCGAATCCATTTAAAGATTTTTTTAGATAATTCATTTTAAATTTCATACATCCTCTTATATAAGATTTAGACAATATATCTAATGTGCAATTAAAAGAAAATTAAATCATATTTATTGGTTTCGACTACATTTGAATTTTGCATTTTTGAGTATAACGCAATTTAACTTACCATCGGATTTCTATCGCGACATAGTCGATTCATGTTGACTAGATTCGAATTGTTGAGGTGTATAATGTTATATAGTACTCAAACTATAAGACAGAATGTTCCTGAATTTACATTCTAAAATTTTGAAAGATGCTTAATATTGTAACCTATTTGTACTTAGAGTACTCATGAAACATTTGGGCACTGCAATGTTATGGTCGGTCCATTAAAATGTGTAAGTCGAATTAATGAACCAAATAAACAAAACATTTAATGATATAGTGTTCCGGACGAGCTGCTAAAGTTATGTTAACCCTCTCTGACCCGATTATAAAGTGGAAATCTAATTATAAAATAATACTAAACTTAAATAAACTTGTCGGACGACCCTCTCGACGGCCCAAACTTGGCAAGTGGAAAAGGGCCCGAGACGTAAAGTAAGCTTTATCTACGAGTATATTTTGCTTTGGACTCTTTATGAGTTCGAAACGAGATCCGTCACGCGACGTTAACTCGGTATAGAAGTGATAAAGTGCTCGCTAATCTGTCCTATTCTGGCCACACTTACTACACTTTATTAATCACAATGCTTACAAATTACACTATACTTCCTGCGGCGTGACACCTCGATATAGCGTATGTTAATTTTATTGTTACCTCTATTGGACGATTTGGGCACCGTGACAACTTTTGTGGGGGTTGAGTGTGCTTGACTGATATAAATTTAAGTCGCCCTTTTGTTTTATTCTGTTTAAAATATTATAGCGTGAGACCAGAATTGTGTTGTTATTGTATCTTTATTCCATTATTTTTTTAAGGTATTCTTATACATCTATAAAATAATATATGAATTTTTAAACACCGCACTAAAATTTATTTTGTCTATATTACTAACTTGTTCATCTGTGTGTATAATAGTATGTATATTATGTAGAGCAATTTGAGATTAAAAAAATAAATTGAATTATAAATATAAAAAAAGTAATATCATTTATACAAGCTAACTCTTTATGCAAATATTCAAACAGATATGGATACATGAGCAGGCAAATGAAAAAAATCCAAGTCTGCAGGTATTATTTGTAACATTACGGTTATACAAAATTCTAATAGCATTTCAAAATAAGGACACCTTGAATCGACCTTACAAATGACAAGAATCATGTTTTATGCTTATTATTCTTATCAAAACACGTTTCTTTCCAGTATTTATGTACAATTTTATGCTTTAATCGCAAAATTTACACTTTGAGCGTGGGGTTCTCGACATGACGCCTTATGCAAAACAGGTGCTACCTGATACGTGAGTTTCAAATATGTTGCAAAAAGTTATAAGTATTTACGAAATTGTCATGGAACTTTGACCCGACATACATATTCATGATAGGTGTAATAAAGATGAAACTATTTTAACAAATATGAATAAGAACTAATTCAAAGAACTAAACATAATACTACTAATGTAAATCTATTTATAACGTCATCTTATAAGTTACAATTTTGAAAATTGAAAATTCTATTGACCACTTATGACCATTTGTGACCACTTATCCAACATTAATCGCGTATCGCCATCATAAAATTCTCATAACAGGGTGGTTTACGAAAATGTTAAAAATAAAAACGAAATAAAAACTAAGTTAACCATGTACGTAGGTAGTACCAACACTTATTAGTATTTGGAGATAAAATGAAGTTGGCCCGCTTTGGGCAATTTATTGGGGTAAGTTATGGGCGGCGCGCGGGCCGGGGCGGCTAATTTATTCGCCGTGCACATAAATTACTTGATTATGAATTCAAGTTAACTCCAATGAAATGTTTGTCTGTTGTTGTAGGCAGCGCTTTTAGGTAACAAACAAGGATAAATAATTTCCTTAACTTCCTGCCGAAATAAATATTTTTTGCGTAGCAATCACTAAAGATAAATTCACAAATCACGGTCGAAAATAACATTGAAGGAAATTAAAAGTGATGTTATCAGCTAAAGTTTAGATGAGCCTCCCATTAATGCCTAAAGGGGAATATTAATGGGCAACATAGGAGTCGAGTGAGGAGTGAAAGTAGTAGCAGTCTCATAAAAAGCAATAGTAGGGATTATGTAGAACACCAATGGTAATGTTGGGTTGTTTTCCAGGCGGCAGTAACGCGCCGCAAGTCGCTGCAGCGCGGAATAATCGCGGATGCCCATAAAAGATGTAATTTCAGATAAGCTGAAACAGACGAGCCCCGCCCTCTGCCTCCCGGCCTCCCACTGACCCCCTCACCCTCGCTGCCTACTTTCTAATGACTAATTATTATGCTGTGCGTTTGCGAGCTTTAACGTCAGCAGTAGAGCCTACCTGCTTATGCCTCCCGCTCGACTTTGTGGCAGGTCATCAATCTATAGGGGCATATCTTGATTGATTAGGCGTGTAACAAATTCAATTAAGCATTTAAATAAATGAATATCATTACTATCATAATAATGTACAAGTAAGTAATAATAACTTACGAACAATTAAGACTGTCATAAAATTATTTATGTAAAAATTTGATAGACTATTTTCAAATTATACTGTATATTTTTTATGTTCTTCATTAATATAGCAAATATTTAAGATTCTAAAACAACCAGATGTATCACACACATTATGAGTTGGTACGGCAACGAAAATACGTGTTACATATTTGTTATTATTGTTCTGTTTGGCTACATTTATACATTTTTACTATTTTGTGCCATAGTAGTATAAATGGTATATCTGTGTATACCTTATCACATATAAAAGAACTTGACAAGAAGCTAAAATATAGCAATGCTACTAAAAAGTACATAGACATACAACAGTACAATTTTAAAATTAATGTTTAAATTCAATTAAAGTAGAAAACACAAGAGATTCTGTCTGTATTTCCTAGTAAGATCTTATGACAAGTATGAAGTACAAATTTATAAACAAATTCCACAGTTATACTAGCAAAAGACACAGTTGCAACGAAGGCGCCAGTGAGCGCGATGCGCTGATAGAGGGCGCCGTCTACGACGTGTCGATGCATGATACTGCATTACCATACGCTCGCACCGCGCCTATCTGCGCCAGCACTACTAATGTAATTATTAGTGCTCCTTGCCACTACGTTAACGTTAATGAATCTGATATTTGCATCATTTAGACAATGTATCTATTAGTTTCTATATAAAGCAGTTTGAAAGTAAACGAAAGCCTTTTTTATCTATTATGTTGGCCGCTGCTAGTCTCTTCAGATGAATATTGGGGCAGGATCAGAAAGTTACGGGAAGGATATATTCGACTGTATTCATAAGGAAAAACCTCAGTTTTACACGTCGAGAAACAGTTTTATCCGTATTCGTGGGTTTTCCCAACGACAACTTCAAAAAAAGTCTACTTCAGGCAAGAAGCATGTATAAACAGAAAATCGTCTATATCAGACAAGAAGCATGTATAAAAAAACTTTCTAGTATTTGACGATTAGTTTTGTAACTATAATTATATATCATACATTAATTATTTAGATACATTATATAATATTTACAAAAAATGTAACAAAATAATGAATATTTGTATATATACCTTACATATATATACATTATTTTATTGTATCATAGATGATACATAAAATCATAGCACAATATTTTGCTTATTGAGTATTGACTGTATTTAAAAGAAGAAGATAAATGATGGATTACCAATTGGGCAACTCATTTTAACAATATTTTACCGGGCATAACACATTTAAATAAAAATAATAGAATGAAATAAGAGAAACGTAAAATAAAACTAACTATCAAATAATGTAGATAAACAGAAATATAAAATATAGAAGCAGTTTACAACACATTCATTCACTTATACACACTACACATACATTTTACATAAAAAGCGAGTATAAATTGTTTAGCATGTAGCTAATATATTTATATGCGAACAAAGTAACACACACTACTATATTAAATGTAATTAGTTGGTATGCACCTATAAGGTACCATTACCAAGCTTTCCTCTCAATAATTCATCCAAATTATACAAATAGCGTTTGCCTAAGTGCAGCAACATATTGGCATGTGTTCGTGACTAGTTTACGAGTTCTACGACATTGCATATTAATTGGTGTCACTATCTGGTTGTGCATCGCTGGCGACCTAGCCTCCATGCTTTACGTGCGACACACGATCTCTATCTTCCATCTACGTGTCATATACTTGTCATTGTAGTAATAAATGTTTATAGATTCTAATTATTGCATTTACAATGTAATGAAGAAATATCTAGTATAAAGAAGAAGCGTAGAGACTTAATGACAGTCAGAGAATGATCTCTTTTCCTATTCCAATGTTTATCCATACTAATATTATAAATTCGAAAGTATCTCTGTCTGTTTGTTATCTTTACAATGATAAACAGCTAAGCGAATCTTATTGAATGAAATGATATGACTATGGATATATATATATATATATAGATAGATTTCATCACGAGGACCACCTTTTATACCAAAGAAGCATACGAAGTTGCGGCTAACAATTAGTATTTAGGGAAATCAATTAAAGTGACGTAGGACGTTGTTTTTGTAACAGTGATTATTGAAGTAATAAAATTTAAATAAATTGATAAAACAGTTTCTCAATACTTCTTCCTATAAACTATCTTCTAAAATGAGCATCCGGATATGTCAGTATACGAATACGTAGACAAACTTTAGTTAAAGTATACAGTTCTACTACACAATTTTTCGATACAATCGCCTCACGATCATCTGTATTTCTATCTAAAGATTTCCTACTAACAATGTTTTGTAGATATTGCATAATATCAGGGTTATAAAATTAGATGTATCAACAGCTTATATATTCTGTAACCTTATTTTTTTTTCAAAACGTTTTATGAGTTGTTTATACGTATATTATAAAGTATGAAAATTGTTGTAAAGTAATGTATGTGACTAGAAAAACTGGTAGAAAATGCTTTATAAAAGAATTACACAAAACTATGCCACCAATGTCGCTTCGGTACTCAAAGTAAATAAAAAAATATCAATATCTATAAGTTTTATTTATGTTAGTTTTTTTTTGTAATGGCAGTGGCTATCAAAAAACTTCAGTCTTTTCGACTATAATAATTAATCAAAATATTCACACAGTTAGGTATCTGAACAATGCACTCACCAAATCCATAGCTTTGTCCGGCGATAGAGCGAGCGCATTCTAATATGCAAATGTATTTAAATGGCAAGCCCTCTTCATTACGCCCCGTATCGATCTTAGATATACCTACAATCTGTTACAACGATAGCTTACCGAGTCTAACGAATCATTTACTAATCCCCAATTCGACGGATTTTGATTTTAAGCCAAGGTGTTCAGTTAATCGGTTGTTTGTTTCACTCGTAGTATACTCCTATAAATCCATTTATCTTCTCTGATATATAAAAATGAAATGATATTTGATAGTCTCGATAAAACGCGAGAAAAAAAATGTTTTGGCTAATTTTGATTTTGAAATATTTTTAGAACTCCCGGAAATGTTTAAGTGGTGAGAAAATATGAAAAACTTGCATAGAAAGTAGTAAAATAAACAATTTTATTTTCCCATACACGCTGTTCGTACCTGTCAAACAATCCGTTCAGAAATGTATTGCGTAACTAAATTTCAGAAAACCTTTCACATTTAATTCAGAGGCGGAACAGAGTTCACGGGGTCAGCTAAGATATATTTATAATACTTAGTTGAAAATGTTCTAGAATTATTAGACAAAATCGAATAATAAAAGGTGATAGTGATCCTAATTCACTTATTTATTTTCTGTTTATATAAAGCCATGTCAACGTCAATTCAGTATAGAAATAGAAAGAGATCTAGAAAGATTGGTTCTTCTATTTTCAATCGATAGGGTTTACTTTAGTATCTGGGTCATACTATTTTAGTTGTTATTGAGAATTTTTTAACGTGAAAAGGGAAACAAAATATACAGTATGTTAAGTAACATTTTCTATGGAAATCTTAGGCATTAAATTAAAATAATAATTAATTATATGCCAACCACACGGTTACATAATCAATTCAGTATCAGATATTAAAAACATTGTTCACATACTGGCCCACGTGCCTTGGTAATAGTGAATACTTGGTTATATTTTACCATTACATTCCCATTATAAATTCTATGTTGATAGTCATTTCCAAAAAAATCTTTTAAGTAATAAGGACCGCTATCAATTGAAAAACCCTTGGAGGCACCTACTTATTGACTTATGATCCTCTAATTTCACGCCCTAATCTCACACTACATGCAGACACACAAAAGACATTTTCAATGTCTACCTCAGTTTTGATTACCGGAATTTTTTTTAACTTGCTTACTTGTACTTGCAGATAAATCGGTAGTCAATAGAATAGTCGACGAATTGCGTTACGTCAAGTGACGTGCCTATCTCTATCTGCTGCCGTTCGCAGCCGATATCGGAATTACAAACACCGGCAAGACAGAATATAACCACGGTCTAATTATATCTAATATCTAAACTTTTATGTAAAAATATTTTAACAATTCCCAATTATAACGAATTCAATTTTACAGTTTTGCGGTTATGTACAGACCATGAAACATTTACAATTACGAATTGTTCAACTTAGTTCTCATCTACAACTCTTAAATGCTTCATAGCAAATCGCCATTTCATAGCAAATAGCAATAAAAATATTTTACTTCCCCACTAAAATAAACAAATACTGTCTGTTAGGCTGTTAGGTCACGTCTACACTACAAACCCGATTTAAGCGAAATGTGGTACAGAGATAATCTAGAACCTGAGAAAGGACATACTCTTTTTAACGCAAAAAAAAGGTTATAAGGGGTTAAAATGTGTAATAATAATGATTGAGCCTAAATTATTGAAAAAAAGCTGCCCAAAGTCACTAACACACGCGAGCGAAGTCGTGGGCACAGCTAGTACTACATATATCCATTACGGCTGAGAATAGTAACTACGTTAAGCCCCATAACTCATGGACACGTACATAACTGCACGCAGTGAACTATACGGTGTATTTCAGGCAATGGTTACCACTTACTATATAGATAGCAATAAGTCTGTATGTCCTTTCCAGTTATAGTTTACAGAATAATTTCTCTATTTGTTAGGTGAAGCATCTAGGAAAGTGATTTAATTTTTTGTATCCATCCATGACAAATTCTTCTCAAATAATATGCGTAAGACATCGATAATGTTAAAAAATATAGACGGCTTTTTATGTACTGTTATCTGCTTACTTATTACAATATTGTTATATCTTATACTAGCTGTTTGTCGCAAATTTGTTTGTTCATCTTTGAAACAATCGAAACTTATATTATTTTTTTTAACTAAGATTTGTTCCAGCCGTTTGGTTGTGAAAAGATAACAAAGAGACACATAAACACTTGGCTGTACAATATTCATATGGACGTGTTTTACAAAGGGAAAGAAAATGTCGTTACCGATCGTTAGTATTCTAACGAACCTGGTATCCAATCAGATTAATCTTAAATATTTATTGCACATAGTCCATGGTAGCCGGAGTTGTGCTAAATTAGTATGACGATGGCTTCACTGATGGTGGGGAAAATGGTGGGCATTTGCATCGTCCACAGACGTGGGTGGGCTGCCAGCGGTTGATTAAGTCTTGATGAATATTAATACCGTCCTGATCTAGTCTATAGTAATTATATTATACGCATATCAATTATTCAAACAAGCAAGCATACCGTTTCCGCGTTGTGAGATTAGTTAAATTTGATAATTCTGTTATTTTGAGTTGTAGGATGACAGTTCTTGTAATATAGTGTTAGCTACTTATTTAGACTACAATTTTATACTTTAATATCATTATTATCACAACTATCTACTCCCAGGATAAAATAATTTTCCCTACCTAGTGGTTAATAACCACGCTGTAAAATAAGAGTTTTGTCAAGATTTGCATTTCACGATTTATTTCATTTAGATATTTCTAACAACTTCCTTACGTCAAATTGTAATAATGTATAGATGGAGAATATGATATTATGTGATTTATATTAGGTATTATACGGCATTGGACGGCGTCAGTTGTCTAGCGGTTTAGCACAACAATTTACTTCCGACTGTCATGGGTTCGAGGTCCTCGCGCGGCACAAACATTTCTATTCATGACCACGATTTTTTGTATCGATCAGGGTGTTTTCTATGTATATTATGTATGAAGTATCAGTTGTCTATTACCCATAACACAAACTCTGCTTAGCTTGGATCTTGATTGTGCGCTTACATACTTATAATTATTTTATTTAAAGGACCTAATAAAATAAAAATTACCTTAGAATGACTATAATGAAAATAGTATTTTTTTCTTGACAAGAAATAATGCTACTGTGGTTGAGAAAAATAGATATTTTACTCTAATTAATTAACTTTTCCAGAATAATATTAAACCAATAGGAAGTAATCGCAATCTATCTTAGGCATTCTATTCATATTTTATCCATATTGATAAAATCACAACGCATTAACAATAATATTCCAGAACGAAAAACAGGTCAGAAAAAGGTTAAAGATTTACCTGTGGTAAAAATAGTAGCTACAGTTATTATAAATGAGATAGAGCGACAACTGTTCATTTTAGTACTATTCAAATTAGTAAATCGTTTATATAATTTACGATTAAATACATATTATATTATTATAAAGACAGGAACGAAACAGCCTTCGCGTAAAATTACTTATAAAGACAATACTGCAAATGAACTTTTTGTCAATAATTACTGAATGAACATTTTTAATAAGGCATTTATAAAATATTATAAGTAGAGAAACAGCACTTCCCTTTCCGTATCGGGAATCGATTAGTTACCAGCTAATCCGTAACCTACAGCGGAGCTAAAACGAACAAGAAAAACTGCTCCACCTGTCGAATCTGATAAAAGTGTTTTATTTAAATTTCTTTGGTTGGCGACTCAAAAACGAGCATAAAGTTGTATTTGTGTCTTATTAAAAGAAATTTATTGTTTGAATATGGTTGCTTGATTGACCTCGGTCACTGAAGGGATAACAGGCTCGCATTCATGCTAAAAATGAGTTCCCAATATTGTTGTCCCGATCCTTTATCTTACATGGACTTTATTATAATGAATACCCCGAACATCTTCATTTTTAACTTGTTTGGCATTTTTGTTTAACTTTAAACTAATTATTTAATAAAATATGTGTGACTTAACACGGTGTATACTACAACTTTTTCAAGAGTATAAATAAATCCAGATAATGTTATAAAAAATAATTCACATTATAATATGCAAATTATCAATAATAATCGTATATTGTGTATTTTAGTTAGCTTATGATCATAAAATTTAAATAGGTGCCTTATAAATGACGATACGAACACAAGCCTATATTCTTTTTTATTTTATGATCTCGTACGCTGTTGCGCAAGGTGCGTTTACGCACGTGCCCTCCGCCCGCGGCTCACTACAATATCTGTTCCAATTTCAAATTCGTGTCATACATCTTTATGTTTAGATACAAAGAAACAAAATTATGTAAACTAAACTCTACAGCCCTCGCTTAAGGATGATTTGAATAATAATTATAAAGGAAATGGATATTCAAAATAATATCACCTCGGGGTTAACGATTACCGGGGCGCGCATGCGCCACAGATGGCTGGATAAACCGACGTTTGTTTCCGCAGTGATATCTGAATTAATGGCGATACGAAATGCTCGAAAGGTGCTCATTACCATGATTTATGCAAGATATATTTCTTATGCCGTCCCTATTGTACTAAATTAACGTTTCAAATTAAGCAAGGCTTCAAAACGATAGCTATTTGATGTTTGATGTTAGTTACATCTATGATTCTAGAAACTTCTGTTTAGTAATGTTGACAATGGATCAGCAGGGACTAGAGTTGACTTTAAGGCGCAAGGATACGTTATAGTGTTGCGGAGGTATCCTACGATGCGGACCAACGCCGACGTCGTCCATCTCGCGGCTCGCTCGCTCACTGAGTACATTCCCGTGTAAGTTTTTACACCTATTATTTTATGTGTCGGCAAGTAAAGTTCGGTACGTGAGTTATAAACTCGCTCGCGCCTCTCTCGCCCCTACTTTATAGGTATTAACGACTTGTCCGAGAGTTTTCTTATAAATAAATTTGAAGGGTAACAAGGCTCGCTTTTGTCGGATTAGTAGAGTGGATCTTGTTTCACTTTGTTGCGTAGCCTCTATCTTATTGTAGACAGGAAATTCATGAGCAATATGCCTTTTCGCATGTATTCCTATTTGCTTATTTTAACTTCATGCTAGCTTTTGTTATTTATTTTTACCAAAATTTTATATGATATTGATTTAAAAATGTGTAATTTGAAGTAGTAAATAAATAGTTAAAAACTAAGCAATTGTTGTAAGTAATCTACTTATGGTGCGTTCTTAAATTATAGATACTGTTACTTATCTCATAAAGAATCTACTTAGCTATAAAGCTATCCTAGGTTGAGACTCTCAAATCAGAGAATCACGTGACATTAGCCCATAACGCGTAGAGCGGACTATAAAAGCGAGACATATGGAAGTTAAAAGCACTACCTGTAAAATATCAGAGCAATAAAGTAAATGCAGTAGTAGCCGCGACTACGTGCTCCCCGTTGTTACTAGCTGTCCGGAGTCCGGAGCACATGACGGGCCCTTTACAAAAAATAACGAACTAATAAAATAGCCAAAATAACCCTAACAACTTCATATAGAGCCTCCTTTGACCTCTGTAAAGATAAGGAAACACAGATACGTATGTAATAATGTTAATTTCTACATACGTATGTGTGTTTTCTTGCAATATGTTTCAAGTATGTCAATACTTATATATTATACCCATATTAGAATAATTTGTTTTAACCTAGTTTTTATTGAAAGTGACATAATTTCAGGAGCGAATTAATTTTATTTTCAATATTGTTCATTGTTGAGATAAATCACTAAAAACTTTTCAATTTGTAAGTTTGTTTGTATATTTATTGCAGTATCAACATATGTAATCTATTCTAGTTCATTCCACACAAGCTTGTGCCGACATTATAATGAATATTGTTTCATTTTGTATGTAGATGTATAAAATACATTACATCACGTTGAGGTGAGTGTCTACATATTAATTTATACAAAATTGACATTACGCTGTATGTTTCTATTCTTGGAACGTATATTGTTAGCTACGTAAAACTCAATTTATGAGTGCACTCTCAAAGTTTCAAATATCCTTAATGGAGTAAGAGTCAGCCGTTTTACATCTTCCCCCACAAACTGCATTATAATGTCTGTGCCTAAAATAACCGCGCATAAATATAAAACAATGTGAAACCACTTAAAGCGAATAAAATACACGTCGACTTCAACTCAGTAAAATGAATTTATTAATAACAGAGACAATGAACGTCTGAAACAAACGTTTCACTTTTTGTATTTTTAATTGTCCTCGGAACGACAGCGACAACGCATTAGAAGTTCGAAAATAAACTCCGGATCATATTCGACAGTCGACAGGCGCTGCATGAGTTACTCACATATAGCGCTTCGACGGTGATACTCGGACCTGACTTATTATACATATACCCGGACTATAATATGTTTAGTCTCTGCCCAGACAGTCGACCCATCCTGGTAACATGTATCCAATGCCTCAGCCTCAAACAGTAGTTTCACATCAGTGTTAGCTAATTCATTTTATAAATTAATTATGGTTATTTCTATAATCCCTGGTTTTCGTTGAAGAAATAAGTAATTGTAGAATTGTAATTTCACTATATGTCGAGTATAGTATGCAGCGCAATTCTTAGATGATATCTCGGACGTAATTAAAAATCTTGTCGTGACATTCAGAGGGCCGTCCCGCCTCCGCACACCACCAGCTCCTGCAATATTGTTGGCGATTGAATCGCAATTAAATGTACCGAATTAAACTACACTTTATTAAGAGGAACCGATAGCTCAAAATGGATGGAATATCGGTCGACAGAATCGAACGTGCTCCCGTCGAAATGCCAACCATTTTATTTATTCGCCTTAATTATGTATCTTGTCTTAATTTACGATTGGATCATATGATAATCTGTAACGTAATTTATTATAGATGCCTAGGTATTCGAACCGACTCCATAACGAGATTTAGGATTACACGAGATGATGTCGCATTCAATTCAATGTGTAGAGATTAAAGTATGTTATCGTTGTTCATTCGCATTTTGCAATTAAAGGAACGCGAATGGCGAGTGGCAAGTCGAATGGTGAGGAACGAGCGGCGAACATACGATGCGCGCGGCTCGATAGCGTCATCGCATTTAATTTTGTTATGTGTCGATAGCATGACGGCGGCCGTCTCGATACGACCACTGTACGCAGATAGCCCTTAATGAAAGTAATGGAGGTATATTAAAGATACATCGACGACTTTTCCCGTGAATAAATATAGGGTACTTAATAGACGCGCAGCGGGTGCAGGACGTGCGAGAGAGAACAAAGAAAGCCACATTTGCTAATTGCGGTTTTGCTCGTGTCGTGCGCTCGGAGGTTGGGTCGTGAGTTCCAGAGATATGATGATAAGGCATTCATAAATAATTAGAGTGAAATATTCTCATTTGTAAAGCGACAGCCGTGATATTTGGTAGTCGAACTCTTTCTCAGAATTACCATCTCAGGATCTAGATTAGTGATATGTCTGGTCTGAATATATATGTGTAGTGAAATAGCGATAAGGTTCATTACATACCTTATATAGATTAATGAAGTTGCAATGAATGGAGTATGTAATTACGTCTTTCATTTATGCCTTCTATAATATACGAAGTACTTATGTAGAAAGGTATTTTCCTTGTTTTAATTTTTCCACTCTGAACCAATATATTAATAATTAATATACTATTTTAATATTGATATCAGTAATAAATACAAATAAAGTTAATTTAAAACAACAGTCTATTGACTAGTACTAGTAAGGTTATTTAGTTATTACTTACTTATTGTAAGTAATACTAATAAATAACCTTACAATCATTTAAAGTGTTGGATACCTACTAACTTTGTTTTATATCTAAAATTAACCTGTTTGTACATGTAAGATATATTAGATAACAATTATTAGGGACCTATATCTATGTAATATAAAGCAAAACAAAGTTTATAATTTTTATCTGTGTGTTTATTCGCACCAATCTTAGAAAAGACTTTTCTAAGTACTAAGCCTTCGACTTTTGTACCAGTCTAACATTTTTTTTGTAAACTGATTGGAATAAAAGCAATAAATAATTTACTGGTACTATACTACTAGGACTAGTAGAAGTACCTACTAAGTAAAAAAGAAGTCCTACTATTGATCGGGGACCACTTCCAGTCAATCTATTGAACGGAGAACAATGTAAAAGCAAACGTGAAGCGATGCCTATGGAACATTTGTGGTTCAGTCAGTCACGGTTGGAGCCTCACCATGCCAGGGTTCAAATTCCCACTTCCGTCGTTCTATGAACAATCGATATTGTTATCGCTGACTCTTCATTATTAAATCAAACAAAAACAAATTAAGAATAATACTTACGAAACACTGAAGCCACAAAAACTTGAGAAACCAATGAAGCAGATATATTATTTATATAGGATACTAGTTAATTCCAGCGGCTTCATTCGCTCGGACATTTACTTCTATCTCTCAATTAGTTTTTCTATAATTTATTATCTATACCTGTATTTTTTAATATTGCTCAGTATAAATATCTAATACAGATAAAAACAACTATGTGTATCTATTGTACACCGACTTATTATTCTTTCATAAATATAATAAAGTTGTCTGTTGCCTAGTCTAATCTTTACTCTTTTTTTCTGACTACTCTAATGCTGATGGCCGCAGCTGGCCTTTACAGCTTCACCGGACGTTAGGGGGCGAGTGCAGATGGCACTCCAAACCCGCGGAAGGACTTATGAAGCGGCTGAAGGCCAACTCCTGCCTGACAGATACGACTTTAGTCTGAGGGCACCACTAGGGGTTCGAACCTCGGCTCAGGCCATCGTAATTTCGATCCCCGTTTGAATTGGACGGGGGATCGATCGGAGGGGTCTTTACTCTTACTCATACTCATACTGTCATTTTATTCACAAGCAAAGTAATGCAGACTATACCAAGCAAAGCAAATCATTTAAAAGTATTAAATATCAATAAATATTAAACATATATATGCGGTTAAAACTACATTTCCATTATCATTTCCCACCATATTATAATAAATTAAATAATAAACTTATTTCAAACTTCATATTCACGTCTGACAATAAAAACCTTATACAATTTATTAAATGTTTTATTTTGTTGAACCGTGAAGCATCGAGTGCTATTGGAGACGTCGTAAATCATCCGGAAAATAAAAGATTTTAATTGAAAGAAAAAATTTGCAATACGAATGTTTTTGCTCAGTCATCGTAAGTAGATTAGAATTTCGAGCGTTACAAATTGTTGGTTGCAACATTTATTCATTTCCAGAGCAAACGTAAAAGCACGTGTTCTAAAGCCAAAAGAAAGTTTCCTATATCTATTTTAGTTCTTTCTTACAGATTTTAATTATAGATGCAGTTCGCCGGTAATTTTAGCATAACCTAGTCGAAACATCAAGTACAGAATTATTTCGATTATTCCACTAAACATGCAGAAAAATATTTCTACTGTTTACTTATGTATGGATGGAATGGAGAATGGAATGAAATCCCATTTGTCCAAGTATGTTTTAAATATCCGTAGTGCTGTTCAGTTTTTGATTAGGAGAATAAGAGCATTTCGCACTAGTATAAAGAAGGAAAACATATAAAAGCTAGAAAAAAAGCAATAAGAAATATTGATGTATGTTTGAAGAGGAAGTTCTTTAAAAAAGATTAACAGTGTAAAATAACATTTACTAATAATATTAAATTTTCCTATGACAGTTAAAATAGTGTTCATATTAATAGTGTTATGATGAGAATGAAAGGGGCAACAACATACTTCTCACTAATTAAACTGTTGAAATATTTTTATAGGATTGATTCAGTAATAAGTTTTGTTACTTTATTATATCTTAACTGTATTATTTTTTAAATTTTGATTGTATAATTTTAGTTTGTTAAATATAGCAATAGAAATGAATATTTTTCATTCTAAAATTAGGCGTCCACATAATTTTAAAAAACAAAAAAAATTATACAATCAAAATTTAAAAAATAATACAGTTAAGATATAATAAAGTAACAAAACCTCAACATAAGTTTTATTTTTATTACTTTTCAAATATTTTATGTGCTCTCTCAACCAACTATCATCTTTAGCTAAACATTAATCGAGACTTCCGCGATCGATTGAACTGGTGTTTTTATGAGACAAAAAATAGTGAAATAAAAACAAACAATCTATAGCGCATAAATTAAAATTTCCGCTTGCCGATGCTAGTGACAAATCAAGCATAAATGGCTGGGGGAATGGATTGTAGGACGATCGATACCACTGTGGTACTAAACAAGATAATCACAACCGTAGCAATTTGCATTGTATGAGATTCATGTCGCAATAGTTAAATAACTACACTGTGAAAGCGAATGACTGAGGTACGCTATCATTCAAGTATTTTCTAACATAACTAGTAGCACACTGGTAGAAGTCTTAGTATCACTGAAACTTAAAAGTATATTATGACTTATAAAATAATATAAAGGGGGATAAAAAAATAAAAGCAATTTAATAAATAATCGATTAATACATATAGTTACTTAATTATTAATGATATTAATTATTGACATTATATAAACCTTTTTGTATTAATCATAATAGAATTATGTATTCTTCTGCACTAACAGTACACGTTGGTGTGGCACCAGTGGACAATAGTTGGATGAGCATGAATTAGGGCAGTTCAATCAGCTCCCCCAACCTCCTGGCTTAGGTGTTAGTAAATAATCACAGACTAATCTGTATTACTGGTAGTACAAACTTTACCTTCGCCTTAACAAGTGGTGTACTAATATAGGTACAAGACAATTTACAATCTTCTAAGTATAATAAATAAATCAATAAAATATAGATAAGTAGGTACTCGCGTAGCTATAAAGTGCCTATCAATTACTTTAGTACACGTCATATTCATTTGAGAGTGCACTCGCCCTGATTAGTGGAATGCTCTTTAAGGGACAGCCAGCCATTAGAATAAATAAAGAACAATCGGAAACAATTTGAAGTGTTAAGTGACTGACTGGCTATCAAAAATTACAAGATAACTACGACAATGCTTGCCTGGTGACTTATGAAGTGATTAAAACATGTTTGGTAAGGACAGCAAAACAAAACAATCGGGAATAAAGTTTAACAACAAAATTTAGAATAGCGAGTAGATTAATAGTAACGAGGTTAATGGGTTAGATAATCTTACTTGATAAATATTGCAAGCACGGAAAAGAGCACCGATTTTATCCGTTTTCTGCTTCGACATAGTTTACCTATTGATTTTGATTGGATCAATACAGTCATGTTTGGGTAAGTATTAATGCGAGAAAATCAATTTTCAAAGTAGTTTGTTACTACAAATAAAAAAAAAGTCATACATTTCAATGAGAAACTATTATTGAAATTCGATACAATGACCTAACGTAACCTGAAATAGTGCTTGAAATGTGATCGATTTTTGTAACCGACTACGAAGAGGATAGCCATGGTTGTATGTCATCTTACGTATGGTGTGATCTTTGTACAAAGTGCGTGATGAAAATTTAAATGTATACTTATTGCTGTTTCATTCAGTTAAATTATGTAGTACTAACAAAAAATTTGCTATTTTTTGTTATGTATTAAAACATAACAATTTCAGAAGATACACATAAATGGTGTTTCAGACGTTCATAGGCTACAGTAACCATTTACCATCAGATGGGCCGTATACTTGATTGCCACCATCGTAGTATAAAAAAATTATTCATTTCAATGTATCAACGAAATTAATTTTAATATATTTTTTTAATGTATCAATGTAAAGATAGGCACGAAAATATAATTGTAATTAAGTAATTAAGTAAAAAAATGTTATATATTATTAGAAACGTAGTACAAGAGCGTTTATTAAATACATGGAGTTTTTTATTATGCCTTCCATATTATGTAGCTATTTGAACTTATTGTGTATCAGCTTTACCCGTGGCTTATTACACCGGCGATAGCTACAATCTGGTAACAGCCACCTTGACATCTTTATGATGTTTCAAATACCATTACTAACGACACCTTTTTAGTTACTCCGATACGTGGCCACCAAGTTCGAACAAAACGTTTCGGTGTCAATGGCACCTGCGTTCTTGGCATTGTAGCTTTCTTTACATAACCTATTTAGACAGCCGTTCCATATAATAATACCAGTACTTCCTAATAAATAAAGGGTAAGTATATAAAATTATTTATTTACATAAAATAGTACTTATATTAAACACTAAATAGCTGTACCGTGACTTCGTACACGTGGCTTTACAATAACGATAGCTTCAAACTTTTTGTTTGTGAACCTATTATAAAACACTACATATTACGAGATGATTGCTACTACACATTTGTGAAATTTGAATTAAAATCGGTTAAGTTATATCTAAGAGTAGCGTTCACAAACTCACAGACAAACAAAGGTATTAAAAAAAAACCTACAAAGTGCATTGTTTGTAATATTTTTCGTAACAAATTTCAAATAACAATACTTTATGGACTTAATTTCTTATATCGACAATATCTGTCACGTTAATCACGTTTGTATGAACGCTCTGTGGTTAATTAGAGCTGTTACGCAATTAATATTACAAATGTCATATTGCAGTTTTTAATCCAATAAGATTTATTATGATACTCAATCTAATACATTAACGACGTAAGCTGGCAGGGAACCAATGGAAGATGTGATAGACAGTCAAGCTAATTAATTATTCTCATCACATCAAAATTATCAACAATAAACCAAGAGTCCAAAATAACTTCCAGAGCAGATACATTGCTAGCAATAGTCTAAATTTTTTTCGTTTTTAAAAATCCTGTTCTCCCATTTACAATAAGTTAAGATCGACTGCTAAAGTACCCATATATCTTGAAGTCGATAAAGTAATACGACGTATTAAAGACTATTCTGTTCTATCTGGGCGTGCTATTTAAAAATGAATGTTGGAAATGAAATCAATACGTTTGAACGTTTGGCGGGCAGGAACGGCGCGTTATGAGAACATAAATCTCGAACCTTACGCCGACTAGCCATCCTCCCAGCCTCCCTGCACCCCGCGATATAGTGCACCACATCAGATGTAGTGAGAGATACGATCCCGGCCACTGAATTCAGCTTTATTCATTACGTTGCCTAGTGTATTGCCAATATGCTTCTCAAGAATATTAAGAATACAAGCAGGCGTAGTTTTTATATATATTACACAGTTAACATCTTCCATATCTAATTAAGAAGTACTAAGTACATACTACAGAGGTATATTATAACACAAATGCAATACCAAACCCATTCACTATGATAAATTACGCTAAATAATTTGCACAAATCCCAAAAAGATAAATATAAACTAATATTATTTACAATCATATTATATATATATTTTTATTATAACATAATTGTAATATGTTTTGCCTGTGTTAATTAATAAAAGTACTTATTCTATTAAATAATTGAAAGCTCATCACGGCGCCAAATTTAATTTTCATTCTGTCCGTTTGAGTGTTATTGAATAATAAACATGCAACAATAGTAACTTGTACTGTTCGAGGTATTCTGTCATCATTTTCCATTATCTGTTTTAATATTATAAAGGATATGGACGGGTTAAACATTCTGTATCTATATACCAATTTTAAATGATTGATTTTATAGTTCATCTATGGAGGAAGTATATGTATATATATGCTATCATATATGCTATCACGCTACCATGAACAGAAGCAGGGCTACAATGAGAAATGCAAAAATGGAGAAGATGTGACACGCAAACAAAGTTGCGCGTGTCAGCTAATGTATACTGCTTGTCTCAATTTAGACATTTGCCTCTACAGTTACAACTCTATTTTAGCATAAATAATAAAATATATTCCATAATTAAAATTACGAATTAATAAAATACTTGAATGTAAATTTCCATATACTCACCTAATCATTTTCCTATAAAACCGTACCATTAAGCATATTCCTATTATCATTAACATACAAATGAGTACAGATACACTACGTCTACGAAATCGATATTAAGTAAAAACTGGTGTTTTATATCAATGTGGAATTAATTTTAGTGATCGATTTGTAAATTATGGATTAGTGAGTAGATAAAATGATGGGTGCAGCGGAGACGTGAGCCCGTTACTGGAAAAAACTAGGCGCTTTTCGACAGATATGAGCGGAGGAGTCGGATATATTTTATCGGAAGTAATGGCATCTAACGTACGGCCAATTTCATAATGCTTCGCTCGCCTGCCACCGCCGCGCGCCGCCCGCCGCGAATGTGCCTCACTTATCAATTTGATATCTCGATCTCGGGAAATAATGCACTATCGATGAATCGAGTTTAGTGTTATCATCCACAACGCTAGTTATTTGAAACTAGAGATGAATTCGAATGATATGATTCTCAAGAAATATAAATAATTCTAGTTGTCCCCGCAAACGTTGTTTTGCCATATTAATTAAAATCGCTATTAAAAAATATGGGTTGATGGTAGAAGGATGAAAAAAGGGGTGGACAACCCTTGTCACTTAGGTATGAAAAATACATAGTAGCCGATTCTCAGACCGGATATGCATATAAAATTTCATAATAATATTTTGACTAAATCATTTCAGTGATAATAAATATAGTTCTAAAACCGAATTTGATATTATATTATTTACATGGTAATTCTTAACATTCTCTAATACAGTCGCAACCCTATTTAATTTATTTTCACTAATGTGTCTAATAAATTAATTATAATCTATTAAATAACATGTATTCAATGCATGATAATAAGTAAGCCAACATATCTACCGGTTATACTTATATAGATAACATTCATATTTTTATATAGTCCCGAGAAACGATTTATTTTATATTATAGATGCATATACAAAAAAGAGATAATGCAGAATTATTTATCATCGAATTCTAATCTCATACTGAATATTTTGGCGTATATTATATTATCTATAACATTATATTCTCGTCGGTATCTTTTATATGTAAACAAATCAATATAATATTTAAATTAATTTTCCATTGGTGTCATGAATATTGTAACGTATACAAACAGTAAAACACATGACTCACTCTGTCAAATAAGTCATCAGAACGTCAGTTAACTCAATTACATTGAGATCAACACACGGCTACCGTTAGTGATGATCGGTAGAAAACTTCAAAGGGATTTGGTCCTAAAGTACTCCATTTAACTACCAAATTTGTACAACAGGCTTCACTGTCTGTAATCCTCTTCCATAAATCATTTAATAACACAAATGTACAGCCACACACTGAGCTATTCCTTCCGTTGTTGGCGATATGTTATAACACTTAGAACGAAAAGAAGCTTTATGTTAAAGGTAACAAAGTTGTGATTTACAATATTTTTTGAAATTTTAAGCTTTTTAAAAAGTAATGGGAAAATGATTTCTCGATAGAAAGTAACATAACACCGTTTTAGTTAGTGTAAAAAAGAACCTTATAGTATTAAGACTTAAATAACTTATACCAGTGCCCCACATTCCAATGGTTTATCCGCAGGTCGTAGCGGATGTCACGAACCGCTGTCAACCCTTGACATTTCAGATAAGTTTGACGGATCATGCATGAAAATGATATAGAGCACGTGTTAAACGGTGTCACATAGTGACAAGCGAGATTAACATCCTACTTACTTAGTCCATAGAGCTTCCTTCCCGTTAAGCATAATTTAAATTAAAAGAACATTAAATTTTATATCAGATATTAATATGAAGATTTGACGAAATGTATCATATTACACAAGTATTTTTTAATAGAATTAATATTAATGATTTACAGCGCTGTTAATTGTATATCACATTTAACGTAACTTAATATGATGTAATTTCGTAACTGTATATCACGGCTAATAGGGCCCGTCGAAGCTACGCTGTTGACAAAACCGTTGACCTTTCAATCAACGCTGAACAAATATTAGCATTTTAAAATATCAACTCTATTAAGCGAGGGCCGGAAAGTGGTCGTTAAATTTGGATAGCATCGGGTCATAAAAATAAAATATTAATAATTAGCGGCGGGAGGTTAACAGTCCATTAGGAACGTGTTCGTTTACACCGCAGTTGCACGACGCGACGCGGCGGCGTGCCGCGCCGCGCCGGCTCGATGCGCTTGCGTCGCTACCACTGACACTTTGATGATCATTGGTGACATCGTAATAATTTTATTACGATTTCAATTTGGTCTACGAGGCAGTTTGGATATATCTAATTAGATTTTATGAGATGAATTCCATCTTAGTAAAAAACCGGTTTGCGCCGATTTTAAGAAGTTAATTATCCAATTTTTTTAGTACAGTCTATTAATTCTTAGAGTTTACATATTATCAAATATTCAAACTGATAGCAATTAAAGTTTTGGTTCTGATGCTACAGTCGAGACTTAGTATTGGAGAATTGCATTATTGTGTTTTAATCATAAATAAGACAAGTCGATCTAAAACACAACAAGTCTAATTCTTACTGTTCTGCGATATCCACATTATATTTACCATAATGTCACCGGTAATCTGCGTAGACCTCTGTCACAGCCATAAACATCTCAAATATAAATAGTACAACATAGAATAATCAATATAACTATACAACATTAAAAAGGCAGAAATAAAAATCAATAAATGTTTAGTGTATATGAACAGGTATGTATAAAAGTTAAATATATATTTAATTACCGGCTGAGTAACTCTATATGTATCACAATGTCTACGTTAGAGTACTAAGGTTAAACACAAAAGTGAATATTAGTTATATACTCAAAAATGGTACTGGTATGATAGTTGTTTAAGTGTTTATCTTTCGACACAGTCACCCGGAGTAGTAGCCAGTTTTACTTCGTATGTCAATGTCCACGGACAGCCAACTCTTTGTCCAGTACGGTTGATCCTTTGTTATAAAACCACATTTTCTAATTTATTTTTCTTCATATTCAACGTCATTTACATTAATCCTATAAAGAGTAAGCATGAAATAACTGCTCCGAAAAAATAGCGTAACGCTTCATTGCATATTGTTGAAAACTATAACAAAAAGAATCTCGTAATCAACGAGGTGATCTACTTCCCAAGTCGCAATATTAAATCGTACAAAAACAAGATCGTTAATAATTAACACGGTGCTTTCATCGAGCGGACAGGTGCGACCCGTGCAGTGTGCTCCGTGCCGTACGGCGGCACCGCACCGTGCCCAACAAGACCATGACACTGGGTAAAAACTACACCGTCACGTCGAATGTAAAAACAAATTATCAAAGAAGAAATAAAGATCTATCGAGGAAGCGGTCACAGTTGACTGTCTCTACAGATTATTCGACAGCTCTATGTCTTGTTTTCTTTTATTATAAAATCTTACTGAAATCACTGGAATCGGTCAGTCCTTGCTTATTTGATTTTTCCAATAATTGTTCCCTACAAAAACACCGGAAGTGGAACGCTTTAATCGATTCCGGAGCGCAGGCGGCGGACGGGGGCCGCGGATTGATGTGAAGTGGTGTTTGATTACTGAAATTATATGGCGAGACAAATCGCGACCACTTTGTTTTGCGTATTGTTAACATGACCTTCGAGAGAGGCGAAAAATAAAAACTAATACAACAACATTATTGTTTTAGTCTTGTCATTATAATCGACCACTTCGAGGAAGTTAATTCACTGTTTCAAGGTAAACAGTTAATTTCTGTAGTTTTTATTGATTTTAAATTGACGAGAGGTAGCATTATTCAGTAGAAGTAAGTTATAGGTAGACACCGCTTAGCATTCTAATAACGTTAGGCTGACGAGCGGACTCAGAAATGTGGGGCCGAAGTAAAAGCTTCATACTTTGTACACAAATTGCATTAGACACGCCACGTATGAAGTGTACCCCGTGTTCACATTAAACATTAATGTGAGACGAAAAGATGGGGCCACTCTGCAAAATTTATTTCACATTTCCACTCTACCAATGACAAGAAAACTGTTACGGTTTGCAGCGGTCTGAGTGTAACATTAAAAATTCAAGTCGTCTTACCCACTTGTGTGAGGGATTGCCGCATATTCGCCTTTGGACAGCATTTATATTTCC
The DNA here is from genome assembly GCF_030625045.1 of Achroia grisella. NCBI lineage: Eukaryota > Metazoa > Arthropoda > Insecta > Lepidoptera > Pyralidae > Achroia > Achroia grisella. The sequence continues at coordinate 1,084,837 of NW_026713061.1, forward strand.
TTTGGATCGGGTGATACTCAGCGTTCTATCAAAAGGGATTTCTGAATTTGAAATTACACACGTGTACCTCATGTGCATAGATATAAAAAGATTCGGAGTACTTTATGGAAATATCCATTTCATTAAGAATGTCTTGTCTATAACTTATTTTGGTCTGTATCTATTTTAGTGATTAACTTATTAAAGCGTAATTGTAAATAAATAATAGTAATTATAGTACGTACCTGCTTTTTCTACGTCTAACAACAATCAGTTACAAAGTAATGAGGTATTATTAGACATCATTATTATGTTAAAAACGTATTTCGTATTAGAATCGATAACCCATTTAACCCTATCAAAGCATAAATTAAAAACTTATTTATATGTGTCTAATGAAGTATCCTTGTGTAAAATAAATGACGTGACCTTTGTATGAATATAATGGCGCCGACGAACCCGATATTTCCGTTTGATATTGTACCTGTTTATTATTCGTTTGGTACAAGTCATTACAAAATAGTTAAAACATTGTTAAAAACTATAGTTTCAGGAGCATTATCATTAGCTATTTTCATACAGTATTTTAGTACATTTATCTTAACCACTCTTATTTAAATTATTGGAATTACCAATATAATCATTTGATGGATTTCCATCAAATGTAACCATCACGCTCAAATGGACATTCAAGGAAGCAGAAATAAGTATAACAGCGTTATAGAGCAGATAAGTAAAACTGTCACTCTATTTTTTGTTGATATGGTAATAAATATATTTTAATATTTTTTTAGTTGACTCCTCTAATGCACATACGATCTGTGACAAGCGAATCGACAATCTGAAGACATATTTCAATGAAAACCATAATCTATTCCTGCTATGTCGATAATATAATCATTATTAACTTACGAAACCTAGTGTATGTACATTTTAGTTACTGTAAATTTGAATATATAATTTTTGTATAATATCTTGACCGAGTTAGACTTTAAATAAAGTCGTCTGCGGGATGAATATCACTGTCTCCCAAATTTCTACCATCAAGAACATTACTTTGTATGTTTCGAATCGAAGGGTGATGTTTGGCAGTGAAATTAGACTGTATGACATAATGTCTGGCCGCCTAGGGCAGGCAACGTATGTAAGGTAAGATACCATGGGTGTCACATTACGCGGTGCTATTCATGTTCTAGATACTACTAGGTCTGTAAGAGATTGCTAATAGCGATAAGACCACCTTTTGTGAAACATTTTTTTTATTGTATTGTACTTATTACTCATTGTTTATGTTTGCACAATAAAAATATATTATAATTGTTACAGGTACATCCGTGCGAAGCCGGGGCGAATAGCTAGTATGAATATAAATACGGTACGTACACCAAACAAATATTTTTTACAATTTTATTTTGTATAAATAAATAAATGAAATATGTATACTATATACATATGTATACACATATACATAATTTTGTAATATGTTATTGTATAAAAAATAGAACCATAGTTTTCTGATAAATTATTATAGTTAATAGTAATTCAAAGAAAAAGTATCTTATTGAAACAGTTTGGAACTTTAAATACTTTTGTGTAGGAATGTCCATTGATGAACAAGGTGTAATCATCTGCAACAATGTCCGGTTCTACGTTACGAGCCAGTGCACACCTTACTGTCGGATGCAATATTAAAAATACCATATTGCTCATCCAGTAAAATTCAAGCAGTTTTATTTGTTACTAGCTAATCGCCCCGTCTTCGCACGGGTGTACATGTATAATATATACATATAAACCTTCCTCTAGAATAACTCTATCCATTCCAAAATCCATTGCGTAGTTTTAAAGATTTAAGCATACATAGGGACAGACAGCGACAGCGACTTTATTTTATACTATGTAATGATTGCATATTATTCCACTCAAAAAAATAATTTAGTAAAAGTGAAGAAATGAGAAAATGAGTAAGCTACGATGAACTATGATAAACGCTAACGGTATTCCCGGACGGGGGGTATCAGTGGAGGATGATGTCATGAAATAAGGATGAACTCGGATCAGTTAGCCAATTGGGGTAAATTTACCAGAAATTAACCACAATGGTCTCCAGGAGTATATCCTGTGGAACTGATATTTGAACTGACAGTACATTGCTAGCTATGGGGCCACTAGTCCTCCCTCCACCCATGGATAATTAGTGAAGAACGATAAAGATATTACTTAACAATATAAATTCACGACTTCCAAATGGGATGGAATAATAATAATAATAATAATCTCAGGATTGCGCCATCTAGAAGAAATTTCAAAAAAATTTTTTTTTTTCGTATTTTCAAAGTTTAAATTAATAATTTTTAATAATGAGATATAGGCATTTTCTGGCGCGGCATTCAAACTGTCAGTACAGGTGACTTGTATCTTTTCATTTAGATTCCCTGAGATTCAGCTGCTGACAACAGTGTTATTCTAACCTCTAAAAAGACTTGAAATAAAAATATTTGAGTGATTGGTGAAAATATAGATAAAAAATAACTGATACGCGTTTTTCTCGAAACTGTCTTTTTTAACCTGATACCCATGATAATTTTCAGGGAATCTTCCTCATAGACTCCTCTCGGTCATGGACTAGCCCCATCCCCAAATTCCAAAATTTAGTATTTTTAAAAAATTCGAGAAAGTAAAAAAAATGGTCCAAAAATTATGTTTTATTTCAAACAGATACTAAACCTTGCGAATTCGTGTAGATTAATAATAGAATATGAAATCATGGGTATGGCCACCTGCCAATTTTTCGAGAGCCCTCACGTCATCGGCTGCTAAAATTTTGGATTTTGAAAAAAAAAAAAATTTTAATTTTTGCTGTACTCTTAAAAGGTTAATAAATAACATATAAAAAAATGGATGGTAAAAATATTAATTGCCTATTTTATACAGCACTTTAAAAAAGACCTAAAAATCATTCCTCTAGACCAGAATACCCCCTTAAGCTAGCTAAAGCTTGTGTTATGGGTACTAGAGATTTTTTTTTTTCGTAAATACATACATATATATCATAAGTCAACGTCGTGATCAGACCATGAGTGAGTAGACCGCTAGACCACCGAGATCGTCATATATATCATAAGTCAACTGTCGATGTCGTAATGAACACACATCATTTGAAAATTCATATTTCAGGGTCACTACGCTCTTTAAATATATTCTATTTAGATTATTTTAATAATTCAATATAATAAATGACAAACCAAGCCGATTTAACCCCTTTTATGACATAACCTAATGGGTACTAATTGGTTGTTATAAAGAAAAATATGTTATATTTTAAAATACGGCCATAAAACCAAAATCAAACCAAATGTCAACTGTTAATATTTCACATAGAAAATAAAATTTTATGGCAAGTGCGTTTAAAGGCTAAATTATGTTTTATGGATCGACAATGGCGGAGAGGTGCGCACGCGCCGATGTTAGTATTGACAGATCGAAGAGCCGAGCACATGTAGGATGAGTTGACGGTTTCCGTTTCATAAAGTTTAATGGCGTGGTTGACCCAGCTTTGTTTGCTTTAGACAACTTCACAACTGCACCATTCATGGCAATTCTGGTAAACTATTAATTGCTCAGTAGTAACAGGCAAGCAGATTAAACATTCTATATCACTGAGAAATGTATGTATTTTGATTGAATAAATTAATATGAATTTGTACTTTACAAAATAAATCATGGTCGATGAATGAGTAATTACTTACTCAAATATATTTGCTATTTATTTTTATTCATAAGTAAATTTTAATTGATAAGACATGTATTATTAAGCATTTCTATTGGAAGATAACAATATTGTCCAAAAGAATATGAACGTGGTATTTCTATAACTTAATGAGCTATGACTCGCATTATATTTTCCTTAATTAACAGAAATCCTACGCGCCTTGCTTCCCAAATATCAGGGTGACTTAATCAGAGGATCACATCTCTTAATATACAGTCCGCCGACGAGTGAGATCTGACACGAAATTCCCTAAAAATAATATTTAAAATGGTAATGGGCCCTCGTGTTCATAAATTGCCGCGCCATATGTCCCCGTGCGTTGCACCTACTCTGTACATAAATATGTCAAGTATTGAGACGGCTGCTGGTGGATTATTTCAAGAACCACCTTTCTTGATACTTGATATTAGACAAAGAAAACATCCATAAAAAGTATAAATAGCTGTAGTTAATCAACAATGGACGCTTACTGAAATTTAAAGTAATAAAAACGACCAATTTGGAATGGCAGTTTTGAATGAATTTTAGTAGGAAAAGAATTAAAATTTCTATTCAACTATTTGAACTAGTTTGTTATCTTACTATAAACTAGTCCAACGAGAACTATAAAAAAATAATTTTATATAAAACCGTACGATTGTGTCATAAAATCTTTGCATTAATGTCAATTTGTCAGTTTCAACATTTAAATCCAATAACTTAACTATTCAAACTATCAAAGCATGACAACAAACTTATTTAAGATCTAGTAAATTAACATAATTTGGTTCAGGTAGAGAAAATATATTTAGCTGAGCCTAATTTTACGATGTTTTTTTTTTTATTTAAGTAGACTTAAGAAATTGGAAACTTAAATCACTTATGAGAATCCAACTTGAAACGTAAAGTAATACAACTATGAATCACTTTATACATTTAAGTTCATATTGTCCAGTTGGCGACTACTTACCTTATATTATGTACACCTATAAAATTAAATAAAAATTTACTATTTATTATTTACACACAGCTGACACCAATGAGAAAAAAGTATTTATTATAAAAAATACCATTTTCCAAAAATACCGATTTCGATATTTGAATACTATCGTTGATAACAATATACGTACAATGAAACCATTATAATTATTAGAACAGGTACACAACATCAGAATTAGAACAATGTTCTATAAAAATAAATATTATACATTTTTATAAATAATTTTATGAAAGTGAACATTGCGAATAAATTTATTACTTTTGAAGTATGTAAGTTTATTATGTATACAATTTTAAAAAATATAGTATCAAAGAAAGTACTTACTTGCAATCTTAACCTAGTAACAAACAATAATTATTGACTTGCAAAATATTAATAATATTTTTACAAATTTGTGCAATAATTATGTACATGTGCATTAAGATTTTATAAAAGTCGTATTTAATTTTATACTAAAAAATATTTGTGGGATCATAATAGGTAGGTATACAATCCAACAAGAATATTTTATGCCATAAATACTATACAATTGCGTTACTTATAAGACAAATGTACGTGTAGAAAAACATTAAATTAAATACAACAAAATTATCTAAATTATGAGTGACGTAACAAATGACTGGTGTCTAATATTGTATCTTACACAGTATTTGCTGTTGAGTTACTTACTAATGGCGGATTAGCAGTATAATATATGCAATATGCGACATGTTACAATTCTAAACAGAGTTTATTTATTTAGAGAGATTACATATAGAGTTACATTATATCTCTGAAAAATAAAAAATAAATTATTTTCCATCATATCTTGTACTCGTATGTGAAATTTAACAGATGGAATGGATCTGATTTCAATATCCAGTCCGAGAATCGACCCCTAAACTTCGCTTAAGAAATCAATGAATTCAATGTAAAATGAATAATTATGACAAAAAAATGATATTTGTAAAAAGCAGATTCAAATTCTAAGCAATAAAAAATACATAAAATACTACGTAGATTAAATTTCCATGGCTAGATAGTGCCTAACTTTCAGCGTTCCTCTTCTAGGTTCAGCGACCCAAAGGTCGTGCGCGACCGACGTGCGCACGCGCACTGTGGCCACTGATGGATATACTTATATATACTGATTTAATATTACTTTATAATATTGCAAGAAAAATATATTACAATAAATAAAAAGTAGTGATATATTCACATTTTTTTTATTTATTCTCATTCATTACCATTTTAACACCATACAGGTTGACGGTGGATCCCATTAGGTTAGCGAGTGTAAGCGTTAACCATCGCGTGTATATGAACAGCACTACGAACTTTATGTTGTCATATGACACCCGCGATACCACTCATTTCTTTCATTCTAGAAGACTAAGACTGCTATGCCTCGTATCCAGTAATTTCCCTGCCTAATTACGCCCTACAACTGAATCATAACTTACAAAACAAACTGATTAGCGGCTAAAATAGATAGATAGATAGATAGAATAAGAGAGATAATCACGCACAATATTTTTTAAAGTCTACCTCCGGGTTTATTCAGCGAGTTCGTCGTTCCTATGAATATGTGTATTAGTTTCCGAAGACTACGGTTGTCTCTGTTCTATCCAAAACTCTTCCTAATTATAACATTACAGTTACTCTGTCCGAACTCCAATAAGAATTCTTTCAAAATGTACTAACATTTCTGCCGATATACTCAGTAACCGAATGAGTAGACATGTAGGAAATAGAGCCAAACATTTGTGTCCATAAGAACTATTAGTCCAGTATTCCACATTTGAATAGGTGTATTTTACGGTGGAAGTCATATATACCTACAGTCGACCGTAAGGAATATAGCAGTGGATAAATATAGGCTGAGTAGTTTTTACACTATTTCTGATCATTATGAAATTTGACATTAGTATAGACTGTATTATGATGGACCTAGGCTGCCTTATATCTCAAAGTTTTTTCAGGGGGAGCTAAATTAGGGTATGATTGTTTTCACAGGCTAAACTGCGAGAAATATTAAATTAATCACTTTTTAGTTAGTTTCTTGTAAATGACAATGAATATGCAATGTCTAAAATAGTAATAAGTATATTATTGTTATGGGAATACAGTAATGACAAATTGTAGTTATAAAATCCCTCATCACATCGGACCCAAGAAAACAATAAATCGTAGCGATGGCAGCGGTGTGCGCCCCATGGGCACCCTCGGAAGCTCGCTATTTTAGACTATAAATAAATGTGTAGATGTATTGATAAATATAAATATTAGGGGCGAAACGAAGAAAAACAATGTTTATGAAACTAGTGTCGCTTGCATCATAACTGTGAGTTACGACTTCCGACGCCTGCCAACATATGGACCCTATGCGGAATTTTTTACACATGCATACCGAGACCATCTTCTACTGTTCGGATTACTTTCGATTAAAAATAGATAAGTTAATAAATGTGCAGGTAATTGATATATTTAGGAATTTTAGAAATGTAACTAAGTATTTATTTTTTAATTTATATAGGGTAACATCTTATTATGATAATTATTAACAAAAAGGCAAAGATAACAATATCATCGTAGAAATCATAATCCTTTTTGCATTAAAAATACTTGAGTGCTGAGAACTACCCTAGTCCAATCCTAGTACATATGATGGGATTGCTATCTAGTTAAGATGGAAATTACACAATTTCACCCCACATACTACAACACAAGCCGGCACTTATCTTAAGATAAGAACTATAGCAGTATCTATATCTACATCTATCTATTGAATAACTAATCAAATTTACAGCTCAGTTAAAAGCTAGACGTCTATAGGCGGCTCGTAGACGTCGAAATCAAACGTTATCTGTCAAACAGGTACCATAGCAAATAAATTATCCCGCCATAATAAGATTAACAGGGTAAAGCACGCGTGAAGCGGCACCGCCACATTTGACAGGACGTTAGTCACGTCGCGCTATACTTAGCCGATTGCATTGTCTTCTGAAATATCTATTAACGATTATTGACAAGGCATCGGCACGCAAATTCTCCCTGCGATAGGTGCGACGAACTGCTATAAATATATTTTATGTGCGATGCAATCCGCGAAGCTCATGCGGCAGCGCCGCGGTAGTAGGTACAGTGATAATATGGTCGCGACGGTAGTTTAAGTATCAAAACAATATCAAGTCATATAGTGTGATACCATACAGTACTTTACTATAAAATAAAAATATATTTAGTTTATATTATTTAATATATCGTTATATGAAGACGATACATTATAGGAAATATAATGTTTACATTTTTTTTTGCAGTTTACTCTATTTACATTAATATTTTTTATAAATATTAGTGTAAATCACACAGTATATAGTTCCCATACCCATACAGACCTATTCTATACCGCATAATGATAAATATATTTTACCAAAACAATTGTCGCCAAAGACTAAAACATGGTACGTTTATTAAAATACCGAGCCAAGGTTATAAAAAATAATGTTTATACTTATATATTATGTCTTCGTCAGTCCATTATACTACACCTTCCAGATTTGGACAATAGATACCTATTTTTATCTATAATTTTACAAGTTATACTTAAAAATACTATAAGCTGATCGTTTTTAACTGTCATGGTCAATTAACTTTAATTGTCATGGTGAAATTTAATGTATGAAATTCATTTTGATAAGTATTAGATAGGTAAAGGACTGAAAAGTTTCGAAGCTAAAATTGTATTAAATCCTGCATCATCTGCGACTAAACCGACTACCACTTAGCCATAATTTTTCATTTTTAATAATATTTATATTAGCAATGTACCTATAAAAAGTTTCTATATCTATTTGATTTACGGTAACGTCATGGATAAGATATTATGTGCATTATGTCCTTCGTTGGGTTATAAACTGTCTATTACTACATGAATTTACGTCTAATTGCCTAAATAAATTAATGCTAAGACATGACGACGTATACCTTGTATATAATATACTAAAATTATGTACAGTAATTATGACGTACATGTGTTGTACATGATTGCCTTGGTTAAACCACTGAAAAGTGCATTAAGTAAAGATGCACTTCAAATCTTAGTAACAGTTATGACATGTATGATATATTTGAATAACAAATTTTTGTATTTAAAAGGTTTGAATTTTAAGGAAGTCTTGTAATCTTGTTCATGCTTGTTTGTTTGTTTTTAGGACATCAGGCGTAATAAATACTAAAGTGGTGGTACTCTACTTTACCCATTTGAAAATTGGTAACCGTCATCCATGGACTAATTAGATACTATGGACATCACAAAACACAATGTAAAGCCTCCAGCCCTCCCATGCATTGGTGTTCCTGAGGACTAACATGATACCATACTGTACCATATAATTGCAACTCTATATTGATTCAATTGAACAATTTTATTGATTACAATTTGCACACAAAGCACTATCGCATCCACAAACACGAGCGAGCAGTCAGTCGGCCCACGTCGCTTCATATATGTACAACGGGAGCTTTTCATTTTGTGTGTTAAATTAAATTTACATGAAACAAGATTGAATTTTTCGCAATCAGCACGCGGGGATTCGAATCGAACGTGTAATTTTATGTTATTAGGACGTAGCCAATACCTATGCAATCCTTCGACATTCTTAATAGGTATATATAGATTAATGCGAAATAGGTGCTCTATTTCACATTAAGGCTTAGGCATTCGTGTGTTTTATAAATATATACACATTTCAAAAAAGGGAAAAACAATACATATATATATATCGTCACTATTATTATATAACTGGACGGGTAACCAAGCTGATCATCTGATGATAAGTGAAAATCGTCGTATATCTACACATACATATATACATTAACAGCACCATAGATATGACGTCATTATGTGATGCCCGTGACACCATTCAAGCGTTGCCTCCTCCATATCCTGTAATTTCATTGCCTTACCTTCGAATGAAACAAATTTTGGAAAGTAAGTTGCTTGGCGGCTGAAATAGGTAACCGAGATACCACGTAGATGATGTTTTACATAACCTCGGTAACTGTATACATACATATGTATTATTGAACAAATAAAGGAAGTAACATTGTAACCTTTTATTGACAAACATTGACCGCGAGTGCAGCTGCGGTCGTGATAGTAGCGCGCGACCGCGGCAGCGAACTAGCATCGGCTTAGCTAATTTACAATTTAATTATCAGCTGGGATGATGCATCGTTAGCGAGCGCCAAACCGAGTTTATGCGACTAATCAATTGTTTGACGCGGCCACTGCAATCACGAGCGTGTCGCCCGCTACCGCCCGCTCGCCGCCCGCTCACCACCCGCTGCGTTGCCGCGCCGCTACCGCACAACACCCCGGTGCACAGTTCTGCCATTGTATTTACAAGTTCTTTTTAATTATTTCTAGTTAGGTACTTGTTTGTTTTACACCTAATTATTCGTAACCAATAATACAATTATATAATACAAATGTTTTTTTACATTTTTATTGATAAAAACAAAAAAATATTTTTCACATTTCTTGATTGTCATTTATGACATATTGTATCCGAGAATATTTTTAACAGAATAGTTTTCATATATATTCAAACAAATGTCTCTGTCGTCGACATTACTTTGATATAAGGAGCGTAATCCATTAATTTCATAACGTAATCCATTAATAATAAATAACCTAATTATACAATATTTCAATTAAAGTATATAAAATAAATAATCATTAATTTAACTATATTAATTCAATATCTCATTTCCATCGACGCCTCATAAAATAAGTTTCGACAGACGTTCCAACAATCCAATCCGGAGAACAATGCGGCGACCGGCGTGTCGCGCTCGCGTTGATTAAATATAGCTCAGAATCCATCAAGCGAGCGCCCGATCGCCGATCGAACCGCTGCTATGGATTTATGCGCTAAATATTCGACAGGTGCCAAGTGTGTCGATCGTACAGTTCGATTGCCGATGACTAACTGTCGCTCGTCCCAAATTTTATTTTAAATGTCAAATAATTTGAGCACCTGCCCTGCGCCCAGCGCATCCGCACCTATGTTGCACAACTATGCCAATAGTCAATATATAGGAAAGCAATACCAACATTTTCACTGCGTACGAGTCTTGAATATTATAGTACCTTGAAATATATTAATGGAGAACTAATAACGGTAATTGATTAGCAACACTCACCATAAGAGAGTCACGAAGAGCTTTCATTAATTTATTAAGTATGGTTAAAATTAACCGCTCACGAATGGGAGTCGTGCGACATACTCGTAATGTGAACGTTCACAATTCGCTAATCCCGCGCCGCTACCGTTACATAAGACAGCTGAGTTGAATATAAATGTAAAACACAATAAATTTCATGCCCCGTAGGAAATGAATATTCATCACGAAATCGCCATGCATATTCTCTTTTGCCACGGAATTTTGTATTCCCTACAAACAAGTGGGATCTGTAACAAAGTAAACCTTATATTGTATTCCCATCAGTTAGTATTCGCGTGTAGACAACGGGAACAGTAAAGTTGTAGTCCGCACCGCACCAAGAGGCTCTCGTAAATTTCAACATATAGTAAAGTGATTTACGAATAATTGTTGTGTTGGCGTATAACTAGAGAAATCTTTCCGCTGTTTGCCGCCGGTTAATTTATATATGAGGCTTAGGTAATTCGCGAGCCACGAGTAATTGGTCTACAGAACAATAGCTTTTGTCATACCCTTATCTCGCCCGGCACGTTTGTCTCTCTTCAGAGCGCCCTCTTAAAGCACAATAACATTCGCATCAGTGTTATCTCGACTACTATTATTTTTATGAACATAAGTACTTTTCTTTATTGAGACAATCTAATTATACTTGTAATAATGTTAACCATAGGTATGTTAAATCTATTACCTAATTATATATTGATAAGTATACATATTTTAGGTTATTGGTTATCGTAATTATTTCATAATGTATATACCTAGTTACAAAACATAAATTATAAATATGACACAATATAATATCTAGTAGTTCATTAGACATTACACTTATTCCATCAATCGAAAAATTTCCATTGTATTTACATTGAAATTAACGCGATATTGACCTGGACCATCGTCACATTGTATTGGTTAGATGTTCATAGGTAGAGTAATTGTATATAATTAAATATATAGTAACTGAATATAAATGTTATCAGTGCAACGTGATTCCGCGGGTAGGCAAATAGGTACCTAACACTTAATCGGAACATGTGTTTATCGTAACATGCGAATCAGCCTAAGGCGAATTAGTTCTCGCACAATGCAATTTGAATGCACATTACACAACGGACGAGGTACGAGCGCTTTTTATTGCGGCATCGTGAGATCTTATCTTGGAACTGCCACTTCCAGCAGGCAAATTTCAGTTACTCTCAAAAGAACCGACGGCTTTGTACCTTGCAGCGGTGAGCGTAGAGGCTTATATTGAACGATGACCTCCGACCCGAGCTGGTGTGGGTATGAGCACATACGCTCCAAGAGCACGCACCCTACCGTACATATTTAAAGAATTCAACATAAAATCAGCAATAAAATTGAAAACATTTTGTTACCTTTTAAATAAGTTTCGTCCTGTCGACCACAGAACTCCGTACGACTTTGGTCTTTGTTCTCGCACCGAAATGTGCAATTTTGCGCGTGGACTTGAATTGTGAAATCATCTCTGGATCGATAAGAAGCGTTAATTTTACGAGCCAGCGATAATTTGCTAACTTCCGACAGAGCATCGCCCTAGCTGAGCGTTCCGAACACTTGCCGCATAAAATTACCTGCTCCAAATGAATATCTAAATTAAATATCCACGTATATACATTACATGACGCTGTTTGTTACGATTAATGTACGTAGGCAAGTGAGCTAATAAAGATCTATAGTCACGATATTTTGTAAATTTTACATCTTTAAACAACATGTTAATTTAAGTGTGAATGTAATCTAAATTGGACTGATACCAGGTATGTGTAAACTTCACACCTTCTTTATATTAAAGGAAGTATTCTAAATACATAGAGGCCTCACTTTTTTTTTAATTTCATTACAAGATGAACGATATCCCAACTGACCACAGTGCCAACAACATTTTTAGAGTATAGAATTTTTATTTATTATATATTGCCTATAAGATAGGATCAACAGTCTCTAATCCTATCTAACCAATTAGGTTAAAAATTCGTCTATTTTTATAAACAAAATATTTATTTCCATCATTTTACATCTTTTTTCTTGAACATCATTCAAAGTAATGGCTTGATAATCAAGAAAATGCAAATAGTAATAATTTTTCTTTATACATGTATATAAGTCATCCAAACTGTCGTAGTCGCACGTATATCGCGTACATCCATTACAAAGCTCCGCTTTTATAAATGTATCCCTATAAATAAAATCGTCTATTCTGAACTTCTGTCGTTATCCACTTTCTTCCATATTATAACGCCATTCGTTATGTCTTATGGCTTGCCTTACTGATAGTTACTGTATGAAAGTGCCATACTTGTTTTCCAAGTCTTCATATATACAAATTTAGTGTTAGTTGGTTGTGCCGTTGTAAAACATTTAACATTATTGCAGTCAATTCCGAATATTATATATATGTATACACATTAAAAACGCAAATCAATTTTCTTATAGTTGTTTTCAATTATTGGAGTTACAAAGGTCAAATAAATAGACAAATACCCATTCATGGTTGATACACATCGTGGTATACTTACGTATCTACTATACATAGATATCTAGTAGGTAAATTTCAGTCATGCAATAGATATAAAAACATGAGTAAAACAGACACAATACTTAAGCTTGGCTTGTCCTAAGGAGTAGACATCAGAAATAGATGAGGAATCCTGCGGTTATCACAATAGATAATATCAACTTTGAAGTTCAACATTTCGATGGCAGTTTTCGTTAGAGTTGTTTTATATAATATATAATTTATATTATAATATTTAAAATAAAAGAATATTTAAATGTCTGTAGAACATATATGTAGAATAAATTCTACGAAAGTAAGATACTGTCATAAGTAAAAATACGAAGATATATTAAAATCATTTCATTACGCATAAATTGAGTATTACACCCATAGCGAGAAGAATCGTTTCGATGGTTTGGCATATGATGATTTTGGGTATGATGGTAGCAATTTCGGTTGACCAAGTATCGGTTAGTTAGATAATAGGCCAGCTGCTGGCGTCTCGCCAACAAGGTGAATGCCACGGCGGGCACGCACCGGACTGCGCAACCCACTTTACTCAATACGCGGAAATATGTCCTGTTAACATTTGTACGTCACCATTATTGAGAGAATCAAATATGTTCCGAATACAATGACTGATCTATGTCTTCACTAGTCTTGAGTTAAAGTTATAGTTAGAACAATTTGTGTACTTTTCGTTCTTCTGAATAGCATTATAGCGAAAACATTTTCGTACATCGCTTTGGAAAAGTGACGAGGATAATCTACAAAAATTGATCACGAAGAAAGTTGTTTAGAAAATGTTATGACAACTTAGAGATAGGATTTTAAGCTTTACCTACTTATTTGTTGAGCATGACTAGAATTCAATAGTATTGTAGTAATTAGATAATATTGTAATTTTCCGTATAATTTTTGAGTTTTGATAGATTGGTAGGTATAGCAAACTTATAGGACATGATCACTTAATTTTTTTTTGTTCTTATTATTATCCGTATTAAATGCCCTATTTTTAGGTTTCTTTACGTCTTCTATGATTAGTGTTTTATTGTTGGCTGCACTTAAGTACTGCAACTTCAGATATTTCCTCCAGTACTTCGTGGGCACTCAAATATTGTGATGGTTTATTTTCTTTATGTCTAAAATGTACTGGAACTTGTGACTGTGCAAAAACATGTAAACTATTACGTCCAATGTATGAACAATAATCGATCTAGGGGATGAAAAGTTCTCCACTTTATATAACATTTTATATAACAATATTTCTGCTGATTGACAGATTATCTTAGTGACGTAAAGGAACGTGTTATAAATAGGTGTGCATATAACGTGAAAGATTACACTAAATGTGAACTTTACACTAAAAATTTGCTGTTTTCCCTTATCCCCCACTTCACCCCCGTCAACTGAGTCACAGCTGACCTATTTATACCTACCGATACGTCATTTAATGTTTCAATCGCAGCTCCCTATGTTATATAGATATGTTTAAAGATAGGTATAGTTAGTTATAACTGAATAATGTTTCGGCAGAATGCTATCATTTTCTGGTATCAGGTTCTATTGATTTAAATGTCTACGGTAAAAAGTTGTTCTAATAACAAATTAAAAGGTGAATGTGCCTAATAAGAGTATTATGTGAATTTTGTGTTTTAACTGTTAATAACAACAATATTCTAATTAGATCTGTAATGTTTAGCAGAATGACCGCAATTCCTTATACCTACCTACATCCCAATTAGAATATTGTTTGTTTCACAAAAATCTTTTTTTACTGGATATAATTACCTTAACCCACATATTTTAACACATTATATATTTTGCGACAAATGTTTTTGTCTGTGCATGATTACGATTTGACTTATAATAATAATTATAATCACACCATAATTTGTATTTATTTTTCAAAAACTGCAAAGACAGCATGATTGTACCTAATTAAAATTGTATTTTATATTATTAGGTAATAATTTATAAATAATACAATTCATCTTCGGGTATTTTGTTTGTTTTTTTGTATACTAAGAACTTACTTCTTAGTATACAAAAAAAATGTAACAGCATATATATATACGTTACATGTAAATGTCTACATGTATAATAAAGCTGCTGAAATGCAAATTGATATAATGCAGGAAACGTCTGAGTGGGCCTCATAGCGGGCGCCTGTAGCCGCATGAGTAGCACAAGTTCGTTTACATACGACAGTCATTCCTATTTGCATCCCAAATGCTCGGCGCGACCGATGGTTCTCCATTCGCCCAACTTATCAGTGTTCCATGGCAAAATATTACAGTTTGTGCAGCACCACTTGCAATGTGCATAACTGAATGTCAATAAAGGAATAAAAAAGGCCACCGGAGGCGGGCCCGCTCTAAAGGCGGATGTGTTTTAAACCAATGGGCGAGCGGAGCTCAGCATATTCATAACGATATTACCGCCGACGGAGCTGCGGCATCATCATAATTCATACATAATAACCCTTCCGACGACGCTACGCGGTGCGCCGCCCTGCATCTCATTCGCTCACTCGCAGACGTCTAGAGAGCAACAGAGACACTCGCGCCCGCCCAAAATATCATAATTCATAATTTTATTTCTTTTCCCGCTTGCTTTCATACGTGAAAAGCCAATCATTTCATTCACACTCGCTTTTTCATATGCTATAGTAACAAGTCTCCCGCCTCAATAAAAGTCGTTATTACCATCTAAATAAAGCTTTAATTTAAAGGTATCATTAGAATAACAAAAAGGAGATATATTTACATGAAACACAAGAAACAGATCACGATGTGTACGTAGAGACGATGACAGCTATTTGTAATTGGAATATGACGAGACGAGTGCGCGTGCGCTCGGCGCGTCTCATTCGTCAGTTTATAAATAGAGCTCGGCGTCTGCGCCGTGACGACTCGCGCCATTAATTTATATGAAATAACTGTCGGCAGTCGGAAAAATAAGTTCGATCGAGAACGGCCTTCTACGCGATAATATTTATATTTTACGAAGTGGCAGACGGGCCAGAATCTTGTTGATGTACATATGTCAGAAACTGGAATATCGAATCTGTAAACGTTCAAATAATTCTGACTTCTGAATAATCTATTCTCCAGATTGTATGTAACATATATTATTTTAGGCAGATGTTTCAATTACGAAGTATAGGTATACACTTAGGTATCTATAATTGTTTATTTATCTACCTGCATTGCTGGTAATAGCTACAGGTAGAGTATGTACAAACATGTTATTTGGAACAAACAACTTGAAATTACATTTATGTAGTATTAAGGTAGAACCTGTAAATACATTTCACTCATTAAACTTTATAAGCATCAGCGAATCCTGCTTCACAATTGTTTTGAGAACTAATAAACATCGGAAAATACTGATTTCAGACGATATAATGCCCGTAATGTACACAAAAGACAAGTGAGATATATATTCGTCAGTGGCTTTGTAATCGTCGAGAATATTCAATGCTATAACTCACCTCAGTAAATTTTAAAGTTGACATCAGAAAGAACGTTCCATATAGCTACATAATTCAACTTGAAGCTTATGATTCGGTCGCCAAAAATATATTAGGTACGCTATAGAAATGTTTATGGATACGAATTACTTCTTTGTATTGGTACTAATAGATGTTAAAGTAGCTACAATACTATTATATTAATATACATAGTATCCCTATGACAAAACATTTTAATATTTAGACGTAAAATACAAATTGTTTAATAAAATAATTAGATATAGAAGTTACACATTTAGATTGACAATAATTTAATTCGCATATTTTTTTCGGTGTTACATTTATTGTCGGAAGTAAGTACTTATCGATTGAAAGAATATGGTAATTGTATGTTCGGTACTATTGCAAGAATGGCATATATACTTCTACTTTTTCTAAATATAAGCCTATATTCTTCATTTTTTAATATAAAATTGTAATATTCTACAGTGCAAACATGCTACTACTACTAGCAATAAATTACTACATATATGTCATTCTCAATTTCTTAGACAAGTAGACCCCAGTCACAACAAACATATAAAAAATACTAGAAGCGAAATATTGCGATAAAATAATTATTTAATGATTGTAGAAAGATTAAATCTGCCAAAAAAAATTGCTTATGAATTATTTTTTGTAATAGAAATGGCAAATAACTTGACGGCTCACCTGATGAAAAGTAATAACTGTCGCCTATTTACATTATTTACATCAATAACCACATAAATCACAAGATTGCCATTCATATCTCGTATCATCCTACCGTATATTGTATTCGTTATTTCATATATTTATTCAACGCTTATAAGTTGGTGTAACTATAACAACCGTCAGATACGCCCGACGGATCGAGCTGCACTTAAAACAGGAATTCTGACAAATTAATTACGTTGCGTTGTATACGTTCAAAAGACCAATCTATACAAAAGATAACCAATATTAACCTAATGGATTCCTGAGTTACTCCAAGTAAACTCGTATTTAAATCTAAAGATATTTAAACATCGCCCTCGCGCTCCTCTCGCCATAAATAAAATAAATACAAATATTCTCACGTAAGCGAGTACCTCGAATGCGTTCATTTACATTTGTGAATGTAATAAATGGGGTATCTTCTCCTAAATACGAAAGTAGACTTACGAAAATAGACATTTTTGTAATAAGCAGCCACTATTAGAAAGCTAGTGTCTTTCAACATATACGAAAAGCTGTAAGTATATAGGATTCGATTGATTTATACTTTTGAAACAAATAATTCATCCAAAATCAATAGAGCTCTCATATTCTTATATTATATACTTCACTTAAATGGATAATATATACTAATTTACTTCATTACTACAGTGTTCTTCAACTTACTGCATATGTATTCCAATTATTGGGGGTAATAACAATTCTGCAAGTGTTTTGCATTATCGTGAGATATTATTGCACAGTTCTGAGCGCCCTGTGAGGGACTTCATATAGTTGATGTTCTTTTATTTGATATGTCTCCACTAAGTTTGACAGTTTAGTTAAATATTTATTTTACAGTACCAAATACAGTCTTCAGGAATCTCATCATCAACATCTCAATGTTTTGTAATGTCTTTAGTGCTAATCACGCTCTCAGGCGACTGCGACAACATTCTATATGTGTCTTTTTTAATAATCAGATTAAAAACATAATAATATAAACATATAAAAATGTAATAATGTTCTTAACAATGATATACATATCATCTAAATACAAAATGGCCGCTCCATAAGCAGTCAAGTATTGTGTAAATATTGCAGGAAAGGGTTGGCACACCTGCATATATTCATTCTCATACTCGAACAGATTTACGACCAACCTATTGAGCCAACAAATAAGTTCTTCCAAAAAATCCTCCCAAAAAATATAATAAGAGCATCACAAAAAGCAAGACACGTCAACGTCGTCCGCACTCTGCGCTCCATTGGTTGCGCGAACAAAGAAATATTGCCGCGCATTCATTTATTCTCTTTACGCCATATTCATTTTTTCTTAATTTAGTACGAAAACTGGAAACGACAGTGAAGTCAATTAAGGCAGCTTTGTATTATAAGGCTATGATCACAAACAAAGAAATACGGATGATTATTTTTGTTTATAACGTACAAAAATAATGATTATGCACTGAAAGAAACACAGTAAGATGATAGATATATAAAATATGCACTTTCGTCAAATAAAATTCAACAAACCCACAAAATCATGCAATATTCATATGAAATCAACTATACCATAGATACAATATAGTAAACATGTAACTAATCGCTATCTGTACTTGGAGCATGGTTAAGTATGGAAGATATACAATAAAAAGAGATTAATAGAATTTTACCTGTTCGTACTCTAATCTCAAAAACAACTTAATCGATCCGGGCATCGTTTTTATTAATAACATATATTAATAAAAACGATGCCCGGATAAACTTCACTTCAAATTTCGTGTTTCTTTTATTCCAAATGGATTACAAGCAAAAAAGTTAAACTAAATGATAAATTCAAATAAATAATCTGCATTACCTACATAGTCACATACCTACGTATACAATTAGAAAAATAAATTTAGATAGTTGTTGTAATAAAGCATAATAAGTATGCCTACACTGCATTGCAATGTAATGAGACATCGAGGGTCGTATCATAAACTTTAATATTAGAATGATATGTCATAAAAGTTTGTCAATAAATTATTCAAACAGATCTCATAGGGGCCCCCCTACAACTAAATACAAATATCAGGATACTAATTATACGTTAGTTTATTTAGATTATACTTATCTAGTTTATAACATATTTTAGTGCACCATAAACAAACATAGCAAGAGTTTACAGCTCCTGACGGTCTCGGCGCACATTCGAGCCATTGTGCCTCTTATAATTTTTATTGGGGCAATCCGTCGGGCTTGATTTACTTCTTCCCGAACTGACGGATCTTTCATTTAATTTACGGTTCTACCCCAGTGTTCCAAACGTAATAAAATCTTACAAAAACAAGCAAAAATTAAGTCGTCGCGACAGAGTTTTATTGATTTTTCTCGACAAATAACGATGGGTATATAAACAGTAATAAACAACTATGATATGTATCTACTATCAAATTATAATGAGTGACAAGATCAACGTATCAACAGTTGTTCTACTCAGAATCCAGTAGGTTCATTACTGTAATATTTCTACATGCTATTAAAGTCTTCTCTCTTGCTAATATCTGCAGGCTCAAAATATATAATAAAATAAGTGGCACCTTTTTGAAACTATGATATAAACCGTGTCATATTCTGTTTATTCAATGTGATTTATTCTAAACTTAATCCTTTATAGAATTAATATATAAACTGCCCGATACATGTTCTTAACTTTATAATAGATCATTTATAAGTAAGTGTAAGATTTCCAAAACTTTATCAATTTTGAGCATAACACAAGTACAAAGATTTATCATATAAAATTTACAGAATACTTTCACTGTTCTACTACTATGGCGGTACGGCTCTATATGATTTATGGTATGAGCAATCTCTTGGAAAATTTATAGTTCATATTTTCGGTACATATTTTAGTGGATATTCATAAGGTTTCAACCCACTCCGATTCCTATCCGACAGGCATTTGGCACCGCACCCGAAAATGTTATTATCATAATATCGCTTCTACTCATAACGCTATCGGCTTGGCAGATGTCTTCATATCCTCAATAACCCATAACTTTCAGAACATTAATGTCAAGTCAAATTAAATGTCCGATCCAATGAATTCATTGATTCACAAGCACACTAATAAATAGTCATTACAAAAAGAATCTCCCTAAAGAAGAGCCAATGGATGTCCGAGAATGTACATTTAAACATTGAAAATAGGTGAAAAAAAGTTTTTAATTATTCGTACCTACATCATGAGCGAGCTAACAGTTACACGTTTGCTGTGCGTCTCATTTGCAAGTAACAAGATGCGTATTATAGACCCACGAAGGCAATAAGATAAAAAGACGCTCAATAAGGCGCGATCAGAAGCAAAAATGAAATAAATTGCCAGTGAATAAAAGTTCTGTGTGCAATTGAAGCGAACATGGCTGCTCATTAGAAGGCACGGCCGATCCTGGTTGACCCACCCGCCAGCGCAGCCACCACGCCGCAACCACCGCCACCATCGCCGCGCACATACCACTGAGCGCCAACTAACGATCTCAATAAATACTAATTGCACACATACACATCTTAAATAGGCACCGATTTGTCGCCTTTTATCTTGGATGAAAACAAAAGTGTTTCCGATTCCAGGAAAGTTTCACATGTACGGTCTTCACAGTATCGAGCAACAATGAGTTTACTTCCAGCCCTTTTGCCGAAAAGCTGTAAAATCGTGGAGCATTAGCATAACAAAGCTGGCAATTTATAATGACAAAGCGACCGGGTACGTACAAGATGTCACTTTCACTTATTGCAAGTGGAATCGCAAAAAACTGGAGCACTTATTATTAAATAGTATTTAGTTGACGCGTTGGATCAGTGCGGATATTTTTTTTAAACCACAAGCTGCACAGAAGCAATGTAGCGGCGACAGGAGTGGTGCAGCACGTCGTGACGAGACAAAAACTTATTTCACTAGAATATGGATCCCTAAAGCAAAGAATAATGAAAGGCATGTCGCAGTTTGCATAATGCGGCAAATTAAAAGAAATTTTTAGTTCTGCTAAATGACTACACAATAAAACTATAGAGGCGCATTCACACTTTTATCATTTATTTCACTCGACCTATATATTATTCCATACTATGATATGTTGTTGTTACGGCATCATTAGAAAATGGTACAGATTTCGCGCAAATATTGGAATGTAATAAATGCTTCATAGTTAAACTTTATTAATGGCGTATGTTTTATCAAAATTTCATATTGACACTGACAGATATATCAATACTGCTGAAACTTTATTTAGATTCATAAATTGGGACTTGAACAAAATTTTATTTACATGGTTAATATCAATTATAAACCATGTAAACAAAATTTTGTTCAATAATCTATAAATACAAATGTTGAATTATATCTTATTGTTAGATAGTGGATAAATATTAATCAACATTTTCGTCTCTATAGCCGTTTGTATTACGTGATGGTATAAATGTAACAAGGGCGGCAGACGTAGTGCACCAAGTCAACGTCACACATCTCCACGCACCATTTACATGCACCCGAGCGCATCCCGACGCGACCCGTGTTGCTGCCTGCCACACAGAAATAGTATAATGTCATATCAAATGTTTAAAGACACGTGCCATGTTACACGCCTGTTCACCGCGAAAGGTATCACAAACATTGTTTGGAACATCCGACGAATTTTTTCCTCGATATGGTCAAGCAATGTTCGACCTACGCCAGAATCTGGGCTTGTGCAAGAACAAAGATATTTTGACTACCTGGCTTGTCCGAATAAAAATTCAAGTCAATATCCCAGCAGCTGATAAAAAGTATTCACATCTTATGCAGAATAATAGAGACAACCTTTTAAAGTGTTAAAATTTTATTAACATTAGACAACGACAAAAACCGTATTGACCAATGGGCTGGTCGTAAATTTTAAAAACGTCACATTTTTTGTGTTTAAATTTCGAATAAATTTACGTTTTTTCCTAGCTCATGACTAATTGGCGCTGATAGAGAATAGGGCGGCGGGGTGCAGAACAATATTGTTTTGTCGGGTTTTGCAAATATAATAATAAAAGTTTATTACCCCGTTTCTGAAAGGGTTTGTCTCGAGATAGGCTGAAAGGGTAGTCAGTAAAACCAAACTTCGTGCCATCATAAGTCAAAACGGGACGATTGTTCGGTTGCACATCATCATAAATCAGCTTTAGAAAAATATTCAATGAATGGGAGTCGTTATTCAATACGAGATCATTACACAAATATAGATTTTTGGCATTTATGCACGTAGCGTGGCTCATTGTGGGTGGTTTGAATCTTTGCAAAATTCTACTGTTTAAAATATTCTGCGAAAAGAAAGTTAAATAGTACTTATATAAATGGTGACATCTGCCTGTTATTTGTCATCTGCTATGAAATTTTACTGTTTAAATAAAGATCAAACAAGTGGAAGTGGCAATATCAGAAAATTCTTACTTACCATGTTCAATACATATTTTTCTGGGGTCCATATTAAAAGGTGACCCGACTATATTTTTTTATCACTCGACGACGACCATTTTGCTGTCGCTATTTAATCCATAGTACATCCACAGTTCATTACAGTTTATGGCAAATATATTTTTAAAGATTATTTGTTATTAGTAATGCAGTATATGTTTTAATATTTTTTGTTTCACTAGGTACTATCTGTCTACCCTGTATAGAACCTAGCATGAACATAATAAATTTTAAATGTATCAGGTAACTGCAGCTAGTTAAAAATGGCGTTATTACGGTGTTTGTTAGTGATAGAAGAGTAATGAGCCGGGTTGCAGACAGGGTCAGCGCCGTCATACGTCATCGCTAACGACGACAAATGATGTAATGTGAAACGAATGACTGACGACATTCGATTGTATAAATATATTTATATACATACATCTATATCTAATACATACACCTATATCTACTACATACACGTACGTCTATATATATGTATACAATCTGACCACAAGAATATTATAAATGCCAGTGACCAGATCATAATGACATTCGACGTAAAATAGATTATACCACGAGAACATGCATTGGATAGTGAGATAGGCTGAAATAACTTTGATTTCGGAAAAATTAAGTAAGGCACAGTTGGTCTATGACCCCACACTATATTGTCCCTGTATTGTGGAAGTTAAAACCATCGAATTTAACATTGATACTGCGATCAGAGATAGGAATAATATTTCGTTTATATAATTGTAATAATATATTTAAAAAAAATTGTTTGTTAGTCCGTGAATGTGTGCGGTTATGTATGAACGCGCGAGCTCATAATTATGTGTGTGTGATACAATCACATATATCATAGTAAAGTATAGATTTTATTTAATTATATAAAACAATACATATGTATTAAAAAGTATAAACAAATATTAATTAAATGGCAATGAAAATATTAATCAAGATAAGAGTTTGTAACATTTATAAAAATAGAATAGTTTATATAGTTACTTATTGAAATAGTCAAATTGGGTGATAAGAGTTAATAACTTTTAAAAAAAGAATATTTTATATAGTTAGTTATTGAGATATTATGTTCTAAGCATGTTTTATAGCACTACTTTATTATATTAAACGGCCGATGACAGAGTTCAAGTAGATAATACAGAGGGAATCGAGCGTATTTTTTAACGAACAGAAGGAAGGTGTCAGTCGTCAGTACTATCCATCACGCTATTCGTTTCCTGCTGGCTCGTGACACATGAATTACATTTTAAAACAGTATACATTCCAACATTATAAACGTTCCAAATAAATATTTTTGTATATTAAACAGAACGCGCACGGATCAGTGGGTGTTGCAAACTTATTATCAGCCATATCGTTCAATAAACATTAAACATATAAAATAAACATTGTTTTTGAAATATACTTCATAAAATAACATATATTTAACAGACAATAGTGACACCTATACTAATATTATATGTGAAAATATCTGTATGTTTATTTGTTACTCTTTCAGAATTAGTCGGCTGGACAGATCATAATTATTTGATATGACAGAGAAGAATATAGTTTTAGTTTTTAGTTTTATACCTCTAGAAAAGCAGACAAAGCCATGCATAGCAACTAGTAGTATCTATGTTATATTAAACACTTAGTTAGTTTTAAATCTATTTTATGTTTTTTGTGGAAATATATTTTTTGGTAACATTCTGCTGAGCAATAACAACAGTATACATAATTACTTTACGTCACTAACACAATGAATACCTAGGTTGCAGGAATGATGTCACAAAAAAGATCGCACGACGTCTTCGTCGCATCCGCACACAAATTAATATTAGATTAAAAAAAAAAGATTTTCATTACTTCTTAAAATAATAAATACATAAGCATGTTAGTTAATGAAGAAATTTGCATAGTTAATCATATCCATTGTGAAAAAAAAACAGATATATATATATATGTAGTTATAATTCAAGGCCAAAACCGACTCAGTGTAAATTCTAAATGTCACCCTAAATTAAATGTCACATCCTAATAAAAATGTAACTTGTAAAAAATCAAAATATCGTAAATAGTGTAAGAACGGTGCAAGATCGATGGTTAGACAAGTTTCCCACAGAGATTTGGCGGCGAGACTGCGCGACCGACCGGCTGCACGCGACACAAAAATAGCACACATTTGTCGAAAAATAAATTTTTCCCCAAATAGACAGAAATATACAAAAATGTGTAGCAAAGAGTGAGGGGCGAACGTGATGGCGTCCCGTAATGTGCGCCCCTAATTAAAACGTTAAAAACCGACCGCTTCTGAAAAACGTCAATTTTGAAGAGAAATGTGCCGTCCATGGGATCCCCCTATCATGCGTTTTTATTTATTTAAACGCTTGAAAAGAACAAATGGATACCAAGGAAATGAATAAATGCATACCATATTATTCTTTTTCAAAGATAAACTAAAAAACTACATTAGTGGTTAGATATTATAATTAGACAAATGTATACTTTTAAATGATGTATTTTTATGTTAGAAGTAAATAAACATATGACACTGTCACCTACTTCTAGGAACACACAAACCTGTTACCACATGTACATATTTACTTCTTAAGTCTTTGTAAGCGTAATGGATATTGAGTTACGAGTGCTGATTACTATCATGTCTTGTCTATGCGTGCACAATATCAATAAATTAGGAATTTAGTTAGCGTTTGAAACACAGACAAGTAAGGAATGGATAAATCTAGCCGTTAAAGCGATATGCAGATCTGCATCGACATTCATTACCTAATTAAAATCGCATGCCCCTTCCGCTCGCTACATTTCTCCAACGCGCTGCCAATAAATTTCATCCGCCAGTCGCCCCATAACGATAACCAGTTCCTCGGGAACTATCGTTCAATCTGCCGTCGATGCCGTATGTTGATCCGGTCGTGTACCCGCCGCTCTTCGCAGACGGCTCTGTCGATACCTATGTATTATTTAGTGCCAGCACTACACTGACTATGGAAGCAAGATGCTGTGTGTGTGCACCCAGCACACAAACGCACACATCTATCAGCGCAAATGTCTCGAGACTCGAGCCACGTCAGCTCAGAGATAACGAGCTCACATATTCATAAAGAATAAAGAATTACTTATCCAACAACCTCTTCACTCTCCGCATCCTCCACCCCTCTTTGATCGTAATGCTCTCATTCACACTCTCCGGCTGATCTCGATCTATCCGTTCCCCTCTGAGACCTCAACGAGAACGGTTCTTAAAGCGATCCGAGTAGAATTGGATTATAGACTTTAATTTATTCACTAGAAGAAATATTTCATTTTTCATCTCACCTTGATCATGAAACCCTTTCATTCTTCGCGAGTATCTTTTGAGCTGTTTCAAAACGATCATTTCGTAGTAAGATGTAGCGACCGGTTTTAATTCTTACACACATAATACGAGGGATCATATCGTCGCTCCTACAGAGTGGGACAAAAGCTCGTTATCGATTTAACAACTCCGCGGTCCAACCCTCGAGGCAGCATCTTTATGGGCGACATATTTGATTCGAAAACTTGTTATGCTTCGTCCTAAATAAATTATAACGAGAAATTGTAATCATTAAATAGATATATTTAATGTATGTAGATGTCGATGTGACCACGGCGACGGCGACGGGCTGGCAGGCCCGGTGCCGGCCGATGGGTTCTGACGGCACGGTGCAGTGTGGAGGTCTTGCTTGCGGGTCGCGGGTCGCGGGCGCCTATCTGCCTACACGAATGCTCGGCTCTCCGAGATACCGCAAACAAATCTCGGTAACTTTTGTTTGTCTTTTTTAACATTTTATTGCTTATTTTGTTATATATCTGTACATAGATAAAGTTAGACATTCTTAGATAATTAGCTAAATTCGTTTAGTTACGGTAAGGAAAGGCATGTTAAGAATATATAACTATAAACATAGATACATCAAAAATAGATATTGACTGACTGTGGGGCAAAAATCAATACTAAAATATAATAAAGGCTACATGGTTTCTTGTTTCTATAATAAAATGAAAAATTATAATATTCGTAGCTGTCATTATCAGCATCATAATAATCGTTTATGATCCCACATCTCCTCCCAGGCCTCCCAAGAGGCTTTAGTCTATTACCACTCTAACTGTGGCGATTTGATACTTCGAGATTTCAATATTTTGCACTCATGTTTTTATTCTTTCTTTTCCTTATCAATTCTTCCCAGATCCTGGATATGAATCGGAGTTATAAAACGTTTTTCTTACTTCCACTTCCCGATTAAAGCTGTAATGAATTCTAAAACTTGGTATCTGGGTGACAGTTCCGACTTTTTAGTATTTGGTGATAGAACGATGATCACACCTGCGCTAGTGGTAAATGTGTACTACTTCTCATCCTTTCAGTTTTTGTTGTATCCGTGATACAACAAAAACTGAAAGGATGAGAATAAAATCAGTTCATCGAAAATATAGTAATCCATTAGGAACATTTTTTTTCTAGGAGAGACGGTGTGAAGGTCAAAGTGTCAGACTTACAATCCTATATCTTTTGTTTTATTAAATTAAAACATTGTTTTCATACAATTCGATTTCTTTTTCACAATAAAAAACAATGTCAATACACAAAGAAAATGTTGCTGGCACAAATTATATGTACCATATAAATGCGGTTTCATTATGCGCAAGTGATTAATAAAAAGTAAAACCAACGATGTGTTGAAGCATACAAAAAGCAACGCGAGATGCAATGAAATAAAATGTTATATAGTGATCGTTAACACGGCCCGCGTCCAATATTAAATGGACAGCGGTGGAGTAAAAATTAAAGACAAACATAAATATCAAGAAAAAAAGTTTGATTCAAGTTCGGTATGACCGTATAGTAAGGCTTTTTCCACACTGAACAGAAATATCGAAAAATATCATAATAAAAAATACGATGTTGCTCTGTGAACAGCTCTCTTTAAACGTTAATATTTTATATCCTTTTTACATAGAGCTCAAAACCTTATTTCTAAATTAAAATAGGTATAATTACTATAACCACATAACCTCATATAAGAAAATTGATAATTATGGGCATTATAACGATTTCATTTATTATTTAATTTTAGCACCTATCTTATTGACAAATAATAGTGATATTTATGATGTAAAAGTATATTGTAATTACATTTATATATTAAGATTTTAGAGATTACTAAAGACGTATTGTTATTATACTACTATATATTTTATTTTTAATAAATAATTGTTTATTCCTCCTATAGAAATATTTAATTTAATTTCCATAATTAGCTAACAACCGTCCATACAAAACTAAACCAATGTATAAGAAGTTAGTATGAATATATACGAATAACAGAGTTGTCGTTCTTTTCGCTTATTGTAGAGCAGGCCTTAGCGGTAACTTTTGACGTTTGAATTGTAATTTGATATTTTTCGATCTACACTTCCATTGTCAGGTTATAGTCAAAACCCACATAGTATGTTTTATTATCTGTTTTATGAATGGAACCCTTTACTATGTTAGACACTTATACGATATGTATCTAAATAAAAAATAATTGTTTCCTGTTCAGTACCTATAACATGATTACAAACAAACTTCTACTGTATATATTAGCTGGATCATAATGAAAACTTCATAATGTTAACAATCGAACTCAACATAATGTGTAACTTCATAAGTAACAAAAAAGTAGGGCTATGAATAAGTTTTAACTTTGATTTTTACGTTTTAAGTTGGTATAGAAATAAGAAGATTTTTCCAAAATGGTTGTCCCTTAGTTCCTTTTATCGGCTATCTAGGTTTATTTAATTAGAAAACTCTTATTTATCCTTTGAAATAAATTACATCTCATGTCTCCATCCCAACGTCTTTCGTATGCATTTTATGGAGATAAATTTATGACAAGCCTTTTTTTAAATTACATATAATTACGGATACCCAAAGTATTATAGAGGAGGCACCACCAAAACTGGATTGGAGGGAGACGAATAAATTAGAAGTTAAGTTATGAGCGGGCCGATCTAACAACATGAATGAAACCGCGGCCCCCGCACCTCAGCCGTTTCAACACCGCCACCTGACGCTTCGACCGCGTGTGGCCTCTACCTTCGCAGTTCCAGGCCTGAACTTGGAATTAATAAAATTTAATCAAAAAGAAGATAATAATTATTCATAAATATTGTGTTACACAAATTGGTATCGACTTAAAGAATTGGGTGAATGACGATATTTTTAGTGTGTATGTACTTACACAGCAAACTATAGCTTTATTGATACAATTTATTAGTATAATCAAAGTATACAGTAAATAATGGTGTACTAATCTACTGCATGTAGCATGAAATTAAGTTTTACGAAAAAATTTATAAAAAACAAATATTTTTTACTTGTTAAAGTACCTACTAGAAACAATAGGTAACAATATAAAGGTTAATTACTTCTTAATATAATAGTAGTAGGTAACAATGAAGTCTGCTTCGGCTACGAACAATAACAAAAATTATCATGATACTATTCACTTGTTTATGCATAACTTACATTTTACCTACATAATAATATGATGGCATTATTTTTTAATTAATATTTAAATTTATTTAATTCGCAATCAATTAGCACTACTGAACATTTTAATTATTAATATATGATACATTAAACAGTACTTAACGCCCAACGATAATTACCTCATTATAATATGTTTTATTCATACATGTCTCTTACAAAACTTGTAATTTCCATTATCGGCAGAAAATTATATTCTACTAATACTGATTTACCAAATTTAGTGATCGATTACTAGAACATTTACCTACTAAAAGTCTACTTGACTTTGTACAAAGTTATCTGTCTTATCTAATTCAATTATAGCCTTCTAAACTAAATTTAAATAATTTAGTTTAGAAGGCTATAAGACCTACAGTATACGAATGCACGACAATCCTTAAGCATGACAATGCACGAGTACCACGAACGTCACATTATGACACGATGTCCGTGATGATGTCTGTATTTATAGACAATGGTTAAAATAGCTAAACAAACTATATTAAGCAAAAAATATCATATAGCATACTATTTTTTTAGAGTTTATGAAGTAAAGTACGGCACTGGCTCGAGGTGAGATGACGCGTTATCGACATCGGTAATCTAAACCCAAAATATTACGATTCAAAACTTGGTCAAGACTTACCTCCGCTCTGGTCGCGGCCAACCAACCTACCAACAGATTTTACGATACAGCGGTCCAGATGTTATAAGTAATCCAATTATTTTTAAAGAAAAATCTATAGACTAGCTTTACTTCTACTTCCTGTATTCTATACATATCGACACCATTTTTTTACATCCCTGAAGAAATTCATGAAATGTAAATTTTAGATTAGTCAAAAAATTTCTAAAAACTGTGTAGTATTCATTCATTCATTCATAATTTAGGAGCTGTGCTTTTGTCGGTGGAGCTCCCGCCACCTTCCACAATCTTCTATCAGTCCTTTTAGCTGTTGATACGACACGACTCCAAATTTTTCTTTAACTTGCTTGATATAGCTGTGTCTTGGTTTTCCCCTTCCTCTCTTTCCATCTATTTTTCCTTCAATAATGTTATTAATTAGTTCATCGTGTCATATCAAGTGCCCCAACATTTTCGCCGCCTATTCTCAATAATATCGATCTGTCTCTTTTCTTTAACCCTTTCAAGCACTTTTTCATTCCTTATTTTATAGTATTTATTTATTGTGTAGTATTAGACAATATGAATTTCAGTCTCTTGAATATTTTTCTACCAATATGTATTTATTATGTCTTTATAATGCGAATAGATTACAAATGATTTTTCAAAAATTCCGAGCAACAGTAATTACTAAATTTATGAGTAGAAATCTGACGAATTCTAGAAAACTATTTCTCGAAGCTTTAATATTGAGTGAGACAAATGCTTTATTTATCATTAAAATTATTCATGTTACGACTTCAATAGCATGTCCATTCATTAATGATTAAACGGATTATTTAATTTAAACAGTCGACATTAAAAATAAAATATCATATAAACAAGTAGATCGGTAATTAAATTTTATTCTTTAGGTTATAAATTGTAAAAATATTTTGTTCTATTTTGGGTGGGAGCTATTTCGGTTGCACGCGACATCGACAAACGAGTTCTCTGATTCTATATGGATATTCGCTTGTGTTGAGACAAAACGATGGCCGTATGTAATATTGACTTTGTAAAAATCCCGCACCTCGTTATGTGTCGCGATTTAATTGAGATTTTATATTAATTAGAGTAGCGACGTACTGGTCTCGAATGTGCCCAACGCACGCAGCCTCCGCACGCAACTGACTAACTCACAGACATCGCATGAACAAAATATAACTAGCGAACTGGCATAAACTTTACGCAAATGCATTTATTGCGGAGATCTTTAAAAAAAATTTAAATTATATAATCCCAGCCCATTTTACTGTCTAATAATGTAGCTTATATGAAATTTTAAAATCATTAACTATTGTTTAAACTTTAAATTGTGTCACTATTATCACAATAATGACACCATTTATAATATAGGTTAGATAATAATTTTGTTTTTTCATTTATTAGTTAGTCTATTTTTAATATACACAATTTGGATATCTACTCACTCATACCTACAAATAGACTGATAGTTACTATTTGCGTATTAGAAACACTTAAACCATGTCCAGATTTAAACCGACTAATATTGTCATGCGAAAGTTTGTTACTTTTTTCCGTAATAATTAGTAAAGGGATTAGAATGAAACTTGACACACAAATAAATAATTTCCTAGACTAAAACGAAGAATACTTTTTACAACTATTTATATTGGCAACAGCACAGGATATAACTAGCGTGAAATACTTTTTTTGTAATATATTTCTGAATATACTTCATTAATTCCAGTAGATTGCCTTTGGAAAGTGACACCTTTTTCTAAGAGTCAAAAACATGTCTCACTCATTACTAGCTATTTTACCTATATTGATTGACAAGTTAATAAAGCAAAATAGGTTTATAAGTATCAAGAGAAGATTCAAATTGCGTGATCCAATAAACGAAGTAACTTTAACGTTTATAATATGCGTATTGAAGGGATGAAGAGTAAATTCATGGAGAGGGCTCGCGTGCTCGATGACGTGATATCGCGCCGTCACGCGTGTTTACACCGACTTTATAACAAGTTGTAAGGTGGCAAACTAACAAGCCGTTACAATATCTCGCCTCTGCCAATGAGGCATGCAACAAAATTCCTATACGATTATTTCATTATTACTACAGAATGGTTAGCATCTGGACAACATTCTTTTTATTCCATTAATATCATATACTACATGACCCATCTAACGTATTACTCACTATATTAAGTAACTACCTACATTACAAGCAGTTTTAACGTCTCATCAAGATGGACATACTTATTAATACTCTTAATTAACAACTACAAGTTTTTAAATAAAGGACAAGTGTATTAATTAGCCAGTTTAAATTTGTCACTGTCTTCTGTCATTAAAATAAAAGGCGAGTAAAAGAATTTCTAGATTATCGATAACTCGAGACGGTGTCTGTATGCAATGTGTCACCGCCTCACCGCCAAACCCGACCCTGACTTCCCATCTGATGATCTGTGAACATATCCACTGATCTCCTTCCACATATAATAATTATTATAAAATAATAAGAATACCAATAATTTAACCATACCAATATTATAAATGTGAAAACCTGTATGTCTGTTACTTGTTCACGGCTAAATGACTTTATGGAGTTGCTTATAGATAAATTGTATCATGAGGATAGTCATAGGCCGTTTTTTATCTAAAAAATAACTGCAAGGTGTGAAATAGGGGATTGAACTGTGGAGTGTGAAGTTATGCAGGCAAATCAGCGAGTAACATCTAGTGTCCTATGAAATATCTGAACGTTTGTTTATATTTTGTGTCACAAAAAACCTACGTTTCAAAAGAAATGAAATTGGTAGGTAGGTTCATTACCTAGAATATGGTCCAATTTTAAATGTTGTTCATGGTTGCTGATATATTGCGTAATATATGAGTAATAAATTAGTCAAATTCAGGACAGTATTTGAAATCTGTTAAAAATGAAACCTAAATTTTCCGTTACAATAATTAATAAGTATTTATAACAGCTCGATTTAGCTGAATAGAGATTTCTTATAATGCCAGTTATAGCAATTGAAAGGATGCAATAATGCTTGACAAACACATAATTAATTAAACAGAAATGTAAGAGCTCTTTTTGTGTACGTTTTGTTTAAGCTTTACATGAAAGAGGGACAAAAAATGTCACCATTGTAAAGCGAACTAACGCTCATAATTGTTGTGTTATTTCCTTTTCATCCAGGGTAGGCCTTTTACCAATAATTTCTTGTCATATTAGACCTTCGAGTTTCGGAACTATACACATTACTTGCTTTTTACAAATTTTTTTTTATAAAACTTTTTAATGTAAATAAAAAGCAGGCAAAAGACAAATAAACAGGCAGGTGTATGAAATAAAGTATAAAATATAGGTACTATATAAGTTAACTATCATATTTCATCGGTGTACTATCTACCGATTTTAAATTGAGTATCTCATATTTGCATATTAACTACTACACTAACCTACTACAGATTACTAGAGTGATATATATCCATGGTACTTCTCTTAATATTGTCATATATGTAATTACAATTTAAATTTGACTAGCTATTTTTACTTTGACTAGTTATTTTTACGCACCACCAATAGACATAATAGGTTAGATAAAATAAAAATACTGTAGATAATGGAATTACTTAATTATTATTTTTTTGCAATTAATATACAAATTAAAATCTCATAATACATCACAATACTAATGCAATATTTTATTCTATGTAAGTACTCATGAAAATATATAGGAACCGCTGATTTATAACTAATTAAATTAATTAGTCCACCAGCCCGCATTATAAATATCACCTAGTGTGGTATCGCCCATTTAGCGACACATTCTCGGAAAAGAGCGACAAACAAATGGCAGAATAATATCCCGTCTATATAATATTATATGTCACGAAACCAAAGCTTTATGAAACCGGATATTTTTGTCATATCTTATTTTATTGCGGCTCAATAGAATCAAAGTATATTGAATGATTCAATAGGAGTAATGTTTTAGGAAATATATTAAAAGGTAAGCTATAACTAACTAAAATATACTTTGTATTCCTATAT
The DNA here is from genome assembly GCF_030625045.1 of Achroia grisella. Classification (NCBI taxonomy): domain Eukaryota; kingdom Metazoa; phylum Arthropoda; class Insecta; order Lepidoptera; family Pyralidae; genus Achroia; species Achroia grisella. The sequence goes on from NW_026713061.1 coordinate 1,119,207, forward strand.
CCATATGGGAAATGTAGGTAACGCTGCATAGACCTTGTATTAGTAGATATACCTCAATTATTACTGCTAAATGTGTCAGTTAATTTCCCTGTGAAATCAGTTATTTACTTTTGTCTCTTTTATTATTGTTACTTCAATCTGAAAATAAGCCAACAGGAAGTAAGTCCAAAGGAATATCACTAGTAATGAGAGTAGTTTTATTATTGATAGTGATTATATCCAAAAAAATTACAGATCAAAATATAAGATCGTATAAGAGTTTAATAAAAGAATATCCTCAAATATAAAAAAATATGTACACACTGTCCGAATACAATAAAAAAAACGATATCGAGATAACGACATTACATTATAAGCTTTAGATGTGTACGTCACGGCACCAGGACAGATATTATGTATTAATCCAATAGTCTTTTACAAATTCAGTGTGCGTAACAATTTCAAATTTTGCACAAATCTAGTCGCATTTAAAGTATTGTATTACTTGATGTATTAAATGGCCGGTTGACAATGTCGTGCGGATATTAACCCACAAAAAATGTCCTCGAATGTCCCAAGGATTTTCCGCTTCACGCAGAGGTGCACTCCGCGGGCTCGACAGTTGACAAAATATTGCATTGTTCCTATTATCTGCCTAGTATTTATTTTAAAACGTTATTTAAATGGATGATTTTAAGCCCGTTCGACTGATGCCGCTTTTGTATTCGTGTTTAATAGACTCGCTGAGCAAGAGCAAATGCGGATATTAGAATCTTTTTCAATATAATAACTATAGACATTGCGGTCGTCATTGATAGCGTACATCTCAGTATTTTACTTTAACAAGAGCCATAACAACATAACCAAACAAGACTATAAAAGCAATTGATTACCTTTATCACTTTGTTCACTCTGTTATGGTCATCAAGCTATCGGTGGCCATAAATTTGAATTCACTCAGTAACTTCAATAAAGGTAATGAATGAAGGCAAACCAATAAAATAATAGAAATAAATTTGATATGACCGACATATGGTGGCTCTAATGTGCGGCGAACCCTGTTATTGCTGTCAAACATGCGACAAATAGCTCAGAGTCTGAATTCAATTTCATTTTATCCAAACGTTGATTACACAGTATTGGTCCGTCGGACGACAATGAAAACAATCTACAACGACCAATATGTTCACACCCCTTTCTTTTTGATTCACTGTGATGACCAAAAAGTAAATTCCTGTTTATTATTATTCCATTACCCGTCACCCCATTTTAAAAAATATGTCAGCAGATGACGACTGGGTTTTGCATGGGGACGCGGCCGATGGGCGCAGGGAGGTCGCGACCCGAGAATATTCAATGTGTTTATATAAAATAATTTTCATGTTCGACAAGTCGCGATACAATGCCGTATATTTTTTTGCTCAGTCGATAAATTGGCAGGATTATCATTTAATGGAGGGCTCATGTTTGTTGGGCTTGTCCCGATTCCCTATGACTGACATGATTTTATTAACGCCATATCGGTGTTCCGATGCGGATCGAATAATTTTAACGTGACAGCAACGATGCGTACATAATTCACTCGGTTTCATTTCGAAAGGTATCGTGCCAATTTAACTTTAGGACGTACGAGTTCGGTTATTAGTCAATTTAGGAGTTTTAGGATAGACATGCCTATAAAATATTCAGCACGTATGCGGGCTTCTATCGCATGACACATAGGTAAAATTTAATTGACAATCAAATATTCACATTTGAAACCTTTTGTTTCCACTCGTAGTGACACTAGATGCTTTAGTTATGGAAAACCACAACGTCGACTGCCACTTTTAGCTACTTTAACAATTCATTCGAATTCTGTTTATTCGTGTGAATAAAAGCGAGAGACAAATCATTTTTATTTATAAAAGAGAACACAATTTATTGTGTCACACAAATTCAACATATTTGGGGTAAGATCGCCTAATCTCTTTTATATTATGGCGAATAATATAAATCCCTTATTAGCAAGAAGATTAGGTAATGTTATTTTTTGTGTGTTATAAAAATTCGCTTGTATTATTAGTATGCGACATGCATCGGAAGTATGAGATGTTATCTAGTCCCGGCGGAGTCCCCGATTGTTGACACTAAATATTGTGCGACACAATGAAATTACATGACATCTGTAGTACAAATAACGGGAATATCTTTATTCATACCGCGACGAGCAAACAGGCTCCCCTCGCGTTTATATTGACACCGCTCCCAACGTCTGCTCACTGTCGCTCTACTAACACACTGTTATGTTATATTACTTGCGGATAATAGGTTACGATACATACAAAACAAATAGATGTTTTCATGTTTTAGAACAAATACATATTGTTAATATCAATTAAGGAAATGTTGTTTTTTAAATCAGAATCCGCGAATAATTTAAGATTTTGTTTCTCAAAAACAACCGACTTATCCTCCCTAAATTTGTATGAATTTTGTAGAACCTTAAATACTAAAATTACAAATAATCTGTTAAAAGTATTGTATTTTAACATTTTTTATCAATTAATAATTAGATACAACAATGAATACGTAGTTACTTGTTATTCTGAATTATTTTTAATTTGCCTAAAATAAATTATATTTTATTTTTATAGCCAAAAATTGAGATTGAAAAACTCACAGGTAAGAAGAAATAATAATGAAAATGACAACAGAAGACGGATATTATGTTATCACAAGGAGGGCAAGGAAGCGATTTACAATAAATAACTTTAATATTAGAGTTACTCCCCCATATTGATATCGATAGTGAAAAGAGAACCCTTCGCCTTCGGCGGTTACAGAGAACGTCAACATTTTATTTTCCAAGTAGTCACACTAGAGTATTATTAGTATATATTACCAGTATATCTAAACTGTATAAAACTTGAGTTTGTAATATAGATGAATATAACAACAATATTTAATAAACTAAATTTTAATAACGCACTGTAGTCAGTAGATTATTTTAAATTTATTGTTACTGATGGGTTGTATTATTGCAATATGGCGTATAATAGTTAAAATATTTAAAAATCGTAGTACCATAAGAAAACGTAATCTTAATTGATTAAATGAGATTACAACGATTCAAATAGGAAATAATATTCAAAATGTTATGTATCTCTGAATTCTAACAAAAACGGTAAAACAGTCGTAACATGTTAGCAAAGGAGCCACTATTACTTTTCTTTACAACTCATATTGACAATGTCGGAATCCCGCGCTTTGTCATCTGTGAGGTAATATAGCGTTGAATTGTTTTGTTTCAAAATTATTAAAAATAAATATATAAATATTATGGTACTGAATGCAATTGAGTTTTAGCGGATGACGTATTTAACAAGAATACTTAATTTTTTACGTATAATTTATTAATGATTATATAAAGAAATGATTATATATAATTTACTATTAAATATTGGGTGTTTATGAATCAGACATACGTCTATTTATCCACAAACACTTTTGATAGTGGCAAATCAACTTTCGTGGGCGAAGAATTTTAAAAATGGTACAATATTTTGAATCAATTGTCTACCACATATTAAGTTACAGGTTTGTGTCCTATAAAAACTTAGGAATAAACTATCTTTATTTATTTCCTTTTTATATTCTCTTATACTTATACACTTTCAAAGTCCATAGATGCATAACAAGGAATTATTTGATTAAGATTGCTATTTCATACAACAAAATCATAATTTCCATTTAATCTTCTTTATCTATATCAATATTAACTCCCGATGTAACATACAATATATAATAATATTCAATAACTAATCATTGATTTTTTTTAAATAAGATTGAAAGTTAGAAGAGAAACAATAATTATAGTCTTTTATTAGGAACCTTTGCCAAATCTAAAACAATAGTAATACTGTCTGTAGTGTAAAATAAAATAATAAATACAAGGGCTATATTTGAACAAAATGGTTACCAATCAGTGCAGTAATTACAACCATATATAGTAAAAACTTAAATTCATACTACACTATAATGTTACTTCTAGTTCAAAACCTAGAATGCAAGGTATGTAACAAGGTAGGTCCTACCTATGCAATCAGAAGAACGAAGTAATTTAAGACAATATCCGAGATATTGTCTTAAATTACTTCGTTCTTCTTCGTTCTTTAAGGTCTAGGTTTCTCAGTTAAATTAGTTATTGTGGTACCCTTTGTGGTAAGGGTACCACATAAGTATAGGGATACTTATGGGCAAAATCCAAGTATGTATAGTATATCTGTGTGTGATTTTGATTGTATGCGTATGTATGAGTGTTATGTATCTTTTATTATGAGTAATATGTATAGTAATTAATACATTTATACAAAAATAGAAATGAAGCCAGGTGACATTATTCATAATAACAATCGCGGTCCAGTAAAATCAGATCCGGGTGTATTGTAAAGAATTATGACAATAATACAAAAACAGCCTTCAACAAACTGAATGTCCGAATCGAGTACAATTAAGATATAAATCATCGGAAGAGCGATATTGTATTTGAAGGACGTTATGACTGTCCGTGTTCGATTCCGGGTCGAATCTTGCCCCAGTTGCCATTAGAAACGGTCACCAATTTATCATTAAGGCAATTTTTGCAATAATTGTTTGGTTTGTGCGGGCGGTTTCTTATTGAAGTGTGCTCTACTTCGAAATATGAAAAGGCGACGTAGTCTCATTCAGTTTTATTAATTAATTTAGTTTAGTTAGTAGTTATTAATCGCACTTTTTTTATTTTTACAGATGCTGATGTGATATACATACATTGTAAATACACTAATTAAGTTACATCAATAATAATCACAGATGCAACTGCATATCTATAATTAATCATTTTATTTGTGTCAACGATGAAAAATATATTATCAACTTGGCACTAGCCTGATTATTTATAATACATATGTTTTTTTATATTGATTGAGGTATAACGTAAATACATATAGATATTTTATTTCAATAAACATTTGATAATTTGTATTTAGTAGTATAATATATTATTTATTATAATAACAATACAATATTATAATTAATAGTAATTATTCACTAATAAGGAGATTAATATAATAATTGTTCAGCATCAAGAAGTACACGATGTATTTACGATGTTTATACGAAATAACTCAAATAGAGCAACCTTCGTGCCGTACGCCGGTCAGCGGTCCACCTACGCACAAAAGGCGCGTGGGTGCAAAGATTACTCTCATTCAATTAAACCGCATTGTGCGCCGGCGCATGCCACTTTCGGCTACCTCTTAATTACCGCGCAGCTGCTGACCTGCGTCCATCTGGAACGTCACCACCTACACTGACATGATATCCACAGGCTGATTTTATATATATTTCTATGTAGTAATAATAATCCAGGACCGAAACGAAACTAAGCAAATCTTGTACAAAGAATTCTAAAAATCGACAGAAAAATTAATAACCCAGACCAATATAAATAATATGTTTTAATTTGCGACCATTGAAAAAAAGGTTTTAAACTAAACGCTTAAATACCGAGAGCATCAATATTTTAATAATCATTATAGATAGAAATCACAAGGGTTAAAATATTTTAACTCTTATTGAATATCAAGATAATTAGTTTGTGAACCTATGCGAGATTGTGTGGGTGTCTAGTATTAATTAAATAAGAAATAGAGCATCCTGTGCAGCGATGAACACGCCATATTCGGTTGATCTGTGTATTATAGGTGAAAGTGTCCAGTGACAATGGGGCATCGGGTTCGAGTGGCCAGACGTCCGGCAAATCTCATTTGTGGATTTATCATTAACCGTATTTCAACCACCCTTGTCTCATCACGGTTTGAAGCCTATTAGAGGATATAAATTTTATTTCCGACCATTGTCAATAGCGTACGGATGTTTATTCTTCATAAATTCGTTATATTAGGGTAACCTAACGAAGTGCATTTAGTGCAGAATAACGTTTGTCCTTTTAGAACTAATAGTATATTTTCATCTCATTTAATCCGATACTAATACTACAAATACAAAAATACATATGGCTGCTACCTTTATATCACTAAACAACTGAAAAGGTGTTATCGATTTATACGTAAAATAACATTGTATCCCGAATACTCACATGTATTTTATTTTAAAAAAAGCAGATGAAGTTGTTGATTATAAATACATATTTTTATATGCAATTAATATTCGCTTATTCCTCTGCCCAATGTGACTAAAAATAAAATAATTAAATTGAGTGATACATTATAGAAGAAAAGAGAGACAATAAAACATGTAAGCGAACTAATGTCGGAGTGAAGTCGTAAAAGAGTGAAAATATTGGCAATAACACTACTGCACTTTTCAGAACAATGAGGTGTGCCTTAAATGCGCCTTATCGACTTACTTCTATCTTAACTCCACGATTACAAATTTATGGGTATATATGGAACCTATTTGCTATAAATAATCCTATTTTTACGATGCCCATGCCATTTGAAGCAAGACTGTCAAATTTCACATAAATAATTACTGGTCTACGACCGATCTTATCGTTCACAGCACGTTACGAGTTGTAAACAATAGAATAGTTCTAATGACTGAATGAACAATCGTAAACCCTTGATATTTACGCACGATTCTTTCAGTACTACCTTTTGAAAGGTTTTATAACTTTGCCGGGATGGTTAGATCAACCGTTCCCTTGGCGCCCACGCCTGTCGCATCTCTATATCTGATTTATTCATACCACCCAAAAGACATGATCAGCTTTTAGAATGTAAAGTCTTTTTCTGAGGCCTGAAGCCTTTTGTTAACAAGTGCACTTTGAAACCACTGTACAAAATAAAGATTGTGCTACACTATAAATTTATATTTACACATCTAAAAATATATATATATACTTACATAAACAAGGCACAATGTAAGACAGTACTCAGTTCATTCTGTTTATTCCAAATATTAAGGTATACTATGACATTATAAATATTAAATTTTCAAGTTTTATGAACCAGAATATACTTAAATGTTTTAATGGCATAAATTGTAAAATTAATAATATTAAAGAATATAGAATAGTTTTGTGATTCAGTCTCGTTAGAATATGTATGGTTAGTATCTAATCATTACAAATAACGTCAGAGTTAACTTACAAATAATAATGACATAAAAGTGCAGATATCGAATTGCAATTAAAACTATCGATTGCAACTCGTAACAGAAGCACAGCGTGGGTGGACATAATAGCAGATGTGTGCGACCCTTACAACCTTACCGCTGACCCTACACTTATTACTTATTGGATTCGCTTATTTATTTATCAGTGTTCGCTAAAAATAACATTTTTATGAAGCCTGAAATTAATAATCTGAAGTTGATTCTTGATTTTAACAATTTGGGGGGTCTATTTTAGGATATAAGTTCGACTGACGCAAGCCCGGATAGGTACGATAACGATACAATATTTATTGTCACCCGACGTCCGTCATTAAGATAGTGTCAAAACTTGCTGGCACGCACACGGGCATCACTTACAGAGGCAGCACTCATAATTATTACTAATGCCTTAAATATGTCAAAACAGGAATCCAGGTAAAAAGGCGTAATTTACGCACGGCCGATAGAGATTTGGCAGTTGGCGCCGTGGTGCTCGGAGGCAGGCGGGTTGCCATCGCGAGAAGGCGCCGAGTTTTTGTCAACCATTGTCTTTGATATAAATTTTAAATAGGAAATGTCCCTTTTTATGGAGATCTAGTTTACGGCGCTGACAATGAAGGCATAAATCTAAGGAGTGTATCACTATACGCTGGCGATGATCGATCGATAAACATTATTTATGTACTTCCGTTGACTAGACACGATTGGATAGCTTCGATGTGAATAAATTCGTAACACATATTGAATAAGGAATCAGTGATAACGCGTGGGAAACTAGTTATTAGGTTACGTATGTAATAAGACATTTGGGAACCTCAGTAGGTATGTAGGTTATTTACTTTATGTTATTTAGTTCACAGTCTACGATACCTATAATTTTGCTGGATTAGAAAATAAAACAAAACATTCGAAATGAGCTGTATGAGTAGGCTAGCCATATATTATAAATTTTGCGTATGTTAATAGTCCAGTGTAGGAATGTTTATCAAAGTTAATTTTATGTCTGCGAGCAGTTCAGAGAATTTATGCCGATGGCATCGGGCGTCGCAAGAAACTCCATTATCCCAATATGTTCTCGATCGATTACCTACTAAATGTTCACCATCAAATACCTTTGACTAAATACTGTTGCAACAAAACGATACAACAAAATCAGGACCGGCGGACTCTATATGATTGATATAATTAAGCAAAATGTTAATAAAGGGGACAAAGCCGGTCATCAATACCAAACGCGGGTCCAATCAACGTGCCTCCGGGAGAGGGGCTGATTAACGACAATAACTCAGGGACAACACCAACTTGCTCACATTTATTTTTATTTTAGTCCCTTTCCAGTCGATCTCTAATGAATACGGTTTATCTTCAAGTTTATATAAAAAATAAATCGCTTTTAACTGAAGAATCACGCCTTAAAAAAGAAACGCTTATTAAAATTTATTTCTTTCTCTCCTCGCGGCGCTGTCGTGTACTTGAACTCGAATAAAATTAAAAAGTCAAGAATTCTTATTTATTTTAATACAATAAACCGCAATCGCTGAATAAAGATAAATAAAAAGCAATAAAAAATAAAATCGCATTAGCAATAAACAAAATACTTCAGCGGATGTGGGCAGAGCGGAGAGCACGCACACGGAAATACGTAGAGTGGAACCGTGGCGTCGTAGAAGTTACGACGCGTATTAGAGATGTATCTCTAATCTGATTACAAGTAATTAATTTGATTTTTTACGTTATTAATATTATTATATATTATTTTTATTGTAAAATTAATTTTAAAATAAAAATAATCTACATTATAAATAGAATCATTTACCTAGCTGATGAATGAAATATGTAACTTTTTTAGGCAACATTTATCTAAAATATTATCAATAGTTACAACATTAAACCAAAAACTTTCCAAAAAGTATTCACAGGACAAGGAAATAATTTATTTTAATAACATGTTAATATCTTAAAACTACTATTAGGAAAATGTAATAGTGAATTCTGTAATGTTTACATATGCCTGATAAAAATTGTAAAGTTCCCTGTTTCTATTGTGGGCGGTTCCTATACTTACAATTACTTTTAATATTCTATATGTATAGCTAGTATGTGGTTAGTAAATAGTTAGGTATATATAATACTATGTAATATAGATAGTAAGTATTACAAAACAAATTAGAGAAATCTATTAAACAAACAATTTTTCTATAAAAAGGAATCTCCACAGAATACTGTTAGCCGATTGTCACGAGTGCTACCCTCGTCGGCGTTTTCTTAATTGTGCCGAAATATTTATTTGATTGCGAAGTTCGTAGCACAGGCGTGCAACCGAAATGGTCAACGGCATCCGTATATACCGAACGCACAATGGCTATAGCGTTTGACTGGCTCACTAAACATCCCACAATACATAAGCCACGTCTATTACCGACACGAACAACTATCCACTCATCCTTGTACTTCATGACTGGACCTATGGCACTTTATTACTGAACGCTACACAGTTATTATGTTACACTGCTCGCTGACCCGACACGTAATTTGTTATCCCATGTTTGCGACTGTTCCACTTTTACCAGACGGTGCCATTTTGCATTATATTTTTAGCCTTGTTAATGATACTAAAATAGAATGTTATAAACGGTTGACCTATGACAATTAAAATCATTAAAAAGGGTAACCATGTAAGAATATTCTATAACGTGTTTTTATATCTACATAAATACCTAATATTAAAATAAAAAATACTGAAACGCTATCCTTTTGTGTTTCGTGACAACTGTTAATAGATATATTGTATAAATACTAATATTTAAAAAACTATTGTAATAAACTTAAGTAAATACCTACTATAAACAAGTGGGTAATAAAAACAAACAGTAAGTATGTTGTAAAAAACTATTCACTGTAGATTAGATTATTTCATGAGATAAAACGTTAAAAACAGTCAATTAGAAGAACGCAATGTCTACGTAAGTTTATTACAAAACATTCCTCAACTAAAATCTTGCACTGCCGATATACACGAAGCTTGTCCGTCAGACCATTGTCGTATCTGAGATCTAAATGGGCCACAGAATCGATATTCGATACATTGGTAACAGCGTAACTACGCATCGTGCAGATCATTGCCGTGAACGAGAGATGAAATAAAGTATGAACTGGTCGCCCACTCCGATCGCAACAAATACAACTGTATGGTGCCCAAGCCAACAATCGAGATGCGAAGCGCCGATAACGATGTCAACTAGCGCAGCCTGTCCTCGCCGTTCCCATGATTTGCGATGCCGTTCTAATCGTTATAATTACGACCTATCCATCAAATAGACATATGATAAACATGCGATTCGGAAACCGATCCAAGAAATCGGTAATCGTTATCGATCACAACGCGTCCGAATATACCACAGTTTGAGAAATAGCAGAGATCATTTTTTGCAAGAGTGACGTGTTTATGAACGTTCCGTTATAAATTCTCTTTGATCTCATCTACCATGTCACTTTGAGTTTTCCAAGTCGTTTCAATGTTATGTTGGAAGTGCAGACATCGGTCGTATAAGTATTTTTATTGCTCTAATTTCTCTAGTCACGTTTTGATCGGTCTGTTGACGATGGTCCTAACAAAGCTGACTAATTATGGTGGTGCGGCATGTCGTAAAACAGTGCATATTGACGGAATATAGAGAGGCCGGCACACAGTGCTTAATGACATTAATCACATTGATTTATTGTGGTTCCGAGTTATTACAGGCCGGGCATCGTGTGCTGTGTGCGTGCATCGTGTAAGTACGAGTACATACAGACCGTTGGCTGTGGGGGTGTGCTTCTTGTGTAAATGTGATACGCAATGCATACAGCATGTTGCAAATCCAAGTGGTATCATTTTTATAATCATGGTACATCTACACTAGATCGTGTTCCACACTTCTATGTACCTTACTACACTTGTCCCAATTATAGCCACTATATACATCAAAATAAGTATTACCATATAAGATGTCCTTTATTTGCAACATTTGCATTAGAATAGAATAGAATAGAATAGAAAATCATTTATTCAAATAAACATTTAAGCACTTTTGAATAGTCATAACAATTTGTTTTTTATCTAATTAATCACAAGAAGAAAGCAAATCTTTTAATATGCTTTTTCATTGATATATTATACACATACATGTAATAATAATTAAACAAAAGCAAATCAGTTAAACACATTACAGCTATAGCTGTTTTTAAATTTATTTATTTTTTATTTCTAATATGCAAAGTAAGTTACGTTGTAAGTCAAGGTCATTAGAAAGAAGATTGAAGACAAATGGTGCACGAACAGAAGAAAAAAAACACTGAATATGAAATAATTCTAGTCTGCTTTTCTTATATAAATTTACTAATAACTGGACATCTAACAAAAAAACACCCTGTCTATGCGTACTATGAATGTAGACCGCTGTAGTGTGCGTGCTCGGCATTAGGCAACAATTTACGCTGTTTGCGGCGTGTTAATATTGATTGGCTCGCTTTATTTCCACTCGCGTGATTCTATCCATGGCACTAAGCCGAATCCGCATATTGCCTCCAAGACCACATGATAGACTATCCAAATGGCTCTAAACTATCCTAAGCGGTGCTATTTTACAGAAGGCAAGAGAGACTGTATAAAATCGTCTGCTTTAATACTTCTATCTCACGTATGTACATTCTGCTGGCATACAGCTTACCTTTGGTTTGAAAAGTAAGATGTTGTTACCTTAGTTAAGTCCTCATAGATAGCATGAGGAGTATCCTATGCGTCATATGATGACGTGATGTTCGATGACTTATATAGACGACATTTTCGAATGGGCTTTCAGCATATATTTAATCCAATTATACAAAATAGTATTATATAATTGTACCCCAAACCTCAATAATATATACATACATACAGCAACGGTTGTGAAAATCTACGCGTGCAGTCAACACTGAGCATTTACAAAGAATTATTTGTTCAGACAATTTATTACGGTATGTACGTGAATAGAATATTTAACATTGGATATTGATCGCAGACAAATAACTTTATGCTGACATGAAGCCAATGATAATAATGTCATATAAATGTACTGAGGAAAACTTACATTTAAAATAATATTTGACCAAGTTAAGTAGACAATATAATTACTTAAATAAATACATCCAATTTTTTTAAGCAGCTCTATTATTAAATATTAGAGTTTAAAACAAATTATCGCTTTACAAGTCGATTTATTATTGGTATAGACTTTTACTAGTTGCTCCCGTGACTTTGTCTTGAGCCATAAACCGTCTTTATCACGATATATAATGATATGATATGATATATAATCACTTTCTTTTTTACCTTAACAGCTTATAAAATTGGTCTGTTTATTAATCTTAGCTTAGACTAATATTGATAGTCAAATTTGACAAACGCCAAGAACCATTTAAAGTGAAAACTTATATTCAAAATCGTTTCGTTTTTGTTAGACTTTTCGGCCTCTTATACACGTCACATTTTCTATTTAGTAGTCTCAAAATTATCACTGAATGTATATATTACAATATAAATAATATGTATACATTACAAAACATCAGTTGGTACACTGATAGATGTGAAGTTACTTATAACTCTACCAGTGTTACTCTATATAGAGGCCATGTAACCATCCACTACGAAACGTTACGTGCCCATTGCGAGAGACACGTCTGTCTGTCCCGATTGAGCGCTAGCCAGCATATCAAACACATGATTATAATTTCATAATGCACTCATGTCAACGTAAATAATACGCAAAATTTATGTTACGAGGTTCTCACCGTTCGACCGAGGCGCGAGGAATACCTAATAAGCTATCATTAGCTTTAAAACTGAGTGCCACTCATATTCATGTGTGAACGTGGTTATAAATTCAATTAAGCCGTTTGTAGATATACCAACGTAGTGATATTGTAACCATATGATCTCGAATGCAAATTCATTTTCTTATTTGCATAAATGGCTATTTAAATTGTTTTATGGTTTGTTTGCTACGTGAATTACAGCGGTCTCACATTGCGCGATGTTTCGCGGACACACATCGAGGCCCTATTTTGTAGTAGATCTCAACGCAAATGTTCAATAAATATTATCTTTCCAGAAAATAAGAGATAAAATACTTACTCTAATTTACTTTACTCTAATTATATTAAAATATATGTCATATATATCATCACCTGGATTGTATATTTCTCAGGCTATCAAGAATATTTAGAAACTACCTATTATGTAGAATTAAGGTTAGTGCTGATGGCAGAAACTGAAATATATGGTTATTAATTATCCATGTTTTTAATATCTTCCTGATTGCCAACAACCTTTGATGTTAAATACTAAACAAAAACATTTGTTCTATCCGTCATTCCTGTTTATCTGCCAATCACTATATCTTTGACAATGAACAAGAACATTTGCTAATATTGAAGTTGATTATTATTTCATAAAATGTACTAGTATTGTCTATGATAGCAGGCGTACGCTTCCCCACAGTAAGAGTATAACGTCGATTAAGTGGGTCCATCATCGTTAGTGATATATTCCACCAAAATTAGCTACTCGTAGCAAAGAGTAATAAATATCACAATAGGGTTGCCATCAACACAACGTGGTCAATATATTATATTATTGATGAATATACAATAAATAGTTTTTGTATAATATATTATACAAAAACTATTTATTATATTACATATTAACCATGACGAAGATTGAAAAGGTTTAAGGTTTAATTGTGTACATAATCGAGGAACGATAGGAATCAGTGTTAGTGGAGAACTCCTCAATAGGTTGTTATATAAATTATTAACTATCAATGGCTCAAGTAGCATTGATTTTTTAATAGATTTATTATAATGTAACGGTACAATTCACCAAGAATTAACTTTGATTGTTTCTAGAGGAGACCTCGTGGAGGTTGCCCTGTTAGGAAAGTACTTTGCTAGCAATGAGCACACATGGTTTTCATTATTAACCATTCTTCGCACCTTGAAGTATGGATTACAAAAAAAAATACAATAAACAACACAAGCGAAATGTAGCATTGGAATTAATGTTGATAAATACGGAAACGCAGCGACGTGGCGCGTCGGCCGCGGCCAGGACGCCGTCCATCCATCATCCGCTCGTCGCGCATAAAAACGCTCGTTAGTAGCACTCCCGCCCCCGCCCTACCTGCCTGCCGACTCTCTATTAATGTTCCACTCAAGTGCCTCTATTACTCCTGTCATTTATTATATCCATTTTGGCAAATTGTCTTATCTCGCGCACTGCGGTTGCAATTAACACGAGCCTTTTGTATCGCACCGTGAAGGAAAGCCTGCTTGGGGCGTGCGGTGAAATCTGTGTCGTTTCAGCTAGGATATTCAAATCTTTTTTATTTAAGGGCTTTTGTTAATGATATAATATGTTTATATGAAATAAAAATTATTGTTAATGAAATAATATACACTTATTTCTTTGATAATTATTGTAATTTAATTGGTAATACCTAAATATATATATATATATATTGCGAAATAACAATTTCCTTTTCCTTTTACACATTAACGGCATCAACGACAATACATCATCACGTGACGCCTGATGCCTCCGTAAGCTGTATATTTAATACTATATCTCACTTTCAAACAGAAACATAGCGTATAAAGCAAGCTGCTTGAAGGTTGAAATAGATGAACCAGATATACCCACGCAGATGACTTTGTCTAAAGACTACCGCTATTTGTATTTGTTATACAATACATAGGCAATAAATTAAGTACCTAATATCTTATCAAATTAGATTGTGTTTTAGATATGTAAATGATCTAATTAGTAGTAACCTGTATCCAATAACAATACTGATATTAATAACATGTATTTACATATTTAGTAGTATTGTTTGCTGATGACACATCACTTATTTTCAAAGTGAAAAGAAATACAAAGGATTTTAGCAATATAAATGCTCTTGAGGATGTTCTAAACTGGTTTACATCAAATAATCTAGCGCTTAATTCAATGAAAACAAAATGTGTTAAATTTTCTTTACCAAATACATAACAAGTAATGATAACTGTTAGTCATTCAATGATCATGTTTTGGACTTTGTTGATGAGACTTCTTTTCTTGGTATTGTAATAGATAATAAATTGCAGTGGGGACCACATATATTCACACTGGCCAAAAGACTTAGCTCGGCTGCTTTTGCTATCAGAAAAATTAGACAGTTAACTGATACTGCAACAGCGAAGCTAGTGTATTTTAGTTACTTCCATAGTATAATGTCATATGGTATTATATTGTGGGGAAGGGCGGCTGATGTAGAATAAATTTTTATATTAGAAAAAAGAGCAATTCGTTCAATATATAATTTACCGTGTCGCGAATCTCTTAGAGAACGCTTTAAAGAAACAGGTAGTGGAGTAACTTGAAACAGTCATGCTGGCTATAAAGTTCAAACTTGTGACAGCGTGGTGGGTCGGGTCAATGTGCTCCCTCTGATATGGTTGAGTGCAATGATGGCTGACTCATCGGTCATACTCGTGAACGCTTGCTGCTTGTGGGGACTGGTCTGTTCAGGTTGCGAACACTGATATATTTTTTGTTTTTTTTTCAATAGCATATGCTGGTGGTCACTCTATTCTCCCAAATATGAATTTGAATGAATCTGTACTAATGTAAATAGGTACCTACATTTAAAAAAAAATACGAGCTGAGTTTCTTATCAGTTCTTCTCATCTTTCGAAATTATTCCGAACTGACGGTAGATTTGACATATCACACACAGACTCTTCTGTAATAGACCTACATGAATAAAGATATTTTGAATTTGAATTTATTACCAGAACCTATACTGACAAGTTCATTGTTTTATAAAGAAACAAAAAACATCGCTATAAAACTATAAAAAGCCCACGGGTGTCTTCAGTTGACACAGAGTCGAAAAGATTGAGGACATGCACGCGAGGGTGACAACGCTCACGTATCCGCGGGGAACCCAAAAAGCGCTTATAAAAGTATGTGCCGGAATCCGCCAGTGAAGCCCTGCGTATTAAAATTATTATGAAACCGCCGCCGCGCCGCGATAAGGCGGGATGATACCGGCTTAACACCGCGGCGAACCCCATCCCACCCCCGACGCCCCCTTCGCACTATCGCACAGCACTCAAATGCCTTTTCAGCGTATATCTACGTGAAAAGTTGGAAATAATGTTTATGCATAAATTTTCCTGCAAATAAACAAAGCACATGCTACCTACAAAGGTAACAAGTTTGTAGGTGATTCGTTAATTTATTTACAGAAAAAAGTATACATGAAATTATTTCACTCTTAACATGAGATTCTTATTATTAAATAAAAATGTAATAACAGTAACTTGTTATCGCTTATAAGCTAGACAAATTTTGTTTCATTGTATGCACTTTTATATATATATATATATATATACATAGATAAATAATATTAGGCAGTATAGCTACAAAGATAAAAAAGGCATCTCGTTCAGTGATGTCTGTGTATATCGCATTAATGTTTAGGATATTCATATATAACTATAGATAACGACGTAGGTAAATATATATTCTTCTGGATATCAGTCGCGAGTATTGAAAACGACGATTCCGTCTAACTGAGCTATTTGAGAGATGCTCTACATCTGGAGAAAACTGACAAATATGTATACGATATAATAAATTCCATTTCTTATCGGTTATTGCCTCGTTTCATATCTAATTATGTATACAAAAACTCAACCAATCGTAATTTATGATAATTTTAAAACTATGATCTTATATATTCAACAATTTATTTGCGAATGTCTTATTTGGCTGGGTGCGAATTAGTTACATTTACTCAAATCTTGGTAGTGAAATACAGTCATAAATCAAGCGTTCAATTCAAAATTTATATGATATGATATGTGTAAGATACATAATAAAACTTAGAATGAAATTGTATTGGAATTATAAATAAAATAGGATCGGACAATAACAACAATTCATAAAAATATATTAATTCATTATTGTTCCATGCTACACACATTTCTGATACATACAAATCTAATAGTCTATTAGCTATAAGTAAGTAAAATATACAGACAGGTCTATATTAGAGTTTAAATACTTAGACAAACACTGCAACTAAACTTACAACATTAACCAAATAAACTTATTCCAACAATGTAAACATCAGGCAACTTTATGCAGAAGCTGCAATGGTATGTCGAACGACAATTATAACTTTGGCCCCGGACACGACTGTACGTTCCGTTGCAACAAATAAAATATGTCCTCGAGCGAAAACGCGCGAGGAGGACGCTACAGAGAAATTTCGTGCATGGCACGAGACAAAGATAAGCTTAACCAGCACGAAATTATGAGCGTTTAACTGTTTCTAGCTGTAGAATCTGGCACGGGTGCTTCGCCGGCTCGCCAGCGCGCGTTATTTACGAGGGGGGCCGCGCCACCACCCGCCCCCTGGTGCACCCGAGATAGTGCCTTCCCCGGAAAAGCGACGACGCCGCCGCCGCAACTACCGCGCGACAGGACTCTCAACAACGACACGACCCACCAACATAACCCTTCATACCGAATACATATGGTTCATTATAACCAGCTTTATGTCTCACCACAGCACCTCGCTTACACCTCGGGATGGCTCGTGCAGATTGCTGCCTACCCGCGTTTAAATAGTACTCAGATTTGACCTCTATCACCGACGCAATAGGATTAAATCGACTATATGACGCTTGGCCACTTTCAGTTCTGACTCGAATAGTTTTCCTACATAGTGAAGATGTCTGTATTTCTGGTTTATGATAGCATAAAGCTATGCTTGGCAAATTTATACCGTTACATTGGTGTAAGCATGTGGTGAACTCTACCGCAAATGCTACGAAGCGATACTACGCACTATTAACATAGATAAGACGCACAGTATTATGATAGAACTGTCTCACTTCCTTAATATAAATGTACTGTAATATAGAAGTTATTGTATGCATAGTATAGTATTGAAAATTTATCGATATTTCTAAAATGAACATTCGTTTTGAAATAATATAAAATGAAGAGAGAGAGATCTCTCTGTGCAACAGATTATAAAATAGATATCACTTTATATCTGTTGTATACGGCGTGGACAGTTAGTAAACCTCAATTCCTATTAATGTATCATATCTGAACCAACTCTATTTGGTCACCCCTGGAAACCGTCGTGGTTCTAGTGAAATCGCCACAACGACATTGAGCATATACTATTAGTGAAGGCGAGAGCACACCCTTAAAAATAAATATGTCGTGGAGTTCGAAATATTTTTTTATAGTTCTTGTCATAGATGTACTCAAATACACTAACTATATAAAGTAATACCTTCTTAATTTAAGTACTCTTTATTTATATGAACTTCATAACAATTTAAAATGAAGGTATTGGTAGTAATAATAAGGAAGTTAGTAGCTACATCTAAATTACTAGCTATTGACAACTAGAATTGTATTGTATCTTCTACGTTTACTAAAAGCAGGTCGTTAACGTATCCTGAACATCAATTCAAACTAACACAGATGAGAGGGGTCGCGTACCTATGTCATTTAAGTGAAAATATACGACACACAGAAAAGAGAAAAATGCGCAAAAACTGTCTAGAGCATTATGCGACGCGGCGAACCATTACTTTTAATATAAATAAAATAACAAAATATGAGCGTCCGGCCGCTGAGTGCCCCTGGACACTTTTATATTTCAAGAGCTAGAGAGCACCCGCCCGCGCCACCTCGCGGCCAAGCGCCGCCACACAAGATTTATTTTTTAAGTTCCCCAAGGTACAGTCTGCTTCATAAAACAGTCAAAATGATTATCTCCATAACAAATTTCATTATAGGACATTATCGAAAACGTATTGAATAATTTTTTGTAGATTGCATTAGAATATTAAGTAAAATTAATTATTGAATTATTTTATTTCTGTACAATCGGTGAGTTGAAGATTATAGTTCTTGATATACTTACCGAATTAATTTAAAAAGAAAAAATATAACTATAAATGTAATGCAATAAACTAGATATATCACAATAAATACACTATTGACCAATTTATTAACTATTATTTATAAATGTGACTGTACCGTGTACAATAGATGCACAAGCTCGGAAACTTTTCAGATTTGAGAATGGATATCTGATAGTTTTTATTAGTATTGAAGTCGCTTGTTCAAATCAGTTCAAAATATATTTTTATCCAACTTATATATTGTGAAATGCCCAGGCTAGGGTATTTCATAATATATAACTAGGATAAAAAAAGTATTGTGAGTATATGTAGTGATGCTGAGCGTTATTTGTGGACCCAGACATTTTTCACCCATTTGATTACTTAATGATTGAATAATTGGAGGAATGGGCTAGACATATTACTATACTTAACTGGGAATATTATAGCTATGCTCTACTTACAAATATTTTGCTAAAATAGCTAAAATTTATTTCATAGCAATTAATTATATTGCCAAGTATCGCATCTGTGATATGGCGATATTGGTATACTAACCCTATCTATATACCCTACCTACAATAGATATATTATGTTTGTTTTACTTGAAGGAGTTCATTAAACAAATTTCCTTATTAATTCTCTATGCCATGCTACCACATAGCTAGCGTTGTATATTAATGTAGAGATTAATACAAAATTTCGAAACTATGTCTAACTTTAACAAATAAATTTTAACATATAAAAATCTACACATAACTTTTATATGTAACTTAGAATGCCTGTGTATTATTTTACCTTGATTATGATAAAATAATATATAGTATATACGTTCCTACGTTTTATATAATAGTTATTTTAAAGTACATTAAGATAACTCTACAACCTTGTATTTACATCACTAAATAAAGAACACTTATAAAAATCAATACTTTGATAAATTAATGCTTAGTCTAGTACTTTTTAATTGGCCTTTTAGATATCATTTCCAAAGATATAATTCCCAAACTAACCGTTTCATCTGTGTACTAATTACACCGAACATTACCCCGAAACCTTACGACGCATCATCGACAATATCGTGAATAGCGGCCGATCGTAAACTGCGCCTAACAAAACAAAGAACATAACATACCTATAGAGTCGGCAATAAAACCGCGCGAAAATGGCAATAGCTATTCAAAGGGAGATATTAAAATGCATGGAAATAAATTCGGCATCGCATTCGGGCGTACGGCTCTGGGGGTGCAGTAAAAATAAACAGCGTCGCCATTAGAACTCACTTCCATATTCAAATTTATGAACGCGTCCGCGATCGCGCCACGCCGCCCGCCGCACGCTGTCCGCCCGCGCCACTCAGCCCACAGCCCACAGTCCACGAGCCCCGAGACCCGACCCACCGGTCATTTACGATCGCCATAATAAATTTGACGTTCAATTTAAAATTTTCACCCTCGCTTTACTTATTGCAAATGTTACAAAAATATGGTGAAAGTATTCGCCGCATGTTTATAAATACTTAATATAGAGACAAGACTGGCGTAGTACCTGAGTAGGAACTAATTAGTCCCTATCTTATTCCCCTGTATATTACCTTTGTTCCGTTATTTTTAAGTTACCAATAATATATCTAATAAAATGCAAGTCTTTCTAAACTAATATTATCAAGAACAAATCTTCGGTACGACGAGATCTCCGTTCTCTTACAAAATTGTTCCCAATTTTAACCTCCATCATAACTCGATCATGCATGAGGTTAGTGAGTCAAAATGAGGCTTTAAGTTACGTGACCTAAACTAAATACAAAGTAAC
Source organism: Achroia grisella (assembly GCF_030625045.1). Classification (NCBI taxonomy): domain Eukaryota; kingdom Metazoa; phylum Arthropoda; class Insecta; order Lepidoptera; family Pyralidae; genus Achroia; species Achroia grisella. The sequence goes on from NW_026713061.1 coordinate 1,140,135, forward strand.
ATGCTTGCAGCATCAACCGTCCAATTCAAACAGTGATTAAAATTACGACGGCTCGAGCCTAGGTATGAACTCCTAGTAGTACCCTCAGATTAAAGTCGTATTCGTCAGGAAGAAGTAGGCCTTCAGCCGTTCCATAAGTCCTTCAGCGAGATTGAAGTGCTTCTCGCCCCGTATCATTTGGTAAAATTTTAGAGGCCAGCAACAAACAGCATTACCTTATAATAGTTCGAAATAAATCTAATCACAAACTTCTATTTAAATATTAATATAATACTTACTTACTATGTAATTAAATAAGCTAGGTATATATTGTAATGCCTGTGAAGTGCGTAGAAATTATTAATTAGATTACATTAACATAAAACATAGTTCATTCGATATTTCATTTTGAATTGTATTCACTTACATAATAAACAATATATAACGAATATTTAGCATACAATTAACACTAACTCTGACGAACATTAAGACACGAGTAACATTCTATAAGAATAACTGGAATCAAAACAAACGCAAGACAAGAGCATCCAGGAGCCGGTGCGGCCGCATGCTTTAGCTTAAATAAACAGAACTTTTCAAAAATTTGTGTATTTAAATCGAATGTGACTTGTGTTACTGCGCTATTTCTGTTAACAGCCGCACTGATGGATCTGAAATAACACCTCCCATACCGTACAGGGAACTCGCATTAATTCATAAGGGATTAGATGTCATCATAAACAGGAATTATTTAGTCAACTGAGGTTAAAAACAACAACATGGCTACTTACTGGCAAATCAGTTTGGAAATATGGCGTAATAAATGCTATTTTCAATAGCGTGTGTAGACTAAGACCCTTGGTAATAAATTTTACCCATGTAAGTACGATATTTTTTGTTAGCACTAAACTCATTGCGGTGAAACTAAAAGGAGGGTTGTTATGCCTATGTAAACGTTCGGTAAGACATAAATGTTACCATACATTTTTTTAGCCGTAAACTAACCTAAATAGGTATTTCGAATGCGTTAGATAAATACTCATAATATCATAGTTACATTGTTATGGGGTGACCTCCTAGCTCCCTCCCACTTCCTAAGAGGCATTCAATTAAAAAGGCATTAATGGCCATAGAATGCATGCCAAATAGATTATGACAAAAATTAGGAAACTTAAATTTGGCGAATAATGGCGATTTTTTTATCAATATTAGGCAAATGTGTTATTAATACATTTATTTTGACGACCTAAGTGGTATAGCGATTTAGCACCCCGCCTTACTTCCGATGGTCGCGTGTTCGATTCCTTGCAGGGTACAAACATTTGTATTCATGAGTATGATTGTTTGTAACGGTATAATAGGTGTTTCATATGTCTATTATCTATGTAAGTATGTAGAATAAAATGTATTTAAATATTTATATCAGTTGTCTAGTACCTATCCATAACACAAGCTATGCTTAGCTTGGCACTAGAGGGCTCTGTGTGAATTGTCCAGGTTTCTTATAAAATATTGAAATATTTTCATTAAAGATCCGACATCATTTTAATAAATTATGACTTATTATAACTTTAAAATATAATACATTTCGATGTAATCTTTCATTCCCTATTTAATCGTAGAGTACAATTTACAAAAAAAATCTGTAACTTTTCTTTCTTCATTTTTGGCACAAATTCCATTGTCTTCCAAAAATTTATAAAATTAGCTCTAAAAAGGAAATCTCCTATAAACGACCAGTCATAGTTAAGAAATTATTTTAAGAAAATAAATAGCACACAATACAAGATTTCCAGTTACAGTGCGTGATTTGACTGAAAGGCCGATTACATATTACATATATACATATTTTATGATACATACATGGCCGATACAATTTTTTTTCAAAGCTGACAATATCGAGATTTGTCTTATATACAAATTATGAAGATCTATGCAAACGTTTCAAGGTCGTTACATTTTGTGAAACTCTATTTAATCTCCTTAAAACCACATTACATTTAAGTACTAAATATCTAAAGATATATAGTAAAATTAAATAACCAAAGTAGTTATTATTTATTGGAGTGTAGGTTCCGGAGCTCGCCGCCCGAGCCGGTCCGGTAATGAATATTCAACACTCATACTACATAAAAACCTCACCTTGTTGGTGACAGTTAATTAAAACTTTAATTTAATTATATTATGTTTTCTTTGAACATTGAAATTTATACGCCACTGTACTAAATTAAAATAACTTAAAATATTAACTGGGCGTTATAAAAAGTTAGATGCAACTATTGTCTCTACAATGTTGCAGTATCCAAACGGTCCAGTCATTTTGCTACTTATTATACTTAATATTATTTATCTTAAAATTAAACCGTTTCCATGAGGTCCCTACAAATAGTGCCTTCAGCAATAAGGCCGCCTTATTGTAATAAAACATGTGTAAATTGATATTTTGTGTATTGTCCACTATACAAGTATATTTCAAATATTACAAATAAAATATACTCTACGTATCTACTTAATTTTATATTAAATAATTACATTTATTAGGTATTCAATAATCTAATTCACACAGCGCCATTTAATCCCAAATTCAGCTAATTATTAAATAGATAATATGTTATACATATTTATTATTAAAACATAGGTGAAGTTTAAAGTACTTTTAATAATAGGTAAATAAACTAATTATTACGTTTGATATTATTGGTTTATTATTATTTTAGTAAGTTAATTTTAAACTTTTTTAAGATATTTATCTTAGGTATATGTGTATCACAGATCTGGGAGGTGAAGGTAAAACAAATGAAACTGCAAAATGTTACACGACAGACAATTCAGATACAATAATATTCACCACTGACACATTCGTATCCCAAGCAACCGCACTTGAGAATTAATCGATCGTGTTTCTCACTAAATGTTTTCAATTAAATATTTCGTATACTTTGTTTAATTATCGAAATGCAAGCATCCAAATCAATTACGGGAATTACCACTTGGTAATTAAAAAAAAAACAAATTAATCATCCTCTCCAGAGGTACGGCGAGTGACGTAAAAGAAAATGGTATCCGCCGATTGTGCTTAGTCGATACCTCGAGTCGATGACTGGCAGAATCGACTAAATTGCTTCTATCACATTAATATTGGATCCCGGGACCATGCAGTCACACGTAAGGCTATATTTAATTTAAACACACAAAGCGATTGCTATGGCTCCCGGTTTATATTTTTTTGTTACAAACTTGTTACAAAAATTAAAATTGGTGGGTGTGAATGGAGCTAGTTACAGATGTCAGCGGCGGGTATTAGTCACACCGGCGAGTGTTGGATGTTGGTTGTCTTTTATACACGATGATATACAAAACTATCATTATAAAAATGGATGAAAGTATTTTAATTAAATTAACCAGAAGGTAGAGTCGGCTCTTTACTTGACGAGAGCAGTCTCTACCTTCTATATAAGTATTACATTATTTTTAGTATTTAAAATTTATTTAGTATTAAATACCTATAGATAATGCAATATTAAAAAAAGTAAAGTAGAGCTATGTTCAGACTTTAGTCTGATTCACATTAATTGCATTATATTTAATAATAATATTTATATTTATTTATCATTGTTTATTATTACGAATGAAATATCCAGTAAGTGCATACATATCTAATTATTTTTAAAATTTACAATATTATTTTTAAAACACAAAAATTATATTGTGAAATGGAATGGAGCAACATTGAATACGATCTTATATTTGGCGCGAAATACAAAAGTTAGAAGTAAGTTTTAATAATATTCTAAGTTAATTTACAGAAACATATATATTTTTAATTTGTGTTGATCTCATTTTAATAACGTACATTTTTATATAAAAGGTAAACAAACAATAATATTTAATATTAATAAATATATTGAATAGGGAACCTGCACATTAGACAACTCTACGAATAGACCTATACATAAATAGATTTATGAATTTCATAAGCAATAAAATACAAAAAATTTAGTTATCAATCACAACAACATATTTACGCGTACATTAGCATTTTTATTAAATAAAAAATGTAGAGCTGTTTGTCAGTTGCCAATATATTACTAGAACAATATAGGTACTAGATTTGAACTGATATAATTAGTTAAGTAGCAACATAAATACTAAAAATAAAATATTAGAAAACCAATTTTAAACCCTTGCATTTCACTTGCATGGACATTAATTTACAGCACGTTATATTAACAACTGCTAACACGCTAATGTTTAAAGAAAAATATGAGTCAGATATCTACACCTTATAACTACCAGACAGACATAAGTACACTAGTTATAATATGAAGAAACTATAATTTATGACGTGTAGCTTCAATTAGCGAATGTGGGAGGCTTCGCGGGGCGATCGTCGCCCGCCATCTAGCGGGCGTCAGCGCCGCCCACCACCCGCCTCGCGGACTCGCGGCCGGCCACATATCGCTTATGAATATGAGGCGTTATGATTATGAAATATGCCCCGCCCCGAATATGGAATATGGGAGAGGGGGTCCCTGCAAGCGCGTGCGAATGGGCGAAGTTTGATTTATGAGCCTGGCGCGGCCCCGCCTCCCTGTCATAACCGTATACCTGGTGCGCGCGCGCGCTCGCCGCCGCCCGCCGCCCGCCGTCTCCTCGCGCTCAGTCCCGCTTCAGATGGCGAGAGGTTCGCTAGGGCGCACTTCGAAACCGCGTCCGCTCCGCACTCCGCACTGCGTGTTACGAACCGAGCCGAAGGCACCGCGCGCGAGTGTCGCCCGTCCCGTCCGCCGCGTGCTGTGAACACACCGCACCGTTCTCGCCGGCGCGGGCCCGCGACGTCGCCCCTGCCATGCGCCGGTACTGAGACAGCTGAGCCAGCGCGACACCATGCCGCGCATCAAGCCAGCCTGCGTCCGCCGCGTCTCCATCGGTACTTAACCCAATACATCACACTTGCGACACCGCGCCACTACACATGGAACAGTGAATTAAATTGACAAGGAAAATACGGTGATTTATGTCGATAAGTTTGCGTTCGCCCCTCGATCGAGTACCGTACTGAAAATGATTCAGTTAGCGACGATAAAATTCGGCATCCACCAGAGAGTGAGCACTAAAACTCGCATCCAGCGCGGTGAGTACAAGTGCAGTGCTTTACCACGCTTATCAAACACCTGTTATGATATTGTTAGTCACGGATATTATTATAGCTGTTTGGATTGTAGTGCTATCTATTTTATACGTGAAAATATACAAGTTCTAGGTGTACCTAATCCGCGGTATAAACTAATAAATTTGTACTAAAAATTTATTAGTTAGGTATCTACTTTTTTTTAATTTGTAGATAAAAACTTTTAAAAGTAAATTCATAGAAAATTTTTGATATTTAGTTAAAAAAATGAAATTTGTCTATTAAAATTATTCTCATTGTACAAGTTCATAGAGTTAACTTTAGTCGAATTATCACTAAGTGGTTACATACCATCTTTCGATAAACATAACTTTTGGTGAAAATAGTAACTTTAACACCTAAATGCCTGGTTACTGGTAGATACGGGGTAACTGTAGGTATAAATATCCAATTAATAATTTTTATCGATTTTGTACGTACAAATAAACTATTATCTTTTAAATTTTTAGGTTATTGTTAAAATGTATACTTCATAACATAGTATTATTGACACTTATAAAGAACAATTTTAAAATAATAAAATTAGTACTATGGGATAGAACTTGGTGAACTCATGATTAAAAATAATCAAAATAAGTATAAAATAGAGACTAACAATTATTTAAGTAGGTAGAGTCGCTAACTTAAATTAACTTAATTTAAAAATTATAGTGAATTTAGAAATTCTATTTATAATACGGTTTTAATAAGCACGTAAAGTATATATTTGCGTACATTTTTGAATTATGAACTGTTTTAATGTAAAATTTCTAGAAATAGGACTTCCATAAACAAGAGAAAAGTTTTTCTATTCCAAAATACTCATAGATTTTAAATTAGACACATGACAGATATGTTTTAATAGGTACTTACATTTTAGAAAATTTATATTTAAAAAAAAAGTTTTATGTTTCTCGAAAACTTGTGGATTTTGAAAAATGAACATGATAGATCTTTTTAAAGACATGAACAAAGTGTAAACAAGTTTTCTTTTCTTAAGCCATAGACTTTTAAATTATGAATATAATAGATTTATGACTAATAACCCGGAACCCCTGTCTACATTTATTATTTCTCCAGGAAAGATGTAGTTTTTTTTATTGGGAATATGAGCTCCATAGCTTCACACATTTATACCTGTAGAAACTTTAATAGGTATTATAAATTAGCTTGTTTTTTTTTTAATAGTGATTTTTTATGATATATAATTTTCCTAATCCTTATTAGATTAGGATACTCTAGGTAGAAAGTATTTAGAATATAGTATTTTGTGACATAGATTTATATCTATGTCACAAAGTACTGCATTAATTAATTAATGCAAATGATATATTAAATATTAGGTATCTACACCTATTTTCAGCATTGCATTCGATGGCATCCAATCATTTAGTTTAAGATGTAATTTTTACATAAATAAAAATGTAAACAACACCTATTGAATTGAAATATTTTTCTATATTTATTTTCTTTAGATTTCCATATTGATAAATGAGTCAGACTGATGTATTTTTATTTTGGACGTAGATTTACATCTGGTGCCTACTACATGACAGGTTTAACAGTCTGTGGAATTCATTATCTATGTTAGGAATTTGGTACATTTACCCTAACCTTATACCGATTATATAAAACCGTATACCACACTATAAGTAATAATAATGTATTATTACAGATAGGTAATATAAATAAAATAGTTTTTTGATGAATCATAAAAGAAACAAACTTATTTGTTGTATAATACTTATTAAATATAAAATATTGTACATTATAAAAGTGATTATTGATTAATAAATAAAAATTACATTTTTTTTTTATAAATGGGAAATTCATAGTAGGTAATGTTGAAAGGTCAGTGCACCCTGAGTGTATATTGAGTAAGAATTAAGTAACACTTAACCTAATAAATAAATACCTATATACTTACATTATAAATACTAAGGTACCGTAAGTCATAAGTAAAAAAGGACATAGTACTAATGAGTTTTGCTAATTTCTAATTAACGTCTAAGTGCATGTAGGTTTTATTTGAATATTATTATGAACAAAATTGAATCAAATTAATTTTTAACCTACCTCGGAAAGGAAGTTCACAATTTGTTGACTTTTTGTCTATTTAGTAATTGGTTGCCTCTATTCTAAACATTTTTTTTGCATTAATTTGCTGAAGTACTTAAGTCACGTGGTCAGAAGTTTTTTTTTGCGACTAAGTTCTATCTGCTAGATACGTATCATTAAATGAGCGGATTCCCAACACTATATGAAATTATTTTAAATATAATACATATGGACGGTGTTACAATTATTTATACACTCCTACCTAGTATCTAAATTATCGGTAAATGTAAGTGGCTAACATTAACTCGATCTGAAAGTCTATAGTAACTACGAGAGGTAGGGGAGGGGGGATCGTGTCTAGGTATACCGACAAGCTGTAAAATTTTATTATTACGAGCACAGCGCGGCCGCTTATCTCATTGCCACTTTTATGAGTGCTCTATAAAATATTTAGAGACGTTTTTTATCTGGTAACGATTGAAATAACCTGCCCGTTCATATTCTTATGAAATATATTCACTGTTTGTTTGTAGGTAGGTACGGTTAATAAATTCGAAAAACTCGTCGCCGGACCGGTTCTATCTGGTACTAAAATGAAAGATTGATATGCATACTGCGTCCATTTACCTTGAATGATGAATAATAATTGCTATTGATGTTTAAATTATAGACTTTCTGTAAGTAGATTAATTAGAACCGACTCCCAATTATAATGACCAAATATTCTAACGGCCATTATATTTATGGACATTAACGCCACCCACACATTCTATGTGTTACATTTCCTTATCTATGGCTGGGTACGATATCATATATGTATCTACTATAGTTACGCATACATATGTAGGGTACAATTAATCAATATACCTAAATATTATGTACGTAGGTATATTTACCTACAGCCTGTTACAAAATACATATCCATTATTAATTCCCAACATGCCAACGTATTGGTAGGTAATTTTCTACGAATAATAGAATATCATCTGACATGAATATTTATGTCCTATTTAGGCATTGTGTATTATACCTATACCTAACTTGCCTAGTCTACTACCTATATTTCCTATATAAAAAAAGTTTATAATATATATATTTTTAAAATTGATATCACATTACGGGCACAAGCATACCTGATTGTTACATTTGTCTAAAAAAATAACATGATTTTAATTTTAACTGTCTATTTGTAACATTGGGGTATATCTATCTATTCAAATTGATCTAGTCGCTGTAAAATATCTGGTTATTTAAAGACTAAACCATTTTCTTATCTTTTTGATTCAGTGCATAGATAAGGCCTTAAAATTATATTTATAAGAAATATTATAAAAATTAATACAACGAAAAAGTTCTTACCTGCTTACACAAATGTCACAGTGTATAATCGACTTTGTCCATGAAGTATGTATCTATACTTTCTTTTTGATTAAGGGATTTAGAAACTAGGCTAAAAGTAATAACTCTATTGATCTGAAGAAATCTATTGTGCTCGACGATCTTTAGAGTTAGCTGCCTAGGCCCGTCAGGGTCAAGAATTAAAGGATATTCTTAGGAGAGATGGTTTTTATCTCCTCAGGATAGAGTGAGTACTTTTTACAAGAGATATTTCATTTATGCATGTATGGACTACAGCCATATAAAATATACATGTATACTTAATATATATGTATGTATACTTTAACAATTTTAAATTATTATAGATGAGTTATCTTTTCTATCGCTATAATTGACAACTTTTGTAATATAATTACTACATAGTATAAAACAAAGTCGCTGTCGCTGTCTGTCCATCCCTATGTTTCCGTAAATCTTTAAAACTAAGTAGGTACGCAACGTATTTTGAAGCGGTTTTTTTTATAGATAGAGTGATTTAAGAGGAAGGTTTACATGTATAATACATGTACACCCGTGCGAACGGGGTGGATAACTAGTATAATATAAACCTACTTGATACGTTAGTTATTATAATAACTTCATTCTTTCTTCTTCTTTATTCTTTATTCTTCAACTTTCAGTATTAGAGAACCACTTTTATAAACTATATTGAAACTTTGCTGCATATATTACTGACCACCCTGTCACCTACGGCTTCATTAGTATGTAGGTATAGCATAAATATATATATGTAGGTAATTGTCTATCCAATGTCATTTTTAAACTGTTTCAAACGCTACATAGGTATAGAACAACTATTATTAAGACTCTTTATGAACGTAAAGTATCCAAACAAATGATTTTTAAAATGTTTGTCTGTTTATCCTTATGTTTATGCGCTTTAATTTCAGATACAGCATAACTGATTTGGTTCCTATTGTCACTAATGATTAGCGTTTGTTTAATCTAAATTATTTACACAAAAAAAGTTATAGGTACCTATAAGATCCAAATCACGGTTTCCATTAATTGTGCAATAAGTGTGTTCCACAATCAACATGTAGGTATATTTATAGATTCGACTGTACATAAACATAATTATTGATTCGAAATAGATATCCTTAGTAGAAACTGATAACTAAGGAAATGATAATAAACATAGGTACTTCACATTCTAATTAGGATAGAGCAAACTTTCATTTTGAAACAGACTACCTGTTTTTTTTCCTACTCTACATATTATACAACTTATGTAGATACATAGATAGGTGCTCTGTTTAGCACCATAGTAATTAACCACTTACGACTTCTTTAATTTCTTTATTAGTCGATTGAATTATTGGCGTCAGTGGTATTCCTTTGGCAGGTTCTATGTAGCTAATATTTATTATAGCCCAATATGTTTATGAACATGCAACGATAATCTGCCAACGATTAGACTTTCCCTGCATTACTTATTAACATAAATAAGTATTGCATGTTATACACGCTAGTCGACTAAGGTTTTCTAAGGCCGAATCTGTTTGACTTATACCTATAATTTAAACTAGTTCCCTTCTTTACATTTGATACTGACTGAACAACAGTTATAGAAACTACTTACATAGTTCTATCGACTGCTAAAGGAATAGTGAACCGCCCTCTGCATGGTGTGATGTACGTAATGGGAACCGGTAGAAAATGACAGCTACAGTAAAGTCGGTTACTTTGTTCATGATGACATAATCATCAGGAACTTAGTTTTAAGTGGAGACCGTGTGGCGGTTGACTATTTAGAATTTTTATATTGTTAAATAAGTCGTGAATGTCGTAGGATGAGTTTATTTTTCTATGAATATATTACACTAATTAATATAATAATAATAATCTCACAATTCACACAGTATTATCTAGTCCCAACCTAAGCAGAGCTTCTGTTATCATTAGGTACTAAACAACTGATATAAATACTAAAATACACTATTTTTTTAAATGCATATGTTACACGCAGGCTTATACATATAATCATACATATAATAAATACAAAGGTTTGCTCCCTACGAGGAATTGAACCCGCGACCAACGGATACTAAGGCAGTGTGTTAAATTGCTAGACCATTCATCCGTCAGTTAGCAATGGGGCCAATAGTTCGCATGTTTACTATGCACTCCATAGCCTTACCATACTTAATATAATTTTACTAGCATTACCATAGGTTATTTGTAAAGGTTACCCCAAACTTGTCTGCTAGAAACTGAATCTGAGAAGAAATTTTGAAATTTTCATACGAAATTGATCACATGACAGTACAATATGTATAAGTATGAAAGTTATAAAATCGTTTTCATTTTCCAGTTCGCTTCTTTGATACCTAATATTATTAGTGTTACCATAAGGGTTATACTAAGAGTAACCTGTACTTATTAACTATATGTACACGGTTACTCTTAGAACAGTTGTACAAGGTTAAAGCAACTATTACCCATAACTGCATCAGCATAAACATTTATACACTATATAACTCTCAGACTATATTTTTAGACAAAACGTAGCCTATGTTCAACCTAGTAATAATACAGTATATCTTCATATTCATATTCAAATATCATTAAGATCCGTTCATTCATTTAGGCGTGAAAAAGTTACAAATAGACAGACAGACATACTGTCGCCTTTATATTATTAATATGAAATATTTCACATAAAAATTCTCTTTATACAATACAATTTTTTAGTTATTTTGTAGGATATTGATGATTAAGTTTTCTTTTTATAAATGTACAAATGGTAATGGTTATAGAAGAGTGGGATGTATCTGGCACAGACATTGCTATGCTTACTACAATACAGTATTGTAGAAATTGAATTGTTTTTGAAAAAAATATACATTTTTTATTATTTCTATCTTATTACATAAAAATATCACAAATTTATTCAAATGTACTGCATGTATCTAAAATAATATATATCTATTGTGTTACTGCTTTCGATATAGTATTTGTATTGTCCACAATACTTGGGTAACGCTTTTCAGATATGAAGACACTTTGTTTTTTTTTTGTTCCGCGTAATGCGGCGGCACAGTCTGGCCGGTAAACGTCTTTGTGATGCCGCAACATGGAGTTCTACTGTCAAACAGTCGCAAACAGACACCGGTAATCCTTCTCCTTCCAAATAACTATTAAACACCGGCATCTTGCCACAAATGAGATATTTAATCCCCCGCCGCAATATTAACCGGGATTATGCCGTGTTGTGTTGGTGCTCACTTTCAACTGACTATAAATCCTCTATTTATATATTTATGTTCTCAATTCGTCTGCATTCTTTTATTAGGTAAGCAGTACAAATATTCGGTATGAGCAGTTCTATTTCGAATATTTATAATTGCAAAATTACAGTTATTAAGGTTTCTAAATATTCGTAAGTTCCCTTTAGTTTAAAAGTTATATGTAACTTATTGTTTGTCATAACTTACCTAATAATCAGACAGACATACTTTTAAATTTATATTAGTATGGATTAAGTACCTAATACCTATGTATAAACCATCAACAGATTGGTACTTCCTTGGTGTAAAAGTACTTCCTGTATTCAAATTGGTATCATTTGTAAATAACTAAGTTACTAAACATTAAATACAACATTGTGATAACACACTATTAATGTGTGCAAAGCAAATTAATAGTATCCTAATATATGGAACTTTAAAGAAATATTTATTTTGTTTTTGCACCACTATTTCTCTCATGAATTTACGTGTATTATTTTTCTAACATTTTTTATGCCATTTTGTTGTATGTATATACATTAAGGTTAACCGGTATTTAAAAATAAACAATTGAAAGTTTTTAAATACATACGAAGTGGCCTGACATATTATTATGCCGTTAAATTAATACATATGCCTAAACAAACATTTGATCGCCTGCGCGATCATTTTTGTGTTGACCTCATATATTTATGTCATATTCATTCGTATTTTTGACAACCTTTGCTCATGGTTTTTAGAAATCATTTAGTGTAGGTATAGAAATTCAGAACCTAAAGGTATTGACAAATATTATCTATATGCATTTTTGATGTTTGCTTCTCTATTTAATTAACCGCAGATGTATAAATAAAAGTGTCAATAATATATATATATTTTTGGCTCTTTATGACTGCGAAAATATGTATATATGTATATGTACAGCGAAAAGTTGTTTAAAAAGGCATAATTATGAACCGTTGTCTCAAAATATGAAAATATAGTAAGTTCATTAAATTCCCGCACATAGTTATAAAATATTAGTGCAAAATTGACAGCATCGGTGGTTGAACGGTTTGTTACTCATTGTTATTTTCCGATGGTCGCGGGTTGCTTCCTCGCTTGATACAAACAAACCTATTCATGAGTAAGTTTGATCTGAATGTTTTCTATGTATATAACTTATCTATATCAGTTGTCTAGTGCCTATAACACAAGTTCTGTTAAGCTGGGGTGTAGATCACACTGTGTGAATTGTTGTTATAAAATAAATATACCTAGCGACTATATTAAAAATAACATAGTTAATTATTCCGTTGAAAGTAGCTACCTACATTTAATTTGTACATTATTACAGAAAGGGCTTAGATACATTTTTAAATGTCTACTAAGGTTGGTAGTTAATTTAACTTTCAAATCCAAAGTTGTTATTGGACATATACATAAAAAGATATCACGGCTTGAAATATTAAAACGGTGAAAGTTTTATGAAACTGATAAGCTAATTCGAACGTTTAATATTCGGATGTTTGATAATGGGCCCAGTAGTGGGCAGTATGGCACGTCAAGTGTTTCTTCGAAATCATTTTGGATTATGAATAATTTCGTAATCTTATAAACATCATCAAATACATTTAATAATATTAAAAAGTCTTAACGTGGTCTGAATTGACGTATTGTCATACATTCTAACTGGAATTGTCCAAATTATGATTGTAATGAGATAATAATTTAAGGAATTAGCTTTTTATCAAACTGTTAATTAAGACTAACTTGGCATCTTAATGGAAGTCCATAAGTATGTACTGTATATATTTTTTGTTAGGTACACAGTTGAACATTTAAAGTAGACTCTAATTTTAAGTGTAATAGAACAACGTTTACAGTTAAGGTAAATGACGGTGTTTAACAAGAAATCTCTAACATAACTGGTAGTTAGGCAGTAACTTCTTATTATAGAATCCCAAATTGCAGCTTTCAATCGATTTATAATCTTATTCTGTCACTTCTACAGATGCAACTTTTATAGTTTTATAATCTTTAACCAATTGTCAAAGTTATTCTTATGCACAGCCTATGGTCATCATTTAAATACAATTAAAATAAGCACAATAGATTATTGTAAGAATCTTTTTGCTCACTGTTAAGCTGTAGAAAATGGATATGCAATGAGGTACTTATTATACTACTATAATGTAGTAATTAATTTGTAAAACCTAGAGCATTTAGATAGTAAGAGATAATATGTTTTCCTCTTACAATACTAATAGCACCATTCCATCATCCATTATGAACAAAGAATATGTGTGCAACATATTCCTTGTTCATAATGGATGATGGAATGGTGCTTCCTTCTACACTACGTTAGCGGAATAAAATGACAAAGTAGAAGTTAGCAGAAGATGATAAAATGAAAATTACTCCAGGCCAGTTGACCCAATGATTTCATGTGGAAACTGCGTGTAGGTCAACTTGATAGGATATATAGCAATGGAGTCAATTGGAGGAATTAGTACTGGGTCGGATCTCCTAAAATGTCACCACAAAGTTTGCAAATTTTGCTTGATTCATGTATAGGGTTCATTTGCAATCACAATATGCAAAAAATATATTGTATATGGTAAATGCGAGTAGAAAACGTGACATTCGTAACAGTGTTGGCATAAATAATTAAATCTCTTTTTACATAAATCTGACCTGAAATATTTTATTATGTTTAAAATTTTCTTATAATTTAGTTTATACATAATTTATATTTATATATTTAAATATCATTTTATAACTTACACGATACCAATTTAAGTATACAACGGTATTGTTTAAAACACTTGCTATTGCTTCTACCTACTAAACGTAGGGCTGGTGGCAAAATTATTACGTTTATAAGCAGCAAAATATATCTTATATCGACAAATGATTTTGACTTTGACATTAATAGATATATTTTTGGAAATTACCCAAATTATTCATGAAACTATATATACAATCTGCTTTATCTATACTGATTAAATGACGAGGTATAGGAAGGTGGCTGGAATTACTTGCTATAGAGGCATAATACCTTCGTTCTTATGAATGAAGTAATGAGTACCACAGTTATGGAGCTGTTTATGTATTTTTTTATACCATGTATGTAGGTGGCATACAGCCCATCTGATGGTAAACGGTTACCGTAACCTATGGATGCCTGAAACATCAGGTGTCACTTAAGAAACCTTAATATTCCCTTCTTGAAAAACCCCAGTAGTCTCTCGAGTAAACCTCGGCAGGTCTAGGTCTAGGTATAAGCAACATTGTTTCACATTTTAAACTATATTGTGCTCAACTATATGCGCTTTTTATATACAACCCATATCCGTCAAAGATGTATGCCAATATATTTAAACAAATGTATACCAAAATATACATAAAATATGCTTACTTTAAATATCACGCTTATCTATTTGATCTGTTTTAATATTCAATTGTATCAAATGCGGCATTTCATTGCCAAAACATTCACCGGTGCTACCGTCGCGTCGGAGACAACGTTTTGCATTGATTTCGAAAACTAGAGCATTTATCTACTCATTCTGAAATATAAAGGAATGCGGTTTACAAATATTGTAACAAATCTCAATCTTCTATTGTAAGAACATAAGTATCAAATTTGACTAACTGATATTAGACATTGTTTAATATCTGTAGTTATGATTTCGTACTTCATAGTAAGAGAATTCACATATACTTAGGTTAATTACAGACTTATAATAAAATTACTTCGACTTTTCTAGGCATTGTTTTTGTTTAACAGGCTTCCGAATCAGACAGTAGAATCTTAAAAAAATATAATTAATAATTTTGAATATTCGTTATTCATTTGGCGAACAAATTATTAACCGTTCACAGATAGATATCTTTGACATCGTCATAATTACATATATTAATGGGTTAAAAAATACAGGTACAGTCGCTGGTTACAGATATTTTTAAATAACCACGCGATTTATTTTACTGTAAATTATTTTTGCTTATATGCTGTTTCTAAATTACATACATTGAAATTGTACTCATTTTTTATTAGGTACTCGACTCGAGGTTCATGTAGAAAAAATCTATTTAAATTCAAAATTCACTATTATTTTTTGGACTGGAGCTTGATAATTCGTATTAATTTATTTTAACTTTTGAATTTATTACGTTCCGTTGAATGTTGAAGTAATTACTGAATTCTCCAAATATGTTGTATGTCCGTTGTATTAATTCTGAATCAATTTAAGATACATACGACAAGATATTTTAAATACATTCATTTGAAATATCTGTCGTTGGATCTTAAGTTTTATAAAAATATCGTAAATCATATTAAGTCATATCATAGTAAGAAAAATGTCAATGAACAAATCGCCCTTTAACCATAGAATTTGAGAAGCTAACTACCTAAAAACATTAATATACAAAAGGTATTTCACATATTATCAACATTTTGTTATTATAAAAAGTAAGTACAACAGCTATGTAATAAGAAACCAACAAATGTCTGAAGTTTGAAGAGTTTTACATTAAAACTGGATCGAATTCGATAATTCCATCTTACACGTGTTACAACCTCGAAATCTAACCTAAACGGTAACGTACAACAACGCCACCTAAAAATCAAATTAGAGAAATTGTTCCTACTAAAACGATATATATGGATCCTGTCGTCCACCGTGGGTTGCTCGGTGTCACCTATTTCAACCACCAAGCAACTTGCTTTGTAAGCTGTGTTTCAGTTATAAGCTGAGAAAAGGTGGTGAAATTACAGGGTAAAATGCCTTTTATGCCATGCCATACCGGAGGATATTATACCTAATATCCTCTGGTATGGTATCACACAATAACGTGATGCCCATAGCGCTGTTCATTGATACCTATAGGCGACGGACGCTACCCCAGAACACCAATATCCTAAATACTTACTCTCAGTGGACTTTCAGCTGCCATTCCAAATAAATTTAAAAAATAACTAGTACCGTCATCAATTGCAATTTGATTCATAAAAAATGTAGATATATTTGGCTCAAATAAGAATAAGGTCTAGTTGTAAAACATAAATTAGCGGGTCATCTAATGTAGAATTTAAGTAGTGAGCCTTCGATTTATTAGATACTTTCACATATCTACTAATTAGAATTATTCTTATTTAAACTTCTTATTGGAAATATTATATACAGTAGCTACCTGCCCACGTTTTAATATCACTATATTATATTTATTGCCTATAACCATTCATTTTATTTTCGATAACACTACTGATAAAACATTTTTTCCACTTTGTCAAATCTGCTATATTAGGTAACTGAAAAAGAAAAGTGTAATAAGAATTATATTAAAAATTCTCTATGTTAAAATTAAGCCGATACTCGTTTTCTTATATTCGTATAATTCTGTTACACAGGATAGCGCTACGTATAATAGAATTTACAAGGACTAGTAGCGACATCTATTGTAGAGTGGCTGAAATTATTTTAAGTACTACAACAAACCTCAAATTACTTTGATGTTTTTCATAGGATTGATATAACTTATAATGAAAGTAAATTTAATATTATGTTACGATTTTGTAAAAAGAATCTAAAAGCGATAGTGACGGAAAATTGAAGTAACAAAATAAACCGAGATATGACGGGCTCTGTCTCTCATCGTTAGTTCACTGTACCTGATATAACGCTTTAATAGGTAGGTATTTTTGAAACCATGTATGAGACCATGAATTTACTACGTTTTCGTCTTTCGCATAAATTGTTTCAACTTTTATATTTATATTGTACGGTCTCGTTATCAGTGTTGTATAAAAGTTTAACATTTATTTTTTCCACTTAGTTTCTATCTGAGAGTGATTCCGTTGTGTATTTTACATGGCTTTTGGTTTAGACCATATAACCGTGAATTAATGTTCCCATTGCTATTTGCGGGCCTCAGTGGTCTATAGGATTAGAAATCCTATCTATCTATCTTTATTTACAATGGTCGCCGATTCGATTATTTGCATAGTGCAAACATTTGTATTCCTGAATATGATTATATGTATTGGTCTGTCGGGTGTTTTCTATGTATATTATTATAATAATAAGCTAATCAGAGGTTGTATTATGGGTACGAACCTACTGATACAAATATTTATATATATATTTTTGTCAATACATACATAAAAACACCCAGACCGATAGAAACAATCATACTTATGAATGCAAACGTTTGTACCGTGCGAGGAATAGAGCCCGCGACCATCGGAAGTAAAATGGTGTGTTAAAACCGTTAAAGCAACAAGGCAGACACTTTAAGCACATTAAAAATACTAGTAGGTATACACATATGTTTC
The DNA here is from genome assembly GCF_030625045.1 of Achroia grisella. Lineage (NCBI taxonomy): Eukaryota > Metazoa > Arthropoda > Insecta > Lepidoptera > Pyralidae > Achroia > Achroia grisella. The sequence goes on from NW_026713061.1 coordinate 1,158,292, forward strand.
AGATAGAAATAGAATATTTTTATTCGTACCTAGTATCCACTGTCGAACTTGAAATTCCCGATGTATTAGGTTCAATTCTTTTTAATTAGTTATAACTTCTTTACACTTCATTTATGCTCTCGGAAGATTCAATTTATATGATAGATAGATATAGGCAGACACCAACAAATATTTTATTGTTTTAAATTTGGTTATAATTGTTATATGATATAATCTCTAATATAATAGATGGCAAACAAAATATATTTTTAAATAACGTAATATTACAACTTGATAAAGATTAGAAGATTTTTTTTCTCTAAATACTTGAAATACCTACTCGATACAGTGCAATACAAACATTACATTTAGATAGGTTACTTCATATTATAACTTACTTATATTTGATTTCATTGTTACAGGTGAAAGTTCGGGATCGTGTTCAGAAGAAGATATAAACAATATCACCGACGATGTTCGAGACCGGCCTGAGGCGCATATGTGTCCGCGCTGCCAGGAACAGTTCGAAAATCTTCACGAGTTCCTGTACCACAAGCGGCTCTGTGATGAGAAAGCACTTCAGATGGGCGAAGAGAGAATGCACTCTGACCCAGAGGATATGGTCGTTTCGGGAGACGAAGAAATGGATGGCCCTAATAAACGCTTAGAGCAAGTGAGGCGGCATCGACAAGATGCTGAAAACAATAATAGCCTCGAAGATGGTGAGGCAGAAGTGCCTGAAGCCGATGTGCCGCCGGTCGGACTCCCATTTCCCGTAACCGGTCATGTAACTCTTGAAGCTCTACAAAACACGAAAGTAGCTGTAGCTCAATTTGCTGCGACCGCAATGGCAAATAATGCTGATAATGAGGCAGCGTTACATGAACTAGCCGTGTTACAAAGTACACTATTCACACTGCAGCATCAACAAGTATTTCAGCTGCAGTTAATAAGACAACTACAAAATCAACTTTCGCTAACGCGACGGAAAGATGACCAACTTCATAGCCCACCACCGAGTGAACCAGAGCCTAATGCACCTACGCCCACCGCTCGAACACCGTCGCCGCCTCGTCCGCCACGGGAGCCAACTCCTGCAGCTCCAATTCCTCCTACTAGCCAAAGCTTGCCCTCTACCCACTCACATATAACTCCTAAATCTGAACCAATTTCCATTCCAAAAATTCCAAATTCATCACCACCAATGATGTCCCACCCTCCCTATAGCTCCATATCATCCTCGTTAGCATCTTCTATTATAACAAATAACGATCCGCCGCCGTCTCTCAACGAACCAAATACACTCGAAATGCTACAGAAACGAGCGCAGGAGGTACTAGACAATGCATCACAAGGTTTATTAGCAAATAACCTTGCTGATGAGCTCGCATTCCGTAAATCAGGCAAGATGTCACCCTATGATGGAAAATCTGGAGGAAGAAATGAACCGTTTTTCAAACATCGCTGCCGGTACTGCGGAAAAGTTTTTGGAAGTGATTCGGCGCTGCAAATCCACATTCGATCACACACAGGTGAAAGACCGTTCAAATGTAATGTATGTGGATCTCGTTTCACTACCAAAGGAAATCTTAAAGTTCATTTCCAAAGACACACAGCCAAGTTTCCACATGTGAAGATGAATCCCAATCCTATACCAGAACATTTGGATAAATATCATCCACCGCTACTAGCACAGTTGTCGCCGGGACCCATTCCCGGTATGCCACCTCATCCATTACAATTCCCTCCTGGTGGGCCAGCTCCTTTTCCACCAAGCCTGCCACTGTACAGGCCACCACATCACGATTTATTACCTCCTCGCCCACTAGGAGATAAACCTCTTCCACCTCATCCGCTGTTTGCGATGCGAGAAGAACAAGATGTTCCAGCTGATCTCAGTAAGCCCTCGGCGCCGAGCCCATCACGTTCCGCACCTGACATGTTTAAGTCCGAGCCGCAAGATGAAGAGAGCCAACGAGATTCTAGTTTCGAAGAAACAGATCGAGTAACACCTAAACGAGAACCTGATGAAAATGACCCTGTACAAGATACAGAACAGGATAGATACCCATCAACATCTCCTTACGACGACTGCAGCATGGACTCCAAATACAGCAATGAAGACCAAATTGGGAGAGAAAGTCCACAACTGAAGCCTGACCCTGACCAACCGGAAAATCTCTCAAGTAAGAATTCACCGATATCTGGACCAATTTCAATAGCAACGGGGCTTCGTACTTTTCCTACATTCCCATTATTTCCTCATTCTCCACCCAGCAGTATTTCCTCCGGTAGTTTAACACCTTTCCACAACATCACCCACAATGTAGTTGACGTTGATATCGCGCGGGACCCTGTTTTTTATAATTCATTGCTGCCCCGACCCGGTAGTAATGATAATTCGTGGGAAAGTTTAATTGAAATTACTAAAACCTCAGAAACATCTAAATTACAACAGCTAGTTGACAATATTGATAATAAATTATCAGATCCAAATGAATGTATAGTATGTCACCGTGTTCTTTCATGTAAAAGTGCATTACAAATGCATTATAGAACACATACAGGCGAAAGACCTTTCCGATGCAAATTATGCGGTCGCGCTTTTACAACCAAAGGTAATTTAAAAACACATATGGGCGTTCATCGCATAAAACCTCCGACGCAAATGCTACATCAATGTCCAGTTTGTCACAAGAAATTTGCTGACCCTAGTCTATTACATCAACATATACGACTTCATACTGGTGAACGTATGACAATTCCATACGATCAAATACGTAATATTGAAATAAACGGTTTTCATTCTTTAAGCAATGAATCAGACGTCAACGACTACTCTCCTTACCCGTCTATCCTTCCTCCAATGTTTCCAACTCCATCCACTCCCGGCGACCGACGGGCGGACTCCCGCGGGACCGACGATGAGAGCGGCCGGGACGAGCGCGAGCCCGCAATTCGGGAGTTCGACGACGACTCTGATATGAAGGATCGTCGAACTTCGCCGCTCTCCGTCTGCGCCTCGGCGTCCGAATGCGAAGTAAAAACCATCACCACAACGGCTTCCCTCCCATCGGCGACAGGTTCGGAGAGCGGGCGGAGCGCGCGAGCCTCACCACCGTCGCCTACGATGTCGACGCTGTCGACACCGCCGAGACTGCCACCGCACTCGCCGCTGCCTTCGCCGCCTGCGCCGCTTGCGGCGCTCGGTGCTCTTGGAGGATCGCCCTTCAGCCCACTCGGACTCGCGTTCCCTCCCGCAGGTATGCGATAGCGGGATGTTATATTTTCGTCCGCCCCGGTCGCCCAATTTCCGTTCCTTTTGCTTAATCCTTAAACTGCCAACTAATCAACAATTATTTATTAACTGGGCGCTCGAATACACGCTGAATGTAACAGAAAAGTTATGTCTGCAAGATATTTTACAATCATCTAATCAATAACAGTGTAATCGTGCGTTCCGACTATACATTGGTGACATTGAGTTAGAATTGAACAGTGGATTTATTTGTGTGCAGTGCGCGGCAACACAACATGTAACATCTGCTACAAGACGTTCGCCTGCAACTCGGCACTGGAGATACATTACCGGAGTCATACCAAGGAACGGCCATTCAAGTGTACCGTCTGCGATCGTGGATTTTCAACAAAGGTTTGTTGTTTTTATTATTTATTGTTACTATACATATTCAATATATGTGAACCTATAAAGCTAAGGCATAACGACATATCTATTACCTACTATTATTACAGTATAAACTATAGGAATATTTTTAATGAATAGTTTCCCATATTGTACCCAGAAAAAAGTAAAAAAAAATACAATATCACTAAAATGATTATCATGTAATAGTGGCGTACATAGCTACGATTGAATACCTGGCATCTGGCCAGCTCATAGTTTATTGTTACACAAATAGCTGAGCATACGTGTTTACGACACATCCACTAATTTTCTCTACATCTACAAAAATCCCATTGACAATAAAACTTTTATCTATACCTCTAATACTAAAGTGTGAATGAGTAATAAAGAGTCCGCGTCCACTTTTGTTCAAGATAGAAGACATAACGAGCGAATAGCAAACGTTCGATGCGTCAGATAAACGAACATAATTTTAGTTAAGCGGAGACAAGTCTAGGAACAACGACAAAGTTTATGCGCCGGTTTCATTTCATCCAAGTTTCAGTGCATTAATTTTGCAAGCAGTAATTACAAGTCGCTAGTCGGTGCCACTGCTTCGCATTAGTTTTAGTCGTTGTCTTCTGGCGCATTCGAGCCTTTTGCCAAGTAAATAATTGACGAGCATTGTTTTAGGTTCATTTTCGTTAGCTTACAGGTTCATTTATTATAATTTAATCGAAACTACTAGTGTTTACAACATATTGATTTTGTACAATATATTGGTTGATTTTATTAATAAACAATTATCCATAGATAGGTTCCTGTTATGGGAGACAGGAAAACATTATTTATCTTCTAATCATTTTCTTTTATATGCATAAAACAGATTCGTATGCAGAAAACGTAGTTAGGAAATATCAATTGAAATTACAATTAACCAAATAAATATCTGTATTCTTATTACATTATTAGTGAATTTATTGTATACGAATATGCAATGTTTATAGGTAGTAAAATACGGGAAAGTAGATTTCCGCCCCGCAGCGCCGGCGCTCCCCATGGTTTCCATTACTCAGCGCTCTAGCGTCTTATTTAGTAATTTATGTGTCAGTTTTATCTTCCGAATTAGGTATTAAGCATAATAGTTGTCAATAATATTTATTATAACTTTTAGTATTAACACAAAAAAGGGAAGAGTAAAAACTTAGTTCATGTAAATATACTTAGATATAATGTACCTAATATAAACAAGCTTCTTGTGTAAATTAAATACTTAATCCTAATTTTTAGCTTGTTTATGTTATGTGTTATGTTTGTGTGGTTATTTTCTGACTAATCAATTCTAGTTTGAGAAAAGAATCTTTTAGTAATTATAGTAAGTTCCTTTTATTTATTATTTTAGAAATAGAGCGCACGGATTTGAATGTGGCTTTTTTGGAAACCTATTAAATTATTTAAATTCAAACATTTATTTTTAACAAAGTATTAGGTAGGTTTATATTCGCGCTCTATAATTCATGAGGTTAATAATGTATATAAATCAAGTAGACGAGAATCAGAAATATTAAACTATCGTCTGCGCATAATTTTACTTGGTGTAAAAACATGTATAACAGATGTAGATATATTATCATTTTGACGGGTAATGTTAGTACTTTGTTTCCCAAAAAATACCCTACAATATGTTGGCAAATAAAAGTTGAAACCAAATAAATGGAAGATAATTTGTTTAATAGGCTCTCAACCTTTAGTAGGTGTTTTAATTGATTCGATTTTCTACATACGCAATACAAATTAATTTAACTTTCACGACAGCCAAGGGTAAATATGATAAATAAGGCATTTATTATATTTTAAAACGTTTAAAAGCAGAGTATGCGTTTAAAGATTTAATTTGTTATATAAAATAATAAATAAAGGCTGTTAAAAGCATTTTTATAGCGATTCAAGTTTTATACTCAGATGGGCCAATATTTCAAGCATGTAAGTTGCGCTTGCGTCGCAGTCCATCGCGTCGCGCCACAAAAATGATAAGTCATAAAAACAACGTCACGGAAAACGATCGGAATATTAATTCATGTCGTAAAATATTTATTACATATAAATCCTTGAGCCTTTACCTACGCTTCTCGTCATAAAAAGATTATTTATGCTTGACAAAGTAACATTTTTCGTATGTTTCCGAAAGTGACCATGCACGGCTCTTATCAATAAAATATAGATTATTTACGGCGGCGCCGGACCTTTAATTTTAAAGTTGACTGTCCTACCATCTTGTACATTTTATTTAATTGAGTTCGACTGATAAATATGTTTACTTGTTTATTTTAATTAGTTACCTTCGTCCGCATGATGGGGTGTATTAATATCGGTTGACCAGAATAAAAGATGTCCAAAGACCCTCTTTATCCCAAATACTGGTTACCTGATGCGTTTATGTCTCTCATGATGATTAGGTGAGCCCAGTAGCGTAACCAAATCATATGAAGCCCGTGTGGCAAGTTGATTAAAACCCATTCTGTAAGAAGCTTGTGATTACTTAAATACATAAAATAATATTTTTTAGAAAATTAAATAGCCAATATTAGATTGGTCTTGTGCTTCCACCTGTATGAACGATATGCAGGGCAGATGGCACCAATGGATAAGGTTGAAATCGGGTCATTCATTCCAATAGACCATCGTAGCAAATATACTTGAATTAACCCTAATTGTATCCAGGGGTGCCCGGGTGGAGTGGGATGAATAGTGGTTGCTTTGCTGACCATGATGCCACTAGACCATTAGTAACAATATCCCTTCTCCTACAAGATCTCCTATAACCGGAACAAAAAGCTCTATTAGTTACAATTACAAATATACTTTACGGTCTATATACCTACCTACCAACACCTACTCGCAATTTCGTTAGTATTACAAAGATCAATAGTATAATAATACTCTAAAAACAACAATAACATACACAGAATAATCACAATCTAAACGCGATGCTATCAATTGGTACTCGTTTAGATTGTAATTATTGTGACCAAGAACCTTAGTCAAATAAGAGCCTAACGAGACGTGAGCATTGATTATTTATAATTATTCGATGGACTAATGAACTATATACTTATTATTCAATATTATTAATGTAGAATATTGTTACAAATAAATAAGCTTAATAATTTTAATTAGCACTTTATCTCTATTCAGATAAAAATTACAACGATGACACCGCGTCAAGTTCAAAACAGTATATAACATCATTGTTATATACTATTGGAATTTGTTAAGCTAAGTTGGTCATCCAAGTTAGCTTAGTCTATGTTAAAAGTAAAATGGCTGTAGTAGCTAATACATAATACTAAAAACAACTAACATGTCCTCAATGCAGACTATAATTCATGTCTTTATCCGACCCAAATCTACTATTTACGTAATAATAGGACAATTAGTTATGGATAGGCTGTTATAGCAACAAGCGGTAATAAACTAGTAGATAGACTTACCTATATGTACATTTTACTGCGACATGTTCTTATCTTCTTCATCACAAATACTTTGTAAAAAGGTAACCTATATCCGATCTCATTATACAATCTAACGTCACGTCAAACATTGATCCGTTCTTCTTCATTCCAAATGCTTTGTAAAAATATCTAACCTATATTCGAACGTTTTCCTGCAAAAAAGCAATACTTCGTTCAAAATTGCATTCAATTCTATGCGGTACTCATCTAATTTTTACGTGATCAGTATATACTTAATATATAGACTGTGAGAATTTTTAAAAAACTGTTGTAATTCATTTTCTGTAACAAAGACGCTTTCATATTTGTTTTTTTTATATCTATAATTACAGACATTGGTCTGTTGTAATTTTATATTACTTGTGTCTGTAGGTATGGATTAAAATTAAATTAAAAGAACTCGAAATACATTAAATATTGTAAGTAGATACCTAGCTCTATAGGTATTTGTGAGACTATATTGTGACGTTAGAACACAGCAACGCTACGTTATCCACACCGAGCAACATCGGTGGCTATTTTACAAGCACATTTAAAATTACAATAAGTGTCGCCAACACCCGTGGCGGCGAAAGTTCACGGGCCAAACAATTTTATCGATTATTCCTATCTTATACTTATACATAAGCCAGTTTATTGACTCTCCGAGAGCGTGTTCAAGTATATCTAGAAAAACCGTCTATCTTGACTAGATTTAAAGATAAAAAATTTCATGCACAATTATTGTTAGAATGGCAAAGTTTGTCAAATAATGGAAGTCTTTTTGATATACCTATAAAGAAGATAATAGTCGAGACGAGTTTTTGTTAAACACCACTGTGGCAACACAAAATGACTAAGGCGTGTCGTAGATTACGAATATTGACGAAAAAGTCGATTCTACAGAATCGGGGAACCTATACCTACTCTATATAGATAAGTCATAGAAGTGTAAGATAAAAGAATACAAGCATATGACATACTTTGTTGCTACCTCGAAGGGGTGAAGATTGATTGACCTATACTAATATGAAAGCGTATATTATACACCTGAGCACCAACACGATATAAACAAAATATACGTTTTTTAATAGTTTGATCATCAATTTCTCAAATGACTAGTCTCTATGACTAGGTTAGTCAGTTTTTTTTTTTGTGTGTGGTACCATTTAAGCAAACGTAAATAAGAAATAGATATTGCAGCAAATAATGTTTTCATTATTGAAATAAAGTGATAATGACTTGAAATTCGTTCCTCAGTTTAGTAGAGACGACGTGACGCTACGATATAGGTACAAAATCAAAAATAGATTCAAACTCATAAAACCTCATTTTTGACATCGGGATTAATAATAAATGAGCAAGTATAGATCCACAATCAAGTATATAACGTTAGATTTTTTTATAACATTCATTCACTTATATATTTTTGGATTTAAATAGTAACCATCAATGTAGACCTCTAGCGTATTTACATTTCATTGCACTATAATAAAGCTATCTGATTTTGACATTGCTTACATTAGTCAAGTTAGTGGACTTAGTTAATGGACTTTATATTAATATTAATGTTAGTGAACTTGCCACTCTAAAACAATTAAACCAAAAAGTTTAATTTATTAACGCTTTCATAATATATTCACTTAGCATGCTAGTAAATTCACATAGAAACCATAAATATCGGTATTATGGAAATTAAGTAGATTTATATGAAAATGTTAAAAATACATTGTGGCATTATAACGAATATGACCTGCTTCCTCTTGTGAGTAAATAAAAATATCATCGGCGCATATGAATCGCCTACTTAAATATCTATTGATTCACCGTATTATTTTTATTCATATTTTAATATAAATCACATATTTTATCGCAGTCTAAATAATTAATGTGGATCTGTAATGGTACATAAATATTCTAGTTATCCTCTAAACCATGGTACAAGATTATTCTTATGTATGTACACAAAAAATATATGTATGTACTTGTTAATAAAACTAAAAAAACAAACAACAGTAGTTAAGTGTGTATACGCATGTATTTATAATTAAATAATTCTTTAAATACTAACAGTGAAATATTGTTTAAACCGAAATATTCGATGTAGGTAGGTACATATAAACATAAAAAAAATATTTTACTTGATGTTTGCCTCTTCGTTTCCTGATCGAGTTGGGATTTCTAGAAACCTTTTGAATCCAAATTTCTAGTTCTAGCTATATTGGTTGCCCCTACCAAATGCAACGAGTATCTTAGTCTAAGTATCAAGTATAAGTCTAGATTATATGCATGATTTTAGTGTCACCCCTATGTTCCCCTTTAGTATGTGTGTGTTGTTATACATATATAGGGTTGCCATATATTTGTTTCACATCAATTGTATTTAAATATTTTTTTCTATTGTATTTGTTAATATATATGTAATAATTGTTATTGGAAGTGTACGTATTGCCGGCACCCTGTGTATGTGTAACGTTGCGTGTATTTGTGGTTCCAGAGCAGTGGCGGCGGTTGCCAGTGCGGTAGGCGCGCGCGCGCGACCCGCCCGCCGCACGCCACTGCTTTGGATTTCTGGAACGCCTTCGTCTACCCGGTATGAAAGAGCGACGCCTGAGCGAAACTCTGTTTTAATTATATTTTATCGAAATAGGTGTTGTTACTTTGTGAAATTCCATTTTACTTACTTATTGGATTTTAATTTTTTTTTTTTAATTCCGCTACAATCAGCATGTGTCAGTGCGCAAATTTGACTAAGACCGTCCCTAATGGTGATCAAATTGTGTGCCGTGTGGGTGTACTCAATAACGGGTCGGAATTTGATCACCATTAGAGAAGCTCGTAGTCAAGTCCCAGCACTTAATATTTGTTGTCTTACACATGGTAACTGGAGGAATTAAACGAAATAAATGAAATCCATTAAATAGATCTATTTTTATTACCTAACAAAATTATTCTCTAAAAAATCCTATACTACCTAAAATACACATTTTCAATTAACACTTGATTTGAAACCCTGATTGAACTAGCTTTTAAACTTTGAGCTCGATAAAGATAAAGAGTACATCTACTTTATATATTTACATAATCTATAAATGTGAGTTATGAAACTTTCGCATTTAATCCCACAAAATGTATAAACATTTCGTTAAGTGTTTAATTAATAGTCAATCATATACTTACGTAGATGAATATTTCAATATAAGCAGGTACTACGTCAAAGTCATTATGTACAAAGTCGAAGAGTTAATAAAATAATTAATTATGAAATATAATAATACATATTGTTCTCGAGTTTATCTTATTCAGTAGATTACTTAAATTATGACATTTAGTAAAAAATCAAGTTAAATTTTTGCTTAATTTAACTTCATTTTTATATAACGTAGTGAGAGCATAATTTTTAATTAGTGGCTTTATGTCATTGGAGCCATAATATTGCATCTTTAAAACAGTTCCTTATGCAAACCATTATAAATAGTTACATAAATATAACAACAATCAAAATGTACTTTAATTATATACAACAATATCAAACAAATCATTGCGGCGGCCTAAATCTACTTAGGTACTTTTTAATTACTTAGAATAAACGAGATATTCTCATTTTAATGTAAAAAAAATAAAATTTGACAACAATCTATCTCCACACCAGTCCCTTACAGGTTAGGCAGAAAGTAGCCTGATCTCTAATAAAACATTAGACCAAGCTAAAACGTGGACAACGAAACATGAAAATAAACATACTACATTTATTAACAGGGTAATATGAAGCAACATATGCTGACACACAAGATTCGGGATATGCCTCCCGGTTTCGACAAGAATTCGAGCGGATTGACCGGGGGCTCGAGCGAGGACGGTCGGGATGGAAGCCCGGACCGGCGCTCCTCACCCGACAAGATGGACCTGAAGCGGTCGCCGCCCGCGCACCCGCCGCCGCCCATGCCGCATGCACCACCGATCGACATGCCGCCACTGCCGAAACGACCTACTGGTAAGTTTTTAATGTCTAATGAGTAACTTTGCAATCCGGGAGTAGAAAATTTGCTTACAACTTACCTATATTTGTATTATAAAAAACAAAAGTAATAGCTATAATAAACAACACAAACATAATATATATATAAAATAATTATATATTCGACACTATGTGTTGTATCCCATTCTCAACACAAGTTTGGCTCTACTCTCGGACAAACAGATGTATCTAGTCAATAAAAAAATGTGATCACGTCAGTATTAGGGTATTTTTATGTGGTTGATGATGGAATGACTATTCTGCCTAAGATAATAATAAAGATGAAGTAAGCAAGCAAAAGATGGGATAAATGCAATTTATCACAAGACATACAGCAAAGGGATTGTCAATGTTTCTAACAATTGCTTACCTCGGACCATGTTTTCTATATAGGCACGAAGTATAGTATAGAAATTGAGACGTTACTTTTGTTGTTTTAAATTCCATATGTTAAGTCCCATATTAGATAATTTAATTAATTAAATTATGTATCTAATCTGTTTGCCAGACAATTACTTGCATACAGCAACACAATTAACATTTAAGAAGCACATCCAACACTATATAGTACAAGAAACTCCAAACTATGTTAAAGAGTAAGAAAAGTGTCTCTGTACCATAAGAGGTAGTAACGAATGTTAAGGAAAACCATAAAATGTATTTTGATATATAGAATTATACGTATTTATAAAAGAAAATCACTGACGTGAAATAGGATTGGAATGATTAAAAAAATATTTCTCTTTTTGCCATATTACATGACATAATTTAATAATATTTACTTTTACTTCCCGACATAATTATCACTAGTCTGATTCCTATATTGCGACAATTTTCTGAAAATACTTAATCTTAACTCATAATTAGTATTACAAAACTACTACAGCAAAAATTCAAATATTAAGACACAAGTATATTACAAAAAGGTAGACCTTAACATTCATTTCCTGATGCGCAGTGCCCAGTGCTCCATCGCACCCTCCACCACCGACTTCATCCAAACATTTATGCGGGGTGTGCCGTAAGAATTTCTCGTCATCATCAGCTCTCCAGATCCACATGCGCACTCACACTGGGGACAAGCCGTTCCGATGTGCTGTCTGCCAAAAAGCCTTCACCACAAAAGGGAACTTAAAGGTAAAATAATTTAAACTTATTACTTCATATACTTCATATTTACATACTTATATCCTAGTAATAATATTAAAAATACTATATAGTCTATTCTATCGTAATACTACGTGAATGTCAAATATGAGATGGTTTAGCAGTGAAACCATAAAAAACAAACCAACTCACTTTCTCATTCCCAATAGATAATAAAAATAATAGCAGTCATACACTACAAATTATTTGGTTTCTTTGCCGCGTCACTCAATGACTGAAATAGCTAGATGGATTTTAAAGTAGATGTACAAATAATCCATAATAGAGAATCCTAGAGAACAAAAGAAATATACCTTATACTAATTCAAATAGGAAAAGAAAGCATAACTGTATATATACCTACTTAGTAGTGAACAGCAGTCGAGGAAATAAATTACTTTTATAGATAAATCTAAATTATATACACAGTCAAGTAATAATATTTATTAAATCAATTAAAAGACGAATTCGAGAATCTTGCATCATTTTACATTGATAGGTAAAAGTTACAAAATGGCGGAAAACAACCCTTTTCTTAATTTGCATTAAATACGTGTTTACACCAGGTGCATATGGGTACACATATGTGGAGCGGCGGCGCGTCGCGACGCGGACGGCGCATGTCTTTGGAGCTGCCTCCGCGGCCGTTACATGAACCCCACGAACTTCTGCGGAGGCCCGACCTCTTCTACCCGTACTTGCCTGCACCTTTCCTCAACGGCATGCAGCAAAAGGTAAATACCAATGCTATTGTAAATATAAATTTTAATTATATGGATTTATATATAGTGATAAGTTTGGTTCGCTAAACCTGTTTGGCATTCCTGATTTATCGATCATCCCAAAGGTTAACTGGTAGAGAATGACTCTAGCGTTAAGTTTGCCTTTTAATAAATAAATAAAACAGACACTGTTCACAAATCTTTGAAAGTTTCTTAAAAGCAGTTGCAAGTTGTTTCTTAATCATAAATTACATTAACCTCTTGAACTACAATAGACAAAATAATGTGTTAATGCCATTAAATTATTAAAACTAAGAAAAATAATTGTTGTTACAGCTCTTAGACATTAGGTATTAAAACATAGTTAGAAACGTTTAATTCTTAGTTTAAAATACTGATTTATATTTATGTACTGCTTAATATCATCTTAATACATAGGTATATGTATATAACATTTATATATATTGGAACGGTGTATACACCTGCAGAGGTTGATAGATTGAGCTTCAGGTTAGTGACAAATTAACCAGGAATTTATTATGATGGTTTCCGGGGAAAACTGCGTGGAAGTAAACCTGGCTCGGTGTATAGCTAGCAATGAAGTCATCCGTTCCCATTACTAACAACCCCCTTCCCCCCTATCTAGGTATATATATTATACTTACTTAGTTTTCTATTTTATCTTGTCCCTACAGCTGAACGAAATATCAGTAATACAGCAGAGTGCGGGACAGAACGGCGTAGCAGGGAAGTTCCCTGGATTATTAGGCTTCGGGGCGTTCGCTGGAGCAAGACCCGGTGCCGCATCTCCACTCGAGAGGCCGCCGTCCCTGGAAGGCGGTGATGAACGGCAAGCAGCTATGCGTGAGCTGGCTGAACGTGGGCGCGAACTCGCCGAGCGGAGCAGGCAGATGCGCGAAGAGAATGACTACCGCTCCCCGCCCGCCCACGCTTCGCATCCGCCACCGCCCACACAGCCGTCACCCCCAGCGCCCCACCACCAACACCCGCATCCCCTGGCCTCGTTACCGCCACCGGCGCGTACCGAAGGCCTCACCGTATAAACGGAATTGCATTATGAATAATCGAACACATTCCAAAAATTCTCGAATTGAACTGGTGGCCGTCGAAAAACTTCAACTTGAGACAGCGAGTGATATGCAACCGGATAGTGTCATGTCTATATTGTACAAAGAATTAGTAATAGGTAAACTTATATGAAAATAAGGGACTGATAAATTTACGACGAAATAAACGTCTGATATAGCATAATTATATGCAAAATGTAGTGCTATGTAACAAATTGTTATTCCACGTGTTATAACGCCTAGTATTACGATAAGTAACTTATATGCACGAGTACGGGCCTGGGGCAATCGGGGGCTCCACGCGAGCCCCACGTTTATGTCATTACTCTGTGATAGTGCACATTAGAGGCTGCGTCCTACGAACTGAAGCGAACGTTTTGGTAGTACTATCGGATAGGATACCTAATGTAGATGCAGCCGCATGTGCTATGACATCAAAAGTAAATATAAATTATCCCAAAAATTAATTAAAATCCTAAATATATATCTTTAAACTGTAAATAATTGTATAATAGCGATGAGCATAAAATATAGTTATATAATTATATTCAAGTGAAAATTTTGATTATTATCCTAAGTGATAATGGAGGGGCGATATGCATGATTTTTGTCTCCACATTCCAACCAATTGTATTCAAACATTTAAACCGTCAGGATTAGGAGATTTGTCAAAACATAAATGTATCGAATACCACACTAGATATACTTGTAATTGAGACCTACTTTAGGTCAAGACGAGGTGTTTAATAAACTTAAATACATTTAAGTATTAAAGGTTAATGACATACCAACCTATTCATATCATGTAAATTAAAAAAGTATTTGCATTTGAGGTCTACATAGTTATAAGTATTTAGAGTCATAGCTATTATATCGCTTTAGAATACTTCGACATATCGTTGTAAAAATGTGAGCGACAGATGTTATGAGAAAATGTAACTTCGTAAAGAGTAATAAGTACTATTGTAGAATGTCGCCAACACTCTAAGCAGACTGATCCACAGCCGTATCTATCCAATTGTATTAATATAGATATTTATTTCCAAATGTGCATTTCTCAATGCTTATGAATAGTAGTCTGATAGTCGATTTGATAATAAGTTTACGCGAAATTATGTTCACGAATTATGTGTTTTATATTTTCGATACTGTAGTAATTATATTATGTGTATAAATGTCCTATTAAATTATTTATAAATTTGAAATCATGCATACACTCTTAGTATTAAATGACGCTTGTAAGGCGCTAGGCCTCGTACAACAATTTAGTTGTCTAGAGTAAAATTTCATAGCACCTACAGTTATTGATTTTCAAGTTACAAATAGATGTAGAGAGTAGTATTAGTCATGAATATGATGTGTCATGTCATGTCAGTATAAATAATCATTGTAAATTATTAAATGTTTATGTAAATGTCCAAAAAGTATTCAAATTATTTAAAAAATGAAAAATCAATTATAACTAATTATTATTTTCTTTTTTGTTATCCTTACCCTGGAACTCCCTTTTTATTTTAACACTTTTTTTTAAACTAAATAATTAGATATATCTAGTACGCAGAAATGGTAACAGATGATTGTGATTATATATTCTGCATCATCGAGTACTGGGGAGGGAACAGCTAGAAATAGTCCTATTGGCCCCATTATCAGCAACGCACCCTGTCAGGTTGGTGCTCCACTCAAGAAACCGTAACGATTTATTCGTCACGATAAGTAGCATATTTTCATCCAGTGCCTCTTAACTTTCATTGGTGGCCCGCTAGCGATGGAACGCTATTATTGCAAACGAAATTACCACTTGGTTAAATTTAAAATAACAGAATGATAATAATAACTCTACTGACGATTCACACAGCGTTATCTAGTCTTAAGCTAAGCAGATCTTGTGTTGTGGTGTGGACAATGAATAGAAATACTTTTATTTTAAATACACACAATACACATACTAAACACCCAGACAAATTCAAACAATCAACAAATATATCGTGCAAGGAATCGAATCCGCGGCCATTGCAAGTAAAGTGGCGTACTAAAACGCCCGACTACCGACACCGTCAGCATGATCATACTGAGTTCCATTGAACACTTGATTGCTGAGCCTTGCACTAATATCACTTTTATTAATATTATCTGTGAAAATCGTCATTTTGGATTCTATCACAGATGAAACTCGCGATTCTTTTCATTAACTCACTGAATTACTTGGAGTGGAAGTGTAAAAGAAAGTATGTATATTCCATCAGCTTTCCATTCGGATTAAATAGTTTATAAAAAGATTATAAAGCCAAATTTTTCCATATTTTAACCTGGTGCGATTCCGTACCCATAGGGAATCGCACCAGGTTAAAATATGGAATAGGCATAGTTCCGTATGCCATAGGGC
The DNA here is from genome assembly GCF_030625045.1 of Achroia grisella. Classification (NCBI taxonomy): domain Eukaryota; kingdom Metazoa; phylum Arthropoda; class Insecta; order Lepidoptera; family Pyralidae; genus Achroia; species Achroia grisella. Next base: position 1,174,747 of record NW_026713061.1, read on the forward strand.
ATATGTTAAGTCCATGAATATATCCATAATAGTAGTCCATAATATAGGTTTTTCGAAATCATGAATATAGCTAAAATTCCAAAGGAATGAAGTAAAATGTTAATAAAAGAAAAGATCTTAAGAAAGTTACATAGGCTTTGTCATAATATGGTGTTTTGTTATCATTACAGTAAGTGATGATATATGCTAGGACTATAATAATAGAAACTACCAATAATACACAGAGATTTTTATTAATTATTTCTATTTTAAATAAAAAAGTATTATTACAAACTGTTATATATTTAGCTCCCTAAAATATAATAGTAATAGAAATTGAAATGAGAGTTAAACTATTATGTCTCTAAGTACTTAGACAAACTAATATACTGTATTGAAAGTGTTAGAACTGTTTAAAGTAAGAGGCAGCTACCAGAACACATTATCCCCATTTCCACCCATATAGAAGTTATTATAGAAGTCATACACACATTGTGCATGACATTTGTATTTGTACTAATATTCTACACTTGTACCACACACATTTAGTGTACATTGAAGTGATACAACCTCTGTTACATGTAAAATCTTATACATTAACCATGGTGGAAATGGAATGTAAGCATGTAGCTACTAAAGTAGTGAATGAGTAAATCAGTCATTAAACCTACTGAATGTTGAAGTTAGAAATTGATGACGCTGGCCAGCTTCTTGACTCGGTTGAGCAACAAGTCGCCCTCGCGGATGGTGGCCTGGTACAACTGGGAACGGTCCGCGTCGGCACCACGACCCGCACCGGTCACTACGCAGCCTGCTACTGCGTCGATACGGCACTGTAGCCGCCCCGCTGCCGTGAAACTAAAAGCAAATAGCAATTTAAACTTAATTGACAAATATGATGTGATTTCTTCTGTAATTAGAATGTCAAACAAGCGGACGGCCTATTTGATTGTAAGTGATAACAGTCGCCTATATACATGATCACTACTATGATGTTATGCGCGCAGAAGATAAGAAGCCATGTGGTGCATGGCTTATGCTGTAGTTTCACTGCCATTTCTCATTCTTAATCTGAAACAACTTACAACATACTTAATTCCTTAAATTGCTGGCACTTAGCTACATAATTGTTACCAACTATACAGCTTAAGTTAATTTCATCATTTAACCTCAACCGAAAAGAATGAACTCTAAACTGTGTTTATGGAAAAATCCACCCACTATTGCACAACAGGGATCATCAAAAATAAGAAGACCACATGAAACTATACTTAAAAAAGTGACAGTTGCAGTTTATTTTAAAATATACACTTACGTGGATATTTCCTCTTCAACAAATTCCCGAGTTACACCAAAGGTATCGGCGATGTTGTCCAGGCTGAGCGAACGATAAGCGCGTAATAATTGAACATAAGCCTTGATACGCGCCTCACGCACATAATGCTGATAGTGAGGCCTAAATACGGGGTCCACACAGATTTGGGTCTCAACCTGAAAATCATTTTGCAGAACTTTAATAACCATAAAAATATTATTTCATATTCAATTTACATGTATTTACTAAATGAATATATTTTAATGGTTTGTTTTACTTTACTGTTTCATAAATAATATAATTGAAGTGTCACATACATTGTAGGTATATTGTATATAAAACAGTTGCCCTAGGTTTTTTTTAAATTTAAACTTTTTTTTACCGTTTTAACTCTTAACTTTTTTTAAATTAATATATGAAGAATTAAAAGTATGATCACAGTTAAAAAAAACTTATGCAATATAGCAAATTTCAGATGCCAATTACAGTTTTGTCATTGACCAAAAAAATTAAATATAAATAATATGATTTATGCTTAGTGCTTACCCAAGCAAGACTCTTCATAAAATCAGCATAACGACATTCATGCAGAGACTCAACCAGCTCTCTTAGTTCAGGAAATCTGGAACGTAGAGCCTGTACAGCGGCACCTTGCCGCCGAAGAGCTGCTTGCAAGGCATGGCGTTCCAATGCCAATGCACAAGCTAATACACAGTACTGAATGATAGTTCCTGAAAATTACAGGCAATATGTGAGAAACATACAAAATATTAGCAGCATATACAAATCAATCAAGGAATACAATTCATCAAATGTATCAAAGGTATCTTACCAAAGTCAACCAACTCGTAAGACTCAAAAGTGGACACACAATCAATGAAGAGCTCTGCAGCATGACTGTAATCTCTGACAGCTAAGCAATAAATCGCCTCATATGCCTTCAACTTATTTCTTGAACGCCAGTCTCCACCTTTGTCTACTAATTCATGAGCCTGGAAAGTATAAACAAAAATTAGTAATAAAATTCTGAATAATTCACACAATTTAGTCCAAGTTAACCAGAATTTGAATTACATGTGTACATAATATATATAAAAAATGCCCTGACAAAGCAGTCACGTTCATGAATACAAGTGTTTCCATCACAAGCGGAATCAAACACTCAATCATCAAAAAGTAAGGCAGCGCTAAACATATAAAGCACCAGGTTGCAAAACAATATTGTACCTGTTACCTGGTAATAGAAACAATATTACATACAATAGGGTGAACAGTAGATTTTATAATCTATCAACAGCCCAAAAAAAAAAAAGTATTGACATAAACAGGCTATGGTTCAAAAATGTATTCAAAATATGTACAATGTGATACCAATGGTACTTGTGTTGCCTAGAAAATTATACTGTCATATTTACTTATTTATTCATGAACAATGTACATTGTATTTGAATGTTGATATGATGGTTGATAAAATTAATAAATTTCTTCTTTCATATTCTTATACCAATAATTATATATTGAATCATGTACATAGCTTGGACATAAATTTAATGGCAATAAAAATATTGACACAATAATATCAAATATAAAATACTTTATAACATCCACTGGTAAAATGAATAAATAATTGATGACCTAAACTTATGAGCCCTTTATTAAAATGTATGTCAGCCAGTCAAGTCATGAAATGTATGATCCATGTGATAAGAAGATTCCCACAGATCAATAAAAGAAATGTTAATTAACAATCACCTTAGTAACAGCCTTTCCCATGTCTTTAACATTACAACCATGAAAGTAAGCAATCCTAAAGAGTGCAAATATTGCATCCAGCCTTCTATTAGTAGTCAATGTAGAATCCTCATACTTGGTAGTGGCTAATGTGATAGCAGCTTCTTTGTCACCGATTGAGCAAAGGTAGTCCAATCTGAAAATTATAATGTTTCATCTTTACATCATATGATATACAGTTGTTGTCTGTCTGTATTTTTACATCTTTTAAATTACACAATGGATTTTAATTCAGTATACAGTAATAGATAAGAGTCATGAGAAAGGTTTATATGTATAAATACATGCATATTATAATACAAAAAGTAAGCCAGGTCAGGTCAATAGTTGAATCATATTAAACAAACTCTCTTAACTTATTTATTTATTGTCTGTAGATTAATGGCAATTGACATTTCAATTTTTTAGTTTTATTTCATTGCATATAAAAAATGCAACAGAAACAAAAATATGTAACATGAACACGCAACAATGGGTAAGTTAAGAAATAATCTAACACATTGCCTATTCAACAAAGCAATTAAGGGAAATGTCAATTATGATTAATCTAATAACTTTTGCAGCAAATATATCTATGCTACAATACATTTATAGTAAACCAATGTAGTAAATGCTAAAATGTTAGCAGTTCTATCTACATCATACCACAGATGAGGCAGGCATAGATATAAATAATAAAAATTAGTAAAGAAATAATAGGTTTATAGTATTTTTTTGCTTATTTTAATACGTGTAAGCAAAAAACATACCTGTCTTGCCACACTGGAGTCTCAGAGTCATCCTCTTCAAACTTTGCTAACCTCTCTTGGTTTTGTTTTGCCATCTCATCATATAATTTTTGGTCCAATGGCCATCCAAGATCAGTACAGACTTCTTTATAATAAGGAGCCATATTTCCATTTTTAATTCCTTGGAGAAGTTCTTCTTTCAGCTGAACATTATCACTCAATTGTGGTAAAGAGAGTTTAAACTTAATACCTGCTAAAGCCATATATTCAGGTGTTTTACCCTCTGCAGAAAGCTCCATTTTGTTGTTTATAAATCAAATATTAAACAATGCAAGAAGAGTTATGTATATTTTATTCTATATGATAATTTATAAATGTGAAATATTCTTTATAAGCTGTAAATTTACTCAGCAGTTTTGGGTTTTGACATTTCTCTTTTTTTTTTTAGACGAAGGCAAAGACGTTTGATAGATCAACGACCGCGAACTGAATAAAGGAAAGAGACGGATGGACACAAGTCTTCCGCACCTCTCTATGGGCATCCAGGTTTAGGCCTCGAGGTGAGCCCACTGGAGCAATTTCACGAGCAACAACACCCGGGATCAATATTTAACCCCCTTGAGTGGATAATTATTTTTTTATGATAATAGTGTTCTGTGGCGATCACTGTCAAATGCTGGATGTTACTGTCAGCCAATGACAATGACATACCAGTCACTACTGTTGACAGATCACGAATGCTGTTCTATTTTAGTTTCTTTTTAATGTATTTGTTAAAAATTTATATTATTAAAATTATTATCATTCCTTAAGCTATTTCGTAAAATATAATTTATTAATTACAATATTTTTTGACATATATAGAACTAGTTTTAATAATCTATATAAATACAGAAAACTTGTTTGAAATACGTGTTTAATATTTAATCTTCTATTGAATAAAAAATGGTATGATTGTGTATTAATCATAGTAATATGACGACTCATTGTTTATATAGTTTTAACAATATTGATATTGCAGCATGGGCGAGTAAAAGTTCGATCAACAGAGGAAGAGAAGATTAGGAAGGAGAAAGAAAGACAAGAAAAATTAAAGATATTTAAACATGCTATGCAAAAAATTCAAGATAAGGTACATTTTATGGAGTTTATCAATAATAAAATCCTTATATTCTTATTAAAATTATTATTAATGATAAGTAACAATTAGATTTTTTAGAACAGCTTTTTCTTGCTCATTCTTATTGTGATGAGTCTGCATTTCAAATGAGTGGTAGAATAAGAAAATGTGACTATTCAAAAGTGCTTTTATTAAGTTTATTTGAATAAAAATGATTTCTATTTCTAGGGGAATGATGTTAATGATTTTAAAAAAATACAAATTTTATACAGTATTTATACAATTGTGCTAATACATGTATTTTACCACAATTGATATAAATAAAAGGTATTCAAATCAGAATTATATGTATATCTGTTTCTTACCCTAACAAATGTTTGTGTCTAAATTGATTACTTTGCAATATTGTAATTAATTTTGATACAAACATTTGTGAAAAAGATGTAAATCTACCTAAACAAATTACAGTGTGAAACATGTAAACCTGTTTGCAATATTTATTACAATAATTGTTGTGACATTTGTACTTTATCAGTTTAAATTTTTCAGCCTACCAAACAGTTTTCTATGTTTATTTTCCTGTACCTATAAATTTTGTATATTATGCAATAGAGCATTATACATGCTAATAATGCTCTATTGCAAAATTGATGTCTGTATATGTAAATTAAATATTTAGAGGAAAAATGAAGAACTGGACCAAGAGCTAATGGAACTGACTGGTAAGGTCCTTACAACAAACCCTGATATTTATACATTATGGAACATTAGAAGAGAGACTTTAAATGTTTTTAGGTACAGTATATTTACATTTGTCTAAACATTACCTATCTAAGAACCCTAAATAAAATTATAAAGGCAGACAATGATGGTGATCTGATAATGATTAACTAAGAAAATATAGATGTATGCTATATTACTTCATTACATTTTGTATGTATTAATATTATTGGTATCATATACAATTATCTTAATGGTTGATTAGTTTATTATATTTTTAAATAAGGAATCAGCAATCCTACTACAGTATTGCAGATTTCTTTTTTAAGTGGTTATTATTATTTATTATATTATAAATAGTTTATAACTGTTAGTGCCTTAGAAAAATGATATAGTGATTATTATTGCACTATCCTATATATCCTAGTTTGGCAATCAAAGTCAGGTAAGTTGTTAGCGAAGTTGTTTATTGACTTAATAGGTAATATTTAAATTTACAGAAAAAATATGGAAAGTAAGGAAGAAAACATGGTGGAATTGTATGATGCTGAGTTACAATTGACAGAGTACTGTTTGAAAATTAATCCAAAGTCCTATTGTGCCTGGCATCAAAGAGAATGGGTGCTATTGACAAGAACAAATCCTGACTGGGAAACAGAGTTATCTTTATGCAATAAATACCTGAAGTTAGATGAAAGAAATTGTTAGTATACATGGAATATTGACAAATTAGTTATAATGTTAATAATCTACAAGGTTTTAATGAGGAATAATTATGGAGAACACCTATTAATTAACATACAGAAATTAAATTCCTCTGGTTTTTCTATGAACTTTATTGGTATGTTCAGTGGGTTGTAATATTGACAAACAAATGTAATTTTGGCATATAATATTGACATAGTTCAGTGTATTTATACATACATTTTCTGCACCTTACACATTTAAAAATTTTGCGATTGTGATTTCAATTTATTTGTAACTGTTGTAAGGAAACAATGACTTTTATATGTATGTCAGTAACTTAAAATTATTTCCATACTACTAGAACCTTTGTTAACCTAGCATATAAAAGAATTCATTGTTACAAAATGACATTTACTTAGTTGAATAATTTCATTTTTTATTTATTCATTTAATTTGAATATCCATCCATATTATGTTAGTAAGCAACTTGTAAACTATTTTAGTAAATTACAATGTATATCCTTATGAAGTATCTTAAATATTATTTGTATATCAAATAATCCTACATTTCAGTTCACACTTGGGATTATAGACGATTTGTAGTCAGTCAATGCAAACCCTCTTTAAAAGAGGAATTTGATTTCACAACTGAGAAATTGATGGATAATTTCTCTAACTACTCTGCATGGCATTACAGAAGTAAAATATTGGTAGAATTACATCCCGATCTTGAAGGTAAGATGAGAAGATAATATTATACCTACACTGTCAAATCACTTCTAATAAATATATTTTAATGTCAAATTTATATAGTGTGTTAATCATAAAATGGAAAGCAAAGATAACATTTTTTTTTCGTAAAGATAGTTTTTCTATTCATGCAGTTTTATTTTATTTATCACTCACATCCCTATCATCCCCTGTGAAAACTTACAATAATCTCTACTTATACATTTTTTTATTTTGTTAATTTATTTTTAAATATAAACTTTAAACTATAAACTTTTGGTAAATTTAAATTGATTTATTATACATTATAGCTGGCCGACCAATTGAAGATGGACATCACAAACATGAGTTAAAAATGGTTGAGAGTGCTGCATTTACTGATCCAGATGATACAAGTGCTTGGTTTTATCAGAGATGGTTGTTAGGTAAGGTAATATTAACACATTTATTCTGATTTGCAAGTGAGTTAAGATGCTGGCTTTCTCTTTACTATGAAATAAAATCCTCATTTTCCAATAACATTTAGTCTTTGGCAGTATGTCTTTAACTGTCTCTATCGATAAATAACTAACAAAGATGCATGACCTTAGCCATCTGAAATTTCGATATCAGTTTGTATGACTGCTATTGCAGTTGTCACAATATTGTTATATTGTCCGCATTGCTATTTCTGTATATAAGCTATGATTACCTCTTAACATCAGGACCACCTGTTTGCTATTAATAACAAGCAGAGTAACTGTATAATTGCCCGGATTTATGAGCATCATTTTAAATACATACATTGTCATAATTTAAAATTCACAATGATAATGAATTATATATTACTAGCAGTAATAAAAAACGCAACTATGTTTATTTTCAGGTTTAAAATGGTTTACAATGTACGTTACGCCGTATTGGTCTCATCTTCTATTGTCGTGACTGTATTTTTATTGAACTAAGTTTCAAATTATAAATCTCTCATTTCAGGTGCTGTAAAAGTCACAGTCGACCTTGTAGTATGTACCGTTAGTCCTATAAAAACAACAGTGGCGTTTAACAAAAAAGTCTCCAAAGATTATGTTAAAAAAACAACCCATTTAATTATAAATAATGCATCTGTAAATGGAGAATGGTTATCCTGTACGGGAAATCAGTATGATAATGTGTGGATATATGATCATAATGAAATAATTCATGATAATTTGGATATAAAGGTAGAGGCATGTATTTTTTTTTAATTATTATTTTTTTAGTTTACAATTCTGTGTTAAAACTGAGTTTCATTTCCTAAACTATATTGTTGATGTTTTTATTGTACTTGTAGTCTTATAAATAAGAATACAAGAAACTGTGATATATCAATAACTGACTGAAAGTGTACTTTGTGTCTGCAAGTTTCTTATTTACTATTTTTAGGCATAGTTTGGGACAGTAACCACTATACCCAAACTTTAGGTATGTTTAATAAAACTTATTTAAAAAATTGTGTTCTAATTATTTTTCAGGTAGAATACACTAGAGACAATGACAATAAAATTATTATTGCATGTAATTTGCAAAAAAATACTGTGTACATTGGAAAAAGTAATATAGATTTTCAGAGAAAATATTCAGAACCGGTAATTGAGGAATTAAAGAAACAGCTTGATTCATGTCGTCAGCTACTGGCCATGGAACCAGATAACAAATGTAATTTATGGTTTTTAATTGAATAATTAATTTTTTAAGACAATCATCATCACCAATCACTTATTTTCTACTGATTTTATTTACAAACATCTTAAGCTTTTCTTTATGCAACTGGTATGGTAAACAAGTTGACGATCCACCGTGACCGTCGCCTTTCGTACAGCACCATGGACATTTCACGTGACTCCCATGACACCACTCATGCATTGTCATTCTGGAGGACTAAGATGTTATGCATGCCTCGATATCCTGTAATTTCATTGCCTTCTCTCACTGAAACCTAATGACAACTGTTAAGGAATACCTACTGTGTGTAAGACACGTTCCTTAGTATATTATGTATATCGCCTTCAGGCCCCAAAGAGCTAAATATTTCAAAATATAAAGTAAAAATACGAAATTAAATACATTTTTTTAAATGCTATCGACAAGATTACCTTTTACAACAACAATTTATAAAGCAAGGTCCTCACGCAGATGACTTTTTACACTAGATAATTATTATAGAATAATTATTATTATAACATACCAGTTTTATTTTAAATTAATACAGGAGCAGTTAATATAGAAATATACTTATTTTTATTTTCAGGGACTCTTTTGACTACAACGGTTCTTTTACATTGCATTAATGCAAAACATTATCATAATGAGGTTATTCAAAATTTAAAAACATTACAAAACAACGATAAAATGCGTGCAGGGTATTACAGTGACTTAATATCAAAATGGAGTATAGAAAATCAATTGCAAGATGATTATAAAAATGAAAGTGCAGAGTTTACAGTAAAGTTTTCAGAGAAAATATCGTCATTGCCACATCTCCATTATTATAGCTTTTGTGAGACTGTCAATTTATCTAATCAGAATTTAACATCACGGGTACTACCTACGTTGTCTGTGCTTCAACATTGTAAGGTAATGTATAGTTTTTAATTAAATTAATGTACAGTTTCTTACCTATTCAACTTCGTCTACCCAATCTAATATCTTTCCCATTTTTGCAAGAATTTTCATTGTGCCATAGCTCCTATTAGTAGTGTCGTGATGTTATGTAGCCTTCCTTGTTAAATGTATTATGTAAATCTAACAAAATTAGATCACTAGCATCGGAAATTATCGCGAAAAAAAAAACTCGCAAACTAGACCAAACGTTACACTTTATCTGCATTTTTCATATAAAATACGGCTATATCCATCCTCGTGATACAGTTTGTCTTTACATTTTTCATTAGAGATCAGAGTGGACACTTAACAAACAGATGTACAACTTTCGCTTTTATAATATTAGTATTGAACAACAGCATTAAGTAATTGTTATTAACTAAATAATCTATATAAAAAAATATATTATGTTCCAGAAATTGTCATTGGAAAATAACAATTTGACGACGTTGAAAGGATTTCCTCCTCTGAAACTTGTTCATTTAAATTTGAAAGGAAACGAAGCCTTGGATCTTAATGAAATAGAAGTGTTCAAGAAACAAAATAATTATGAAATTACGTTTTGATGACGTGCAGTGATATTTACTAGATAATATATTTATTTTATAGTATGTAAGTGTTAATTAAAACCACTGTTTGCCGGTTTCTGATATGAAATATATTCTATATTTATTGAAAAGAAAGTAAACAAATTAAAATGATTACAAAATGCATGCAGTTGTTACGCATTACCATTCCGATTACTAAGGTATCATCCCTCCGTCCCCTGTAATTTCACTGCAATGTACATTCCACCGAAACAGCTTACAAAACTAGCTTTCGCCTGTGAGACGCAGACAACTTCACTTGTCAACTACAGAGATTACATCCAATATCTGCTGAAGTTAATGGCATATAATCGGACAATGCTCTCTCGCCCCTTGATTAGTATGGTGATCAGGTAAAAACCTTACATAAGTGACAACTAGATATACGATGTCATAAGCGTAACTAGACACGAGTTAATCGGGTTATCGTGGTAGAAGAGTGTTACAAGTAGGATAAAAATATTCCTTGCCAAGTCGAAATTTGAAAATAGTATAATATAGAATATAATAATAAGTTTCTCCATACTTGTTTTATTAGTGGAATTTTATATTCTTCGGGAGTAAAAAAATAATATATTTATCAAATGGATACTTACTCAATTAGTGTATGTTTGCCTACAGACATGTCAATTTGAACAAGTCCAGAATCTACACAAACTAGTCGTGATATCTATATGATCTAACCACATTTACACACTAATTATGATATATTAAACTAGATTGCCGATTCGGTTTTGCACGGGTATTTATACAAAAATTTTGACATACATATTTTCATCTTTCGATATTGATTTCAATAAAAATAAGGTATAGAATATAAATTTAAAAATATTTTATCGCCTATATTCATCAGGGATTATGTACGGATTCTAAGTGTAAAAGAATTCTTCAAATCGTTCCAGTAGTTTCGGAGTCTGATTGTTTGTGCAACAAACGAACAATCAAATCTTACCTCTATGATAACACAGGTATATATCACTTTCTGTATCTTTTGTTATAAGTAGCTTAAGTTAGGGATTGTAATTAATTTCTATGTAAATAAAAGTTCTTAAATATAAGGAAGTATTTTTTTTATTTATTCTTAATTTGTACTATTTCATAGGTTCACCCCCTACCATATAGTAATATTTGTCAATTTACATATAGTATTATTAACAGTTTTTAAGAATTCGTCACCTTCCCAATATAGCTTTCCACAATCTTCACATACAAATACTGGCTTATTTGTTACTGATAAACTATTGACGTCAATAATTTGTATTGGCAAACCTTTACTGGTTTTACAAAGGGATTGGTGTGTATGTTTAACTGGTTGTATATGATACATGTCATCATCATAGTCTGAATCACTTAGAAAGTTATCATAATTAGTTTCCTCATCATCATAATCATCAGTCACATATCTAGGACCAGGTGTGTCTGCATTTGTGAATGATTTATAGCTATTACACAACTGTAAAACTTCTTTGGAATCAATTTTCTTTACATCTTTACTATTGCATTCAATACAACATGTTAATAAATTATTTTGTACAACTCTAATGTTATAACTATTTAATACTTTATCTAATTGGTCTTTAATGGAGGTAGACATGCCTACATCCAGTATAGAACTTTGTGGAAAATTAAGAGAAGGTGAACACTTTAACTTAACAAGTAAAATTAAACGATCTTCAGATATAGCTAATTTGACTGTATCACACCACAGCATAGTAGATTCAATTGTTACTGTGTCTATACCACAATATCTTAAGTAAGGCATTAAGTTAGATAGTTTAATATCAATTAAAAATTTTACATCCTTAACTGATTTTGTTTGACTATTATTTACACATGGTTGAAATCTTTCAATTATTTTAAGTCTCTTAGAATTCTTTGTCTTTTTTTCTGACATTATATTGTTACAAATTTCATCAAAATTAATGCCCTGTTTTTGACACAACTTTTGCAGCAATTCATAAATTTCTATAAGAACATGAGCATCTAGTGCTGCATACATAATTTGTGTCTCTCTTAAAGGTCGTAGTTCCCAATTAGAGCATTGTTCTGATTTTTCAAGAGGTAAACCAAAACATAATTGCACTAAGGAACTAAGACTGTTGCCTCCAGATTCATTATTACAAGGAAAAATGAAACCTATATTCAATAAGTGTTTCCAAAGCAAGCCTAAATCTAATAAACCTTCACCTCTCACTTTTATATTACCAAGACCATTAACTGAACATTTCAATTCTTTTAAATCTTGCTCTAGTCCAAATCCTAACTTAACTATCTCTGCATTATCTAAGAATGACTTATGAAATGTGTACCAGAAACTGGTATATTGCTGGTTATTTAATAACAAAGCATCTACCAAGTAGACATTATGCTGAGTTGCAATCTGTACTAATGCAACTTGTGACTGTGTGGCACCAAATGATGGCTTCCACTCACAGTCTACACTCACTACACTGCAGGTAGCTAATGTAGAAACCATCAAATCATAAAACTTTTCTGCTGTGTCTATCATTATAATTTGATCAGAAGGCAATGAAAACTTGTAATAATTTTGAGCAGGATCTACCTCAGTGTCCCAGTTCTCTTCTGGTGTATCTTGCAGGGAGACATTTCTAAGAGCTAAAGGTAAATGATTTTCTGTTAAATTGAGGTACTTTGCCCATTTTAGTGCTTCATTTCTATCATAGTCTATTAACATGTCTATAAATTCATGAGCAGATTCAACATTTTGTTTTAATGAGTCCTTTACCAGATCTTCCCAAACTGATAAGCTCACATTATGTTCCTGATACTTCTGATGTATTAAGTACTTCAGTCCACCTGTTGTACGGTTTTTACTAAGATTTTTACAGGTTTCTATAGGGATATTATATTTATTGCACAGTCGCCCTACTAGCTTGCCTAAAGGTTTATAATGGAGTTTTTCATATTTGACATGGCATATTTTATTTTCATCTATATATTGCTGTATAAAATCACGAGTCCCAAAGTTTTTGTCCAGTAATTTATCTAGAAATACTAGGAGAGGTTGCACTTGATTTGGGCATTCAGAAAGATATTCATCTATTACACAAGTCTTGTCTTGTAATATCAAAGGAAACAAAAGATTTTCAACTGGAATGTCATCAAACAATTCCATTGCTATAACTATCTGTGATGCTTGCTTACAATTGTCATTCTTTATCATATCATTTACGAAAGGTAAAATGTCTTCTTTGATTGTAGCCATTTGATATGTTTTTGCTATCAAATTCAAAAAGTGTTGATTTCTTTGATAAATGGCGAAATGAAAAGCAGGTAGTTTTATTGATTGCTCTGGAACAGATCCACTGTGTGAAGACCATTTCTGAAGTGTTTCAATGATATAAAAAGGCAGTGACTTCGGTTTACAGTCTTTACATTCTCCACATTTTATAACAAAAACCAAGGCTACACGGTAAGGATCGGGAACTGACTGGAAAAATATTTCTATATTTTTCTCTATTGTTGTGCTTTTCTTCCACAGCCTGTAAGCATCTTTCAGTTGCTCAAACCAGACAACACTGTTTACATCCAAATCCACATTTAATCCAATGCTTCGTAAGGACTCCTCAATAGATGGAACTATTTTAATTGATTGATTCTTGCTGACAAGTTCATTTAAATTCATTTTGCACGTTATTGCAATAGAGGCTCTAGGTACTCTACGTACCTGTATACGTAATTATTTCACAATTAGACGTATCTGCTAATATAATGAAGGGAATACCTCTGTTATTATGTTAAACTTAACATTTAATGCCATTTAAGTCACGTCAGTTTCTGTGTTATTGATATATATTTATACATTACTGTAAAGAATTGAATTCTAAAGAATATAATTATAATAAGCAGAAAGTGGCAGAAACTAAATATATGATATATATACGTATCTCATAGATAAATAATAATCCATGTACAGCACAGATCAGAAAGACTGGTGGACAGCTACCATAGACCACAGCACAGATCAGGAGCAGATTATCAATCTTACCACTCTTAGTGGTTGCATGGACGATGATATTTTTGTTTTTTGTGTGTTACACACAGTTTGCTGTTCCAACTTTCCTTCCAACTTCTTTTTAAGGTACCATACCTTAAAAAGATACTTGTAAATAAAACGCAGGACAGTCCTCTTTTCTCAAACATACATACGCTACTGAGAATATCGGTGCCTCTACAGTAAGTAGCTATGACGTGGTCTAGTGTTTTGAGTAGTCATGCTCACTAAAATGTCCAGATTTGTGGCGGCGTGGTGGGCCGGGTCATTGGGCTCCCTAAAATATGGTCGAGCGCAGTGATGGCTGACTCATCCGTCATACTCGTGAACGGGTACTGCTTGTAGGGACTGGCCTGCTCTAATCACTATAACTGATTTCCTCTTATTAATTGTTTAACCAGTTGGTTATATATTAAATATTTTTTCTATTTGAGTATTTAATTGAATTAGTGCTAATAGGTGGTCTGTATTCATACACTTAAATTAAAAAATGTAAAATAATAATAAAATTATTTAAAAGAGCAACACGCAAGTTTCTTGCTCGTTCTACTTGTGATATGATAGCTTTCCGAATGACCGGTAGATTAAAAAAATGTGATGACTATTTAAATGTGCTTCAATGTAAGTTTATTTGAATAAATTATTTTCTATTCTAGTCTATTCTATTTCTTAAGGATGTTATTTAGAATTGTGAATTATACCCGATTAAAATGTATAGTTTTGCAGTTAAATACGGAGCATAACAGTTACAATTGAACTCCATACAATTTGTCTCTCTTTCAAGTATGTAGTTCATACAAAATAGAAAATCTAACAATTTCCTCAGGGCGTGTCCTTTCCCCAATATTGTACTTACTGTACACTAACGATATATAAGTATACATATATATATACATTGTTAACGTAAAAGTAGAAAAATCACTATTAGCAGACGACAAGGCTTCAAAAAGCTGTTTTCATGCTGAGTGAGTGGTTCCGTCTGTAGCGTGTAAGTAAATGCCGCAAAATGAACACTTGTGCACACGTGAACATGACACTATTGCTCAATGGATCCAACTTTTCGCTCAAAACATCCCATGAGTTTCTCGAACGAAATAACTCGGTGTTACGCTAAATACGAAACTAACGTTTGGTCCTCACATCAAACGAGTCTGTTTACTCCTTACTTAACAAGCATAGTAAAATGTCACTTAATAACGGGAGCTGACCTCCCTACGAGTCCGTTCCATACCACACACACACGACACTGTCCTCGCCAGCGAAGACAACGAAAAAAAACGATATATTCCGAACTCTATGCCTCATCCACTACTATTTTATATGCTTTGGCTATAAGGTGTAAACCCAGATAAACCATAAATAATATAATTGTTTTCTTTCATCAACTTTATTGACATTAAATAAATTGACAACTTTGACAATTCAATTTCTCCTAGATGAAATATAAGAATTTTCATTAATATTTATTTTTTAAATTACTTTATCTTTGTAGAATGAATAATGCACCGCAATTTTCTTTGCGTTGGAATAATTACGTTACGCACGTTACAGAAGCATTTAATGTTTTACGATTTGAGAACGATTTGGTGGATGTCACCCTGTGTTGTGACGGTGGCAAAATAAAAGCCCATAAAATGTTATTATCTGCTTGTAGCAGCTATTTTAAGCAAATTTTTAAAGAAAATCCTTGCCAGCACCCTGTGATAATATTTAGAAACTTTAAATTTGAAGACCTAAATGCTATCGTCAACTTTATGTATCATGGTGAAGTGAATATTTTTCAAGAGCAATTGGAGTCGTTCCTTATCACGGCAGAGCTTTTAGAAGTAAAAGGATTGACCGATAATATCGAGGATGAATCGCCAAAAAGCCAATTGAAAATGAATGACAACATTTCATTAGATTTAAGTTCAAAGTCGACCCGTTTTTCTGAAGATATTGTGCCAGTATTATTGGATGAGCCGATAAATTTAGCTACAATGCAAAGCGATAGAGCCAGAGAAGAATACATTCCACAAAATAATTCGCTGACAAGTCTTCCTGATCAAGAGAATGAACATTCAGAATCACGACCTAGTATTGCAAAATTGGATGAGAGTTCGAGCACAAGACCCAAAACAGCAATTACAAATGAAGACATGCAAGTTGATCAATCAACGTCAGCAGAAGATATTTTAGAGAAGAGCACTTCTGGTATGTATTAAGGTAACCTTTGTACAAAGTGGTTTGTATAGAGATACAGATAGGTAGAGCTGACCGAGATAGGTAAGACAGAGGTCTTACCTATCTCGGTCAGCTCCTTTGTAACTTGGTTTTCCATTAGAGTGTGGGATATGACTGTGAAATTTCAGGATATGGAGGCATGATAATGTAGTTCACCAGAATGCACCACATGGGAGGTACTACAGGTGTACATGATGATATGAGGTGATGTTTATGTATATAGGTTATGGTTACAAATTGCAAATAAACTACAGACACCCAATTTAAAAGAAGAAAATCATATTAGTTTAGCGGTTTACAAATTAAGTAAATATACACATAGAAAAATTGTATGCATATCTCTTTTAAATCTACAATATCTCTCCTAAATCTTTAATTTCTACAAACAACAACCCATGTTAATAATATAAAAAACTCAAAATGCGAATTGTTTTCAGAATCCGACTTGGCGAAATTTCGTTGTCAACTATGTCCAAAAGGTTTTAAGCATCCAACATCATTGACTCTACATAAGGACTCTCATGCTGGGAAAACACAATGTCCTGTCTGTCACCGTTCATTCTCGCGATCATATGACATGAGGAGTCATTTACAAAGGATACACCAAGGGAAACAGTTGACAATAAAGGAAATAAGATATAAAAATAGCAGTGACAATGTTGGGCCCAAGCAGTTCACTCATAACATATAGTCCTAAGAATATGGTAACTACCTGTAGTTATCACAAATTAAAGCACCTGGTGCATAATATCTGTATAATTTAGAGTATATTCATAAATTATGTCACATGATTTTTGATCCTCTCTTCATCCTTGTCAAAACTGTCCACATTTCAGAAATTCCTCAGCTCCAACTGTTTTGAACTAGTTTGTTCCTCTCATCCTATGTTACACAATGCCGCTCCTTCAGTCCTCTTAACATATTACCTAATTTATGTATATACCCTATGAAAATGTTTATGTGTATAAATAAAGTGAAGGATATTATAGCAGTTTTATGATGTTCATAATGAAGTATATTTTATTTAATATTTATATTAAGTCACAAAAAAATTGCTCAGTGCTGTAGCTTTGGCTATTTTTATACTAGTCTACTACAATATTATTGTTTAATATAATTGTTTCTATTATTTTTTGTTTTATTTATTAGTAATAATTAGTAACATACATTATGCAAAGGGATCTGGATTGTTATAGTGCTAATGTGGATTAATAACCCCATCTCAAGCAATGAACCATGGTTTCCATGTGGAGGTCAACATAACATAGTTCCTGAAGATAGTGTGATATATTCCTGATAAATTTACCATAATGGCCTAACTAACCTGACCTCATGCTCATCTTATCATTCTCCACTGGTGCCCCGCCAGCGTAAACCGTTAGCGTATAGTGCGTAAACCATTCTATTATCAGATATAAAAATACATTCACATTAGATAAATCGATAACAAATCCTTGGCTGTACACACTTCTATTATATTCATACACTGTTTATACCAAAATGTCAGTGAAGGTGGAAAAATTAGGATTAAACCTAATATGATGATGATATGAGGACAAATGGAAGAGAAAAACATATTACGCCGAACCCAAAGGAATGGGGTAAGGACCACTCAGATGATGACATACGTAACTAAGTTTATGGGATCACTCCGCTTGGTACTATTTGCATAATGTATAGTTTCCGGCTCGAAGGACTAACACGCATTGCATTTCAATTTGGTTTGCATTGAAATAAGTAGTAAGACTTCTAAAACTTTACTAATGTGTTGTCAACATACTTATATCGCAGCGATGGAATGGTTAAAAAGTAATTGAATGTACGTATTTAAAAATAAGGAACATATTTTGACCCGGGATATGGACTGAAAAATACTTGTTACGATAATACTACCGTAAATATATTTATTATTTTTCTATTACAGAAAAATATTAGTCAAAGTTTATTATTATGGAAGCAAACCAAAATATGTATAATAAAAGTTCGTAAAAATAAAACAAAAGAATACTTATTTCATTGACTTCTTGGTAGGTAGGTTATTGGTATATACTTGTTCATAATCGCGTTTATATTACAAGACATCTATGTACCACACACTAGTGAAAAGGATATTCCTGTTTGCCAGAAATATCTTTTCACTAAAGGTATTTCTGGCAAACAGGAATATCCTTTTCCTTGACCTTTCCGGCGAAACTTTAAAATGTCTATTTATGACTACAAAGTGGCAGTTTGTATAAATAATTTTGTCAAATAGGTACCCATATTTTAATTAATAATAGGTAAAAACATATAAAGAGACAATTTTAATAAAAAAATATTGTTTATCTATGTTTGTAATCTGTAACGAATGTATCAATATATAAACAGTTATGATGTTTTAAAATTGTTACAAACACTTCAGTGTATATACCATGGTATTATCATAGAATAAACCATAAGATAATATTTTTTCAATCGTATTTGTATATAAAGCTTCAAGATAAATTTTGCACAAATGGATACCAAGTATTTACCTAATGTCCATTTATACAGATTATATACTTTAGGAATTTATAAAAAAAAGAGCGATTACAGGCGTGAGAAAATTATCACGATTACTGACTAAGAAAATACCATACATTGCAGTAGTATTAAATAAAATTGATAGTAAATGTAAAGTGGGGAAGATATTGTTTACTCCTATATAATAATAACGAAAACAAATACAGTGGGTTTAAGAACCTCCTATTTGAAGTCGGTTAAAATATCTAGCGCCTATTCAATCTACTGCAGAAAGAAAAGGGGAGTGCATGCAGCTTTGCAGGGGTAGTGTCGAAGCTCTGTAAGTAGGTATGTAGCCGGGACAGGGGTGACTACGAGGGCGGTGGCGGCGGGGGCAGCAGAACGGAGTGTGTTCGTTCGATACGATACGCGCGACGCGCGCGCGCCCGTTTACAACCAGTCGTATTCAGACGTCGCGGTAGATGGACTGTACGATATTTGTCGGCGCGCATCTGTCAAACGCTTCGATATCGATATAAAACGAATTCATTACTATAAAGTACGTATTCATTTGGAAACCGATTAGGAATGTTATAAACAATGTTACATCCTTATAAAAATAAAACTCGGAAAGTTCTTATCAATTGTTTAAATCTATGTATTTTGTTTACATTCGAATCACATGTTTACCGCTTAGTTTGGATGACAAAATTATCAGTCAATTGTTAATTGGAAATCAACAAATTTAAATTATCTTTGTGAATGTAGTGAGAATATGCGGATTTTATCAACTATAAATTCTTGTTTTGATTGTCGCCTATAAAATTCTGTGTTATATTTAGCCAAATCAGATTAGATGTCTCGTGAATTTGTGAGAAGTGTGATATTGTGAACGGTAATTCAGAAATAGTGCAAGCTTTTATTCAGTAAAATAAGAGTGTGAATATTTCATGGTGTGTCGTGAGCGGTTGTGTATATAGAGTTGAAATTAGCTCAGCGGGTGGACAGCGCGCGGCGGCGCACGGGGGTATTGATCGGCGGTGCGTCGAGCCGCGAGACGCCGGCGTCGCCGCCTGCCGCCTAAATAAAGCTCCCCATGTGTGCGCTCTGCGCTCGCCGCCCTACGCCGATCCATCCCGCCGTCGCCGCCACCGCCGCCACCGCCATCGAAGACGCTTTCGTCCTCCTCCCGTCACATCACACATGATTGCGATGTTGCTATTTACTATGCACCGCTATCTTTGATCGTTCTCAATCAAAGCTTTGACCCAGTTATTTCTCTGTGATATTTGACCAATATTTTCTGGTACTAACCTAGTGATGGTATTGAAAACCCAAGGATGACACCATAGAAGATTTAGCAGAGACCTACATATATATCTAATGGTCTATCTATCTAATGGAATAATTTATACATATGTTATTAACACAGTAAATAGCATGTTTACATAACATATTATATATACACAGAAATCTTGTGAAGAAATTGTGGTGCAGCTACGATATCATCTTTATCAGACAGATAAAAACATATTACAACCCATTTTCTGTGTGAGAATAATAGGTTATATTTAGCTAAAAAGTATTCTGTAATTCATTAATTGAGGTGTTGCGACATATTCTGTTCACTGCATACTAGAGATCTATTTATTAATATTAGGTAATTAAAAATATCTTTAAATTTTGTCATCTGAACTAAGTTGATTGGCGTGTTGACATTTGACCTTTATGTAGTTAGATACTAGGACATAAATAAATAAATCGTTTATTTTGTAGGTATGATATCTTACGTTAAGTGAGGTCCAACTAAGAGTGATGGCACGCACAGTGCTAGCGGGCGGAGCTCTGCTCTGCGCCCTGAGCGTGGTCTTGCAGACGCGCGCGCTCACCCTGCTGCCACACGACGTTCGTCCCGGCCACGCGGTTCGACATTTCGTCGGGAATCATTCTCGTTATACATTACTTGATCCACAATATGCCTCCTACTTTGCTCTACTAGATGATGGGCTACTAATGACTACTGCTGATCTCTCACCACTTTTAGATCAACCACTGAATCTTGCCGTATTGGAACAAACTCCATACAGCAGCTCGGCTCACTCTATCCATCTCCTGGTAATGGATCGTCGGCGAATGATTCATTTTCCCACAACTGATGGTTTACAGGGAGATATTCCTGAAAATGCCCCAGCCGGGACTGTTGTCGATTTACCAGCTATACGAGCCACAGCTCTTCTTACTGTTGGTCCAATAGCTTATAAAATTATTAAAGGCAACGATGAATCAGTCTTTTCTCTACGCGAGAAAACTAAACATGTATCTATTCCCTCAGTAAGATCAGTTATTACAGAAGGAGATGTAGAAATAATTGCTACACGTCCTTTAGACGCTGAGACAAAACGATCTTATAATCTGGTTGTTCAAGCCACGGACATTCACGGAGCTAACAAGGCAAATCTTCCTATTCGAATAGAAGTGACAAATGAAAATGATCATGAACCAATTTTTGAGCAGAGTATATATTATTTTGCTGTAAATGGTACTCCGGATGAAAATGGACCCAATGGAACAACACGCTGGCAAAGATTTTCAAGTATTGGCAAGGTTCATGCATTTGATGCAGATGGTGATCGTGTTTACTATTCTCTGAAGAATCCTAGTAATCTTGTAGTTATAGTGCCTCAAACTGGGGCACTGATATTAGTAGGTGAACCTGACAGTCATGAAGCAGAATTGCGAATACTTGCTCATGATACAGGCTCCCCGCCGCGTACAAGCCGACCTGCGCGTGTGTTTCTTGAGTTCGTTGTCCGTGATCGAAGAGGCCTTCCTATGCTTCATCGCGAGAAGCGTCGTGTGACTCGTGCAGTTCGACCCACAAAGCGTATAGAGTTTACTGAAGCTGATGGCGAGGTGGAAGGCCGTGCAGTGTTTACGTTGGAAAAGGAAACTGATCGTGAGACTTTTAAAATACGGGACGAGAATCCGTGGGTTACCGTTGAGCCTAGTGGTGTTGTGAAAGTTAAAAAGAAGTGGGACTATGAGGAGTTAGGACCTGAGAAGACCATCGACTTTTGGGTTACAATTACCAATGCTGGAAACGGAGGTAAGTCCACTACAAATTATTTACATGAATTTTGTTTTTTAATAAATGTTATAATAAGCTAAAAGTCCTATTACAAAATTCCTATAATATCCAAAAACATCTTCATAGATCTTCACCTACCTACCTAAATGTATAAGTACTTAATATCTTATTTCTAAGAATTGTAGGTACTTATATGTATATTAATATAAAAAAATTTCAAATATTTTCTCAAAGATGTCGTTACTGCTTCTATTTTAGATAATTGAAATCATACTAAAAAATATGTATGACTAAACAAATCTAAATACATTGTTACAATAGTTTTTAGATTCGATCATACAATGTCAATTTATGAATTATAGTTAACTAAAAGACATTACGTATCTACCATATAAACATCAACATATCTAAAAAACTTAACAATAAGATGCCGCGACCGGCGACCCAATGCGCAGCAAATCGTCCCAAGTTACATTATTTTTACGTTTTTTTGCCCCTACGCTGTGCTTAGTTTTTGTCGATGTGTATTAAGTCATAATCTACTAACGTCTCAATCGAGGGTGGATTGGGATAATGACAGGGAGAGAATAGGCCGAATACACATTGTTTTTAACTTTGTACTGTGATGCGTCCAGCTGCGTTGAGAATAACTTATTTGATAGGTATTTATAAATTCGTAGTTTTATCAGATTTTATAGATAACAATTTAGAATTTCTGAAATATTACACTGATATTAATAACTTCAATTTAATTACTGAAAATTTAGTTTCAGTCACTTTAGGAAGTTTGGTTTTGTTAGAGCTTAGATTAATAAGGAATTTGTGAAGATATCTATGATATAAATATCAAACAATAGTCTGTTCAAATATAATGTAACGAAATTTTAAATTATGCCAATAACTATTTAATTGCAAAACTAATAAAATCTGTTGCATTTCTAGAGACGATGTAACATAAAACTAGAGAGTCATTGCTATGAATCCTCTCAGTATGTACAGATATTTTGACTCCTGCGTTATTAATATATTATACGAAGCTTCATCAAAATTATGGGAGGTCGGATGTGTGAGAAGCGTGCATCCCTTTCGCGGTCGAAACTTTAATACCCGACACGCCGCGGGTCACGATACGACCAATTTATATAATTGCACTTTATCTAAGATGCTATAAATTTCTGGCTTACTATATTCCTTTACTCTATTAATCTATATGATTACGCGAACTTATAGGGTAAGCAAAGAGGTTCAAGTAGCATGTTTGTATCTTACATGTTAATACAGGTAAAAGTGGTATAAAATTAGGTACATGTATACTTATCTAAAATGAAAATATATCTTATATGGGAAGTACTTTAATTAATTTAAAGTTAATAACCAAAAATTAAAGATATAATTATCAAGTATAAAAATTTTCAAATGCTTAGATAAAAAAGTAACACAGTTTTTCACTGTGTAGGTACTGATTTTTCGCCTAATTTCTCCGAATGTAATAATAACAAATATCCACAATGTTTCTGAATGTGTAAATCATTAAATATCTAATAGGCGCTTTCCGATAGAGGTCCGTAGTTCATACACCTGTCGGATCGAATCGCGCAATAGACCATGACTGGATAGCGACAAGTCCCAAACGCTGCTGTCACGAGGATCGAACGAACATTCCCATCACGACCGCAACCAAATGATCTGATCTGATAGTTAGATGATAATTGTTATTTCTTCATATATCACTCAAATTACTGAGTTCTAATGGATCCCTTTATATTGTTTCTAGTGCGGCACAATCACATCTACGTACTGGTTTGTAAATTATTTTGCTACTTTTACAGCATTGAATAGAGAGTTAATGTGACAGAGCGCAGAAATGTTTATGTAATTGAAAGGGAAGAACAGAAGTGTATATTTAAAGGGATAAGACAAAATTTTACGGATAAGAAACAAACAAAACTAATTTTTAAAAGTAAAAATCAGGAGATCAAGGATATTGGAAATTGCATTAGGCATAACGAGCAGAAATACGGTTCACTTTGAGAGACGAAGGAAGAATTGGCAGCTTGTTACGGAAGTAAAAGCGCTAGGCACAGTCAAAGTCAAAGGAACAAGGGGAGGGGAATTGCATACGAAAAAAATCAGCATATATTATGGATATAACATATTAATCATGGAGCGTATAAAATTTTTGTACAAGCATAGGTGTCAAGATGATAAATTCATGGTTATACAATAAATAATTGTCATTTTGTTTGACTCCTAAAGTATATAATATAATATCGTAAAGTTAAATAACTTAAAAATCGAATTGAACCTTGGGCTGGAAAATATAGAAAGTATTTTTCTAATTCGATAGGTAACTTTATACATTAAATTATGATTACGTTATCAAAAGTGCATCGAAAGGCATCATTGCTGCAAGTGGCATTTCCACCAGTCACAATCATTGTAATAGTAGGCGACAGGTTGACACCGTGCAGAATGCGTTGATAATCGGGGACCTGTCGCACGGTCGCCTGGCCGCACGCTGCTATCCTGCCGCTTGACGCTTCATCTGATCACACGATGACAATTAGTAATACGACCGCTCCTTTACTATGTGGGTGTGGAATGCCATAGTTGTAGTTTTATAGCTTATTCAAAGCCGTATAGTCTTTCAATAGATAAATAACATAATAAAATGATTTTTTAACATTATACTATTTGATGGTTTTAGATTTCTGTCTATTTGTGCACGCTAACCTCTGAAATAGAAACCTATTCGCATGCCGTTTCAAGCATTTTCGTATTGCAAGCTTTTATCCGAATAGGTTTACAAAGAAATCTATTGCTACTTCGAATAACACGCGTATGAAGTCGTGGGCGTGGTTAAGTAGGTGTAGTTTATTTGCTACTGATTTTATAAATTTTTTTACTATATTACTACAATTGTACCACTGTCTGCGTTGTGGTCCTAATTGTCTTATTTAAAAACATAATCACTGGTTGTAAATAAAACGGTAGTATACATACGAGTATGTATGATGTAAGCACCTAATATTTGGACTTCTAGTACTCTTTCTACGTGAATCTCAAGCATCTTTTATAGAAACCAGTTTCTGAAAATAAATACGAGTAAGATAACAAAATTACCTACTACGAAAGCTATTGCAACCATTTATACCTACTGAATTAACAAGTG